>NC_142650.1:107727666-108345833 GCF_055504915.1 Nelumbo nucifera
AATCTAAATTAAAACAAATTTGAACAGATTGGATGATTTAGGACCAGCATCAATGGGTTGAATATATCACTTCTAAATCCTAGCATCATTTACTCCAAAGGTGTCATTGTTCCCGCAACTCATGGAAGAGGAAAAATTAGCCACACCTGTGGGATGGTGGGAGTAGCCATGGGCTAAACCGATGATGGCTATGACATGTGATTTATTGTTGGGGTGGTGGTGCCGTACCTTATGTCAGCCCAAGGCTACTCAAACAAGAGACCGAATCTGCTCCTCACACCTGGCGCCTCACTGGTGCCTCACACACACATCCTACCATGAATTGGGAACATCTTCCGTACTTATTATTGAGTATTCATGGGAGATGTTCTCAATGCATGGTGGATGTGCCTGTGAGGCGCCCATATGTGAGGACCAGATCCCACCTTACTGATGGGATAGGATTTTATCTTCACACCGCCTTCACAACACTTGCAGCCATTCATTCATGGGAAGGTGTTCCTAATGCAGAGTCCAGATATGCTCTTTATGAAGCACTCCTCACACTGACCTCACAGAATATACCAGTCATACATCTTGAACATCTCCCATACTTGTATGTTGTTATTTATGGGAGATGTTCCTACTTCCTAGTACACAGTGGGATGTGAATTGTGGATGTGAGGAGTGCTCTGTGAAGAGTAGATCCCAATTCACCAGTGCATGGCTGAATGAAAAGGTTGTGAGGACCAATTTTGTGAGAAGAAAATCTGGATTTGTAACTAATGGAGAAACTTCGTAGTAAAGGACTCATCACAGAGCATGCCCCACAGCACATCCCAACTGTGTATTGGTGCATAAATATCTCTCCCCATAACAAGTATAGATTATGGAATGTCTTCAATGTGTGCTGAGATGTGCTGTGATCCATGGGGTATATGTGGGGTGTGCTCTGTGGAGAGTCAATCTGGACTCGTAGTAAAGTGTTGTGGCGATTTAAGATTCCTCAGCTACAACTTTGAGTCTGGATCTGCTCCACACCAACCTCACATCATGTATTTGTTGTATATCAGGAACATTTCTCATACTTATGTATTATTTATTAGTCATGAAGATGTTCCAAAATAAATAGTGGGATGTGGCTGTGAAGTCGATGTGAGGAACAAATCCCAATTCCAAGTTTGTCTTCACCCTCATATCCATCAATGGAAGAAATATTCCCTTTCCCTTGACTTTTTATCTTCTTAGAAAGATTTTTCCATGTGTACATGGACCACTCCTCCTTTTTCTTTTGGTAGATAGGACCACACTCGTTGAAGCAATTATTACATCCAACCTAATATTGGGCCTGGGAGTTTGCGGCCCATTGAAACCAGGTCCACCATGCGAAGGTCCGACCTTGTAGATTAGCTAATTTTGTAGAGAATCAGAGTGTATGAAGCCTACAACTATATGCCATTTTGTACTGTTTACAATTCGAATACTGATGAAAGAAGATTGCTTTAACACTTAGAAATAAATAAAAAGAAAAAAAATCCTTAAACCCCTCCTGCTTGAATTTTGATGAATACTACCTGATTGGTTGATTGATGATAAATTGTTCTAATGCCATGTTGGAGCCCTTCTTAATAATATTAAAACATTCCCTCATCTTTAAAAGAAGATACTCTATTGATTTGATGTGGCAGGAGGAGCGTAAAAAAAAAATGAAAGATAAAACCACCCTTCACTTATTCTATCATTGTCAAGCATCAAGTTTCAAGTTCAATTAAAAATTTAAGAGGAATTGTCCTTTTCAGCATTTCTCTCCTTATAACTTTTCCAAATGTTCAGGGAATCCCATGTCGTTGAGTTTTTATTACATTGACAGCACAGCAGCTTATAATGCCCTTAAGTGTCCAACTGCCCCATATATAACATTTCTACTCATTGAGAGATGTTTTGCTCTCATTGTGCTGCTTGAAGTATTCTAAGGAAACTGAAATATAGGTTTTGGGTCAAATAATAGGAGTATTTTTTGAATATTGAAAAAATGGGATAAATATAACAAAGGGTAAATAACACCTGTTAGTCTATTTAACGTCAAGTTACTGACATGGGGTTCCTTGGGTGTTTTGAAAAGTTATGGTGACTTTAAGAGAAATGCTAAAAGGTCATTGTGATTTTTAGACAATTTCCATGTTAGAGTATGTCAATAGTTATGATAGACTTGTAACTGGGATGGGTATCTCTGATAGCTATCCTAGATAACTGATCACCTTATCTCATTATCATATAATTTCCTAGATAAATTCTAACTCTGTAATTGTTATCTTCTGTACATAGTAATCCTCTTGTAACTTCTCTATTTAAATGATTCAAGAGACCAGGCATCACTGACTGAGTCATTCCATTCTCATTGTTTTTAGTATTGCTCTTGTATGGTATCATAGCCATTTTGACAAACGTCATGGCTTCAGAAACAAGCACCACTATTCATGTCTTCCAGAGACAAATGCAACCTTGATCGACAGATGGTTGAACCATTATGGTGGTCTCCCTTTCTAGTTTTATGAATGTAGTCTCAGTAAAACTGGATCGTACTAACTTTCTGGAAGAAGAGGACTTGGCCTTTTAGAGGATGAGAAAGCTTTTAGTAGCGTATCCCACAGACGACGCCAATTGATGGATCAATTTTTGGTGATGGCCAATTTTTTGTGCTAAGTACCTCGTCATTTGGTCTGCTTCCAAGTGGCCGATGACTCAGGCTGAAGTGGAGAACTTTGGTTGTCGAGCTGAGTCGAGCTGGGCAGGCTAGGTGGCAATCTGACTATAGTGCCGAGCTGCCTGTGAGGTGCCGGGCGAACCAGGTGCCGAGAAGCCTAGCGGCGAGCTGGGTTGATGAACTTCGTTGCTCTTTAGGGATTTGCAATGAACCAAATGTCAGAGGACCCAGGGTGGCTAACCTGACGAGGTCGCTCCAATGCTTAAGTCAATACTCTTATAGTAGATTGCGAACTAAAAATCACAATGTATGAAAGCTAGAATTTTCTTATTTGCTTGTTTGCCCCTTGTCATTGGGGTTGGTGCCTTTATATAGGCCTTGCTCATGTACCACCCCCGAGATCTCTAGGAAGTCGTGTCTAATTGGTCCGAGATCCTCGGAGGTAACTGTCATGCAAGTTGACCATTTTCCGGAACGAAGGCCAATCTCCAAGGATCGTGGGGTATGCATGTCGAATTTGTCGGCGAGCACGACTCGCAGGTTGCCAGGTCGGCGCTTGGGCCAAGCCGCCAGGTTGGACACCATCAACTTGGCAAGTTGTTGCCTAAGTGGTTCCAGGTGTCACCTAGTTGTTCAGAGGTGCCATGTGTCACAATGTCATTGGAGGGCCAAATCCACCCTCATCAAGTATCATGGAACAGATCATATCCTGGTCGGCAATGGTACGGGTCTAGACATTTCTCATATTGGCTCTTCTATTTTGAATATTGATTTTGGGTCCATTGTCTTGAAAAATATTCTCAGAGTTCCTAATATATCTAAGAACTTGCTCTCTGTCAGCCAGTTTTGTAAGGATAATAATGCAACTTTTATTTTTGATGCTACTGGCTTTTATGTTAAGGACAAAGCGACTAGGAAAACTCTCATCCAAGGGCTGATTAAGGGAGGGCTCTATCAACTCAAGACAAATTGCACATCTACAGCTCCATCGACGTTCAATGGTGAGAAAGCATCATTTTCAGTATGGCATAAGCAGCTAGGACATCCCAACAAGAGAGTAGCTGCCCACATCTTATCTTCATTTCAGCTTCCAGTTTCAAATAAGGACATCTCTTTTTGTCTGTCCTGTCCACTAGGCAAGAGTCATACCTTGCCGTTTTCTAGTAGTACTTTGTTGCAAAGTATCCATTAGAGCTTTTATTTTATGATGTTTGGGGACCAGTCCCTGTCTCTACAAGACATGGTGTTCGCTATTATTTGATTTTTGTTGATGCTTACAACAAGTATATATGGATTTTTCCTATGACTTCTAAAACTCAGGTAGTCTCTATTTTTGCTGTTTTTAAGAAGAATGTGGAGAATTTATTGAACACCTCTATCAAAACTCTGCAAACAGATGGAGGTACAAAATACAAACCACTTCTCCCTATTCTCTCTGATTCAGGCATCACTCGTCGTCTCTCATGTCCTCATATTCATGAACAAAATAGGGCTATAGAACGATGCCATCGCCATATTGTTGAAATGGGTCTCACCTTCCTGGCTACGGCTTCAGTGCCCAAACATTACTGGTATGATGCCTTTGAGACTGCATTTTTTTTTAATTAACTGGCTCTCTTCTCCAATACTGGACATGAATTCTCCCTTAGAGTGTCTCTTTGGCACTAAATTTGATCACACTATGTTGCGCACTTTTGGATGTGCTTGCTATCCACATCTCAGACCCTATAACCGTTCTAAGCTAGACTATCGGTCCAAGCGTTGTTTATTTCTAGGTTATAGTTTACATCACAAAGGGTACAAATGCTTGGACTTAACATCTGGACGTCTATATATTTCTCGTAATGTGGTTTTTGATGAACATACCTTTCCATGCACTTTTGGCGGCCCAACTCCACCTCCCAAATCGGCTACTGACACTGTGGTTGGCCCTCCTATCGTTACATACCCGTGGCCCTCTCCTCAGACCATTCCCGTACCCACCAACACCACATCCCCTAGCCCACCTATTCTATCTACTAGTGTTAGTTCTGTCGAGTTTCTACCATCATCATCAACCCCATCAGATACGCCCTCTTGCTCCACTACGACTCCACTTAATGCTCACCCCATGATGACATGGAGCAAGAGTGGCATTTGCAAGTCAAACCCTCAGTACGCTTTAGAATCCTCTATTGACCCCGATCTTGAACCCTCTTGCTACACTATTGCCAAGAAAGATCCCCGTTAGGTACTCGCCATGGAAGATGAATACAAAGCGTTGTTACGCAATGATACCTGGGATCTTGTACCTCCACCTCCTCATAAGAACATTGTGGGAAATAGATGGGTTTATAAGACTAAGAGACGTCTGAATGGGTCCACCGAAAGATACAAGGCGCGATTGGTGGCGCAAGGGTTTACTCAACAAGCCAGTATTGACTTTGCTGAGACTTTTAGTCCGATGGTTAAACCGACCACTATTCGGTTAATAATATCTCTTGCAGTTCACTATGGCTTGAATCTTAGACAACTTGATATGAGCAATGCCTTCCTTCAAGCCTATCTCAGTGAAGAGGTATTTATGAAACAACCCATGGGTTTCGTTGATGTAGCATGACCACATTTTGTTTGTCGTCTTAAACGTTCCCTTTATGGTTTGAAACAAGCCACGCGGGCTTGGTTTACTCGATTAAATGATCATTTGGTTCACCTTGGTTTTCTGGAATCCCGAGTAGATAGTTCTTTATTCATGTGGAAGACTGGCACTGATGTCATTTTTCTTCTTGTATATGTGGATGACTTATTGATCACTGGCTCTTCTACTTCTGCATTTACTCAACTCATCTCTCAGCTCTCTATCGCTTTTGCTCTTCGAAATCTTGGGGAAGTTCATTACTTTCTGGGTTTGGAACTGCATCGCAGTTCAGATGGGGTGCACCTATCCCAACGTAAATATATTCATGATATTCTTGTCAGGACCAAGATGCATGAGGCTAAACCCGTTCATACACCGCTGGCGGCATCTACCAGACTTGATGTGAGCAATGGTTATCCTCTTCCAGATGCCATCGAATATCGCAGTGTGGTGGGGGCACTACAATATGTTACCCTTACTTGGCCAGACATCAGCTTCTCCATTAACAAAGTTTGTCAATTTATGAAAGAAGCCACTGATGTTCATTGGAGTGCAGTCAAGTGGATCCTCCGCTATCTCAAGTCCACAATTGGTCATGTCATTACTTTTCGTACTTCTCCAGAATTGGCTCTCGAAGCCTTTTCTGATGCTGGCTAGGCTAGTTGCCCTATTGATCGTCGCTCCCAAGGGGGTTTCTGTGTTTACCTGGGTCGTAATCTGATTTCATGGAGCTCTCGTAAATAGTCCACGGTTTCTCGCTCTAGCACAGAATCAGAATATCGTAGTCTTGCCTCTACTGCCACTGAAATTCTTTGGCTCTAGATGTTACTCACGGAGCTTGGATTGAAGCTCCCTCGCCCACCTGTCATCTGGTGCGACAATTTGAGTGCCAAGTTTCTCTCCTCCAATCCTGTTCACCATTCTCGCACCAAGCACATAGAATTGGATGTTCACTTTATACGGGAAAAAGTTGCGGCTGGCTTTCTACTGATCAATCACATTCCCAACCATGATCAGATTACACACATTCTTATTAAACCGTTGTCTGCAACACGGTTTCATGACCTTACAACCAAGCTTACCGTCTCCAAGAGACCGCTAATCTTGCGGGAGGATTTTAGAGTATCTCAATAGTTATGATAGACTTGTAACTAGGATGGGTATCTCTGATAGCTATCATAGATAATTGATCACCTTATCTCATTATCATGTAATTTTCTAGATAAACTCTAACTCTATAATTGTTATCTTCTGTACAATTATCTTGTAATTTCTCTATTTAAATGATTCAAGAGACCAATCATCACTGACTGAGTCATTCCATTCTCATTGTTTTTAGTATTGCTCTTATAAATTTAAAAGTGTTATTGTTTAGGTTGATTTTTTCCTTTGCTACAATCAGCTAGAGACCTTACCATCAATTAGGTTGACACCTTCTCTTGTTTAGCTTCATTTTAAATTAAATGGAACAATTAGCTCAATTGATAGGGTCTCTCGTTTATGGGTTTAAGGGATGAGCTACAAGCAGTGGCGGTTCTATGTAGAAGTTAGTGTTGTCAATTGCTCTCATTGAGATTTGAAAAAAAATATTTAATTATGAAAATTATGAAGAAATTTAATTGTTTTTTCCACAACAATTGTCCCCACTCAAATAAAATAGTAGGGGGTCAAGTAAAATTTGACTTATTAAATGAGGTCATATTTTAAAGATGAATAGGTAAAAAAAAGGAGAAATATACAAAATTGATACCTATGTCCCTATTTCATATTGACCAAGTTATGAGGTTTGGGATTTAGGGCTTTAAATCTTATGTGTTTTTTGTTTGTTTTCTTTCTTCCATTTCACCCTCTCAACAGTTCAATCTCATCTCTCTACTTCGTCTCCTTAAACATAGAGATAACGATTTTCCTCATTCCCCTCGGGTATGCATCATTTCTATAAAGTACTTTGCCCCCATTGATCAAAGGTCTTGATCCGCCACTAGCTACAAGATCTCTCGTTTTCAGGTTCTTTGCCTATTATGGGTGTTCAAGATCTTGGAAGCCACCCCCTTCACCTATGGTTAAAGTCAATGTTGATGGGGCTTCTGGTCCATCGTTGTCTAGGTCTAATTGAGGGCTGGATTATCATCCAAGATAGTAGTGGTAATTTTATTATGATTTGAATTGTTAACATCCATTAGGATGTTCTGGAGCTGGTTCACTTGTGGTCTGCACTTATAATTTTAATTTATTTGCCTAGAATGAGATGCACAAAAGATACTTCACTCCTTGTTGGACCGTAGTATAGTGGTTCCTTGAGGAATTCATCATGACTTATTATCTAGGCTATAGTACTAAGAGATCACATTAACATCCCACAGAAGGCACCCCACAAGTGCCTCACATGTACATATCTCAGTGTGCATTAGAAACATCTCTCATATTTATCATGAGGGAAGATGTTCTTAATACACACCACGGGTGGAGGTGTTGTTGGGCGCCAATCTGATGTCTTATACTTGATTTATAATATTGCTGACTTTTTTGGTTACTTTTGCGGTGGTGGATGATTTGGTGCAATGAATTAGAAAAAGTTGAAAGATAATAAAGTGGTGTAGGTATTTATCATTTCTTTTTTGAATTTTTAGCTTTGATGACTAAGTCACCAATATAATGATCGATATGGCAATATCCATATCCCCTCCTAAAACCAATCCTCTCAACTATGAATTATGTACCGACATCTGATTGGGCCCAAAGTTTGCGTGTGATATACTCAGATGATGATCTACAATATCAATGACTTTTATCTGTCATAAAGCCATTAATTGGCTAGACCCAAAACCAAGTGAATCAAATAATGGGCATTTTTGGCATTAGATTCAAATAATATCCAAAACCCTGTAAAGGTATTCTTGATGTATAAAGATGGAAAAATTTTCGATTTTGTGTTTAGTGTCATTTTGGTCTCCGAAATGTGAAAATTCAATATCGAATTTTTAAAAGGTGTCAATCTAGTACTTGTTGTTAATCAATTTGTTTATCAGGCGTTAAGTGATATTTGAAAAGACACAAATGCCCTTTGAGTGTTATCTAATTTTCATTATCAACCATCCACATGGTAATAAAAATAAACAGTCTCAAATCCTTGCTTCTTCTATTCAAGAAAGTTGGGATTAAGTCTCAGTGGACATTCTGGTGACCCCAACTTTCTTGAACAGAAGAGATAAAGATTTGGAACTGTTCATTTTTTGTCAACATTTAGATGGTTGATAAAGAGAATTAGATGACACTCGAACATATTTGTGTCTTTTCAAATGATGCTTAAACAACTGGTTAATGACCTAGTTAATGGCAGGTACTAGATTGGCAAGTTTGGAAAGTTCGGTACTAAATTATTGCATTTTAAAGTTTGAAGACTAAAATGACACTAGACCTAAAATACAAGGTACTAATCTAGAATTTTCCCAATAAAGAATCCTTGATGTTTCATTATTTGTTAAAACTTGATGGTTGGTATAAAGGATTTTTTTTTTCATTTAATAAAAAAACAACAGAATGGCTGTAATCCATGATTTTAAAACCTACCCAAAATTTGAACCGTTTTGGGCAACTGTTTCAGGGTCAGCAATCTGACTATCCTGTTTGTACCGATAATTCGTTGCAATTTAAAAAAATTAAAGAATAATTAAAATAGAAAATGGTCAAAATTATTGTCCGGTTCTAATGAGTTGATGGTTCAACCGCCTAGCTCAACAGGTCATTCATCAAATCAACAATTTTTATCAAGATTTCAGTTCAGAGGTGAGAAGAGGTGAAACAGAACCGGTTGACGGGACGGTTCGGTCCGACCGTTCGGGCCAGGCAAAGGACGGTTTGAAAACCATATGGCTAAGCTATAATCAGCTGGAGCCCAGCATCTAAGTAAAAGCTTTTGCTTGCATTTCTCCCTCTTCCCCTACGCTCTCCCCCAAACACCCTCTCCATGGCACCATCCAGCCAGGTGAAGGTGATAGAGTTCTACAAAATCGCTCCACCACCTGGTTCAGTCGCTCCGGCATCACTCCCTCTCACCTTCTTCGATCTATTTTGGTTACCTTTCCCACCTCCACAACTCCTCTACTTCTACGAATTACCCCATCCACTCGCTCACTTCACAAACACTCTCCTTCCCCGCATCAAACACTCTCTCTCCCTCACCCTCCTGCACTTTTACCCATTCGCCGGAAACCTCTCATGGCCAGAAGAATCTCCCAACCCCATGATCCACTACAAGGGAGGCGACTCGGTCTCGCTAACCATCGCCCGGTCGGAAGGTGGCTTCCACCGTCTCTCCGGCAACCAGGCGAGAGAGTCGAAGGAATTGCATCCCCTCGTCCCTCAATTGCCAGTATCTGGATCGGTCGTCCCGATGTTGGCATTGCAAGTGACTGTGTTTCCAAATTCCGGCATCTGCGTCGGAGTCACCATGCCCCACGCGGTTGCCGACGCCAAAACAATTTTGAACTTCGTGAACTCTTGGGCTTCGATTTGCAAGTTTGGTGAGGCATCTCTGTCAACCCAGTCTCTCCCATTCTTTGACAAGACAGTGATCAAGGACCCAAGAGGCATCGAGAAGAGATACTTGAGCGAGCTGACAAACTACTTTCGGTCCAAGTTCAGAGACCGACGGTTAGGCGTTCTGGACTTTGGTCTGCCGGACGACATCGTCCGAGCCACGTTCGAGTTGAGTCGAGCCAATATCGCAAGGCTGAAGGAACGAGTCTTGGCCTTGCAGAAGAAAGACAAACAGCTACCACCATCTCGTTTCTCGACCTTCACAGTACTGTGCGCTTATATCTGGGTTTGCCTGGTAAAAGCTGGGGACGAAAGGGTTTCTTTTTCGTTTAACGTGGACTGCAGAACTCGCCTAAAGCCTCCGGTACCGGCAACGTACTTTGGTAACTGTGTGGGGACTCGTGTAGTGACGGCCGAGAGGGCTGATTTTATGAGACAAGATGGGATCGTCGTCGCAGCAAAGCTGATAGAAGACTCGATCAATGGTTTGAACGATGGAAGTCTGGACGGAGCAGAGTTCTGGATTTCACGCTTGCTGTCTTCTGGGGTTAAGGGAAAGGTTTGGGCTGCTGGGTCGCCACGACTAGGGATATACGAAGCGGATTTTGGATGGGGGAGACCGAAGAAGGTGGAATTGGCGTCAATCGACAAAACGGGAGCCATCTTTATATCGGAAAGCTGCAACGGAGATGGTGGGGCTGAAATCACTCTGACGCTCAGAGGACCCGAGATGGATGCCTTTGCTTCTGTATTTGTTAATGGTCTTGAGGGAAAAGGCTATGCGATGTACCGCTCTGGACTCTGAAGCTTGCACAGTATGCGATTGAAGATGTTTTCAATCGCCACTTCCATCCATGGACCAGTCGTTTTCATTGTTTATCTTGCTCCAACTCACTCACGACTCTGTCATTTGTCGCTTTTCTTTTTTTCTCTGAATTCCAGAGAAGACAGAACTTACATTTCCTTTTCTTTTAATCTTCTATCTTTATCTAAACCAATAGTTATCCTGAGTGCTGGTGCCATGCTACTATTTCTCAGTGCAATCTTCTTAGGGGATTTATGGATATTATGCTTAGGTGATGGCTACGCAATTTGTGCTCCCTAATGCACTTTTTGTGAGGCCTGATCACTATATGGAGTATAGCATCTAGAGAAGATGAATGATTTAGTAGAATAACATCAAACGGATGGAGGTAATTTTTTTCTGACTTTGTCCTTTTGTCATTTGGGGTAATGGAGGTGGAAAGTCTAAGATCGGATCAAATTATATGTAAAGTTTATAGTTAATAATTCATTATTATGTATTAATTTATATATACACACACGATACACAGGTTGGGTTTGGATTGGGTCAGAGAGAGAGCTGACAAGGACTAGACCAAAGAAAATAAAAAATCTTTCCACTTAATTCTCTCAAATAGATCCCTTCGTGGGCAGCGCTAGGATTTGGTCTTTGTCAAAATTCCAATGGGCCCCGCTCGTGAATATTGTCTTGGGTACAAAGTAAATCTGGAGAGCTATTTGATATTTCTACAAAAAATCTGCAAGAATGATTGACTCGTACGTGGACATGGATGAACCTAAACCTTGTATGACTATTTTTACATTGTCCAATTGATCTCAGATTGAATTTGGGATCAAATTCAAATTCAGCAAGGAATTTTTAATAATTAGAACAAATCCAGATGTGATTGAATCCTACCTAAAGCTAAATCCAATCCCTCTTTAGGTTTGAAGGGTAAATAAGCACAGATACACCCATATCTATGCTGAAATTTAATCAATTATAATTGAATCATGAAGGCAATTAGGATTAAACATTAGACCACTTTATCAAATGGATTCTAATATTATGTATATGTTTGGTATAACTTCCATTTATTAAATAAACATTTATATTTGATTTGTCTTTAAAACTGAGAAAAAGTATTTGACAAACTATTTGTTGACAATTAAGTATGTGTTTGGTTTGTTTACGTTTATTGAGTAAATGCAGCCATATAGGTGCCCTATTAGCAAAAGCCTCATTAATTGTATCTGTACTTGTCGATGTTTGCCAAAAGCAAGTATCGATTTCTATGTGCCTCTCCCGTTTTAGGAAGCTCCAAAATGAAGCTTTCCTGAAACGGGTAGGTATTTATTAGCACTTTGCTGATATGGTGTCTAATGGTGCCTATGTGTCATAAATGCTCTCATTAATTGTTTTTCTCAGTTTTACAGTCACACAAGTACAAAATATTTACTTAATAAACATAAATAGAATCACACACCTTCTAACATCAGCCAAACAGTGAATAAACACCTAAAATTTGGAGAAACCGTTAAAATAAAGCTTCCCCTAACGTTACACACATAAACCAACTTTTATTAATACTGATACAAACGAATCAGCATGATGAAATAAATAAACAGAAGCAATACCAAACATCGCCTATATCTAAAAACTGTTTTAACTTAAACGTGAAGTGAGGAACCTGAATATTTTTTTATTCACTAGTAATTCCATCTACAGACATCATCATTAGAGCAAGCATTTTATTGTAGATCACCTGGGCACGCATGATCCTTGTTTGTTTTAAATTCAAAACAAAATGGTCTTTTTCTTGGGTGGGGTGGTTAGTATGTCCATGTGCGGTAGGTTGAATATGCTACAAAGTTTTAGGTTTTAATTTAATGAGTTAAAGCTCATATTGTATATGGTTGGACCGTTAGAATTGAAATTTGGTTGCAGTTTTAATTTTTATTTTTTTGGTTATTTTGATTTTGCAAATTTCTAACCAGTTGAACCTTTATGAGTCATTAAAATCTAGTTGGGTAAGTTGGGGTTTTAGCATGCTTTCAAAATCGGATTGGATCGGATGGTTGGATCAGAAAAACTGGGAATAGATTAGGTGATCATTTCCGTTTTTCCTTAAAATCATATTTTCTCCAAAAATCGCTGAGTTTGGTCAGTAAATCGCTGATTTGAGTGGTTAACTGTTTGAACGGTTAGACCATTTGAACTGGGAACTGGACTCCTAACCGGTTCATTCTCCAAGTTGATTTTAAAAACCTTAGATTTTAGCAACCTACTTGAATTTAACAACTCACTGATTCATTATTATATTCAGAATATTGAGCTATTAACCTATTACATTATTTGTATTTAAAAAGTATTGCAATTTTCCCCATACCTGGCCTCCTCGACCCAATCCTAATGCGGATGGGATTAATAGGGATATCCAATCAAAGACGGGGATAAGAGTGAAGTCACTCAAAATATATTTAAAATATTATTTATATTTTATTTTTTTTATTTTAAATAAATATTATTTTCAAAAAAAATTATTAAAAAATTTGAGGATTCAAGTTCCCAATGGGAAACCTGTCTCCATTGGGAACAAAAAACTTTAAAAATTATGGAAAAATTTTTAAAATTTTTAAAATTTTAAAAATTATGGACATAATCCTAGAAGACAAAACTCCAAAAATACCATAAAAGCCCGGAGTGGTCTAGATTTGATAAGCTACAAGTGAAGCTTATAGTCTTTTCGGGCTTCCTAGCTTCCCGATGTGTCTAGCAAAAATTCCAAAAGGGTCGATTGAAACTCTTGATACGTGACTAAGCATTGACACAAGTACGTTCTTCTCATTTTCTTCTTCTTCTTCTTCTTCTTCTTCTTTTTCTACTACTACTACTACTACTACTACTACTACTACTACTACTACTACTACTAATTGAAACGAGTTGCAGCGGTAGGAGGGAGAAGAGGAAAGAAATGGTTCAGAGGAGGGTGAAGAAGAAGAAGAAGAAGAAGAAGAAGAAGAAGAAGGATATATATAGAGAGAGCGAGAGATCAGTAGAAGAGTCAGAGTTGGGTTCAGATCTATTGCTGCTGCAATTGCAACAGCGGTGATGAAACAGAGGGAGAGAGAAATGGGAGAGAAGAAGAAGAAAAAGAAGAAAAAGAAGAAGAAGAAGAAGAAGAAGAAGAAGAGAGTAGGAGAGGGAGGCCGGAGGTGGAGATCGATCTAGGTTCACCACCGCTTGTGCTTTGTTTTCTGTTTTGTCAATTTGGGGAAATTTAGGGGCACTTTTATAATTTTGAAAAATTGGTGGCATTTTGGTAATGTTTGGTAAACTTGATCAAATCGGGTCCAAGGGTTAAATCGAGTTTCCGATCCAATGGTGGGTAATTTCGGATAAAAAAATGGAGGGTTGAGATGGGTCTGACCGCAGGGAGTGGGTTTGTGTGTAGACCCATGAGATTGGCCAAAACGAAACCTTTTTAGATGGAAGGGTAAATGAGGATATTTTTGACTGAAATTTCACAAGATGGGGTTTTTGGACATTTTGAATTGATTGGTAGGGTTAGATTGGCCTGATTAGGCCTGGATTGGGCAGATCTGGAAAGGGATTAATTCGACCAATCTGGAGCCTTGAAATGAAATCTATGTGTGATCGATGGGCAAACCGAGAAAAAATACTATTATGTTTTGGAGTGATCAAAAGTGTTTGATCAAGAATCTAGGGTGAATTGGAGTTTAGGCGGCGAACCGAGCAAAAATTGGGTGCTAACACTTGTTGGCGTGGAACACTAGTTGTTGTGAAACATATTAATTCTTCCATCTCTTTCAGATGTTCGAATAGTGATGTAAGATACTATTTGATGCAATAGTTCCCTAATCAGTAAAACAGTAGTTCATTTCTTAAACTTTGACATTTGGGGGAGTCCAAATTTGCTACCGGGTTAGTGCAATCGTTTGAATCGCATTCATGTACTACTATGTTCCCAAAAGATATACCTTCCATGGGTGATGCCATAACAATGGTGGGGGATACAAAGCTTTGGAGGAAAAGTAGCATTAGTAGTGGTGGCAACAATACTATCAAAGACCCTCACCTATTACAACGATTTTGTAGGAACAAAGATGAGTTCCTTCAGGCCAATCAATTTTTTCTTTAATAAATTCTCCTTTTCTATGTATTTTTTTTTTCTTGCCAAATTCTATATCATGGTCCAAGATAGTTAGATCATGTTTAGAGAATGATGCATATATGGAAAAAGGGTTTTAATATTTCAATGATTATCAATAAATCTTTTTTTTTATGGATTTGATTTCTTATAAATTAAAAGATAAACTTGAGGTATAAATCAATTATTTTGCACAGGTGAATGTGTAAGTGGGACCTACAAGTCTTATTTTGTACAAATAAAAGTGTATGTGGGGCCCATTAGTGCTAAATGTACATTGATGTATCAATGTATCAATACTTGTTTGTTCTACTATGTATACTTACCAAACAGTCTTTTTGTCTTTTTAGCTTTTAAGAAGATCTATTAAAAAATTGCTACCAAACAGTCTTTGGTCTTTAAAAATCTACTCATGAAAGCTCGTTAGTCTTTTAAGGTTTTGAGCTTTTGAAAGATCTTCTTAAAAATACTTGCCAAACGCCTCCTAAGTCTTTCCATTTTGGTTGTCATAGCAGAATTGAAGCTGAGGAAAGTTCAAGATTGGAACTATATATACGCCGGTCGACAACCTCTTTGTTGTCCAACACAACAAGGAGAGGAGAATTGCGAGGAGGAGGACTGAGAACTTGACATAATTATTCCAAGACGTGATGATTTATTTAGTGATTTAGTGAGATGTGTCCTTCTGGACCTTCCCCATTAGAGCCGCTTTCAGGATTGGATTTATTCCGCTATGACCATTCAGAGTTTACGGAGATGGATTCTCTTTCCCCATCTCATCTCAATGCTGGCAAGAATCAACGGACCAAAGGTCTCTTCCCATGACCCTTGCAGAGAAAACCTTTCTTTGAGCTATGCACATGATCAATCTCCCCTTTTAAAGTTAAGGGCTGATGTTGGGTTGGGTTGGGTCGGGTTGATGTTCGGGTTAGGGTTTGAGTTAAAATTCATGAATCCGACTTTATTTTTTGTTGGGTTAGGGTTGACCCCTTAGCCAATCCAACCCAACCCAAACCCAATTCTATAGTACATGTCATATATAAATATATGTTATATGTAATATATAACATACATTGATTTGTTTAAATTCATGGTACTTGTATAGCCCCACCACATGGTTCATGTATTTCTTTTAAGATAATCACTTCACTTAATCCTAACCAGAAAGACTAAAACCTTAATAACATTATATAAGGTTTTAAAGGATGGGAAGAAGGTTGGGTTGGGCCCAACCCGAGCCCAACCCAACTCAAAATTGACTTTGGGTCGGGTTGGGTTGGGTTAGGGTTGAAGGAATTTAGTTAGGGTTGGGTTGGTCAAGTTGAAGTTCAGGTTAGGTTAGGGTTAGGATTTGGGTTTAGAACTTAGGGTTGGCCTCAACCCAACCTAACCTAACCCGACTTGTAGTCCTATAAGGATTAAATACCAATCCACTGTGACCCATCATCAATACTTGTTAAAGGGTCATAGCCCACCCTAACATTGACCCACCCATATTGATCCACTTAGACCCATTCAAATTGACCATTACCTACACCCTCACTCATACTAACCCACCCACCCTAACATTTTATTTGGATTTAAATATGATATCGATAGCCATTAGGTTTCATTGTTCTACTCCATCCCTATTTGTCTCCTTTTTTTTTGGTTTTACCGTTGAACATCTAGTCTCTCGTGCTCCAATAATGTGGATATTATGATTACTTTCTCAGTTCCCTTTATCAGTTTTAGAGGTTAGACTGTCGAAGTTTTATAAGATTTACAACCCGATTCAGTACTTATCAACCCATGAACATCTAGTCTCTCGTGCTCCAATAATGTGGATATTATGATTACTTTCTCAGTTCTGTTTATCAGTTTTAGAGGTTAGACTGTCGAAGTTTTATAAGACCCGATTCAGTACTCCTTATCAACCCATGACTATGCATGGCTGTATTCTTAATGGTGATCACATAAGGTTTTTATATCCATGACCATGATTAGTGTTGTGCAATTAGTGTTTGAACATGATTATTTTTCGCTATTCTACTAATCTATGCTGAGAAACATTAGTTCTTGAGGATTACCCGTTATTAAACATACTCTCATAGTAGGAAGAATAAATAACAAATGGGCAAATAGGAAATGAATAGGAGAAAAGCAAGGGAATGTGGTTCAGGATTACTGCCTTCTCGTAGTTTAGGAGTATGGTAAGGATGCTAAAAAAACGCGAGGAAATGGTACAATAACCAATGGGATTAGCAGGTCCGAGTAGTCCCTTTAGGAGAGGGGAAGAATAAGACATGTAGGGGAAAAGAGTAGATATGTCAATAATTGGTAAAATGAACAATTGAGTAAAAATAAAATAAAATAAAATAAATAAATTGGGGGAGGCTTTCTTTCATGTTCATTGTTGTGCCTTTTATTCTGTCTGATTAGTTGTATGTCTTATGTTTTTGGTTTTACTTGAGTTACCATGTGGGCCCCACCTATTGGACCCGGGAGAGGGGTGCCTAACTCATTCTCTCTTCCATCCGAGTCTTACCTAGGCTGGTGTAGTCAGTGCCTTTGGCTCTAGAGTCACTATTAAATCGAAATGAATTTTAATGCCATTCTTGGAGGTCCTATCACCTTCATTTCCTAATCTGATGGGTGGCGACTCCATTTGCAGCCCAAGTGGCAAGTGAGTCAGTTTTTTTTGACGCTCACAAACTGGTGACTCCATTGGGGATGTCTTGGACCATAGGTGGGGCCCACATGGGGCCCATTTGGCTTGGATTGCTCTTTTATACTTATATTTGCTTTTATTTTATTCCTTTGATTTATGATAATAATTGCTCATGTTACGATGCTTAATTGATAATTGCTTGCTATTTGCTTGATGTTTTATTTCCATTATTGCATGCTTGATTCACTCGCTCTCTTGCACACACCATTTGCATTGGTTCTAGCATCCTATGTCCCATTAGGAGAGGGGTCAGTAAGTGGTCAAGACGCGATGGACTCTGCTCCCCGTGGTCGCACCCAAAGCCCCCAAACCAGTCACCCACTTGAGAAACCCATTTGCCCGATGGGTGGAGGTTTGAAGGTTGGCAATCTTGTTGGAACCATTGAGTCTAGGTGTCAAATTCTCCCCCTCATGCATCACTATCCACATGTCAGACTTGTCAGTTAGGGTGTCAGTCGAGTTGTCCGATATGATACCCGATACCGATACTTTGATCCTTGGGAATAAGTAATGTTTGGAAGGAAAACCATATAAGATATTATAAGTTTCAGTTTAGTTAGAATTAATTGGAAGAGATAGCTCACCAAGGAGCTCTTCTAAGGAGTGCAAAATGATTGTTTTGATAGAGTTTTTCTATCAAATATCACTCTTTTTGTTGTCGCCATATTAGGGAGATGCTACAAAAGAGCTACAATTGTCAAATAGTTGTAAGTTAAAATATATACAAATGGCATTCAAATAATCAAACTATAAAGATAAATTGATAAATATATAAATGGTTCCAACTTTCTAGTGGGATTGAAGGGATATGCTTCCAAAATTGGATATGTCAACCTCTAAATCAATGCCTATATCATCATTTTCTGCTTTACCTATATTTACAAAACGAAAAAAGTCAAAAAAAAAGAAAAAAAAAAAGAAATAGAGGAAGTGCATATCAATGCCTCAATCATTATTGGGACAAGAAAGCTACGATACGGCTTTAATAGTCTTTCCTCCCTCCCATTAAATGTTGCTTTAGAAGCTACAACGAAAATGGAATGCTCAAGATATCACGAGCCATTAGAGACAACTTGGGAAAATGTTTTTCACGTAATTTCCAATATGTTATGATATCTAATTCAGTTTGTCTCTCAACATATGGCTCCTCCAAATACAAGTCAAGTTGTGATTTCTTTTCATTTGTAGAAAAGACTTGACTTTCGTACGCATCATGATCCTACATAATACAAAGAAACATATAATTGAAAATGCAAACCAATATATAATCATCATTTTGCATATGATTTTGTATCAACTTATCATTTACCAAGACAAAAATATAAAATAATACTCACCTTCATAAAGCCATACTCATTATAACTTGTTGTGTTGCTACCCTTACTTGGAATTGTAGAAGCACTTAGATCAATGGTTGAATAGTGATTCATGTATTGTTTAAATAATGCATACAATGTGTCTTGAACATGAGCACTTTTATCTTTCCCATCTTCACCATATAACCTTTTACATACATATTCCACAATCTTTAACTTGTATTGGGGATCTAAAACTATAACAATGGCTAAAATAGTACTATATTCTACTCAATATTTGTCAAACTTTTCTTGCATAGGTTTAGCCATCACGCTTATAAACCAATCTATACTTTCTAATGCATGTTTTAAAGTTCCTTAGATCTAGCAAACTCTATGGAAAAATAAATTTGAATTTGGGCATTTTGTTCCAGAGAAAATATTTGTAACTTCATAAATTGGTCTAAAAAATCCCTTAAACTTTTCAACCGTTACCCATTCCTCTTCAATTGGGTAGTTACGATAGTATGGACCCACCAACTTCAAGTGGCAAAACACCATACAATACTCAACTACTATTTCAAGCATAAGATAGGTCAAATCCCACTTTGTAGGAACATCCAAGAATAGCTTCCTCTTGTATTCTATTGAAAACTGTTGGATGTGTCCTGTGAACTTCATCAATCTTGACTTAGAACCATTGACAAATTTTACAATGTCACAGTTTTTTATCAAAGATTCATCTATCATTTTCAACCCATCTTGCACTATTAAGTTCAAAATCTGTGCAACACAATGCACATAAAGGAATTTGCCATCATACAAAAGTGCCTTCTGAAAATTCAACCGAGATCCATAAACATTAATAAATGATTCATTAGTTGAAGCATTATCTAGTATAATTGAGAATAATTTATTCTCAATTTCCCATTCTTTCAACAATTTTAAAACCATATCTGTAATGGAAACACCATAGTGAGGGGGTGGAAAATGGAAAAAAACTTAGTATCCTCTTTTGCAAACACCAATTAGAATCCACAAAATGTACTGTAATGCAAATATAGGATACTGTTGTGATAGAATTCCACATATCTATTGTAAGACTAATTCTACCATAGATGGATTGCAACAAATCATAAAACCATTTATTCTCTCTCTCTCATATAATCCTAAAATATCGACGTTAATGGTGTTTTGTGTAATATGTCGAACATCAAAATTCAAAAGACTGAACATTTATATTTTCTTCATGCTTTGCATATGAGAGAAGAAAGTTATGCCTTATTATTTCCATTGTCATTACTTCCCTATATGCATCTTCATTAAATATGAGTCCTATTTCTAGGTACGAGTCTCAAATATCCTTTCTTTACATGTTTTCATATGCCATTTCAAATTGGATGTGCCATAACCAAAATCCGTAATGTAGGTTTTCTCATTGAACTTACACTTTGGTCTGGGTTTCCTATCATCATCAATAAACTTTTCAAAAACTTCCCATACATTTGAAAAACCTCTTTTTCTACTAATAAAACTTGAGACTTCTAACATTTTCAACAAAACTTACATAAATAAGATTGTCCTCAACCCTCTAACAATATAAGAGAAAGAATACAAAAAATAATAGTTGTAAAAGTTATTATATGAAAAGTAAGAGACCTTTGTTGACCTTGTGTGCTGTTGACATTTGTCACCCTTCCAAACTAACTCCATTGCGTCCGCTTTCATGGTGGGCTAGTAGTAGCCTTGTTGTAGGGCTTTTTGGGCTAGCGCCCTACCCCCAAGTGTCCACCATAAATTCCTTCGTAGATTTTGCATAACACCTAGTTCACTTTTATTGAAAGCAAGCAACGCAAGTAGGGGAGTGTGAACGACATGCGGTATAGCTGTTCACCAATGATAACATAGTGAGTCGATTGCTGCTCTACCCTTCAAGGTATATTGCGCTTTGTTGGTAGGGTCTCATGGCGCATATAGTCAACAAGCGAATCTATCCAGCTTGGGTCCACAACCAAAACAAGAGCAACCTCTTATGCCACCCTTTCTATGCTAGGTCGTGGTAGGTTTTCAATGTAAACCGTCATCTTCATGATGTTTGTTGCACTGGCTAGATTCGAAAGAACGTCGATCTCAGTGTTCTTGGACATTGGAACTTGTTGGATGTACCAAGAGTGGAAGTTGGGATGGAGCTTTCTAACCTTGGTTAGGTAGGCCAACATGACGGGCTACTAAGCCTCATACTACCCATTCACTTGATTCACCACTAGTTGGGAGTCAATTCACACCATGAGATGTTTCAAGTTGACATCCTTTGCCAATGATAGCCTAACTATCAATGCCTCATACTCAATTTCGTTATTCGAAGCTCAAAACGCGAATCGAAGAGCATACTCTAGCTTCACCTTGCTAGGTCCATAAAGGATTAGCTCAGCCCTGTTTCTGTGCTGGTTGGACGAGTTGTCCACATGAAGGATCCAGGGTTCCTCGTCCCAAGACGGATCAAGCGCCACATCGATAGATGCTTCTGGGGTGACTACGGGCTCGACAATTTCAGGGGTTGGTGTGCTAAACGTGCACTCGATGATAGTCTACCAAGACCTAAGCCTTGACCGTTGGCCGTGGTTTGAACTGAATGCCATACTTATTGAGCTCGATTTCCCATTTTGTTAACCTTCCTGAGACCTCGGGCTTCTGAAGGAGTTGCCTCAGAGGTCAATTGGTTAAGACCACAATGGTATGGGCCTAAAAGTAAGGGCATAGTTTATAGGTTGCTACTAGCACTAGTGAGAATGCCAACTCTTTGATATTCGGGTACCTCGTCTTGGCAGTGTGCAAGACTTTACTTATGTAGTAGACAAGTCACTGTACCCTGCCCACCTCGTGAATTAGAACCGAGCTGACTACCTTATCACTCGTTGAGAGGTAGAGTTTTAGCTCATCTCCAACTTCCGACCTAATTAGCAAGGGTAGTGAACTTAGATACATTTTCAGTTTGTCAAATGTGAGTTGACAGTTTTCGGTTCACACGAAGTCTTAGTTCTTTTTTATGGCTTTAAAGAACGGAAGGCACTGCCTAGTTGACTTAGACATAAACTTGTTCAGAGTGGCTATTCGACTCTAGGGGGTCTCATATTTAGGACGGTCTGGATTTTATCCGGGTTGGTTTCGATGCCACGTTGGTTCATTATGTACCTGAGGAACTTGCCCAACGTGATCCCAAAGATGCACTTGTTTAGTTTGAGCTTCATATTATATTTTCTTAGAATGTCAAAAGCACCGTACAAGTTGCAAATTAAAGAATTTGAAGACTAGGTCTTAACAACCATATCATTAGCATAAGCTTCTATTTTATTTCCAATCAAATCAAAAAAATATTTTTGATGTAGCACAATCTGGTCACTCCTAGTTGGCGCTCGCGTGGCTCCTAAGATGTACCTGAAACGAGAAGGAGGAAGAACTCCCGGGGGGTTTCCCGGCGGGAATGCTCCGATGCTTAAGTTAGTATTGTGTGCAAGAAGCAGAAAGAGTAAACACTAAGAGTGCAGGTTGCGCTAGCTATTCCAGATACCTTGTTCCTTGAGGATAAGTTCCTTATAACTGAATTCCGTTGCTCTGGGCCCTCTGACTTCTGACAGGGCAGGTATAACGGCCACTGTCAGTCTGCCACTGCCGTTACAGGCAGGGCAAAGGTGGCACGCGCGGGGCCGTCATGCAGGGTACATGTCTATCAGGTGTGGGACGCCTTCCTAAAGGTGGCAGGCGCGGCGAGGGGACATGCCTGCAATTCGCAGGTTTGTCGGGTACGGCGATTGGGCAGGAAGCCCTCCTACGGTATACCGAGCTATTCCCCTGCGAATCGCCTTGAGCTGGGTCGTCCCTTGAGTGACGGGTTGCCTACAATCGGTTATGCCGAGCTAGTCGACCCGAGGTCTTTGTGCCTCGTTGCGTCCGAAGAAGAATCGATGCGTTCTTGCTTGGGAGTGGCCCGAGGTCCATTGGGAGGAGCTCGGGTCTCAAAAGGGGTCAGGGTGCCCCGAACTCAGGACCCCCCAAAGTGCCTTAACCCCGAGGAGGAGGTGCGGGCGAGGCGGCTTTCGGCGAGTAGTTTACTTGCCGAGTTGCCGTGCTGAACTCGGTGGGACCTCCCCATCGAGTTGTGCTCACATCCGTTGTGTTGTCATGCTGAGTCACTGTTTGAGCTAGGTCACGCCTACGTGTACCTGAGTACGAGGTCGGGCCAAATCACCCTCCGTCAATTTTGTTTACAAGACGTTAGTAGGTCGCCCCAATGTTTTTTATGCCAAAGGGCATAACTTTGTAATAATACAAGCCCATTTCAATTGCAAAAGTTGTTTTTTAGTCTTCGACTAAATTCATCTAGATTTGATTGTAGCCTACTACAAGAAAATACACTTTTAGCTAAGGACGAAACCATAGCTATAAGTCTAAAAAACCGTAGGTATAGATCTATAGCTACGATCTTGCTACGGATAGAAAATTGCAGGTGATGTTCACGTGGCTATAGGTTTTAACTATGGATGGTAAGGTCTGTAGCTAAAAAGTGTCTTTAGCTACAGTTATTGTCTATAGCTAAAATCCAAGATCACAACTATTAACACCTATAGCTACAAACAAAAATTGTAGCTAAAACCACCTACAACTACGGCTTTCATGTTGTCTGTAGCTAGATGTTCGATAATGTAATAACCTTTAGCTACGGATTTTGAAGGTATTCCTAGCTATACCACAACTGAAGTAGAGCAAAAATACCTATAGCTACGGTTTTTGTAGTATTCGTAATTAAATGTTATAACCCATATTAACCTTTAGCTACGGATTTTGAAGGCATTTGTAGCAAAAGCTAGGATATGGTGGCCGTATAAATCATAAAACTGTTGCTATAACTATATCCCAAACATTGTTTCAAACTTATGGTGATATTTTTTTGAGACCTATAGTGGCAATTATGATTGCTACTATAGGTTTGTGCTTTTTAGAAATATTATATATTTGTTCAAAATCTTAAATACAAAAACCTGAATCATTTCTTATATATAGTAGAAACATGTCCATTCATACATTGCATAAAACCTGCATGCAAATTTCTAATAATAGAAATTACATTATAAAAAGTAAAAGATTACGTCTCAAGTACAATTTGCACACATCCATAGGTTCTACATTATAAATTCAAATTGCTCGAAGAGATTAAACTACAATTAACATTTGAAAATCTAATCCAATATGTCTCCATCTAAGAATCTAAAGTTTCTCCTTCCATTCAACCTATAAGAATATAAGAAGAAAAAAAAAATAGAATTCCATGAAGTGGTTTTATGAATTCACCACTCGCACAATTCATAATACAAACAAATTGTAACATTAACTCAAAAAATCTTGTCAATTTGTAGTTATTATTCTGTAAAAAAATAAACATAATTCTACAATTTGTAAGCCATCTTTGCAATGCAGCCAATTATTTCTCAAGTAGAATGAAGAACCTACTAGCACTAGAAACTAAAAGAGAGGTGTCATGAAGAACTTTGTTGAAGTGCCATAAGAGCTAATGCTTTTAAATCTCTAGAAAAAAGAAAAAAAAAAAAAAACTTTGTTGAAGTGCTAGTAGGCTAAGCTTAATGCAAAATTTTGAGTTTTAGTCGATAAATATTGCAGGACTCAAGAGAAGATAAAAATTAAAGGCATAGATCTCAAGAGAAATGGGGCTCCTCAATAACAAAGATCAAACAGTCACTAGACCTGTTCAAAAGTCAGGCCATGCCAGGCTTGGATTGGATTTTTACTCTTTATAAATAGGACTTTGTTAGGCCCGAGCCTAAGCCTAGTCCGACCAATAGGCCTATAACTTGAGCCCGAGCTTGGACCTAATAAAAAGCTCAAAGTCAGGTCCGAGCCTGAGCCCGAAGCTCAACCTAACAAAAAGATAAGTTGGTGCCTGTGTTTGTGTCTGTGTTCGCCATTGGACAAACAATAAGAGAGGAATAGAACAAAAGGACAAAGAGAAAGGACTCACCACCGGTGCCTGTTTCCGCCAGTGCCTGAGTTTGTGTCTGATAAATGAGCTGAGTTGAGATTTTGAAAGTGAGAAGAAGTGAGAAGAGAAACAACCGAACAATGAAGAGAGAGAGAGAGAGAGAGGACTCACCAGTCACCGTTGGAGTTCACTGGTTGCACTGGTGAGAGTGTTCATTGGTTCTATCTTCTTGAGAGTGTTTGGCTGTGACCGTAAAAAGTGAGTTCGTTTGGCTAAGAGAAAGAGATGAGTCAGAAGAGAGGGGTTATCCGATTAGCATATTTAGGGTTTAACTTATACAAAAGTCGGATTAGACTTTTTTAACAAATCCCGAGCCCGACCTGTAAAATAGTTGGGCTTGGGCTTTTAGGCCCGATGTCAAACCCGTGGGCTAAAATGCATGCCCTTGGGCTACCCGGCTCACGAACAGGTATAACAGTCACCACATTCTGCCCGTCCGACAAGGCTTTCATGTCTCCCGACTTCAAATATGCAGGACCCCCCTTGACCCTTCTGCGATACCACGTTGCACTGGGTAAGTTAGAGGTTTTGGATTCATCGGTGCTCCATTGGTCTAAGGTCGAAACCCTCCTTTCTGGGCATCTCCTCATTATCACTTCGGTACGTGGAGGAGCTTCCATCAATGGCGTCAAAATCCCTCACTGAGACCTGTATAATGATGGGCATGTGATCGTTCATGGCGTGGAGGACTTCTTCTACCCTGCTTTTGCAAACTATTTGGTTTCCACAGTATGATGGAGTATTGTTCGACACTGGCAACTCTGATACAGAAGGTTCAACCAAGATGATTGATCTTATTTTTCAACTCACAGAGAGATCAGATGTGCAGATGGTCTCTATGCTGTTCTTTGCTGGTTGCATGGTTCTGTGTCTGCTGTTGTAGACGCAGGGAACCTCTAGATGGATATGTTCACCTGATATCAGGCTCAGTTGTATAGTCTGTCTCTGATAGTTCTATACTGTTACTCTCATTATTTGTTTAAGAATTGTATGAGGCAGATGAAAAACAAAGGTGTATTCTACAAGAAAATTAAAGTGTCTGCATTACTTTGATTTTTTCATCTTTCTATCCTCTGCTCTGTGCTCTGCACAAATAGTTCATTAATGAAATATTTGAAGGAGTAATAGTTGAAAAAGGAGTTTATCCCTGGTTTTGCAGATACACAGCCAGATTGACACATACTTGATTGTCAAAAAGAATTCAACACTTTGCACAAAAAAAAAAAAGTGTTTGCTTTCAGATCAAATCCCTCATTCTTACTCTAAACACTTATGTGTGTGTTTAGAAAAAAAGAAAAAAAACCCGAACAAGTGCTTATTCCAGAAAATAAGCTCGTTATGACTTTTTTGAAAAAGCCAAATTTTTGTACCTTTTCAATAAGAGTCTAGATTGGCTCCTCGTTGGTAGAAAATCCTCCAAAAAACACTAGGAACGCTGCATATGAACTGCCAAACAAGTGACGCCCGCTCTTTGGAAGAGAACTTGCATAAGCAAAGGGAAAACTTGCATCATTTCAATATACAGTCAACAGAAAAATAGGATGAACGGTGTTAATCACAAAAGGAAATGAGCCATGGCAAGTGAAGCAATCTACTCAGAAAAGGCATGAATTGTGCTGGGTAAGCAATCTACTTAGGAAAGTAGCCAGTGAAAATTATAGAACCTGGAAGTAGTGATTGTGTAGCTGGAGTAAACGATTTCATTTCAGTGCCATCTTCTATTCACATGGTCCTCCCTCGCTTGCATCCCCTCTACTATTCTATGTATGGATAGATTTCATTTCATTGCCTGTAGAGGCTGGGTTAGATTTCTGGTTTTATGGGTTCAGTCGGCTTGTCCTGCTTGGGTTGCATAATTATGGGAACTAGCTCGGAACCTAGCTAGCAGGACTGAGAATAGAAATTGCTTCTCTAATCCTTTTCATTCTTTCTCTGTGATGCCCATGTGGGTTTGGGAAGAAAGGAAATTGCAATTCCGCACCAAATAGGGAAAGTAAACATGCAGATTCCAATGCCAACGGAATTCAGGGATTCATTAATCTGTCACATCCAAACAGACCCTATACATGAGCATTCTTCCACTTTGTAGAATGCATTATATATTAAGGTTACTTCCATGCAGCCCTTCATGAAACCATGAGCTTCAACTTGAGTCTTGACTATTCATTCAACAAACAATGAGACTTGTCAAACAAACACTTAAAAGCTCCAAAACCCACCAACCTCTCTATCAGCTCCTAATCATAAGATGTGACATCTTTCCCCCATGAAAAAACAATGTAAAAAAACCCACCAAAGCTCAACCACATAAGCCACATTCCTGCCACGAGCTGATGATCACCATGGATAATGGCATTGATCTGTCTAACCCACTCTTGTTAACTTAAGCTAGCTAGGTAGCTTACTAGGTTGGTAGATAAAAAGAAATCCAAAAGTTACCATTTTAGTAATTCTAAAGTGCATTTCAAATCATTTCTACAGGGAATTGAAGAGAAGACAAAGAAGTTCAATTCTCACATCAAACCACTCACAATGAATTTCAATAATAGAAGTTTCTTACCTCATGGCCTGGGATTTTACTTACAAATATCAATATCAAGTACTAATATAGAAAGATGGGTGGCTAGTGGTGGTAAGCCAATAACTAATGCAGTGTTTGCACATCATTTGTGTATACTATTCTTTTTCCATTATCTAACAAATTTTTGATTGTTACCAATAAAAAAAGTCACATGTTTCTTACCTCCACATTGCTCTGTGTAGAACCATAACAGAATAGTATGATCCATTTGCTGGTTTTTTTACCTCCAGAACTCCCTTCTGCTATGGGTGAATTTGGTGTCTGCAACAACATCATTTTAAAATTCATCATTTCCTTGTAGAAAAACTTCATAGTACTGATGAGAAATTATAAAATGCAAACTAACCAACTTCTTTAATATAAGAAATGACTTCTGTAAAATATAAGGACAAACACTGAAGTCTAAATTCACTAAGTTTAACTCATGTTCATGTAGATATCCACAAGTTTGGCCTATATTCAGTCCCATTGCTGACATAGATGGTTGAGATACTAACAAACTAGATTCCTACCTTAAGCTATAATTTAATTGAATGATATAATTTCTAATGCCCTGCAATATTTAGTAGATTCCAAGAATGAGGTCTATTGTCACCATGACTACTCCGACACAACAGATTGTCAATACTCTTTTGCACAGTCTCTCTACACATGGCTCTTCATTCTTTTGGTTGGCCCAGATCCCCAAGGTACTGACCCAAGTAATGGTTCCCCAGGACTTGATTGGATCATAGGTCAATTTGCTCTAGTGCAGATGCTCACACAGTTCAACGATAAGGTTCTGTTTCTTTATAAACCTAACTAGGGAAATTTTGATTCTTAAAGCTGAATAAAGCTTTTCTGTTTCTCAATAAAACCAACTAGACAATTTTCAATTCTTAAAGAGGAATGAAGCGTCTCTTCAGCAGTGTGTGATTCAAATATAAAACTTAATTATAACTGAGGAAGTTCTCTCTTCCCCATTGTTCACAGAATAGCAGCTACAAATCTAATTAACTCAGCAAGAATCTTTTTTATCATTTAATTCAGCAATTACCTATACTTAATTAATTTACGACACCTACAATATCATTAGAAAAACATAAAATAGTCTCAGACTCCCAGACTCTTCAATCCCAGGGCCTAATATATAGTGGAATCCCAACAATAATTCATTTTTCTTTTTATCTTTTTTTTTTTTTTTGTTTTACTGCAATTCATCTTTCTAGTGAGTCTACCTGGCTTCGCCATACTCACAAGCCTAGTGCTGCTTTCTTCAAACACTTCTGTGTTGAAGCATTTTTGAAAGTCAGGGGAAATTGATTAATGACATTTTTTCTTTAAATGACAATGGTTGATTCTCAACTATCTAAAAACCTGAAATAAATCCATGCATCTGAACCCAGAGACAGCCCAACAGAGGGCTGACCCCTTAAACTTACCATAACTCATAATGTGTAAAATAAAATATTAACCAGATAAGTAATTGGTAGATGTATGACAGTCATTGTTGTTCATATTACTTGAATATTCTACTATTACATTTACAAGATCTCTGTATTCAGTAAACCAATGTTGTAACACTCGGAATCAAACCCTTCCCCAGCTTAAACTTTAAAACCAAAGAACTCCATGTTCTTGTTTCAATCTTGTTTGGGTGTTATTTCAAAGAATATCTATTTCATTGGCTTTAGAAATTACCATGACCAAATATTAGCAATTAGAGTTGTGTTTAAATGAAGCACTAAAAACCATAAATAGAATGTAAAAATTAGGTCTCAAAATGTGTTGAAGCTTATTCAGATAAGAGGCTCAGAATAATGGAAAATGTGCAGAATTAGATGAACAAATTAAACCCATAATTGCCATTAAAAAAATCACTTGCTTGAATCCAGTTTACTCACTCAATGTATGCAAGAAAGAAAACTTAAAGAAAGCTGTAACAACTAGTTGAACAGGTCTGCAGAACTAAAAGAAGAAGAGTATCTTTTCATATACAATGCAAACATTAGTAAAGCATATACAGATACATTATACCAAAAAACCTGCCCAAATCCATTAGCGTATGCATCACTCAGGCGGCGAAGAGAGAATGGCCTTCAAAATCAGCCTAGTGTGAACATGAATCAACTTAAACCGCTTAGCATGAACCTCAGTTTCTACAATCTGTTGCAATCGCCATTCTTCGTTGAAAAGCTTCAGAAGTGACCCGTCCAAATACCGCAACCCCTCTTTCGTGATTTCCCTCCCGGGAAAGCCAGACATCTCTTGCATCAAATACGTGAATTTCTCCAAATTTACAGAAGAAACAGTTTCTCCATTTTCAGCTGGCCTAACGACCGTTTGCATATTTACAGAAGAAATGGCTTCCCCGTTTTCAGAGGACAGAAAAATACAAATAGTAAAGTTCAAAAAAGGAGCAAAACTCAAAGAGATTGAAGATCAAAGCAATGTAAAATGTACCATGAACAAGCATGTAATAGACGAAGAACAAAAATGGCATCTGAGCTAAAATTGAAGAGGTCAGGCTAGACATCTAATTCACAAGATCCTTGAGGACTAACAAGTTTCTTCCATCGCTCAATCAAGTTATTGCAACTAACAGTGAATGTAGTGGAGGGCCGGTGTAGTTGGATTTCGAGAGCGCGCGCAAGAGAGAAAGAGGGCGGGAAGATAATGGAAAAAGGAAAAAGGAGGAGGGGAAAAGAACCTTAATTTGCGGATGATGCATCAGAGGCAGTCGCTATACTCTATAGCGGCAGTTTTAAATGAATGCCTTCTAAGATATTAGCGGCTTTTAGGCCTTCTAAACTATCGCTAGACTCATGTTGGACACAACAAAAAGCTTATACCGAAAAATAGGTTTTCAGTTTTTCTCTCGCTCTTCCCTTCGATCACTGACATTAAAGAGCAATTTCAATATAAGTTTTTTGTTGTGTCCAACATGGATTAAGAGTCCCATGTTGGCAACAATTACATAAGCCGCCGATGACATGGTAATGTTTATATAATTTGAAATGTAAAGCTGATTGTTAGAGTTTTGTTGGTTTTTGGACTAACCTATAGCCTAATTTTCAATGTACAACCGATTTTGACTATAATTTCCTTACTTTAAAACTAATTCAAAAGCAAAGCTATTTTCTTATCTAGATGGTGGGTTAATGATCCAACTTTTCAAAGAAACCCGTGATGTCATAATTGAATTATAAGTATTAAAAAAAAGATAGAATACCCAAACTGAAAATGCATAAAATTTTGTCAAAAACATTTGAGAACATTTATAATGTTATAAGAAATGGAAAATAAAATTTAATAATAATAATAAAAATTGTTATTTGCTAGAAACATTTAAGTTTATTTTTAATCATATTGTTACTTTTGCTAATTTTCAATTTGTATCTTAACTATGAGATATCTAAAATTCAATTAATTAATGTAAAGAAAAATTTCTCACGTGTAACACATGTGCTTATATATATATGTGTGTGTGTGTGTATGTAGGTATCATGTAGACATGTATTTATATATTTATACATGAATGTGCGTGTATATTGTATGTTAAAAATTTTAAATTTAAAGGCAAATTTTTTTCTGGACCATGATAAAATGTTCCTTTAGACATAAGAGTTAATAATGACAACGGGACAGGTTTAGGGCGGGATCATGTTCCCTATCCCTGGACCTTGACCCCGATTTTGAAATAAATTCCTATCCCCGACCTCAATCATTTCTAAGAATCAAAGTTATCCTCCATCCCTAATCTCCAATGGAGAAAGGTCCCCCATGGGGAGTTCCTAGATAGGAGGAAATTACTTGTAACAAAAGGAAGGCCCTTTTCTCCAACTGAGACCATCATCAAGCTAATATTGGTTATTTCTCACGTTGCTGGTGTTTGCTGGGAAAACAACTAGATTTTAACAGTGGCACTGGCATCTGGAGTGATCCATATATATGGCCAAGCAACATTGGAATCGATCAGAGCAGCTCCTCCTGAGTCCTCACCAACATTGCTTGTTAATAAGATGATTGTGTGTAGTTTTATACCTATGTTAGTGGGTATATGTTAATGGGTATTGGCAATGCTAGATGTCCCAACATGGTTTGGTTGTAGGTTGTATGTTTTATACCCAACATACTTAAATTCAAGAGATTTATTTCAATTTTTTATTATTTTTCGTCGTCTTTATTTATTTATTTAATGCTGGAGTTGTTTATTGGGTTCTATATTTAAAATACCGATTTTGGATGGCATTAATGAAATCTAACAAACCATATTGGTGGAAGCAATTAATCCCACCATTAACATAGTGGATTATCGTAATTTAATTATGCTTTGTGATATCATCAATTAATCCCACCATTTCTACGTGACAGCACCATCACGTGCTAAGAATTGGTCACAACGTGACCTGTTGAGGGGTGTCCATCATGGGCGTTTAATCACCAATCACCATGACTAACGCTAAAATCCTCCATTCACGTTTTCCACGGATGGAATATTTTGATAATCATTATGGCTTCCGTTTATTTTTCGGGAAATTATTTATTGGTCCAAGTGTTGGGTGGGAAAGTTATTCATTTGCAGATGGGTATCACTTATCTAATAAGTGATTCTATAAAATCTATATAAATTTGAAGAATATCTTAGTTAATGAGAACCTAAATCCAATTGATTAATTTTCACGGATGTTAAAATCTAAAAAGAGAATGGACCCTATATAGGACAATGTCAATTCGAATTGACAAATTTGATGTTTGTGGCACCACCACCAAATTAATCTTGGAGAAACATGGAAGCTGCTTTCTCGATTTCTCCATCAGATGAGGTACACTTGAGCCATTAAAAAGTAGATTGCAAAGCAAGGTCTTAAAAACTAAATCAGACACGAAACTTTTTTTGGGATCGTTCCCGGGTTAAACGGTTCGACCATCCAGTTTAAATGGATGGCCCTTTTAATTAAAAAATTAAAATAAATAATTACAATAAAAAATGACCAAAACTGTTGTCTAGGTCAACGGTTTAATCGCCTGGATCAACTAGTGGTTTTAGGGTTAAACAAAACTGGTTCTTGGGTCAACTGGTCTGGTCCAAACCATGTTGCATGGTACTAATTGTTAGAGAACAAAAACCCATTCAAGGAACTCACCTAATAGTTTCAGCTATCAGCTCGAACTCACTTTTTGAAATGGTATTAGAGCCTATTTGACCAATTAATTAATTTACTATTAATTCAATACTTATTGCTCCATTATAATTAATTACATTTCAGCATAAGGTATGAATTGTGCTTGTAAGCCTATTAAAGTTCCCTACAAGCAGGCGTGTTAATATATAAACCATTCCACACATTTCTTAATGTACAATTTAAGCTTCTAGGTTGAATGGATCTTTGAGATGGTACATATGAGAACCTGTTTGTACAAATTGTTTAATATTCTATTCTTGTTGGCCCCATTATAATTAATTAAACTTAAGCATAAGGTATAGATAAACCTGTAATTTTTATTGTAATTCCAATAGACTTCCCAGAAAGGGGCGTGTTAGAAAATAGGGGTGAGCAAACAAAAACCGAACCAACCAAAAAAAACCGATTGAAACTGAACTGAAAAATTGGTTAACCGAAGGTACCAATTTAGTTTTGGTTAACCAATATAAAAAATCGATGATTAATCGAACTGACCGGTATACATATATTTCTATATATTTTATACATACTTATGTATATTATATATATTTTATATATCATAAATTAATAAATATGCATTATATAAATATATACTTATAATATATTATATATTATTTATTATTTAAAATACAATATTTTATATATATTTATAATTTTTTATTATATATTTATATATATGTTCATAATATATATTGTAAAAACTAAAAAACCAAAAAATGATAATTAACCGAACTGGTCAACCGATTAACTTACTAGCTTCGATTTAGTTCCAATTACCGGTTTTCCAAATACCGATACAACCGGTTTGGTTCCAAAAAATACCCCCACGGTTTGGCTAACCGAAACCGAACCGTGAGCACCCCTACTAGAAAATAAAAACGATTCAACCACATCACGTAACAAAAATGCATCTTATTATTTTTTACTACGACTTTGTTTGGAAATAGTACAAATACAAATATATAGAGTGTAAATATGTGTATATATATATATACACACACACACAAATATGGAAATGAAATATGTTTATTTGGGGTATGTTTGGTTTGTAGTTGGAATTGAAAGCAAAATCAGAATCAAAATGGTTTATTCCTATAGTCTATTTGGTTTAGACAGAAATGGGAATAGGAATTCAAATTAGTAGAAATGAGATTTCATTCCCAAGGGAGTGGTAGGGATTGGCAATTCCCTCAAATGGGGAAATACCATTCCCCATAGGAATGAGAATGGGATTCTAATTCTGCCCAACCAAACAGTTGGAATTGATATAACGCATTCTGATTCCAATTCTAAACCCTTATTTCTATAAACCAAGCAGAGCCTTAAACCCCTATTCTAAATCCAATTTTTCCAAGCCTTGATTGGCTGGAGACAAAATCTTGCACGTTATTTATCACGATTGAACATGCCAACATTTAGTATAAATGGGGCCCAGATGGAGCCCACATTGAACACTGGTGTGTTCAACCGTGATAGCTAGCCCTGCCCGGTATGTACTATTTTTGTCTCCAGCTCATTCAGACTGGTTGTAGATGAGTCCAGATCTCCTACACTCTAAGTATGTGGGTGGGGGTGAACTTCCAATAACAAACGAACACGTCTTGTGTTTAGAGTGTGGACCCACCCACATGCGTGGAGTGAGACTAAATGGTAAAACTTCCATTTGATTAATATTTTATTTTTTTAATTTAAAAAACCAAGAGTAAAAGTAAAAAAAAAAGGAGTGAGAACCGATCCTGGACTCCATATGATGAAACCCTCCTTCAAGCTAATCTTGAAAGATTCAAGTTCGAGATGAAGAAAAACCTGTGACTTGGTTATTTGAATCGTGCTCTTGACCGAAGGTGGAAGAAGAAAACTCGGTCTTGACTGAAACTAGAATAAGACTCAGATTTATCTTCAATGAAACCTCCAAATCCCGCTCTTGATCTTGACCGAAGATGGAAGAAGAAAAACCAGATTTGAAGAAATATTTAATCGCACAATTCAAAAGGTTTCACCATTAAGATTCTAGGAAGCAACTCACAAACGAGTGCTTTCATATAGATTTTTCGCCCTTCGCTGATGCTTGGAAAAGGGTTTTCTCGTTTGGAGTCCAGGGTTAGTTCCACTTCTTTTTGTTCACTTTAAATCTTTTTTTAAGTTTTAAAAAATAAAATATTAATTTAACAGAAGTTCATTTGTTATTGGAAGTGCACCCCCGCTCACATATTTCGAGTGTAGGAGATTCGGACTCGCAACCGGGATCTCCATTTGTTTTAGAGCTTTGGAATTTGAAAATGTTTAGGGTAGTCTCCGCACAAAATACAATGCATAATTTTTAATTTTTTATTATATAGTTAAATTGCAGATTAGTATTTTGTACTTTGAGACTATTCTTACTTTATTACCCGTTTTTCAAAATGTGCCATTAAGCAACTCTTTAAAACTATCAATTTCGTCCAAAATTGTTAATCAACCTTAGATGACATGTGAAATGATAAAAATACCTTATGAGTTTTGAATAGGCAATAGAATCATCATTTTGAAATGGTCAAAATAGCCATGTTTAAATCCCTTTTTTCACTATGATTGGGCACTATTATTCACTTTATGCCCTAACCTTTCTTTCTGTTGAAGAAGCTAATATGAAAAAACATTGTCACAGAGGACGATGTCGTTGTTGGGGAAGGGGGATTAGACTGTTGTCATTGTAATCCTTTTTTTTTTTAATTATTCAATTCATAACAAAGAGGGTTTTAGATTGTTGTTGTTGCCAAACTTGAATATGTTAGTGTAGTAGGAAGTTTGATGTATGCTATACTTTGTATTAGACTTGATATTGCATTTGCAGTAAGTAAACTTAGTTGATTTACATGTAATCCCGGTGTAGAGCATTAGAAGAAAATTGGGAGAGTTCTTGGGTATCTCAAAAGAACCTTGGAACTTGAATTGTTCTATTGTGATTAACAAGTTGTACTAGAAGGGTATATTGATGCAAGTTGGATTACTGGTAATGAAGATAACAACTCCACCTCTGGGTGGATTTTCGTCCTTGGTGGGGGTGTAATATCTTGGGCATCCAATAAACAAACTTGTATATTTCACTCGACCATGAAATCTGAATTCATAGCATTGGTGACTACTGGAAAAGATGTTGAATGTATTAGGAATTTATTATTGGATATAAAACTTTGGCTTAGTCCTATGCCTCCAATTTCTATTACTATGATAGTGAAACAGCTCTGTCAAGAGCCTATAGTGATATATACAATGATAAGTCCAGACATATAAGTCTAAGACATGAGTTTGTTAAGCAATTTATGTGAGCTCATCACTATAATTTATGTGAGGTCAAGTAAAAATATGGTTGATTCTCTAACCATTGGTTCTTCTAGAGAATTTGTAAGAATGACAACTAAAGAGATGGGATGATTAAAACCCTTTACTTAGTCACCTGTAATGACAACCCGACTTGAACTGGAAACATCAGTATTGGGTTTAATGGGTAACAACAAGTTACAACAATGTGGCTATTAGTAGCGACTTTGAGAAATTTCCCATCACAATATAAACAGTGTTGTTCGTTATGTTGAGAGGTTGACTTAAACTCTTAATGAAGTTTTGAAATGTGTCAAATAACAGAACACATAGTGGAGTTTTACTAACTTGAACGTAGAAGTTGTGTCACTTTTCATGAGAGCTTGTATTTGTTCTCAGGATTGTTCATGAAACTAGGAAAGAAGCACGAGGCTACAACAGTGCTTAGCAAAATTTGAAACTCATGTAGAGATTGAACATTTTTTTTTTCTGTATGGGTATCTCCGGTCTGTCTTGAGTGTAATTGGTTTAAGGTCTTGCCACTAATAACCTTGACAAGGCTCTAGGATATCTGTACTAATAAAATGTTTAAGTTATAAAACTTTTGTATGGATAACTATATTATAGTAGTTTGAATCAAGAAAGGCCTATGTAATTGATCAATCAAAGTGGGGGATTGTTAGATTTTAATCTCATTAAAGATTAAATCCTATAGGTTTTAGAGGAATGTCAAATGAAGATAAATCCTTAAAATAAGGAATGTCAAATGCCCCCTATGAACAACGAGTTTTTAACTGTATAAATCCTTAAAATGTCAAATGCAGCTTAAATCCTATAGGGGAAAAGGCAAGGTTGAGAAAATGGACAGTCCAAAACTGGGTTGTGATTCCTTGGGGTGGTTTAGAGGATTCCAGTTCAACTATTGCTTTTTTTTGGTTGTTTTTTGATTGGGTGTAGGGGATGAGGTTTTAGTTTATGTAAAAGTTGTAGAGCATGTAGTTCTGTGAGGGTTATTTAGCTTGTATTGTACTTCCTTGCTTTTTAGTTTTAATAATTTTTTATTTATCTTCAAATTAAGAAAAAAATACTTTGAAGAGACTTTCACCGGGTGAGAAGAAAAGTATGCATCTTATTTCTCAGATGTGATACATGTTGAGAAAAGTCCAGATAGCTCTCTCAAAGTATTGGGTGGATACTGAAACGGAATCTCCAAGACACACTCAATCCGGAAGGATCTTGGTGCTTATTTAACCTTGCCTTTATTATAAAAGACAAATTATTATACATCAGTTGGATTGAATGAAAAATCTGAAACTAATTTCCATTTCACCCTAAAATCACTTTTTCACAAAAATGTTGATTTAGTTAGTGACCCGCTTACTCAGACACTTGAACCATCGATTTAGATAACAGTTTTGGCTGTTTTTTATTTTGTTTCAAGTCAAAATGTATTATTCATTTGAATTGGACGATTGGATCATTTGATCTAGGAACTAATTCCTATAAGATTCTCTATCCGGTCTAATTTTAAAAACCTTGCACTAGATACATTGACTCGTGTCTCCCTCTCTCTCCTAAACACCATTCATTTTCTAGTAAAATGCAAATGTCGTGAGTTGAGAAGAATTTCTATCATAACCCCTTTTTTTATCATCCATGTACGTATTATAAAATCAAATGATACGAAGAAAATACTATAGAAAATTGTTTTCATATAATACTCCTGCTGCCAATCTTTTTGCTTTTGTTTACATTAATTGTTCATTTCTCGTCCATTCCAAACCTAGTTTCATGACACCATCATTTGTTATAGATTTCTGCAAAATCGATCGATCCACCACCTGGCTCTGTCTCTCCAGCATCACTCCCTCTAACTTCCTTCGACCTAATTTAGTTACCTATCCCACCTCAACAATTTCTCTACTGTTAGAATAAAAAAACAAAAAAGAAAAAAGAAAAACCAAATGGGTAGGATCTGGATTGTTGCCCATAATAGCAGACATGATCCATATGGGACAATCCTAATTTCAACCACCCTTAGAAAGAGCTCATATGGTAGGCGGTAAACATTAAAACTCCCCCCACTGTAATTTCCACGATTTTAGGGGATTTTAAATTGGAAATTTAAAATTTAAAAACATCTCCGTTCGGTTGAGATCATGGGAAAGGCTACAACTTGAGCCGAGTTAACTCAAACCCTACCCAAAAAGGTAGGGTTGGGTTGGAGTTTGGATTAGAGTTAGGGTTGAAAAATACGAACCTGACTTAACTTTGGGATGGTTTAAGGTTGAGGCCTTCACCAATCCAACCAAACTAGAACCCAACTTAATTTCATGTTTGCATTTATAGATATCATATAAATATGTATTTATGCATGTAAATACTCGTGCATTTGTGCAGTCATTGTTCATGCAAGTGTGCATATGTAACTATGCATCCATAAATTAATGTATATATATATAGTAAGACGGTCCATGTCACTTTGCTGCTCCTTATTCCATTACCCCAACCCTACAGTCTCCTTGACTCTCTCTCTTTTCCCCCTTTCCATCATTCCCAATTTGTCATCTCAGCATCCTCTCTCTTCATTCCCATTGGTTCTCTCTCTCCCCCCACAACTCATGTCTCTCACATTCTATAACAACCCAACTTCTTTCCTTAATTAACTCAATGTATGCTTAATCCTTTCATTTACTTTTATCTATAATTCCCCTCTATTCTCTCAATTCTCCCATAAAAATAGGGCCATAATTTATTAAGATTTGGTTTTCCAAATCAAACAATATTTATATCTATATATGTGATTTCAAGCAAAGAGAGGGGAATTAGGGGAATTCGGTGTTTCCTATATATTCATGGAATATTCCATTATTGTTAAATAATCTATTCTTAAATAATAATCTATTGTTAAATAATCCACTAGTTATGAAAATTATTGAAAATTTCTGGAAAACATTCTACCAAAAATTATGAAATAATTATTTCAGAAACAATCAATTATTTAACAAATATTGAATACTTTAATAATCTACCAAAAATTAATAAACAATCCATTATTTAATTAATTTTTGTTATTAATAAATGTTCAAAATTCAATGCTTAGCGTAATTTACATTAATCATTATAATTTAAAAATTTTTCATTAAATTTTTTTGATAATAATTTATTGATAAAAGATATTACTAATTAGCATAATTTACTAATTTCTATAAAATCAAGAGTTATAGTTAAAAATTATCAAATAATTTAGGGAAACTCATTAACTAATAACCCATAATTATTTTTAAATAAGTAATTAAAAATTAAAAAATTAATCTATGAAAAAAAATCTCCAAAACTATTTAAATAATAATCCATTATTAATATTCAACTAAATAATTATTAAAAAAATAGGATATTAATCTATTTAAAATTGCCCCAAATTGGGGATGGGGTTTGCATATAATTCCCTGAACATGATGGTAAAGTAATAAAATATCCATAGATTTAATATCGATTTTTAAAAGGGTTTCTAACAGATAAGGGCAACTTTTTGCCCTTAATATCAATAAAAAATAATATTTTTATATATTAATCAAAATAGGATAGTTTTTTTTAGAAAAATATCAAAAAAGGGCAGTGTGACACTGTTGCTTGTCTTCCTCCTCTTGTCTCTGTATTCATGCGAATGGATAGTAAGATTCCGATCAAGTAATAACTGGAAATGCTCTTCATGTCCTAGAAAGCAATCAGGTGGTGGGGCATCTCTGCCGTGACGTGGAGGAGTCGAACTCTTCGTCTACATAGAGCAAGACAATCAAGTGTCTTCCAGGTTTAGTATCGGAAGCAGTTTCAGAAAGATTGAGCCCTCCACTCGTGAGAACTTCGTGACGGAACACCGACGAGGCTTGGGCTGTGCACGTGACAAAAACCTGGTGAGGCTTGGGCGGAATGCCGTGACGGCATCGGGTGGGGATGAGTCCTCTGCTCGTGTCCCATTTTGCACACCGACATGGGCGAACAAGAGAAGAAAGAGGAATGATAGGACAATGGATTCATAAGGAATGACCAGAATCTTATGTCACAGAACCTCCGGAGGTTCTGTGAGTCCTTGGAGATGGACACTTGGACATGGCTGTTGGTTTAATTTCTGGGACATGAAGAGCATTTCTGGTTATTACTTGCTGAAATCTTATGATTCATTTGGATGAATACAGAGGCAGAGGAGGAAGACGAACACCACTGCCCTTTTTTGATATTTTTCCAAAAAAGATCTCATTTCAGTTAATATATAAAAATATTTAATAATATTAAAGGCAAAAAGTTGCCTTTATCTGCTATTCTCCTTTTTAAAAATATTTCTAAGTTTTCTTCATATTCTTATAATACTAGGGTCTCATAATTTCATTTATAAAATACCTCTAAATTCCTATAATCCTATTTGTAAAATATCCATAAATTAGATTTTTTTAGTTGATTACCTTAGGTGACGAAAATTTGGAGATTCCCCATTCCCAACAGGAAATAGGTAGTTCTCCCCGAACCCACCTTGCCATTAGGATCGGGGCGGGGATAGAGTAGAGTGCCTTGACTTAAGGGGCGAAGGACAAGAAAGGGTGCCCCATCCCGTACAAATGCACGGGTCCTGCTAGTATGATATAAAGAGAGAGAGAACCTATGTCTAACCCTTGAATATTACATATAAATACAATCACCCTTCCTCTCTTGATATTATGATAAACACCAAGCTCATCTTAATCAACTGACGTGAGATACATTCAAAACAGAGTAATTACTATATTCACCTAGGATTAATCTATCTATCAACTCCAGCAAATGCTAATTTGGGTGCTTTCGAACTCTTTGGGTTTCTGGAATAGAATATAACATATTCTTGGGAAAATCCTTTGGTAGGGACTACAAATGCGAACTGCAAAGCTTTAAAGCCTAGAGAGGTAGAAGGCATTATCTTCAGCGCCAAGACCATTAAAGAACATAAAAGCAAAGAGATCCATTTCGTGCTTCTTGAGTGTCAAACTGATCTCAGCCCCACCCCGATCGTTGGGATTCTCTGCAATAAAAATGGCTCCTAACCTGATCTCAGCAATCTCCCCCCACAGATTCTCTGCAATAAACTGATCTCAGCCCCTACTCCACCTTCTTACGTCTCCCCCACCCAAAATCTGCCTCATAAAAACCCAGATGGTTTGACCCAGCAACTCCAAAGTTGGGGTGAGTTCCTACAAATAACAAATCTGAAAGCCAGAACTCTGCACCATCGAAAACTCCATTCTCCAACTGCTTAGTTTTCTCATCAATCAACTTTGCAGCCTTAGCAAATCATGTTCAAGTAGATCAGTTCTCTCTGCTTTCACTACCCGATTTCCGATGCAGTTGCCGAAGTACGTTCACGGAACTAGGGGTTCGTATCTGCCCCCCACAGATTTACCCCCCAAATACATCCCACACAATTGAAACTCAACGCGTGTCATGAAACACGCGCACTAGGAGAGACATGTGCAAGGGGGGGTTGACGCTGTTTTCAGCATCTCCGAACATGCGCGCCTAAAGGGGGTTTCTTCTCCATTCACTTCGAACCCTAACCCTCAAACCTTTGGCGCCCTCATTCTTCTCCATCCACCAATCGGTCAAATTCCGCCGGCCGACGACCATACCGGCAAGAGGAAGTAGTCTGTAATGTAGGTTTTTATCATTTATTTTTTTGTTTTTTCTCATTCGTTTTATAATATTCACAGATCTGAACATCTCTAGTGAATCTCATATGAGCCAGTGAAATTTTAATTGTTTATTTCTGAAAACGTATTTTTTTGCATAATTAAAAAATAATAACTATCATGTGTAAATGTAGGAATCATCATGGATCGGACCATGTCAAGACCAACAACCGGAAAAGTGGAGTTATCAGGGACGAAAGATGTTTTTTTTCTGTTTTGATGTTCTATCAACCGGAAAAGTGGAGTTATCATCTGCTGGGTTATTTTTTTTCACATAGTACATTTTTTCTGTTTTGACGTTCTATCAACTGGAAAAGTGGAGTTATCATTTGCTGGGTTATTTTTTCGGACAAGTATGGATATACACGATGCAGAATTCTGAATTCCAGCCCCCCTACTACCCTATTACTGGGCCTCTCCCCCCTACTACCAAAAACCCAAGTGAAGTTGGTATCTTTTTTCACATTCAGATTACTTTTCATATTCAGATTAATCTTCCGGTTCAATAGGCTTTCAATCGATTAATGTATTATCAATTTTTTATTATTGTTTTAGTAGTTATTTAATGTTCAATCGTTTATCTCTATTTGTTTATTTCAATCTCTGTTTCTCTATTTGTTAAGTAGTTATTTCAAGTTCAATAGTTATTTCAATATCTGTTTGTTCAATCGTTTATAGTAGGTATATGCTATTTCAATCTTTGTTTTAATGATTGCCCACCACCGGCGATTATTTATGGCCAGCCGCAATGGCGTGGCGTTAATAGGATAGAGTCATTTATGCTTGGCCGGATGAAACTAGAATTTCAAAAGGTGCTGAAAACGGGTGTGATGAATCAATTTTTTGTGAAGTATTAATTTTTTGTATTAAATACTTCGTTATTTGGTCTGCTTTCAAGTGGCCAATGATTCAAAGGTCGAAGTGGAGAACTTTTACTGAATGAGGACCTGGATGCTGAACTGACCAAGTTGAGCTGGGTGCAGATTGGGTACCGAGCTGACTGAGCCGAGCTGGGCAGGTTAGGTGCTGAATTGACTGGGCCGAGTTGGGCAGATTAGGTGCCGAACTGACTGGGTCGAGCCGGGCAGGTTAGACGCCGAACTGACTGGGCCGAGCTGCATATTAGGTGACGAGCTAACCAGAGTGCAGAGCTACCTATTAGGTGCCGAGCTGACCAGAGTGCAGAGCTACCTATTAGGTGACGAACTGACTAGAGGGCCGAACTGCCTGGTGGCGAGCTTGATTGATTGTTGAGCTTCGTAGTTCTTTAGAGACCTACAAGGAACCAATGTCAGAGGACCCGGGGTGGCTAACCCGGCGAGGTCGCTCCGATGCTTAAGTTAGTACTCTCATAGTAGACTACGAGTTGAAAACCACAAAGTATGAAAGCTAGAATATGCTTATTTGCCCCCCCTATGCCATTGGGGTTGGTGCCTTTATATAGGTATTGTTTGGCGTGGGTTTCACGCATCGCATCCGAGATTTTCAAGAGGTCACCTAAGTAGTCCGAGATTCCCTGAGGCAACCAAGATGCACGTTGACCACCCTCCAGATCGTTTGGCACGTAGGCCAACTTCCAAGAATCGTGCCAGATCGCCAATTTGCGCCTGGGTCAGGCCGCCAGATCGCGCCTGGCCAATCGATGGCGTTTATTTTGTTCTTCATTTTTTTTTACCTTTTCTTGGCAAAGTGTTTGGAGATTAAAGGGATTCCCCACTAACTGCCTATCACACACACGGTCAATATTGATCGAACCTCTACTGAGTACGTCTACCTTAAATTCATGGCACCTGTACACAACTTTTTTCCCTTCTCTATTTGAATGCAAATCTTGGCTTTTTTTTTTTTTTCAAATGGGTGATAAACCACCCATCTGTGGCCAGTCGACGGCTAGGCAATTAAGTTTTTAATTCATCGCTCAATCGAGCGACAAACCTACTATGGTCGGGTTAAGAAGGTGACTCCATTGGTGAAGTGGTTCGGGTCGGGTTGACCCGGGGTATAGTGTTTCACTTTACAGAAGTATTCCGATCCGGTTTGTTTCAACCCGGGTTTATTTCATTTAAACCCATATCAGATAATTTTAGTTTATGATAATTAATTATTCAAATTTAATATGAAAAATTAATAATAAATATTTAATATTCTTATTAATTAAGATTATTAATTGATAATTAACTATTACCACTAATGTTAAACAATAAGTCGGTTTACATTCCTAAGAGACCCAAAATTTAACTTTTAATTGATAATTAACTTTTAATATCAATTTACATTCCCAAGTGACCCAAAATTTAATGTTTTGCTGACATTAATTACTGCTAATTAATAACTTATACTTAACAACAACAATTAATTACTGAAAATATTTAATTACTGATAATATTGATACTTATTAATTCTGACTGATAATTAATAACGATTTTAATAATGACAATTGTTATTTCGGATATATTCATTTAATTTTTATATTAATTCATAATAAATATTACATAATTATATAAGTAACGTTAATTATTAGTACTATAATTACCAGTAATTATAACTAATAATATTATTATTTTCCATTAATTATTTGATGTAGTGAAAATTATTCAACTTTCAATTATTCAACATTGTTAACTTAATTAAAAATAAAAGAAATTTTTATTTCATTATTTAACAAAAAATAATATAATAAATTTATTACTTAATAATTATTACTTCATTAATTAAATAAGATATTTAATTACAACAAATTAATTACATAATAATAATAACATAATTATTATTACTATTACTATTACTATTACTATTACAATTATGAATTTAATCTTATAATTATTTATGATTTTATAATTAGTATAATATTAATAATATTTTTATAATACTGATTATTATTAAAAAATCGTAAGAAAAAAATTTAGTTAATTAAAAATAATTGCCGAAAATACTGATATCAGCAATTAAAATATTATAAATAATTTACCTATTGTAATTGACAATATTATGATTAAAATAGTATAAAAATAGTATAATTACAATATTTAATTATTATCATATCAATATTATTTCATTGTAATTAATATAAGTAACTATGGCTAGCAAATGTGAATTCATTGAATGAATATTACTATAATTACTATAATTAATTAATATTTATTTTTGTTAATAAATGCTGTTAAATGTAATTTATTACACTTTATAATTAATTGCTGTTAATTATATTACTATGAATTAATAAATACTTTATCTTTAATGTATTTACATTAATTTATTTAAATACTGTAATTATCATAAATATTAGATGTATTTTTCATTATACAGTTAATTACGTTTTGCTTAAATACTATATTTATAATTACTGCTAATTTCAATTTAAAAATAATTTCTTTACAATTGAATTACTGTTAATTGTTGTTAATTAATACTATCTTTATATTTTATTACTGTTAAATTTAAGACCAATTTAAATATAATTACTGTTAATGCTTTTAATTACTGATAACGGGTTTTCGGTTTGATCTCCTAATTAAACTGATTTCGTTTTTTACTGTTAAATACAGTAGTTATTTATTATTAATTACTGTTAAATAATTCTGGTTTTTAATCAATAATGTTAATTATTTAAAAATACTGTAATTATTAAATTTAATGTTAATTACTGTTAATTATTAAATATAAGGTTATTTATTTAAAAATAATTACTGTAATTATTAAATACATTAATTTAACTCATATTAATTATTTTGAAAATAAACATTTAATGTTAATTATTTATATTATAATTATTATCCGAAATTATAATTCATATTTATATGAAATAAATGTTTTTAATAATATTATATTAATTAATATAATTATATTATTATAAATAATTATTACTAATGCTAATGATGATAATTATTACTTTGGAATGTTAATTAATAAGAATTTTAATAATGTTAATTATTAATTGGGATATAATCATTTTATATTAATATTAATTCATATTAAATATGTTATAAATATATAATTAGTTTTACTTGTTTACATTATTATTATTACAAGTAATTATAATTAAGTTAAATTATAAACTTTCAATTATTCATTATTGTTAAACTTAAATAATTATAAAAGCAATTACTATTTCAGGAATTAACTAAAATTCATAATTATAAAAAATTAATTACTTCATAATAAAAATAAAAATAAAAATAAATAATAATAATAATAATAATAATAATTTAATATTACTTATTTCAAAACAGCACATACATAATAAGAATATAATATTAGTAAATAATAGCTTACTGATTTCATAATTATTAATATATTATTAATCTATATTACTCAATAAAGACGTGGAATAAAAAAAATATTCAAATTACCACTAAATGAATGAACTAAAAATCTATGAATACTCTAATTGACTTGAATTTGACACATCAACAAGCACAAAATTATAATTTCAACCTACATTTCCTATTTCTATCTCGTAATTCCCATAATTCAAACATACCATTAGGTTATGTACAAGTTTCCCTACCTTTTTCCTTAAGATTAATTCTAGCAATGCTACGTGCACCGTGGGGAGCTTAGACTTAAAATCCATAACCATGATTGACCAAAAGAAGTGTTGCCACCTAACTCGGAGGTGACTTCCATACTCAGGATGGTACCATTATTCTCCTTTCTTTCGTGTTTCTTTTGTTGGGTGGGCTTTGTAGTCCTGATTATATTATCAGTTGATTGTAGCCATACATGATGATGATTTGGTTGTAGTAATATATTTTTCATCTCTAACTTAAGAGGATGGATGCATTTGCAAATGTTGCTTAGCATGGATTGTTTTTCTTAACAGCTCTTTGAGTGATTTTCTTCATTCTTTGCCTCTTTAAATGGATGTCATTTAAATGCTTTTTATCCATTCATATATCCCTAAATATTAAGCAATGTTGGTGATATTGTTGTGAACATCCATCTAATGTTACTATTTTATAAATAGATTAATGATTTCAAAGTTATTGATACTTTTTTTGGGGCGAGTTACTCAACAGGACATCAATTTTTTGCTGTTAAATAGTAAATTTCAAATTAAATGATACCATAGTTGCCCCTTATTTAGTATGGGGTCATTGTCTAGATAAAGCATGGTAAGTCTCTTAAATCAAATAAAGAGCCTACCCTAAATGTCTATTATAAATAATTTAAAAAAATGAAATAATTCAAATTAAATCAAATAATTACTTGTTGAAAATTACTAGATTAAGTAAATATTAATAACAATCAATTATTTACAGAAATAGTTAATAATAATAACAATCATCAAGTACTTAATTAAGTAAATAATAAAAAATGAAATAACAATCATCAATTATCATTAATGTTTATTCAAAGCATGCCTCATAATAATTATCAAATATAGTAATTAAACCTTAAATAAGAAACATTTTTTATTAACAGTCATTAAAATTTTTAAGCCAAATCATTAATGTTTATTCTTAAATGCAAAATATGAACTAACAAATCTATTATATAATAATTATACTCGGTTGGAAAAAATTATTATAAGTAAATATTTAAATAATTATAAATTTAGTTTTTGTTATTACTATATAACAAAAATTTTAAATTAAATACTAAAATAATAATAATAATAATAATAATAATAATAATAATAATAATAATAATAATAATAATAATAAGAATGGTTAAATTAAAGTAATAAACGGTTCAAGTTGAATTTAATGACCCGTATAATTTTATGGGTTTGACATATAAGGGTCAATTTATGTGGACCCGTAGACTATATGAATGTCTTAAAAAATGACAGCTTATAAATAGTAATAAAAAATAGTGATAAAAATCATTAATGTTTATATATATATATAACTTTCCGGTACTTAGTACGGGGTCATTCACTAGTTGAAAGTAAAAGCAGAGATAAAGAGAAACAAGCACAAAGAACACACACGGATTTACGTAGTTCAGCTTATAGCCTATGTCCACGGGCAAAGGAGGAACAAAAATCCACTATGAAGTTTGCAATGGAGAAGAAATACGGAGTTATGCCTTCACAAAAAAAAAAAAAACTAAGCCCCAAATAAACCCAATGTCTCACTTGTCTCACATAAGTAGAGGTGCTCACGGTTCAGTTAACTGAACTATGGGATATTTTTTAGAACCAAACTGGTACTATCGATTATTAGAAATCTAGTAACCGGAACCAAACCGAAGCCAGTCGGTTAACCAATTGATCAATTTGGTTAACCATCGTTTGGTTCATCGTTTTTCGCTTTTTTAGTTTTTACAATATATATTATAAAAAATATATAAATATATAATAAAAAATTATAAATATATAAAAAATATTATTTTAAATAATAAATAATGTATAATATGTTATAAATATATATTTATATATAATGCATATTTATTAATTTATAATATATAAAAAATATAAACTATATATACAAAATATATGTATACCGGTTGATTTGGTTAACCGCCGGTTTTCTATATTAGTTAACCGAAACCAAACCGACTTGTTTGGCTAATTGATTTTTTTGATTTTTTTGCTCACTCCATGTAAAAGAGAAAAAACCCCTGAAATACATAACTCTTTGTATTTGATTCGGACCTATAAGATGAATATAGATCAGGTCCATAGTGCCATGATACACTTTCACAACAAACCACTATAAAATTGGGAGAATGACCAATCAGCCCATACCAGAATTTTATAGCTCCAAAGTACAAGGGAAATGCATCCTGACCGTGAATTGATGCCAAATTCATAAGCAGGATGTGGTTTATAGGGGGGAGAGGGCTAGTAGTAGGGGGGCTGGAATTCAGAATTCTGTATCGTGTGTATCCGTACTTGTCCCCTATAAAATTTTGTCTTTTGGATTTGTCTTAAATTAATTCGAAGCGTATTCATAAAACGGGTCACCACAAAAAATTGAAGTTACAATCATAATAGATGTTGACTCGACCTTCTTAGGTCTCCCCATCCAAAATCAGCGTCGTAAAAGCCCAACCGGTTTGACCCAGCAACTACAATCTTGAGGTTGCTGCTCCCTGCAGATAACAAACGTGAAATCCAGATCTCTGCATCATCCAAAACTCCACTCTCCAGCGGTCTAGTAGCCTCATCAATCAGCGTCGCAGCTATAGCAAGCGCATCGTGTCTTAGTAGATCTGCCCTCTCTGCATTCACCATCCTGTTTCCAATGCAGTTACCGAAGTAGGTTGCAAGAAGTGGAGGATCGAGACGAGATCTACAGCCCACGTTAATCAAGAAACGAAATCTTTCATTCCCCGCCTGAACCACGCAAACCCAGGTTGCTCCTTCCAGCGCATTGACTAGATCCTTTCCCTAAGGTGGTGTTTGGGATTCATACCATTTTTTGAGACCTATTTTCTCAGAAAATGGTATTGTATAAGCATGTTATTTTTTTAGTTTTTTAGCTTTTTTTGTTTGGTATTATTGTTGTTGCTGCCATGTAAGCTTTTTTTAATGCCACATCAGCACACCTTACTCAACAGTAAAAAATTAGGATTGGCATTTTCTCGTGCCGCACCTTTCCCCACTTAGTATGTGTTTGGTTCCATTTACGTTTTTTCATTTAACGTTTGTACTTTATTTACTTGCAAAACTGATAAAGGTACGTAATAATTACAACCGTTTATGATAACTAGGTGCCATTAAGCTTTAAAAAGCAACTTCCCCAAGGGCAAACGTATAGAGAAACCGAAGTCACATTTTACTATTCTCGATGTGTACGAAAGAGCATGAGAGAGGAACTATTGAAGTGGTGCCTATATGATAATGTTTATTGAATAAATGCCCACAGTACCAAACATCCTCTTAACCTTGCAATATTAACTCCATTTAACTGTAACATGGCTCGGACTACGTTCATAAATCAGTATTTTGTAACTCTTCTTTCTCCTGACTGAGAATCGGTCTCAGAATGGAGGAATTTTACTAGAAGGCTCAAGAATATCATCTCAACGCCTTTTGGGTCCTTGATCAGTGTCCTATCATAGATTGGGAGAGATTTAGATGGCAAAGATGCCTCTCTTAGCTTGCAAATTGAAGCCCATGACTATAAAATGAATCCCGATTCAGTGAACCCTTACGTTCACGGGGTGCGTGAACCCTCCAGTAGGAGGTGTGCTTCTTCTACTCTCTGCCTCTCTATTCCGTTACTCTAAGTAATGTTAAATAATCCGTTTAATTTGTCAACTAGTTCAACCGTCACCCGAGCCCTAGCTCAAGCACACAAGACCATCAGAGGTGTTCTCATTGTTTCACCAAGCTCCGACGGCTTGCATTCAACTAGAAACAAGATTCAACCTCCAGTAAGCATCCCTTCTTCTCCTTTTCCTCGAAACCTTGTTATTCATCTCAAATCTTATTATCTTCCTTTCTATAGACCACCAGTGGCATTCTTCACTGTTTCACCAAGCTTTGTCAGCGTGCAATCAACCGGCAACAAGACTCAACCGCCGGTAAGCACTCAACTCTGCCTTTCTCTTCTTCTAGCAACAGGCAGACCATCGGCTAGATAAATCCATCCTTTTGTGTACTGTATTTGTTTCTAAAAAGAAAAATATAATCGATACATTTCAAACTTAACAGTTCTTATGTCTGCATTGTTTTTAATTTTTTTTTTATCAATAACAGTTAAGATTCTACAAATGAAAGGGTGAAATCTCACTTCCCACGTTTTGTCTATGTTTTGTCTACTGCATTCTTTCCTTACTTCAATATCTGCATCAAAAATTTGTTCTTAGTAAGTGAAATCTTATCATTTTCAATTATCCAAAACGAGGAAGGTTGAAGGGAAATTGGGTGGAGGATATAGAACTATCTATGGAAAAGGAACAAAAGGGAGATATTTACCTAAAAATAAAAAGCGGTGGATGTAGACTACAGACCCTCATCTAATTGAGAATGATGAGACTAAGAATTTTATTTTTTATTTTTTATATATATAAAACTATAAACCAAATAATTATACTTCACCCCAAGCAAGAAACACCAATTTGATATTTCTGGCTACCAACAACCTCTCAAGACATGCATTTTTAAGGAATGCCTATTTCAACTACAAACAGCCTCAAATAACAGATGTATGCCAATTTATATTGATCAACCCAAAATGTTTTGTGTAGAAAAAATAATGATACAAAACACAGCCTAAATCGTATAATGAATGCATTTGTGAATTGTGAGACACGGTTCTTGTTTTTCTTCATTGAATTTTGGCTTAGTTTCAAAATGTTCACTCCTTTATTTTCTGTGATAAGGTTACATTAATATATTATTCAGATTAGTTTTCATCTCGTTCTTGTTTGATCATCTCAAAGTAACTAGGGATGGCAATTTCCCTATCCCCATTAGGTACCTAGATTAATTCCCCAACCCAATGGGGTCAGGGATGGAGATTGTCTTGGTGGGGATGGCGATTGATAGTGATATCCAATCAAGGATGGGGAATTCCCCACCTTGCCCCTCCTTGACCCCGATTATATATATTAAATATATATATTATTATTTATATTATTTATGATATTATTTATATCAAAATATATTTAAAAATATCCTATATTTTAAGTAAATCCATTTTTAAAAATAATTTTAGTTTAAAATTTATGGATACTGTATCTAGCGGGAATCAGTGATAGAGGGTCATTTGTATCCCCGTCTAGGATCAGGGTCAAGAACAAGGATTTGTTTCAAAGTGAGGATTGAGGATCGGGAATATGGTCCCTGCCCCGAACATGCCCCAAACCTACCTCATTGCCATTCCTAATATTAACTATTAAGGCTAAGTTTGGAAATAATACAAATGCAAATACATACAATACAAATACAAACAAAATAATACAAAATATAGGGATTTGCACTCTATATATTTGTATTTGTACTCCTTCCACACTGAGCCTAAAACAAAAATTAGTAGAGAAAAACTTTTAATTCAATCAATATCATGTCGCCATTGAGAGAATTCAAAGAAATGTGAAAGACTTTTTTCAAAGGAAAGTGATTTTGGGTGCAAGAAAGAAATTAGTACTAAAACAAAAATTAGTAGAGAAAAACTTTTAATTCAATCAATATCATGTCGCCATTGAGAGAATTCAAAGAAATGTGAAAGACTATTTTCAGAGGAAAGTGATTTTGGGTGCAAGAAAGAAATTAGTAGAGATTTGAAGCAAGTTAAGATATGGTGGAATTTAATTAGACCCAACCAAGCGAGCAGAGAGAGAGAGAGAGATCCCAAGTCTTCAATCCAAAATGCAAATTTGATTCAGTATTGGCCTATACTGGTACGGGATATGCTTCCCGTGAGTCGTATGTATCATAGTGATTCAGATCCGTATCGGTCTGTATCACATTGTATTGGCCGATACGCATCGATAAACAGTGTTTCTTTACAAAAAATTGCAGCCCCAATGATTCAAACTCAGGTCACTAGAGCGCACCCAAAGCTTGCACCTTAAATGCACTTCCAAGCCACTAATCCATGTTTATCCTTGTGACAAAAAGTAAAAGAAAATATACTTCATTAACTTCTCTCTGAATGCGATTTTGTCAATCTCTATTACCAAAAAAAAGTCTAACTAAAATTTCAAAAGAATAATATTCAAAAAAAGTATTTTATAAACTAATACAATAAATAATCTATCAAATCCATGCTTATTTAAAAAGATGATTTTTAATATCAAGAAAATTATACAAATAAAATATTAAGATTAGAATAACTATTTTAATACTTAAAATTTATAAACTTGCAAATGATATGCATATTAAAATTACTATAAATTTTTACCAATTATAATTAATATTTCAATTTATATTAATAAGTAATAACAACATATTTATTACTTATACAAAAGAAATTTATTGTTTATAAAATATTTAAGAGTATAACATTAAATTGAATTTATCAAATCCATTAATCTACATTTATCTCAAAAAATTATTTTTCATATTAGAAAAATTATATAAATAAAATATTAATAAAGGAATGATTGTTTTAGTAATTAAAAATTATGAATTTTTATATGATATGTATATTATAAATTTTAACAATTTTGATATACCTTAAAAGTTGAGGTTAGATTTTTATAAATTATTAATTAATATTTTAATTTGTATTTAAGAATTTAATATTAGTTGACTTTTTTAATGTTAAAAATTTTAAAAAATAAAAATAAAATAATTTATATAATAATTAAAATATAATAAGTCCATATGTTTAGTGCCTTGGACTCTTGATTGATGCATTATAAATAAAATTATATGATATATGTGCATCCTGATATATTAATTATAATATATTTCTTCATATATATATCACTAAAATATACATTTCCTATGTATTTATATACTATTTGTGATTATTTTGATCTTAAATTTAATGATATTATTGTGTTTATGGAATTTATATGTATTTTCCTAGCGTATCCACGCATTTTCATATTTTCGTTCGTATCCATGTGTTTTCAAAACGTATCTGTATCCGTATCCGTATCCAAATTGTCTGATACAATATCCGATACTGATACTTTAATCATTGATTTGGAGTTTGGACTCATTGGGCCCAACTTGAGTTGCACCCCAAGTTTAATATGCTAATTATTTTGAACCATTAAATTCGGACCGGTCCAACCCAATTCATTATACTGGACTAGTACAATCTATTTTAATTGGATTGTATTCAGATTGGGTCATATATATCCTACCAGAAAGAGCTACCATACAGCCATTCCTGAGCGTAGAAGGCTCCTCTATCACTTTGGTTCAATTAAAGTCTCTCATACATATCTTAACCTTGTCCAATTCAAACACCCCATATCTTAGCCACACAATCTTTTCTCTTTACAATGTTTCCCTATGGCTAAACAAACATGTCATAACCTAGCTAGCTATTACTAAAATATATATTAAGGTAAATTGTTGAAAACTCCCTTAAAGTTTTTAGTTGCTGAAACTTTTTTGAAGTTGGTGATTGTAATTACCTTGTCTAGACTTTCTAACATGGTTTCAAGTAGACCCTCTTTGTTAGAATTCTCTAAAAAGATGCATGAAAATCTCCAAAATATCTATGCAATTACTTTTGATGAAAATATTTATTTCCCAAATTTTCTTTTCAAATTGATAGCCCAAACCATTCCAATCTCTTTTCAAAAATTGATTTATTTTTCAAACTTGTCATTCATATCAACCATTCAAAGGTAAAGCTAGTACATTTTAACTGAAAAAAGGGGTTTTAACTGTTCAATCCACCCCTAGGGTGGAGCTAAGATTTCTAGGGGTGGACTGAATTCTGACCATGAATTGATGCCAAATCCATGGGTAGGATGCGATTTATAGTGGGGGGGGGGGGGGGGTGGCTACTAATAGACTGGGAGGTGGCTGTAATTTCAGATTTCTGAGGGGATGTACAGCCTACTTATCCCAAAAAAACTGTAACTTTAAATTTTTTTTTTTGTTATTAATAAAGAAACCAGTCTCAATAATACTCATAAACCAGTCTCATATATATTAATTTTTATGATTTTTTTTTATGACAAGGAGTGATGTTACTATACAGCCGGAGCTAGTGGCGGTTTCACCACGGTTTAGAGCTATAGTCACTTGATATGTTGGCTGAATTATAGTCAGGAAATGAGATTTTAACTTGGGAATCACTAACTAGGGTCAATTCTCATGCTAACTGGTTAGGGTCATAAAATTTTGGTCTGGAAATGAGATTCTAAGTACGCCAAACACAATGACAATAAGACCTAATTTATCTTAGGCTCGAAATTCATTCTAGAATTTATTCTTAAAAGTTAAAAAATTTTAGCTCCAAAAAGAATTAATTTTTGGGTCAGAGCTCAGTCACATGTCTATTAAAGGGAGTCCACTTGTTAAGATATTAGGTAGTAACTTTGAATAAAGGGATAAGATTTGAAGGTGGTTAGTTCGAAGTTTAGTATTTAATTTCATGTACTTCGAGGGAGACGAGAGACCTCCAATAAAATACCAAAGGTAAAATTCTTTAATTCATATACTCAAAACAATACTTACATATAGACTCCGATTAACTCTCAAATCTCATATTACCATGACTCCCTGAACTAACCAACTCCACTACAAATAAGGCATTAAACACTAAACTCAGCCATGTACTAACACAAGTACTATAGATGTGTTTCACATACAATTATAAAAAATCATTTGTCCTATTTAGGGGTGCAAGTCAGGTTGGCCGAGTTAACAGTTTACACTGTTTCGGGCTTGGGTTTTGAGTTGTGCCTATTGTAATTTTGACAAAATTTTAATTCTAAACCGGAAAAGTTGTACCCTTAGTCCTACTTTTATTCATCCGATTTTACTTACCCACTAACCACCTCTAAATCTTATCCCATCATTCAAAGGTACTATCTAATATCTTGACATGTGGACTCTTTTTAATAGACACTAGAGAATGACCCCGTACTAAGTACGGGGTAACTAAATGTGTTTATAATTTAGGTTGAAGTTTACTATTTAGTATTTATCAAAAATAAAATTAAAGAAAAATTAATATGGGTCTTGCATCTTTGTAATTGACAATCTATTTTGGCCTATTTTATTTGAAATCCACTATTAATTTATATTTTTTTAAATTGATTTAAGACATTAAATGAGATCTTATTGGTAAACAATAACCCACTTTATTTGGTATTTACTATTTATCTAATAAATCTATTTTGAGTTATTTATTATGTTAAATTAGGTTGCTTCCTAAAAGTTAAATCAAGCTTGTGACTAATAAAGTATTTTCTTTTTGGAAAAAAATCATTTAAAAACAAAATGGGTTTATGGTAATCTTTTAATGGGTCCTACCTATTAGATTATGAATAAACATGTGTTAAGCTAATAAATAAATGTCTATTGAGAATGTATAGGAGTGAAATTATTCACGTTTTAAATCCTATTTGTTGAATTAATAGGATGCCACGTGTCTGAATGGTAGTAGTGGGTTGTGAGATTTAGCAGTAATTTCTTAGAAAGTGACACGTGCCTAACTTTTCAAAAAAAATGAGAGGCCACATGTTTGAATGGTGGGGGTTGTAACCTGGTAGTGGACTATGGATTTTAACAGGAATTTCTCACAAATTGTCACATGTCTAGATTTCAAGAAAATAAAAAGAGTTCAAATCTCCTACCAACGTCTACCCACACAACATCGTAGCCACACATGGAGAATATCATATCCTCCTACATAGTATTATAAGGGGGAGATGTTCCCAATTCACGGGGGTAGTATATATTATGAGTAGACGTGGGCAAAGTTCTCGTGCACAGGAGATCCGAAGTCATATAAAAAGTCCACCTGTCTGAATAGTGCTAGTGGGTTGTAGATTTTAACAATTTCTCAGAAAAAACCATGTGTCTAGATTTCTATAAAAATGAAAATGCCACATGTCAGAATGGTGAGGGTTGTAGCCTTAACACCTTACTTTAATACATATTAGATTAGATTAGATGTGACTAGACCTGTTCATGGGCCGGGCCGGGCTTTCACTTGTCACTAATAAAAATATACTAGGCCCAAGCCCAAGCCCGGCCCGACCAACGGGCCTATAACTTGGGCCTGAGCCTGGCCCTGATAAAAAGCCCAAAGCCCGAAGCCCGGCCTAATTGAAAAAAAAAAACAAAATTTCCTATTCAAATTAGAATTAAAAATTCAGATAGTATTTTTTTTCTATTTAAATGAACAATGGGCTTAAAAGATGGTATTTTTTCCCTTTCTTTTATATTTTAAAACACAATTTTACATTATTAAATCAAAAAATTTATTCAAATGGACATAATCACATAACTCATTTTAAGTTTAATATTAGGTCAGGCCGGGCCGGGCTATTTTGGCAAAGCCCGAGCCTGGCTCGAATTTTATGCAGGCCGGGCTTTTTGGCCTGAGGTTAAACCTGCGGGACAAAAAGCCTGTTCAAGCCTATCCGGGAGCCGGGCGCCGGGTCGGCCCGTCAGGCCACCCGGCCCATGAACAGATCTAGATGTGACAAACTCATTCAAACAATGATTTATTAGAGCTCAGTTTTAACCAAACATGGCCTTCTTTTCTCTGTCAAAAAAAACAATAAGAAAAAAAACTAAAAACAAAAACCATGTGCGGCCGGCTGTCGCTTAACGAAACCAATGCAGCTTCGCCGAACTTGAGTTAACATATCAAACACTTGGTAATTTGGGATGCTTAGGAAGGGTCTATTTAGTGGACAGAGATTCGATTTATTTAAATTGGAAAATAGTATATAATATATATATATATATCATGAGAAAGTAACACATAAATCCATGTCATCGCACAGAAAACCAACTCATTTGCAAGCTTCAAAGTCTAGAGGGGTTAAATTCAGTACCCGTAGCCCTAAGACCATTAACGAAAACAGAAGCAAAGGCATCCATTTCCCCCTTTTTGAGCGTCAAACTGATCTCTGCCCCACCATCTCCATTGGGATTCTCTGTGATAAAAATGGCTCCTGTTCTGTCATTGGATGTCAACTCCACCTTCTTAGGTCTCCCCCATCCGAAATCTGCATCGTAAAAGCCCAACCGGTTTGACCCAGCAACTGCAATCTTGGGGGCGCTGCTCCCTGCAGATAACAATCGTGAAAGCCAGAGCTCTGCATCATCCAAAACTCCATTCTCCAGCCGTTTAGTAGTCTCATCAATCAGAGTTGCAGCTATAGCAAGCGCATCGTGTCTTAGTAGATCAGCCCTCTCTGCATTCACTATCCTGGTTCCTATACAGTTACCGAAGTAGGTTGCAGGAAGTGGAGGATCGAGACGAGATCTACAGTCCACGTTAATCAAAAAACGAAACCTTTCATTCCCCGCCTGAACCAAGCAAACCCAAGTATAAGCGCAGACCACCGTGAAGGTCGACAGTCGAGGTTGTGGTAGTTGCTCCTGCTTCTTGCGCATTGCCCAGATCCTTCCCCTTAGCCTTGCAACATTGTCTCCATTCAGCTGGAACGTGGCTCGGACTACCTTGGGTGGGCTCATAAAATCCACCACTTTTAGTCTTCTTTCTCCTGACTCATGAGAATCGGTCTCAGAGTGGAAGAATTTTACTAGCTGGCTCAAGAATATCTTCTCGATGCCTTTTGGGTCCTTGATCAGTGTCCTGTCATAGATCGGGAGAGATTCAGTTGGCAAAGATGCCTCTCCTAGCTTACAGATTGAAGCCCACGACTTCATAAAATGGATAGTTGTTTTAGCGTCAACAACTGAATGGTGCAAAGCGATTCCAAAGCATATACCGGAATTTGGGAAAACGGTGGCTTGCAATGCCAGCAGCGGGACGACTGATCCAGTTACTGACAACTGAGGGACAAGAGGATGTGATTCATTTGCATCTCTCACCTGGTTGCCGGAGAGACGGTGGAAGTCGTCGTCGGACTCGGCGATAGTTAACGAGACTGCGTTGCCTTCCACATAGTGGAGCATGGGCTTGGGAGAACCCAGCGGCCATGACAGGCTTCCGGCTAATGGGTAGAAGTGCCGGAGGGTGAGGGAGAGCGAGTGTTTGATGCGGGGAAGGAGAGCATATGTGAATTGAGTGAGTGGATGGGGGAAATCGTAGAAGTAGAGGAGTTGGGGAGGTGGCAACGGTAAAAAGAATAGATCAAAGAAGGTGGGAGGGAGGGATGCCGGAGCGACTGAACCAGGTGGTGGAGCGACTTTGCACAACTCCATCACCTTCACTTGCTTGGATGGCGCCATGGGAATGGGAGTGAAGGTAATGAATGAACTCCGGCAACTGGGGTATGATCAGATCAATGGTTTTCAATTTTAGTGGGTTATAGATTTAAGGTTATGGAGAGTTGAGCGGCTGTCTTGCTGTCACTGTCTGTATTATTGGGGTGCCAGTTTGGAGTTTGGAATTTATGCCAATTTACTGAATAACGGGTGGATTTTTGTCATTTTTAATATTTATAGTTCTGCTGTGGAAATCAGAAATCTACATTCAGTCTTAGCCTGTTTAACCTGTTCAACCTCTTCAACCTTTGCCACTTGTCCCTATCCATCTATCAATACATTTAACTTGACCAATTGACATAAGAGAAGAATTTATTTTTATTTATTTTACTTTTTTATTTTTTTTCCAATTTCTATTCCTCGTGCCTCCAAAACCAATTAGTTGTTTTCAAATAATAAAACAATAAAACAATAGTTGACATAGTAGCCCTAAATCCATAGCTTCCATACTAAATACTACTATCATTTGAGCTATTTGTTTTAAGTCCATCTCTCATTAAATGCATTTTGTCGATGGTTGATGAAATATAAAATATTGCAAAAATTTAGAAAGGGCATTCCCAATTGAGTTCATTCAATTGAAGCCCAACAAAAGCATTTATTTTTGGGTTATTTCTATCTGGTTCGTCATAGTCCATTTTGCTCCCCGACTACCCAATTTCTTCTATTATTTATTAATTTAATATTTTATTATTTTTATTACCTTTTATTAAACCCAACAATAAATTTATTTTTATTTATATGTATAGTAATGTGATATTAAAATTTTATCCATCATTCGAAAAATAAAAATTATTTTTACTTAGTTATGCAACACAAGAGTATCTTTATCTTATCTAATTGTCCACTAAATTATTCAAGTTTTGTTGTTCTTGAAAATACTAGCTTTTCTTTGGTTATTTTCTTTTCCATTTAATTGACAACAAAGAAAATTTAGTAGAAAGGAAAAATAAGCAAATATAAAACCTGAAAACCATTATATGAAGTGGAGATTGTAAACTCTTGATAAACAAGGAAGACACTCATTAATGTATCAATTTAATTTTCACTCTTAAGATTTTAACTAGAATAAATATGAATGTGTATTGCTTCTTTTTAATAATAGGATTATTGGTTTCTTTTTCTTCTTTATTTCTTTAACCATTATCTATATGTTTTATGATAAACAACAAGATAATTAGAAGCAGTATGGAGGTTGGACCACATTCTATGAAGTGACTAACGATAAAAGGAAAATGTGTGGTTGATGACCACGTCCGCCTTTTTCTCGAGCGTGCGGTTCGGCTCGAGAAGAAGAACAAACAACTTCAGGTGCGGGTGGCTTCGATGGAGAGCAGCCAAGATGAGACCCTTGTGTTGCTGAAGGAGGAGAAATTGTTCAAGTAAACACTGGAGGATGACTTTGAAGGCCGAGAAGGCTCTCATCGCCACGGCCAAGAACCAGTTGAGGAGGTCAGAGGCTGAGGCTAAGGCAAAATATCGAGACGCTATCGCTGTTTGGTAGTAGACATCAGAGTACCAATAGTGCCTGACACACTATGGATCTGTGGCCTACTTGGAGAGGATTGACAACACCAAGAAGGCTCATTTGAAGATGGCATCAGACTTCCCCATTGACTAGTTGCAAATGCTCCCTGACTCCCTTGTTAGGTGATGTAGGCACATCCGGATGGGGCAATAGAGAGCCTACACGCATCAGGCGGTGAAGCACATAGTGGAACCAATCGGGTCATGGGCAAAGCTGGTGTCAGCACCTCATGTTGGACAAATCAAGGCACATGCTAGGCTGGGCTTGGCAGGCCTTGCGGAGCCAATCGCACACCCTCACTTGGCGCTGCCAGATGATCGCACCCTCGGTACAGACTACATCTAGGCCGTCCAAGGTCACCCGCCCCGTGGCAGCCTCAACTGTAAATAGAGAGGTGACCCCCATAAGGTAAAGGATCCCAAAACATAGCTCTCAAACACTCTTCTTGCTCTCTGAGATCTCCTGCTCTTTAGTGGCCTCATTTTTGGTGCCCGCACCCAATATATCGTCCACCTTTCTCCTTTTGTTACTAACTTGACCGTTGGAGTCTCTACCTCGGATGCCAGTCCGAGACCTTTGACGATTTCTCTCACCTCGCAAGATCAAATTACCCACCCTCAGCCACCTCAAACACCTCGACTTCGGACACCTCACACCTTGACTTAGGAGCAAACTAACAGTATTCACCACAGCCAATCCAAGAGTCAACAGTAACATTATCTTCTATGGCCTATAGCCTTGGTGTGCTTGCCTCAAATATAGGGACCAGTTGTGTAGTGCCTTAGATCATGATGGTTCCTTTAAAATATTGAGTGGACTGTAAGGATGAATATAATAAGGCTCATACTTGATAAGGACTAGTTAACATATTTAAATGATAAAAGGAAGAAAGTAGAGGTAAATAGAGCTTAGAAAAACAATATATTTGTGATTCCACTTGGCCCTATTTTGCAACTGACATGTAGAATTTGGATGGTTCAAAGTTAGATTCCATGTTTTTGCCCTAATTCAAGCACAACTCATGTGGTGCATCAACCGAGTGATCTCACCATTCAATACTCTTACAAGACCCTCCCTCTTCTCCTTCACATGTTCTAAGGTCATTAAAGCAAAAGGTCAATTTGAGAGCGTAACCCATAAAGAACTAGAATAAGAAAGATTATAATATTCCAAACCTAATGAATAGAAAGGAAGATCATAGTATTATTATGTTTCACTTCAAAAGAATTAAACACCCTATCAACAAACCATCCCAAATAAAAATTAGAAAAATTCAAAGTAGAGCTAGGGCTGTAATCGGATCGAACTCAGATCGGATGCAACAAAATCTGCATCCGATCCGATTACTGTAGCATATATATGAATTCAGTTTGAAATTCGACTAGATTTAAAGACTTGGCTTTGAATCCGAATTCTAACAGACCCAATTTGGATTTGGATTTAATCTGACTCTGCTACAAATTTTTTAAAATATTATAAATGATGAAAATTTATTTATTTTTAATCTTTATAAATAATAAATTAATATAAATATAATACACTAAATTTATTATATATAAGTTCAGATATAATATAATATAATATATAAAATATATTTTTTATAATTTTAAATATACTTATATAAAATTTATATATTAAAATTAATAAATGTTATATTATAATCGAATTCGGAATTTAATCGGATCGGATGGGGTCAAATCCGAATCCGAATCGATCTGATTATTAATTGGATGTAGATTGTATCATTTGAATCTGATCCAATTAAATATATACATCATCCGAATTCAAGATAATCAGACCATATACCAGATCGGGTCTTGGATTTTCAGGTACCAATGATAGCCCTAATTAGAGCTAAGGACTAAGTAAGAGTTAAAAGAATCACCAGCATTGCCCAAGTTTCATTTTTCTTTTTTCTCTGTTGTTAAGGGGGTCCTCCAAGGTTTTTAGAATCAAACTGGACAATAAATCGTTTAAGGGTCCGGTTCTTGAGTCAACCGCTATTTGAACCGAATAGACGACTATTTTGACAAAAAAAAAGGAAACAGCCAAAAATCATTGGACGGTTTGAACACTCGGGTCAGCGATTTACTGACCAAATCGACGGTTTTTTTTTTTTTTTACTAAAAGACGATTCTGGGGTAAAATGAAATTGGTCAGGAGACCAATTACCGTTTTTCCTGTCTGACCATCCGGTCTGGTCTGATTTTGAAAACCATGGGTTCTTATAGTTCCTTTTTCATGTATAATTACATATACATTCAGCTGTTGCTTGGGAATTTCCCAAATTTAGGATATGCCAAGTTGATCATCTACAAACATCACATGGCCATCATTCGGCTAGGCCAAGCATTTTGATAATACAGATTTATATAATAGCAATCGCCATCAAACATAGAAAATTCAGAACCTAGAACTGAATAAAAAAGAAGAAAAAACAAGCCAAGCATCTCATACGGCTATAAATTAACAAAATATGCAGATCCATTTATAATTGTTAATACTATAATTCAGTAGTCGGTGGATTCATGTCAAGAATCAAGACATGTACTAGATGCCAAAATCCACAACCCCAAAACAATATTTCTTAGACTGTTTTATCCCTTGTGCCGTAAAAGAATATTAAACTAAAATTGATCTTATTGCTTCTAAAAGTGGAAACAAAATATTTCATTCAGTTAAAAAAGACTCACTTTGTTTCCATAGAAAGGAATAAGCTCTCTCTCTTTGTTCACCGAATCTATTAAGCTTTATTCTCTAGATCTGTAAGCAGGTTTCCAATAAGGAAGAAAGAATGTCTTGTGTCGTGGGTAATTCAAAAGTAGGGATCTATTTTTCCAAAAGATTAATGCATAAAAAATAGTTTAGTTTTTTTTTTTTAAAAAAAAAATTGAAAGTTAACAGAGGGTTAACCTTTGTTAGACCATTGTTGGGAGGTTGGACCGGTTAAATGTATTGACAAATGGATAGGGACAGTTGGTCTGATTTAGGTGGCTTAGTAGAGAAGAGAGGAGGAAGAGGTTAGTGGGTTCTGAATTCTGAATTCTCATTTCTATGAAAATTTTTAAACCCTCCAATAAAAAACTTCCACGTCTTTATTTAATAAACTTAATGGAATTTTTACATGTGGACTAAAAAATGAAATTTTGTTGTTTTTTAGAAGGTGGAAATCTGAAATCCCTATTTAAAAAATAAGAATAAATTAGAAAAAAAGTTGAGTCTAAACTATTGACTTCTCTACCAACAAGAGGCTAGCAAACTAAACAAGAAAGGGGCCATTTACTAGAATACCCTTTATAGTTTCACGAATTTACTTCAACCTACCTTATTCATTTCACCAAAAACACCCCTTATAAAATGCAACTTATTTATTTGATAGACCTTTCATTAAGGAGTGCTTGTTTAGCCAACAGAGAGGTTGCTTGTGTTTTATTAGGGGTAAAAGTGGTATTTTCATTTCAATTTTCTCTTGATTAAATTTATTCAAATGGACATTAGGGTCAAAACTGTCATTTTCCACTATCATCTAATGGAAGGTCGATTAAGAAAATCCATCACAAACTATAAGGGGTGTTTTAGTAAAATGTAAACTATAAGATAGGTTTTAGTAAATCCATGAAACTATAGGGAGTGTTTTAGTAAATGACCCAAAAGAAAGCTACTAGCAAAAGAGCTCCAAGTATGCAAATCCTCTGAAAGAAAGGGCAAGGGCTAGGTAGGGGGGTTGTTAACAAAAGCACCAGAGGCCACAAGACCTTGTTTTGCTAGTCTATGGGTTACAGTGTTAACCTCTCCTCCGACCAAGGTCTCAAAAGGCTAAAGGCGTAGTTGAGGTATAATGAATGTCCCAAGAAGGTAAGGCTTAAGCCTAAAGGTGTTGTGAGTGTAAGCCTCGAAAGTTAAGAAAAAATTAATTAAAGTTCATAAATTATAAAAATAACATGTAATATACCATGTTAGAATGATAGAGGGTACAAATATCCATAAAATAGAAGTTTATAAGCAATACGTTTTAATTTTAAACATTTAATAAAATAATAATTAATCATCTAACAATTATAAGCATTCTACGTTTTATGTTTCAAAATGTAATCTTATGAAATTATTCATACGAAGAATCATCTATATAGTGGACATTAGATTTATGGTCATCCAACAGTTGGGAAGAAAAGAAACAATTTAGTTGATTTTATCTATGAAAAAAAATCAATAAAAAGAAAAATAAATACATTAAAAAATAGAAATGAGAAAAACAACAAGCTTGGAATGTTAAATTAGAATATTAAGAAAAAATTCCACTTGATTTATCCAAGAGAAACTAATAACTTGATTGGCTTGATTGGCCCTTTTTTTGCGTTGGACTCTCTTAGGCTAAAAGACTAAGAGTTTAATAGAACTCGATTTACCTTATTGGTTTTTCATTTTTATTTATTTTTATTTGGCCCATAATTATTGAAGGGCTTTTTCTATATATTTTAAACTATAAAAAATGCATAAAAATATGTATTTTTTGCATGCAATCACTAAATAATATTAATGCTTGAGGCTTACGCCTTTGAGGCTTGAGGCTTATGCCTCATTCTAACGAAGGCTTAGGCCTCAAATCAAAGCTATAAGGCTTAAGCCTTGAGACAAAATCTATGCACCTTGCCTTAACGCTTTGGCCTCATGCCTCAAGGCTTAATCTTTGAAACCTCTAAACCATTGCATAATGAGTGCCTAAGTGAACAGACTACACAATCACCCTGGCTGAGACCAGCACAACACCAAAAACAGCCTTCCCTTGGCTGACAAAAGCACCACTAACAATGATTTTTATAGAGACCTAGGCTTTGGCGGCTTCCAAAAAGGCTTTTCTTGACTTGAGACTTCAGAATGGAGCACTATTAACTGTTCCTTCACCGCTATTTCCTTCTACTATGTCACCAACCTGTTTAGTTTAGACAACAAAGAAAGCATCATTGTGAATTTCACTCTTAAAAATGCAAATGCTTCCGAAAAGCCAAACACTCCATATCACCAACATATTGCATTAATCGCCCACACCACTTCTGGTCTTAGTAATGTGGCTTGTTCAAGTCAATTGATAAGCCCTATTTCACAAGCCCAAAAAATAATGGCAAGGTTGAACCGTTGAACTATGTTCTAATAATAGCCATTGGAACACCTTAATTTTTTACAGGCATTTGATTTTATCAATGCATTTGATGGCCATCAACACATTAGTGTCCACTTCTCTTTGTGAGTCAAGAGATATGTACATGGATTTAGGGGTTAGGATTTCCTTAGGGGTACCTCCCCAAACTACTTTGTGCTCTATCTCTGGGTTCAGAATATGAATTTGCCTTTATTTGATCTACCAAATCATTGGGCAAGAGTCTATATATAGCATTCATGTGATCCAAATATGTCGAGAATTGAGCACCTATGAAAATCAGACACGTACCACCAACTCTTGAGACCAGCTTCAGTCAGTGCAACGTCGATTCCCACAGCCTTTACAGCCTTGCATTAGCAATATCTCTATATTTGTGTGCTTTATTTCATGGGGAGATACTCCCAAAGGGTGTGAGCATGGACTTGCGCTGACTAAAGCCGAACTCAGCTCAATAACCACCCTGTTCATGTCGCCCTAACAATCTCCTCATATCTTATGCTAGAAAAATCACCTCACTGCCCTTGGGGAGTCCAGATCTCCTGTCCATACAAACTCTGCCCATGTCTACCCACATAACATCACAGCCACACATGGAGAACATCTCATCCTCCTACATAGTATTATGCAGGGGGAAATGTTCCCAATTCACTGGGGTAGTGTCTTGTGGGTAGACGTGGGCAGGAGATCCAGAGTCGCCCTTGGGTACTATAACTTGGTGACAACAACACAACAATCCCATTTAGCCAATAGTCCAACATGTGAGACTAAGAACAAGGCCCATCATCCTACTATGTACACCAAACTTGTCAATGCATGGAGAAACAAGTGTCTCAGGATCTTAGACACATATTATAGACCAATACAATGCTTTCAAAACTGGACCAAATAGGAAACTGTTTTGGGTCTGGTTCCCAGGTCGAATGGTCTAACCATCCAGACCAAATGGATGACCCGCTCTGACAAAAATAAAACGAAAAACAAAAAATGACCAAAATTCGTTGTCCGAGTCAGTGATTCGTTGACCAAATCAACGATTTTTGGCAAAAAATCATTTTTTGGGTGAAACAGAACCGGTCAAGTGACCAATTCTCAGTTTTTCTGGTCCAACCATATGATCTGGTCCAATTTTGAAAACACTGGACCAATCAGTATCAAGAGGCAATTATTCTCCCTATAAATAGGTATGCATTTACTCCTTTACCCGGATTATTAACTACACTTTCACTTCACCACCTTGTACCTACTCACCTCATCTGTAGACATGTATGACTTGATTGTTGGAATTCTCCTGCCAAAATATCACCTTGGAGCCTTTGACAACCTAATTGTGCTTGCAAGAAGCGACTACGTATGAGGTCTGCACCAAATTATCTTCCAATCACTGGTGACTTTTTGAATGTTACCAAAACCCTACTTTCTATAATTGTCATTTTGGAATTAAAGAGGAAATGATAGTGGCAAACATTAGAGTTTCGTTGCTACTTCTTCAAACTTCATTAATTAATAAGAATTGTTAAAAGATGTAATTATGTATCAGAGAAAATGAAACAGCAACCTTAGATTATTTTTAAAATTTTATCAACCTCAAACTCAATTTTCTTTTTCGTATTATGCTGAATCGAATTGTCAATTATATGCACTATGTCATGCACAGTAATAGTATTTGCTATTTTTCTAGATTGCTAAAGTATCATATAGGATTTTCTTGTCATTCTAATAATCATTTTGTTTCTTATACATTATTATTTTTTATTTTGATAGGTGGTTTGGATTTAGCTTACTTGGTTTTGGTGTGTTCTTTACTTTTAACTATGGCTTTTAGGTGTGATCCCTCGTTAACATAGGATGGTGACTCTTGACCTTCCAAAATAGAAATGTGAGAGAGAGAGAGAGAGATCCATGTTCAACTAAAATACATCCATAGTGTTATATTCTCATGTTGTTGATAGTGTTAACATCATCTGTGAAACAAAGAGAAACCTGAATGAGGGAAGAACTCAAATGATTTTGTTTTGAGTCCTCTGTATTTATATTTATATGTTGGTGTATGTACACTAGGCTGACAACTATTGGTACAATACAAAGGATAAGAAAATAGAAATATAAGTACAAGATTATGATAAGGAGATGATAGAGTTGAAGTAGATCAAAATTCTAATTCTCCAATTGTGATGGAATTCAAATGCGATAAGGCTTATCTTTGTTATGAGCTTTATCAGCCCCCCACAAGTTGACAAGGGATATACACCGTCAACTTGGATTTTAGAGTAGAGAACCGGAGGCCTATGAGAGGCTTGGTAAAAATGTTGGCTAGTTTATCAACCGAGGAGATAAATTTCATACTAATATTCTTTTATGAGACTTGTCCTATACAAAGTGAAAGTCAATTTTAATGTGTTTTGTACGTGCATGGAACACAAAATTCACTACAAGGAAGGTAGCACCAAGATTGTTGCAACACAAGACTAGAGGATTATCTATAGGAATACCAACTTCACAGAATTAAGAATGAGCCAAATCAATTCTTAGGTAACAAGAGCAACGTTGTGATACTCCGATCCATCCTGGAGTGAGAAACTTTGCCTTGCTTTTGAGAAGACTAGGAAATCAAATTAGGTTCCATGGATACAAATAAGGCACCCTGGGGAACGGCCATCATTAGGACAATCGGCCCAGTCAACATTTGAGAATGCATGAAGACGCAATGAAGAGGAAGGGTGTATACTAAGCCATAATGTACTATACCCTTGAGGTAACCCAGGATACGTTTCACCGCAGTCCAATAAGAAGTGGTAGGAGAGTGAAGAAATTGACAAACCTTGTTGAGGACAAAAGCAATATTAGATCTTGTAAATGTAAGATATTGTAATGCACCCACAATGCCATGGGTGTGGGTAAGGATGTAGCATCCATCATAGCAGCCTGTTGAAGGAGATCAACAATATACTTACGTTGAGACACAAATAGGCCATCATAGGTGCGTTGAACCACAATTCCAAAGTAGTGGAGAGACCTTGTCTTTGACAGCAAATGAAGTACTCATGAAAGAGATCAAGGAGGAAATGATCTTGGAATATGAGCCCGTTTTAATGATATTATATATGTATATATAGCATAGTAGTAGTAGATCTAAAAATGAACAGAGAAGTGTCTACTTTGGAAGCCATAAAACTAGTTTGAAGTAAGAAAGCACTGAGCTTATGATACAAAGGATATGGGGCTTGCTTTAAGCCATATAATTACATTTTGAGATGACAAACATGATTCAGGAAATTTGGATTTACAAATCCAGGGGTTGTTGCATATAGACATCTTCCACTAGAGTGCCATGTAAGAAACTTTTTTGTACATCCAGTTTTTTAATGGTCTAGCCCTTAAAAATAAGAAGAAAAAGAACAACCTGTATCGTAGTAGGTTTCACCACAGAACTGAATGTCTCTGCATAATCAAGATCCTCTTGCTAACTAAAGCCCTTCGCTACAAGCCTTGCTTTGCAGCGAGATATGGAATCATCTGGATTATGTTTCAATCTAAAAACACACTTACAACCCACCAAGTTCATGTGAGATTGACGCGAGACAAGAACCCAAGTAGCATTTCGTCTTAAGAACAGCAATTTCCTCCTTCATGGTCTCACGCCATTTTGGATGACTTGGTTCAATAGTGGAAGGCAAAGTATGAGTAGACGTAGTGTAGACCTTTGGTTTGAAGATACTATTTTTTCCCCTTGTCACCATGTGATGCGTATTCTTAGGTAAAGAAGGAACATCATTAGCAATTGAAGGAGCAACACCATTATCTGTGAGAGGAGAAGTTACAACTGATTCTGGGAGAAATGAGAGGAAGAAGTGTTGTTATCACATAGTAGTGATGATGCGGGAGTAGCAGGAGGCATTTGTAGTGGCACACTAGCATTGGGTGGAGTTGTGGACTGAACTATAGAAGGAAGATCCACCATGGATGAAGAATAGTGCAATGGTAATTGCTTAGATGGCAAACTGATACATAACAACAACAAAGGGAAAGTTCTTTTCATTGAATAGGACATGACGTGATATATAAACACATCTAGTAGTCATATCTAATTAAGCAGCAGTAACCACGATATTCATCCATGGGAAACATTGACACCCAAACACCTTTAAAAAGTTGTAATTTGGTGTAGAGTCAAAGATAACCTTCCAAGGAGAACGCATTTGAAGGATTCTCATAGATAATCTATTTGCAAGAAATGTGGCTGCATGAAATGCTTCCCATCAGTACTTGTAGGGTACAGAAGATTAGTGTTCCAAGAGTGTCAACCCAATTTCTATTATTATTTGGCAATGACGTCTTTCAACAAAGCCATATTGTTCATAAGAGAGACGGTGAGTAATTCCTTGTTTAGCCAAGAATGGTTTAAATTTAGTGTATTCCCCACCACCGTCAGATTGGAACTGCTTAAGTTTGCAATCAAATAATGTTTCAACTTGTTTCTTGAAAGAATAAAGACACCCAATGCATCTGACTTCTTGAATAATGGAAATATTCATGTGAAAAGGCTGAACGCATCAATGAAAATCCATTCACTAAAGTTACATGTGTTGGATCCCATAGGTCTGAATTTATCAACTCTAATGGATGCTTATCTAGCACTAAATGGCAACTTGTGTGCCTTGCCAAGAGCATGCGAAGAACAAAATGAGAGAGTATGACTAGAAACTGGAAGTCTATGCTGATGTACAAGAAGTTGTTTGGTTCAACTTTCATTCTTTCTCATTTTTACCCAAGATGAAATTTTAAAATGGAAAAGAATGGGTACAAATAGGTAGAATGAGAAAATATTGCTATGAACCAAATGCTTTTTTCCTAAAAATGAATTCTTTTTAAACCGACAAGTGTCCTGTGTTGGATGTTACTCATTTTCATTCTTCAAAAAATAAAAAAATAAAAAAATTGTGCCGGTATTCATAAACCACCAGCCTAGGTCTGCAATAGTCAATGTTTACCAATTGGCAAAGATGTTTTGTAAAATTACTTTCGTAAAAGTGCTTTTATAAAAGTACTTTCATAAAAATGCTTTTATAAAAGTACTTTTGTAAAAGAGCTTTTAATAAAGTACTTTCATAAAAGTGCTTTTATAAAAGTACTTTTCTAAAAGTGCTTTTGTACTTTCGTAAGTGTTTGCATAAAAGTAATTTTGTAAAAGTGCTTTCATAAAAGTACTTTCGTGAAAATACTTCCATAAAAGTACTTTCGTAAAAGTGCTTTCATAAAAGTACTTCCATAAAAGTGCTTTTATAAAAGTACTTCCATAAAAGTGCTTTTGTAAAAGTACTTCCATAAAAGTGCTTTTGTAAAAGTACTTCCATAAAAGTGCTTTTCTAAAAGTACTTTCATAAAAAATGCTTTCATGAAAGTACTTTTGTAAAAGTGTTTTCACAAAAATTACTTCCATAAAAGTGCTTTTGTAAAAGTACTTCCATAAAAGTGCTTTTCTAAAAGTACTTTCGTAAAAAATGCTTTCATAAAAGTACTTTTGTAAAAGTGTTTTCATAAAAGTACTTCCATAAAAGTGATTTTATAAAAGTACGTAAAAGTGTTTTTATAAAAGTACTTTCATAAAAGTGCTTTTGTAAAAGTACTTCCATGAAAGTGCTTTCATAAAAGTACTTCCATAAAAGTGCTTTCATAAAAGTAATTTCATAAAAGTACTTCCATAAAAGTGCTTTCGTAAAATTGCTTTAATGTAAAAGTACTTTTGTAAAAGTGTTTTCATAAAAGTACTTTTGTAAAAGTGCTTTCACAAAAATAAACATCTATTGCAATAGTTTTTGAGGTAGAGTTTCCTCAAAGAATGAAATGAGCAAGATGGGGCATGATTATTTTTCACTAACAGGGACATGTGCGATGCACAGGAAAATCTGAAAGATTTAATAATTTTATTTTTCATTTAATGTTGATTTATAAAAAATAATTATTGTTAATTTAATATGAACAAATATTTTTAATAAATTTAGTTTTATTAATAATTTGTAGTAATTTTTATTCTTTTTATTATTTTTAAATGAAATTTTGATTAACTTTAAATAAATAAAATTAATTATAAAAGCTAACATTTTTATTAATTCCACTAATAATTAACAATTATATAGAAATGGCAACGGGGTGGGTTCAAGGCAGGGCACTCCATCCCTTTCCCTGCCCCATAGTCAAGACACTCTACCCCATCCCCGCCTCGTCCCTAATGTCACACGGGTTCAGGGCAATGTAACCACTCCTCAATGTCAGGCGAGTTCTGGGGCAAGGCACCCCACTCCTCATCAAGGATGGAGAATCCTCGAATTTCCCTGCCCCGTCCCCAATATTGGGCGAGTTCAAGTAGAGATGCAAATTGGGTCGTGTTGGGTCGGCACGACACGACCCGCATGTAGTCCGCACAAAGTGCAAGTCATGCTGCGTTGGCCCACGAGGCATCTCAAGCCGTGCCTCCCTCCTCTAGTATAATTTGGGGGGTCGGTTTGGCATGGCCCATGGCCCGAGAAAGCACGAGCCTGTGCCGTGCAATGGCTCGGGCTGGTCCATGGGCTAGGCCTTGGGCTAGGCTATGCCACACACCAGGCCAAGCTCAAGGCAAGGCACCTACTCCCTATCCAAGGTTTTTAAAATTGGACCGGATAGGGAACCGTTCTGGGGTCAAACAGTCTGATTGTTTGGTCCAAACGGATGACCCACTCTGACAAAAAAAAAATAAAAATTTAGAAAAACAAAAAAGGCCAAAAACTATTGTTCGGGTTGACGGTTCGACCGCATAGGTTAGCGGTTTGCTAACCAAATAAACGGTTTTTGGACAAAAAGCGGTTTTGAGGTGAAACGGTGTCTGGTTCCCAATTTTTCCGGTCTAACCATCTAGTTTGATCTAGTTTTGGAAACATTGTCCCCCTCAACCTAATATTCAATTTGATGATAGAAATGACCAAAATGATATATTGAGTATCAACCACATGGTAAATTTCTAAAAGTACAATAAATTGTCTTTAATATTCAAAAATGTAATTTTATGAAAAATTTGGAAAAATTATTTTCTTGTGTAATTTTGAAAATTTATTCAAATTTATTTAAATTTTTATTAAATAATTTATTTTCTTTTTAAATGGTTTACTTATAGAATTATAATAATTTATCTTATAATTTCTAATATAAACTAACCAATAATTTCCTTTTTCCAATATTATACTAATTTATCTTAAGAATTTGTGTGATTATTTGTTCAAATTATAGTTTTCCATTTCCCATAGTCATTTATCTTTAATAATTTTCAATAATTTGCAATGAAAATTACAAAATTTTTCAATGGTTTTCCAAAATCTATCAAATGTAATAAATTTTCATAAAATTTCCAAAATATTCTAATAATTTTCAATAATTATTTAATGCATTTTAGATAAACTTTCAAATACTTAATATCTTTTAATTTAAAAAATGTTATTTTATGAAAATGTAGTTTTATGATTTTTTTTGAAAATTTTATTACATTTGTTTAACTATGGGGATTTATTGAATTTTTTTTAAATTGTTATTAAATATATTTTTTTATTTGGTAGTTTACTAGCAAAATTACACTAATTTATCTTTGATTTTTTAATATAAATTAATTAATAATTTTATTTTCTAACATTATAATATTTTGTTCCCCCATTTGTATTTGGTTATTAATTATAATAATAACAATAACTAAAATTTTATACTTTTTTATAATTGTTAAATATAATTCTCAATTTTATAGAAATTAGTTAAAGAGTTTGCAATTTCTATAAAATGTTGTTAATGAATTAATTAATAACAATATTTATTAATTTTTGGTAATTTACTAACGTATTTATTAACTTTTGGTAATAACACTATTTAATACTCATTGCATATGGGTGGGATTAAATATCAAACGTATTTAACTATTTGTTACTTAATATGAATATTTTAAATGAGGAGAGTGGATATAGATGGAGGGGATGCATTTTAAAAATTGATTAGGGAGTGAGTCAACATGATACTTTCCTATTGGTTTAAATAAGATACCTTAGGAGAGAGATTATATGAATATTTTTTGGTACTTGGGTGACATGGCTTAATGGGAATGGTGGGAAGGGGAGAGGAGAGAAAGTCAAAAAGAATGTAGGGTGGGGATAATGGAGCAAGGAGAGGCATGGTGATGGGGACTCGTCCGATGCAGGGACTTTGTTAAGATAAAGTTAAACAATAGAAATGCATAAGAGTATATAATTGTTTTATATTTTAACGTTTTAATAAACAATTTGACCAAACTCAATTAGAGTTGGTCGGTTTTCTAGTATTTCAGATCGGCTTTGGTTTAATAAATATATATTAATATTTTATATTTTAAATTTAATTTCTTAATACTGAAAAGTAGGAAAATTCCCATATTTCTTAGTCTAAAATATTTTATATCATAGATTTAGTTTTTGTAATTTATTTTTTAATAATATCATTGTAATTTATGAAATTTAAAGTTAATTTTTAAGTTTAAATCTTTTGAGCAAACAAACTCAACCGAAAATAGACACAAATTGATACAACCCGAATTCGTGGGTTTTTAGTAATGGTCAATTGGTTTCGAGTGACAAACTGCGGACTTGACCAGATCGATTTGGTTTGCGAAACAACCTGCAACTAAACTGAACCAATCATTGAACACCTAATTTCAACTAAATTTATAGTCTAATCTCTAATAAACAACAATAGTTTAATCTCCAATAATTATTGAAAATTTATAGCAAATATACACAAACAAAAATATAATAAATACTAAAAATACACTAAATTAGTCAATAAATAGTGTAATCTAAAATAATCATTTAATCTCTAATAAGTATTAATATATAAATTATAAAAAATATATAATTACGAAAAATAAATTTATAATAAAAATACAATAAATATGATAAATTAAATTTCAAAAGTTAAATAATAGTTGTTTAATATCCAATAATTATTGATAATTTTCTATTAAATAAAAAATAAAAATAGATTTATAAATAATTATTAAAAGGGTATTTATAAAAAAACAATAAATAATTACTAAAAATAAAATAAATATTAATTATAGTATATATAAATATACAATGAATATACACTATTATTGTAAAATTATTACTAATAAATATAAGTTTTCGATAGTTATTTTCTATAATTATTAATTGATATAAGTGAAATTAGTTATTTACAATATTATTTAGTTATTGAAATAATATTGTTATTTAAATTCTTAAAATATTAATTATTTATTGAATTTAATAATCCGTAAAATTATAATTGTACTATTATTACATAATTTGTTATTAATTTTGTAAAATATTAAATTATTATTAATATGAATATTATGAATTCTAATATAATTATTTTTCTACTTTTAAGATTTCTTTTAAATTTATTACATAATTTCGTTATTTTAACTACTTAAAATTTTGTCAAGTTAAATATTTTTTTATTTAAATGTTTAAATAATATGTAAAATATTTAAAATTTTTCATTATTTGAATTTTAATTATTTTAATGTTATTATGTAATATTAAATATTTTTCTATATTATTTAGCTACTTTTAATGTTTTTATTTAATATTTTTAGTTATTGAAATATTTAAGTAAAGTTTTATTTTTTAATGTTAAATTTTTATTATTGAATAATTCATAAAATTATAATTTATAATGTTACTATATAATTTCATGATGAATTTTGTAAAAATATTGAATTATTAATAATATGAATATTATTAAATATATTAATCTTTTGTGTTTTGAATAAATATTTTAAATTTAGTATATAATTTCGTTATAACATTTAAATAGTTTTGAATTTTTTGAATTGAAACTTTATTTAGATAGATATAGATAAAAAGTGGGGGAGAGGATAAATAGGAATTAGAGATACTTTAGGAGAAAATCTCTCTACTAAATTAGAGATAATTTAAGAGATAATAAGGAGTTACAGATAATTTAGGAGATAAATAGGAATTAGAGACAATTTAGGAGGAAGTGGGGGAAAGAGGTGCCACTTAGCTAAACATTAGAAAAGCTTTATGGTTGTTAGAAATAGTTAGGTATGTGTGATTTCCTTATTGGTTTAATGGGTAATTATGTGAAATTAAAAAAATAAAAAATTCAAAAAAACTGAAAATTAGGAAGGGGGGTTTCCTACAAGGAGAGCTATGCTGCAGACCAGTTTTAATATATATATATATATATATATATATATATATATATATATAGATGCCGCTAGTGAATTTTTGTGCTATAGAGCTGACTTTTCATTCTAAAAAGAATGTGGCCCTTTGACAAAATTTTTGTAACCAAATAATCAAATGTAATTCATTCTTTCTTATTCTTGCCTAAAATGAGCAAGAATTAAGAAAATGAGGCACAGAGCAGTGAACCAAACATGACCTCCAAGTGTGATGGAATTCAAATGCTATGAGGCTTATCTTTGTTATGAACGTTATATCTGTTGGTGAAAACCATCCAATTAAGCAAACTCTTTGCATCCCCTCTTCTTGTTTTTTACCATTTTCTTTTTCTAGGGAGGGGTATTTGCTCTTTTACCCCTCCTTAGTGGTCTTGAATCACTATTACAGTCCTATGTTTTGCTTAACTTCTTTAGTTACTGCCCACTTGTTCTTTGTGCATATGCATCTGTCTCTCTTCTTTGTTTAGGGATTCATCCAAATCCCAAGACAATGTTTTGGAGTTGGTCAAATTTGAAACATTTCATTTCTTTTAGGGATTCATAATGTGGGCATACTCTCCTTCCTTCACCCCTTGGTATCTCAAAATTCAACATCTATACCTAAAAATTCACATAAGAATACATGGTGAAGCTTTCTTTTGGTGCTAATATTTTTTTTTTCTAAAATTTTTTATCTATAAGAGCTGTTTTTCTTATTCAAGAAAAGAAAAGAAAGCTTAGTGGGTTGGGCATATGAAAAGAAAGCTTGTGTCCCTCGCGAAAGTTGCTCTGCGATATTTGTGATTTTTTATTGGATTGCCATGTGTGTTGGATTCGCATGTTATTGATAACATGAACGCATTCAAACATCTACATGCATGGATTCTTTTTGAGACCCGTAAATATGTGTTCTACTTCTACATACCACAGAGCACAGATAAGTTGTACATGAGATTTCTTTTTTTATATTGCATCACACATTAACATTGGTTATATTTTTTAGGAGAATGATGGTTAAGTCCAGGATCAGAATTTTTAGGCCTAAAATATAGTTGGGGTGGGTGTTAATTCGGAATTGATGCCAATTCATGGGACATTTTTGTGTAGAGTGTGGGTTTTTGACATTTTAAATGTTTATAGTTTTACAGTGGAAATCAGAAATCTGCATTGGGCCTGTTCGTACTTTTCCGTATTTTTTTTATAACCATAATATTCATGGAGGATCGTGAAACTGATTCAGGGGAAGTCGAGGGATTACCAACTGGCTATCTAGCTATAATAGGGTTTTATAAGAATTTTGGCTTATTTTAATTCACGATTGTAAAACCCAGTTGCAACATAAAACCGTTTTAGGACCGGTTCCTAGGTTGAATGGTCCAATTGTCTGATTCAAACAAACGGCCTGTTCTGATTTAAAAAAATAATTAAAATAAAAAATGGCCAAAAACCATCATCTGAATCAATGGATTGACTCAGTTTGCTGATCAAATCAATGGTTTTGGGCCTAATAATGGTTTTAGGGTGAAACGGACTCGATTGCCTGAGCGATCCCGGGTCAATTGGTCTGACCATCCAATCCCATCCGGTTTTCAAAACCATGCTTTAATTTGTTCATGTATTATTGATTTATTTAACATCATAAATGAGATTTTTGTGGTTCAGATACTGTTGAAAGTATTAAAGCAATGAGAAATATTTGTTAAATGGACCCGTAGGTTCACGGGATACAGTTCAATCTCTCCAGGTTTCAAAACTAACGGAACTTGTCTCCTTAACGGTAGTTACTTCATTTTTTAATAGAACTTTCTAAAATCCTAAAATTTTGAAATGTCTATCTCTCGAACTCTCTCTCCTCTTCGTCTCTCCCTGGTGTCTCGTCCAAGGTTATGGTTATAGCTAGAGCAACCAGCAACCGGCGCAATCTTCGACTAGCTAGTGGCGAGGGGTTAGGGTTCATCTTCTTTACATCCCCTACAAAATAATGTTGTCTCATGTACGTATAATGTTCTAATTTCGGTTTTAACCAAAATTACTGAAGTAACCAAAAAGAAAAAATTGGTTCGGTTTATTCGATTTTATAAAAGTTCCGTTTCGATTCGATTTTGCAAATTGATAAACCGCTTTTTAAAACTTCGGATTGTTCGATTCGATTTTTAACCGAATAAATTGAATGCTCAGAACCAATTTGTAAAATGAATGAACGCCTGCATCCGACCTCTCGTAACTTGCTGCCAATCTTATGTTTCGTGGATATTGTGTAGGCTCTTTGCATCAATTCTGATGGTTGCAGTTGCAGAGAGTGAGTTCCCTGAATGCCAGAGCAATGTGGATGGAGAGTAGAAAACACTGTTCTCTCTTGGGAAGCTATTGCCGGAAAGAGTTGAATGGCTTTTCTCCAACTGAGAATCGACTGAAATTTTGCAGGGGTCCCCATTCATAATGTGCGTCTGCTTTTGTCATTTCTTAGTTTCTGATTTCATAGATGGAGATCCATCATCTAATGGATTCCATTTTTTCTTCTCCACATAGCTTTACATCTAAGCTGCAAAAAAGGTCAGCATGCTTGCAAAGCTTCTCTCTTCTCCTGCTCCAAGACAACTGAATCAAATCCGTGCAATCGTCATAAAAAACCCTAAGCCCCATAAACTAAATCCCCTACTAAGATCATTGGTTGTGTCCAATACCCCAGAGATTGCCCTTCTCCTCTACAACCAAATGCTCTATGATTCAACCTCACACGACCATTTCACATACACCTACGCCATTAAAGCCTGCTCTCAATTGTATTCTATTCAAAAGGGTCACGAAATCCATGCGTGTGTTATTACATCCGGCCACCACTCCGACGTTTTCATTCAAAACTCTTTGATTAGCTTCTATGCAGATTGCGGTGACATTGCCAGCGCTCGCCGGATATTCAACTCCATCGTTAACCCGGAGGTTGTGTCCTGGACTTCAATCATATCAGGGCTTTCCAAGAATGGGTGTGAAGTGGAAGCTCTTAAAGTCTTTGTGTCCATGGATGTTAGACCTAATTCAATGACACTTGTTAGTCTTCTATCAGCTTGTTCTCAATTGAGAGCTCTTCACTTGGGAAAGGCTGTTCATGGGTTAAGTTTGAGGAATTTGACTGATTGCAACGTCTTTGTTGACAATGCTTTATTGGACATGTATGTGAAATGTGGGTCTTTGGACAGAGCACGCAACCTGTTTGGAAGAATGAGTAAGAGAGATGTGGTCTCTTGGACTACTGTTATAGGTGGTTATGCACAAAGAGGCCGTTGTGAGGAGGCAATTAAAGCTTTTCAGGCCATGATACAAGGAGGTGAAGCTCAACCCAATGAAGCTACTATAGTGAATGTATTGTCTGCATGTTCTTCACTTGGGGCCTTGAGTTCAGGCCAATGGGTGCTTTCTTACATTAATGGAAGACACGGCCTTCCAGTTGATGGTCATGTGGGGAATGCTCTGGTTAACATGTATGCAAAATGTGGAGACATGGGCATGGCCCTTCAGGTGTTCAATGGTCTATCATGCAAGGATTTGGTGTCTTGGAGCACTATGATAGCGGGCATGGCCATGAATGGGTCTGCCAAGCAAGCTCTGCAGTTGTTCTCCCTCATGCTATGTCATGGTATTGTTCCTGATGGTGTAACCTTCATCGGTTTGCTTTCTGCTTGTAGCCACTCCGGCCTGGTTGATCAAGGATTGGCCTTCTTTAAGGCCATGAATGATGTCTATGGGATCACCCCTGAGATTGAGCACTATGCTTGCATGGTTGATATGTATGGACGTGCTGGACTGTTGGATGAAGCAGAAGCTTTGATTAGAGGCATGCCCGTGGAGCCTGATGGCCCAATATGGGGAGCATTGCTCAATGCCTGCAAGATTCATGGAGATGACAAGAGACATGAGCGTCTATGGCAGTGTCTTCTTAATACCAGGGGTGTAAGTGGAGGTACTTATGCACTCCTATCAAATGCATATGCTACTTCAAACAGATGGACTGATGGCCACAATGTGCGAAGTATTATGAGATTCATGGGGTTAAGAAAGACACCTGCATATAGTCGAATAGAAGTCGATTCACTCATTCATAGATGACCATATACCTGAAAATTAGTTAATTGGACACCATTCATCTTAATTTTCTTCTTGGTATTATAACATGATCAAATTTCAAATACAATGAAAGGGCAAGGGTCCAATGGTTTTTTTTTTTTTTTTTTATATACTCATTCATAGATGACCATATACCCGTAAAGTAGTTAATTGGACACCATTCATCTTAATTTTCTTCTTGGTATCGTAACATGATCCGTTTATTTGTACTGTCACTTTAAGTGTTTATTTACATTTTTTTTCTTTAAATGTTTCCTGTTTTTGTTGTTTGGTTGGGTTTCACTTTAAACGTTTTTTACTCTCCACCCCAGATTAATACCCACGGAACCAAATACAACCTATAACTTGTCTGGAGAAGGTGTGGAGTGTGCGTGATGTGAGAACTACTAGGGATATTTTCAGAATAAAAATCTCTAAACCCATGTTCTCTCACTTTTTTCACTCTTTTTGAAATACCACATGACCATTTCCGGATGGAATTACAAATGGTTCCTGATTAGGGTTGCAAGCAACTCAGGTTGGCCCATTCAAATTTTGGCAAAATCCCAACCCTAACCTGCCCATGTTGCACCCTATTCATGACAGAAGGTTGACTAAGTAGTTGTATATTAGATGGAGTGTTTTAGTAATATACAAATTAGATGGGAGGTTTAAGTAAATATGTGAAATCATAGGGTGTCTAAGTAAAGGACCCTACATCAAGCCCAAGTAAGGATTAAGGCCTATTGGAAAATTTAACAAATTTCCAACACAACCTGACCCAAGTTGCAAGCTAGTCCCTATCCATTATATATCTTAATTCCAGCTTTTTCTTAAATATTATTGACCTAATTTAAAAGGTCTTTTTCTTATGGGGTTGCAAACCATTTTATAGAGAAATCGACTGTTTACTTTGATTTTACCTGAAACCAAACACAGTGTTAGTCAATACATAATGTTTTAAAATATGGTATATTTAAAAAATAAATCTAAATTCAGCCTTAACCGGGTTGGTTAAATGAATCTTGCCCAACCGTTTTTCTTTATAAAGAGTATTTGACTTTGGCAACCCCTGAATTTTGCGAAAAAGGCCAATTTTGACCCAAAAGAATAAAAAATGTCATTTTCAACCCTAGACTTTGGTGAAAATGCCAATCGTAGCCAAACATAGATGGCGTCCGAAATGACATCAACGGATCCACTAAACAATGTTATGTAGCACCGCTAAAATTTGAAAAGGGCCACATTCAACCCACTTAATTAATTAAATTAAATAAATTACACTAATTAAGACAATTAAGTGAATTAAGTAATTAATAATTAAGTTAAACTAAATAGGGAAATGAAGTTAATTACTTAAATTAAATAAACAAAGCTAATCAATCTAAATAAGTGAATTAAGTCAATTAAGCAGGGTTTTAAAAATCAACCCAAAATGGAACCACTTTGGCTACCAATTTTTGGGTCAATGGTTCGACTATCTGGTTTGGACATATCAACCCGCCATGATGTTTTGAAAAATAAAAAATTAAATTAAAAAAAATGTCCTAAAAACTATTTACTAGATCAAATAATTTAGTGATTCATCCATTGGGATCAATGGTTTTATTTACCAAGTTAAAAATTCTAGGTAGTCAAACCATTCAACCTTGGAATCGGTCAATTGTACAATTTCATTTTATACCCGGATGGTTGAACCGTTCAACCTAGGAAACTGGTCAATTGTCTAGTTCCATTTTATACTTGATCCAAAATTTTTCAAAAAAAAAAACATTAACTTGGTCAACAACTACGGTTCCAAATGGTTGAACCACTAAACTATTTAATCCAAGAAATGGGTTCCGGGTCATTTTTATTTTAATTCTGTTTTATTTTTTATTTTTAAAAACATCATGGGTTGATCTATTCATGCCGAACAATCATACTTTTTAGGTCAATTCTTAAAACCTTTCTTAATTGGCTTAATTTACTTATTTAGATTGATTAGCTTTATTTATTTAATTTAATTAATTAATTATATATTTTTAATTATTTTAATTTACTTCTTAATTAGTGTAATTTATTTAACTAAATTAAATACTTTAGGGTCATTTAATCAGACGCCTGAATAATTTACCCATTTTCAAACATTAAGGTTGAAAGTGACATTTTTCAAACTTTATTAGTGCCACATAACATTGTGATACAGATAGTTGATGTCATTCAAACGCCGCGCCTGTCTTTGCCTACCAATGGCATTTTCAGTAAAACCTGAGGTGAAAATAGCCTTTTTCATTCTTTAGGTAAAATTGATTTTTTTGCAAAGTTTAAGGGCTGCCGGAGTAAAAAAAAAAAACCTTTAAAAAAATTCAATTAATCAATAAATAAGAAGTAATTGCATAAGTTGATATAAAAAGAGAAGAATAAATTGCACTTTTGAACAAGTAATGTTTAGAGTACTTCTATGTATGTATATTTTCATATGAAAAAATATAAAAATTTGTGTTTTCACATATTATTCATGATATAAGCTAATTATGTATTTTCATATATTTTTATATAAGAGCCAATTAAACCATTGGCATTAATATTCTTTATGTATTTATAAGATTTTACAAGGGTTTATTAAACATATAATAATGTCCTAATAATTCTCCACAGTTTTCCAAAAAAATATTCTCATGTCTCTTAAGATTGCCTATGCACAACTTTTTACCATACCTTTGAGTTTTGACCTTGCTTGTGGTCTATACTCTATAACCAAAAGTAAGCTAAAAAAAAAGAAAGAACAAATGCCTTCTAGATAACAAAGTAAAACTATTCTAGCCAATAACTATAATCCTATCATCATCATCATCTAAATTTTCTCCCAATTTTAAGGGGTCAGCCACATGAATCCTATTTTTATTTCACCATTTAGTTCTGCTCAATGTTGTATCCATCATTAAATTATGGGTGCTTAAATCATTTCTAATTGCTTTCGTCAAATCCTCTTTGATTTACATCAAACTCTTCTAGGCCCTTCCAGCTTGTAACAGATCACTTTTTATGACAGGTCAACAATTATAATATATTCACCACAAATATATATATATATATATATATATATATATAATATTTTAAAAAGAAAAAATAAGTTCCACCAGTGGGTCTCAGACGTGAATAGGGAGCTTTCATGCCAAATACAAGGCGGAGCATTTTTCTTTTAACGATAACTAAAATAAAATCAGAGAAAGCTCCCCTTCATATGGAGGGCCCTCCACGGTCGTAGATGAAAAGGAAAGCAAAATAATGCCCTACAAAGAACAGCGTGAAATGGGCTCTGGATCTAAATCTGAATTTACATTTAACTGGGTAATTTGGTATTTTGGGACTATGGATCAAAATTCAATTGAAAGACTCTATATCTGAATTACTTTTGACCAGTCAACTAGAATTATAAACATGATAGTCAATTAGGTGTTATTTATCAAAATTCATAGGTGAGTTTTGATTGGTCAAAACTCTTTCCATACTATGTATTTCCCGCATCATAGATTTTCCCCTCCACTCTCCATCCACCTTATATTGATAGAAAAAAGTTTTGACCCACAACTCCTAATATATGCAAAATAGGCTCATATTTTAGATAAATCTTATATCAAAAATTAAAGTTTAAAATCACTAATATTAATTATAAAAATTACCAATAGAAAGTGAACCATATGAATGATAAACTGTGGGACTGAAGATGTGGCCAATCTAGGGCACGTTTGGGAGGGCTGAGCTTAAGATTCTGCTAAGAAGCTTTTCAAAGAGATTGAAGCAAACAATCCTTCAAATGACTGACAGCCCATTTGGACTCTTCAGTATTTTCTCCCTGCCAGCTAAACACATTCCAACCCCCTACCAACTTGATCCAACACCGCACATCACACCATGAGACAGGGACCCACCATAAAAGTAGGATCCACTATGTATGAGATGTGCAGTGTCAGATCAAGTTGATAAGTTGTTGGAATGTATTTTATTGGCAGATAATCCGGACTTATAAGATCCACTTCAGCCCTCCAAACAAAGGGGGCACCCAGTCTCTCTCTATCATATATATATATATATATATTGAAATGGGCCTGGGCCAGATATCCAATATCATCCACTCCATTTCGTTCAAGAAATGACACAACACCTGGATTGGTCTGGGGCCCTATAATAAATAACTTAGGGCCCCAAAGAGGAAGCCCAGTGAGATAGAAAAAGGAAACTTTACAAGTAGTGGGCCTAGTGACCAGTTTTATCTACCTTCTCATCTAATGGCAAATGATGGGCCTAAAAACGAGTGACACGTGGCAAGTTAAGAGTAGCTCAGAGCCATCCACGTGTCCTAACCAAACACCCAATACAAAATCCCCCTACCTTAATTGGGAGCTGCAAATTTATCTTATGGATAACACCCCTCTCCAAATTCAAGCACTTGTCAATGCAATACTTCCAGAACCTCCCAGGGCTCCCCATTTCAACCGACTTACCTAACAGCCAACGAAGAAGCTGACTCCAAATCTACCAGTCAGATTCAGACCGTATTCAGTATGAAGCCAAAAATACGTATAAAAACCCCACAGAGCCACAAGAAAAATGCATCCATCCCACGACCAAACGGTACGACGCGATGATGGATTGATGTCTTCTTTATAAAAAAACGCGGAAGTGTGAACTTGAATCAAAGTCGTCAGTCTTCTTTCTTTCTTTCTTTCTCTGATTCTCTCTCTGTTTCTCTCTCTCTCTCTCTCTGGTTTGGTTCGTCGTTCTATCAGATGCTGCAGTTGTTCTTCGCCGTGGCCTTCTCGGCGGTGCCTTTGACACTGTACCTACCGCCTTTGCGGAGCTTGAATCTGTTCGTAGAGACAATAGAGATGTTTCTACGGGAGACATCTGTTTACACGGGGAGGGTTTATCCGCGGCTAAGGCTCGCCTGCTCCAGGGTCATGGCTTCTTTCGCTGGAGTTCGGAGGTAGATTATTGGGTTCAGAAATCAGATCTTTAAGTTTTCTTTTTTTTTTTTCTTCTTTGTTTTTGGCAAGTAGTTTTTTCTGGGATTTTTTTTCTTCATTTTTGTTTAATGGGTGGAGAGTGTTGGTTGGATGGGAAACTGTAACTATGAGATTTGAGACGTCTCTGTATACGGTTTATGTAAATGGATGTGTTCCTCTAAAAGAATAACACAAAATTGAGATCAGACGTTGTGTTTTTCTCCTTTCTTTGAGATAGGTTTCTGGAATGGGTTGTTGGCTGTATCTCTCTATTCCCCTGTTTTTTAGAGGATATTAGAGATGGGTTCATGAAATTTAATGGTGGGTAGTGTTTAAAATTTCCCAAACTTGATCTTTGGTTGTTTCTCTGATTTGGGTTTTGGTTTCTCCCCTATATTTCTTGTTCAGATTACTTCGTTTGGCGATTTGGGTTGGTGGATTGGCATCTTTATTAATTAGATAATTTTCCTTAAAAAAATTGGACATTTTTATGAGCTTTATGATAAGTACTGGGGCTAGAATATCTTTGAGGTGTAAATGGGCTGTGCTGTAATCCTTCTCTCTCCCCCTAGCTCAATTCTACTTTGGGTTGAATGTTTGTTGAATCTTGAGGCTGAGACAACAGTGGTTCTGATGTTGTATTGGGAACTCTAGAATTGCTCAATATCATCATCAGTAAGTAATGATCCTCTCAATCTCTCATATGCAGTATTCATCTATTGATAATCTTACATATTAAGCATTGAGTCTGTTTTTTGGCTTGGATTGTACCTGGTCTCTGGGCTAAACACTCGATTGCCCTTGCCTTTCTGTTCATAAAAATTTGCAGGTTTTTGTTTTTTTTCAGAGCAATGTATTGAATTTGATTAATTGGAGAAATAGGACTAACGATGGTTATCCACTGCTCATGGTTGTCTCCATTGTGCATTAATGTGAGGTTTGACCCACCCAACCATTTCATAAGTCATAACCACATCTTAATCTATTTCAGTTTTGTGTTTAAATTTGACCATAGAAAAGTGGAGAAGTATACGTACGTGGGGTTCGACCCAACAAATGAATTATCTCTCACACACACACATCAACCCTGCTGATTGATGTTGCCATTTAACTAAAAGGAATGTATGACAGAAAAACAAAAAGACTCCCTGCCACATACTGGAATGGTTTATTTAGGCCATCCATCGAACACTGAATCCTCACTACTAGTCGATCTCATGGGTGCGGCTTGAGTCCTGAATTTCAGGGAAAATCAAATTATTCGATCTGATTGGATATGTTAAATGTTTTGAATGAAACAATGTTGGGCGGTGATGTAGTGTAGACTGTGTAGTATCTTTTGGATTAAGGCAAAATTAATGGAGCTTCCAAGTGAGAAATTGGTTTTACAGGTTGAATCTTTATCTGCTTGGATAGTGAGTTAAACATGTCAACCTATCATTGTTAGCACACATTGATTGAACGTTTTTTGGGCAATTTTCCTTATAAACTGGGTTTGTTGCAATTTCTCTCTCTATATATATAAGAAAGAGAAGGACGATTCGGGCGGGGAGCCATTTCTCACCCAATGGTTGCCCCCTCTATGGCCCATCCATAAGTTTTGAGCCCCCTCATAAAAAATTTCTGGCTCCGCCCCTGATCACACCTGTGGGTCTTACTCTATCTGTCTCAAACCATTAGGAAAGTTGGAATGGCAACGGGGCAAGGCAGGGTGGAGTGGGGATGCCACTCCCCATCTCCATCCGTTCCTGCCAACTGGGACAAAGTTTTCCCTTCCCTGTCTAGGCACGAATAATTGTAGCATTGTTTTATGATGTCAAATTCATTTTATTTTCAATTCTTTTTCATTCCAGATTTTAGAATAAAATAGTTACAATTTATAAAAAAATATATTCAAAAATATTTTTAAAAATACTAACATATTCATAATATATATTACTAGGTGGGAACCTCACGGAGCAATGCATACTCTTCTTCACCCTTCAATCAGGGGTAAAATTATAAAAATTCTCCTCCATCCTTGTCCCATGGGGATCTGCAAAATGGGAAAAATTGTTATCCCTACAAACCATTTTTTTTTTGTTTTCACTACAAACCATCAATCTGAATGTAGAGGTATGGAATCAAACACTCATGTCTATAGGCTCTCTGGGGTAAGGTCAGTTGATCTCACTTCCTCATAGAGGAATCTGAATTTTTTCTTCCGAGTGCACTTCCAACTAACCTCACAGTACATCCTACTATATATTGAGAATATCTCCCCATAAATAATACACAAATGTCAAAGATGTTCCAAATGTGCGACTGATATGTGTTGTGAGGATGGTGTGAAGCCCATAATTCAAGTTGATTTCATTTAATTTCATGGGTTCCGAACTTCCAATCCTTTGAAAATGGGATAATGAAGGGTCCAAATTGTTCTGCCGTCGTTTGGTCTGAAAAAAAAAAAAAATCTTTTCCATGTGATAATCTTATCATAAAAATAATTAATTTATATTGCTATCCGTCAAGGGAATGACGGGTCGCTGTCTCTTTCCTTCTATCTTTTACTCAATGCATTTGTTTTTTTATCCCCTTCTCGAGTCTACAATTATTCCATCCATTCACACCAGAGACAACCTTTTCTTGGGAAATAAAGATGAGAAATATGTCATATCGATAAGAACAAAAGGTGTATCAAAAGCTATAGCTTGGTTCAAAATATGGCAATTGTATCATTTACATATCGATTTTCAATGTCATTGATACATACAATTCTGTACTAGAATTAAAATCTTCACCTCAATAAAATCGTGTTGACCCAGATGGTTGGACCTTTTGGCCCAGAAACCGGGCAGAATATTGGTTTCAGAAAATGGTTTTTAGAGCAATTGTTGATTCAGGATGTCGAACTGTTAACCTATTCAACCCAGACAATGGTTTTCAGAGCAATTTTTTATTTTATTTTTTTAAGATGTCACGAATTAATCCTTTTGGTCTGGATGATTGAACCACTGACCCAAAAACTTGTGTTCAAAGTTCAGCAACATTCTATATTGCATATTCTCCTTATCTTATATCCTCGCTCTTCCTTTATCATCTATCACAAATTTCCTTTTGTTATTTATATAACATAATATGATAATATAATATACATCGACGTGAAAGCATAGAAGCGGAAAAAGAAACTTGTAAGAAAAAATCAACTCTTTTCATATTCTTACCAGAGAATCTCTTTTCATATTCTTTTTTAATTGAAGTTAGTTTTGTAATTTTTGGATAATATGATTTTGGTACTTTCTGAGTTTTTGAAACTTAACTTTATTTTGGAGTCTTAGGAACAAGATCAATTTAGAGGGTCAAATTAGTCTAAACAGTCTTATTGAAAAAATGTAGAATTTTGTTAATTATGAGTCAAATGTAATCGCATTTAGAATTTTCTTAGGAGTCAATTTTTGCTCACTTTGCTTGATTATGGTGTTCTTAGGAGTCTTTAATGGTAATACACCTTATGAAAAGTAAATAAGCCATGTGCCATCTTTAAATTGAAATTTTGAAATATTATTTAAGAAATAAAGTGATTTCATACCTATTAAATGAAAAAAAAAAAGATGATAATTTTACATGCAGTAAATATTTGAAATGCACCATAATTAGACTAAATAATAATAATTATCTATAGTCATTTTAAAAGTCTTGAGTCCTTATTTTAATGACGGTTATTTTTGGAGTTGGTCTTAGGTTTAAAACAATTATTAATTGTTTCTAACAAGTTTATTCATTACAAATGGACCTGGTTTAATCTAGTCTAATGAATATTTTGGACCGGTTTAAAGATTATCTATTTTAGACCATTTTAGACCTGGTTTAATCTAATCCAATGAATATTTTGGACCATTTTGGACTGAGCCAAATTCGTTGACCAATTAACAGAAAAGATGGCAAAGCAAACAATGGACCCTAGAAGGGGGAGTGGTTTCTTCGGTGATTGGTTGAGGGTGAAACCTGAAGATGACAGTTTCAAGATCATTAACAGGGACCAACCAAAGTCAAGACAAAGACAGGCCAATGCCTGAGAAGAAAAACCCAGGCAGTCTTTTGGATGCGATGCTTATGAGTCTAGCATTTTTATTAATTAGTGGTTAATTAGCCTCCAAAATTCTGAGTTTTACAAGTGATTAGCCCCCAAAATTTTGAGGAATTTTAATAGGGAAGGAAAGTTGGACTCCAACTTGGCTTTTGTTGTTCAATGAAACCCAATCAAAATAAAATGAATCACCTTTCTGTTGACAATTTGGTAAATCTTCATCTGAATAAAGTTTCTCATGGACAAAAATGAGATTTTAGAACATTACATCAAGTATATGTCTAGCTCGATGCTGTAGTTGCAGCAGCGTTTTCTTTCTTTTTTTTGTTTGGAACCGCTGCTGCCAGGTAGGACGTTTCCTGGAGCAACAGCCACTTTTCTGTTTGGTACCAATGCTCCAGAAAACGATTTCTGCACTGATACCTATTATCCAGTGCTTCTACTATGTAAATATTATCTTACATCCAACGGTGGAAAAAACACCTATTTCATCCTATGGTCCCAATTGTTGAACAGGCTATAAAAAAAAACAAATTCAGAAAATCATGAGAAAAATGGAAAAAAATCTGAAAATTACATGAAAATAAGCCGAAAAATTCATACATTAATATAAATATATATTTATATAAATAAACATAAATTCTAGACAAATGTAAAAATATAGAACAAAGTATGAAAATCAGCAAAATTGAATGAAAATGCATGGAAAAACAGAATATATATTTATATAAATATAAATTCTAGACAAATGTAAAAATATAGAACCAAGCATGAAAATCAGCAAAATTGAATGAATTGCATGGAAAAAACGGACTATATATATGTAAAAATATATATTTATATTTATATAAACATAAACATAAACATAAACATAAATATAAATATAAATATAAATATAAATTCTAGACAAATGTAAACATATAGAACAAAGTGTGAAAATCAGAAAAATTGAATGGAAAAAAAGAATATATGCATATATATAAATATATATTTATATTTATATAAAATATATATAAACATAAACATAAATATAAATATAAATATAAATATAAATTCTAGAAAAATGTAAAAATATATAACAAATTATGAAAATCAGGAAATTGAATGAAATTACATGGAAAAAGCGGAGTATATATATTTATATTTATAAATATATATATTTATATATAAGTATAAATACATTTATATATATTTAAAAAATATAATAATTTAAAAATAGCACAATTCCGCAGAAACAAATGAACAAAAATTAATAGATGTTGCATGGATTAATAAGGTTGGCAGTGCCATAAGAATTCTGGGCTGCAATGATACCTTACACACCTTTCTCCGAAAGCAACAAAACAAAGTCGGATGGAATCTCTGACTGGTGCAGCTACTTTGCCATTTCCCATTTCGATCCTAATCCAGCTGATGACCATGAAACCTTTAATTTTTATTAACTTTTTTACAGGTAATTAAATTTCAGTATTATTTTCAGACCCAGCTTTATGAATTATAGTAGCTTCTATTTGACATTCTCTCATTACATTTCAGTCTTTTATAGAGGAAGATAAGTGGGTTTTGACTTTTGACTCAAGTAAGCTGTTAGGATGGAGAGAGCTAGCCCTCAAACAGGTTGTTGCCTTCTGAAGGTAAAAAGCAACCAACTAAACTAAACGCCCAAACTTGAATTAATTCGTATACTAGCATTGAAATCAAAGTCATGAAACCATTAATTTGTTGCTTCTTCTCTGCCATCATTTCTTTCTTGGGTAAGGTCCATTGCTTAATTGATCAGGAGTATATGGAAGGATGAGAAGAATAGTTATCCTTCCTATCTATGCACATGGGGTTTATGTAGAGGAATCTGAATCAGGTTTTAACCTGGGAAAAGACCAGACCCACTATTTGGATGAGCATTTGGGGTATGAAGGTTTTAAGAGTTGGGGTATGAAGGTTTTAACAGTTCCACATCCTCAGTTCAAAATTTAGACTGGTATCTCCACCAAAACAGAGCAAACATCACACTATTCGACCAAAACAAAATAGAACAGAAAAAAAAAAAAACTCAGAATGCTTGAAGAATACAGACCTGGTATCTCCGACGAACGAACAGACGGTGACTGAAAAAAGGAGACTACAGGTGACCTCGGTGACTACTTGCACTCGACCTCCAACTCCAGCGGCTGACTGCTTGCACTTCGGTGACTGGCTGTGGGGATAAACCTCCGCTGACTGCTTGCACTCGACCTCCAACTCCAACGACTGACTGGCTGCGCAGACAAATCTCCGGTGACTGCTTGCACCAGACCTCCAACTCCAACGGCTGAAAAATTGAAGAAGAGAGTTTAGGATTCGTTTAAAGCAGATAAGAAACAATATTGATGTGGTGCATTGCAATGCACCACATCAATTCAAATTAGAACACATAGGATGCCACGTCACTGCCATTTCAGCGCCCTGTTCGCAGCAACGAGCTGCACCTCCAGGAAATGCCAAATCTGGCATTGCTCCAAGTCATGGTTTCCCAATTTCCGAGGCATGACTTGGAGCACCATTTTTTTTAAAAAAATGTTTCCAAACAAAAGGCCGTTTCCTAGAGCACCGTTTCTCCGATGTGGTGCTGATGTGGCATCGTTGCTCCAGAAAACAGCATCCATGCCAAACAGTTGCCTAGTGTTTTCGATTAAGACAAATAAGGGCAATGGTGCATTTGCATTTTTATTTGAAACATGAATTGAAGATTTTGTGGAGTGAAAATGAAGAGAAGATTTAAGCATTTGTTAGAGAGCACAAGGGAGGTTTAAATAATTTTCCCTTATTTAAAAGTTAAGACCTTCCTTGCCTTAATTAATGACAAATCTAACTTGCAAAGAGATACTTGACTAGTAGATTTGGTTAATAAAAGCAGGTTGAAATCCTTATAACTAATTCCAAATAAATTAAAGGTAAATTGTTAAAATCTCCCCTGAAGTTTGGTAAGTGTAATTGCTTCCCTTGAACCTTATGACATGGTTGCAAGTAAATCCACTCTTTGAAAAATAATCTAAAGAGGCATGAAAATATCCAAAATACTCATACAATTAATTTTGACAAAAAATGTTTATTTTCCAAATTTTTTTTCATATGAATAACTACCCCAGACTCTACTAACTTCTTTTTCTTTTTTTTTCCAAAATTGATTTATTTTCCAAATTTACCCTTCACATCAATCACTCAAGTAAGTAAAGCTACAACTTTAAGTTCTCTTTGTTTTTATTGTTCATAAAGTTTGTATTGAATTTTTTCCTCCCATAGAAACCAGTCCTAATAGTAACTGTATGGGTATTTTAGACATTTACATATCATCTTTTAGAAGATTCCTGGAGGGAGTCTACTTGCACCTATATCAGAAAGTTCAGGGGAGGTGATTGTAATTAATAAACTTCGGTAGAGGTTTCAGCAACAGTCCAGAAAAGGGGAGGTTTGAGCAATTTACCTTAAATTAAAAAACACTGTTCAGGTACAATTCACTTGTTACTAGGGAAACCAAGCTGAAATATAGGGCCCATTTAGGAGGGTTAGCTCAAGATTCAGCTAAGGTACAGTTTCATGTTACTGGATTTTGTCTTTCTGGCAGGAGTGCAACTTGGGTGGGCCAGGCCTAACGCCTAAGCTCAAAGCAGTGTAAAATGCAAATTTGTACCAACCCAAGTTGTACCCTTTGTTTACAGTTTTTCTCCAAACATAGCTTATAAGTTGTTCATATGAGACTCACTTTGAAAATCTAAACGGGCATGCCTTTTAAGAAGAGGTGTAACTTGGGTGAAACTGGGGTTAGGGTAGCTTCATGTAGTAGTTCATTGGCTCCCTGCCAAGGCATGGTGGTATGCTGGCAATAAATTGGAGTTGATATCTTCTGCCAACAAAACACATTCCAACCCTGATCTACCAACTTGATCTAATACCACATATCTCACCATGAGACTGGGACCCACCATAAAAGTGAGACTTATCATGTATGAAATGTGCGATGTAAGATCATGTTGGTAGAGGATTGGAACGTGTTTTGTTGACAGGTGATCCAGATTCAATAAATTGAAATGCTCACATAACCCAAAGTAGAATCCTTGATTCGGCTAAATCATGCTTATCGATTATCATGGGGATGTTCATCATTGTAAATTGTTTTCCCTGCTGCAAGTTGCAAAAACAAAACAAAAAACCAGTTGGTTTGAAAATAAATTGGTTTTTAAAACAAAAGAAAAAAAAAACACAGAAAATTAGTTTTTAGCTATATACGCGTTTTTAGTTTTCAAAACTGAAATAAAAAACGCTTTCTCGAATTTCTAGTTTAAAGAACATGTTACACTTTCATTTTTCATCTCAAAGGCTTATCGACTATGGCATATGGAGGAAGAACACAAACAATTATATATAATTAGAAAAAATCAAGTGTTAATCGACACATAATGGTGTGTAAACGGATGTGGCCTTGGAGTCAAGGACAAAGTCGATCAAATTCTGTGATTTTATTTTTATTTTTCAAATTTTTATTCCCACCTCTGTACTACGATGTCAAGGTGGAGATCACATCTCCACCCCACAAACGCTTTACATTCATATCTCAGTGTGCATTGAAAATATCTCCTAAACTTATGAGCGGAAAATATTCTCAATATATGATTGGAATATGCTGCGGGGCACAGATGTGAATTCCTCAAAGTATGCATTCTTTTATCTTTTTATTGGATAGACTTGCTATGAAGATATGCAGCTGGTCCAAAATAAATAAAGATATGCAGTAAGGGGTGACCTTCTGGTAAGTTTGTGCTGCACCCCTAACCCAATCCACAGTTTTGAGTTGGGTTGGGTTGGGTTGGGTTGTTTCAACTTTTTTAATTTTAATTTTAACATATCAGATGTTCTTTTATCTTTCTTCATCATTAATGGTTCAGGCCAATTTCATCTTAACATTATTATATATAAAATGACAACTATCATGCTTCAAAAAAAAATTGCCTAAATTATAATTGGCATACTTATAAACAATCATAGATACATGCGTTCATACATGCATAGTACATAAGAAAAATAAAAACATACAAACATACATAGTTTAATATACACATATAAGCATACATTCATAATAATAATAATAATAATAATAATAATAGTAATAGTAATAGTAATAATAATAATTATTATTATTACTATTACTATTACTATTACTATTATTATTATTATTATTATTATTATTACTATTATTATTATTATTATTATTATTATTATTATTATTATTATTATTATTATTATTATTATTATTATTATTATTATTATTATTATTATTATTATTATTATGTATCTACGATTTGCTGGTATGGTCAGTGGGCCTTACATATTATATAGGGAAAATTCTAGATTAGTACCAGTTACTTTGGGTCTAGTGTCATTTTGGTCTCCGAACTTTAAAATGTGACAATTTAGTATCCAAAATTTCAAAATGTGTCAATCTAGTACCTACCATTAACCAACCCCTTAACCAGTCGTTCAGTGTCATTTGAAAAGGCACAAATACCCTTCAAGTGTCATCTAATTCTCTTTATCAACCATCCTGATAGAGGCCCATCCCAAGGCCCATCTCACTCCTAGGGGCGACAGCTCCTAGGATAAGGCCAAGAGTCCAAGATAAGCCAAGAAAGGATAATTCAAGATCCATCAAGACTCTTTCAAGACTCCAAGACTTATCAAGAATCCAAGCTTATTAAGACTCTTCCAAGATTAGCAAGAATTCAAGACTCCAATCAAGATCCAACAAAGACTCAAAGAAGCATCAAGAAATCCAAGACTCCCAGATTCATGCATAAGGAGAACCAGGGAGATCGGACGGTGGAAAATCAAGCCCAAGAATTCCAAGAGGGTTCGACCTTATCAAGACAGCCCAAGAAGATCAAGATCAAGATCAAGACTCATGTTCTTTCCTAGTTCTTTTATAATTCCCAACTGTATTATAAATACTGCTATTTTCCCAAAGTTATTCATCAATTCATACTTCAGATTTTAGAATTTCTTCAAGTTCTCTTCTTCCTATTTTCGCCACCTTTTCTCTCTCCTAGAGAAATCGGTGTTATTCGCTAGGTGCTAGCGAACGCCCGGTGCTTGCATAGCCAGCTCCGGTTCTCATTGTGTCCATGTTGCGTCATGTGGTATCAGAGCAGGGAATTCGCCCAGTCATGTCCAACCCAGACGGTAGCAGTCGCAACCCACCCCGTGACAGAGATCAGGGATTCCCAACTGTTTGGAGAGCAATCGAAGAGCAGCGTACAGCCACACGTAACATCGAACGATAGTTGGCAGAGGTGACTGAACAACTGCAAACCTTGTTACGGGAGGTTGTCCCACGAATTCGGGAAAATCCACAGCAGATCGCAGGAGACGACCACGACAGACCACCCGTCGCTACTGCGTCTCGACGCCCAGTTCTTGACGACGACAGTGATGACGATTTCAAATTTGGTGGTGCTCCAATTCTTCCCAGCAACGACAGAAACGGTAGAAATTGGCATAATCAAGGTAATTTCAACCCCCGTAGGAATAATGATGAATTTAAACTCAAGGTAGATATTCCTACTTTTAGTGGAGATCTTGGTATAGAGGGACTTCTGGATTGGATCACAGAAGTCGATAGGTTCTTTGATTACATGGAAATACCAGAGGAACGAAGGGTAAAATTAGTAGCTTTCCGATTAAAGGGAGGCGCATCTGTTTGGTGGGAACGGATGAGAGAGACCTGGATGAGAGAAGGAAGGGGTCCTATTCGAACCTGGAGGCGCATGAAACAATTGATCAGAGGTAGATTCTTACCTCCTGACTATGAACAATATATGTTTGAATCTTATCAGAGGTGTGCGCAGGGTTCTCGTAGTGTTAATGAATATACATCTGAATTTTTGAGATTAGCTGAAAGAAATCAATTATCTGAAAGTGATAACCAGCAGACAACCCGTTATCTAAGCGGTTTAAGACCGTCTATCAGAGATAAAATTGGGGTACAGATGGTTCTTAGTGTGCAGGAAGCAAGGAACCTAGCATTGAAAGCAGAACTAATGTTCCAGGACAAGGCACGCAGTGATAATTATCGCCAGTACAGCGGGAGCGACAACAGACCGGCAACTGTCGACAGGAACAAATCAGTTCCGGCAGTACAACCTTCTCACTCGGCAAGCACAAGTAACGCCGGTAAGGCTACTACAGGAGGACATACTCGAGGTAATCCTTCCAACCCTCCTAAACCCAGTAACCCTTATGCAAGGCCTGCTCCTATTAAATGTTTTAAATGTAATGAGATTGGACATAGATCCAGTGACTGTCCCAGGAAGAAGGCAGTTAATATGGTAGAAAGGGAGGAGGAAGAAGATATTGAGGAAGAAGTATATTGTGGACCTGATGGAGAGGATGAAGAGGGTCCATATGAACATGAGAAGTATACTTGTGTGGTAAGAAAATTAATGTTGTCCCAGAAAAATAGGGATACTTCTCAAAGGCACAGATTATTTCGTACCAGATGCACTGTCAAGGGAAAATTATTTAATTTAATTATTGACAGTGGTAGTCAGGAAAATATTATTTGCAGGGATGTCATCCAACAATTATAGCTGATTTCTGAAAAACATCCCAACCCATACACAATTGGGTGGATCAAGGAAGGAGGCGGCATACGAGTGGAAGAATGCTGCAATGTACCTTTTTCAATTGGTAAGTACCATGATGAAGCATATTGTGATATTGTAGATATGGATGCTTGCCATATTTTATTAGGGAGGAATTGGCAATTTGATACAGATGCAAGGCACATGGGTAGGAAGAATACCTACCAACTTGAAAAAGAAGGTACACGTTATACTTTGTTATCCATAGCAGAAAAAAGTATTACAAATACTCCAAAGGCACATGAGAAAAATTTTCTTACCATCACCCATCATCATGCTGAATTTGTTAAAGAATGTAAGGATACTCATGAGATACATTTGTTAGTAGTAAAAGAAGAAGATGTTAATGATGAAAATACAATTCCAGCTGAAATATAGGGACTACTGGATGAATTTAATGATGTAGTTCTAGAGGAGTTACCAAATGAACTCTCTCCCATGAGAGATATACAGCACCATATTGATTTTGTTCCAGGTGCTAGTCTACCTAGCCTCCCACATTACAGGATGAGTCCCAAGGAGAATGAAATTTTACGAGAAAAGGTAGAAGAATTATTGAAAAAGGGACACATTCAAATCAGCATGAGTCCTTGTGCAGTACCTACCTTATTAACACCTAAGAAGGATGGTAGTTGGAGAATGTGTGTCGACAGTAGGGCCATTAACAAGATCACCATTGGGTACAAATTTCCCATTCCTCGGCTGGATGACATGCTAGATCAACTAAGCGGAGGTGTAGTTTTCTCAAAAATAGATCTCAGGAGTGGATATCATCAAATCAGGATCCGTCCCGGAGATGAATGGAAGACAACCTTCAAGACTAGAGATGGCTTGTTCAAGTGGTTGGTCATGCCCTTTGGACTAACCAACGCACCCAGCACTTTCATGAGGCTGATGAACTAGGTATTGTGCCCCTTCATTGGTAAATTTGTGGTAGTCTATTTTGATGATATTTTGATATACAGCAAGTCTATCACTGAGCATGTGGGACATATTAGGGAGGTCCTGAAAACATTGAGGGAAAATAAATTATATGCTAATTTGAAGAAATGCATCTTTATGAATGATAATTTATTATTCCTGGGATTTATTATAAGCAAGGATGGTGTGGAAGTAGATGAGGAATAGGTGAAAGCCATTAGGGAGTGGCCGACCCCATCCACTGTCACAGATGTCAGGCGATTTCATGGGTTGGAAACCTTCTATAGGCATTTTATTAAGAATTTTAGTAGTATCATGGCTTCCATTACTGAATGCTTGAAAAAGGGGAAATTTCAATGGGGGGAAGAATAAGAGCAAAGTTTTGCTCTCATAAAAGAAATGTTATGTACTGCTCCTGTTCTTGCCTTACCAGACTTCAATAAATTATTTGAAGTTGAATGTGACGCCAGTGGAGTTGGCATAGGGGCTATATTGTCCCAAGAGAAAAGGCCCATTGCTTTCTTTAGTGAAAAATTATGTGAAGCCAAGAGAAAGTGGTCTACCTATGACAAGGAATTTTATGCTGTGATAAGAGCCTTGAAAACATGGGAACACTATTTAATTGCAAAAGAATTTGTTCTCTATACTGACCACCAAGCCCTAAAATATCTTAGTGGGCAAAAGCAATTAAGGAGTGATTTACATGCCAGATGGTCTGCTTTCCTAGACAAGTTCCCATATAAAATTGTGTATAAGACAGGACAACAAAATAAAGTGGCTGATGCACTTAGTAGGCGTGTAGCTCTCATCAAGACCCTCAGCGTTGAGATTGTGGGTTTTGAGTGCCTAAGAGACTTATATGCCCAAGATGAAGACTTCCAACAGGTATGGGAGAAATGTGTGAATAAGCAGTCAGCAGAAGACTTCTTTATTTATGACGGGTTCCTTATGAAAGGGGAACAGTTGTGTATCCCTTGCACCTCCCTCCGCGAAAAGATCATCAGGGATTTGCATGGGGGTGGACTAGTAGGACACTTGGGAAGGGACAAAACAATAGAAGCTGTTAAGGGGCGATATTACTGGCCGAAATTGAGAAGGGACGTCTCTACCATCGTAAGCAGGTGCTATGTTTGTTAGACAGCTAAGGGACAAACCCAGAACACATGTCTCTACATGCCCCTACCCATTCCTACTGCTATATGGGAAGACTTGTCCATGGATTTTGTTCTAGGCTTGCCAAAGATCCAGAGGAACATGGACTCCGTCTTCATGGTGGTTGATAGGTTCTCAAAAATGGCTCACTTCCTCCCATGCAAAAAAACAGCAGATGCATCCGCAACAGCCAAATTATTTTTTAGGGAGATTGTTCGCTTACATGGGGTACCCAAGACCATCACTTCAGATCGTGACACACGGTTCCTTAGTCACTTTTGGATGACCCTGTGGAGGTTGTTTGATTCATCACTTAATTTCAGCAGTACAGCCCATCCGCAGACAGATGGACAAACAGAAGTGGTAAATCGAACCTTAGGGAATTTAATTCACAGCATATGCCGGGAACGGCCGAAACAGTGGGATTTCGCCATAGCCCAGGCTGAGTTCGCCTATAACAATGCAGTGCATAGTTCTATAGGCAGATCCCCATTCTCTATCGTGTACATGAAGGTCCCTAACCATGCACTGGATTTAGTGAAATTACCCAAGGTACCCAGCGCCAGTATCTCAGCAGAGCAGATGGCAGAACAAATCCGGGCCGTCCAAGACGCCGTGAAGCAGAAGCTAGAGCAATCCAACGCCAAGTACAAGATGGCCGCAGACAAACACCGCCGACCTCAAGTGTTTGATGTAGGTGATGAGGTTATGGTCTTCTTAAGGAAGGAAAGAATTCCCGTAAGTACCTACAACAAGTTGAAGCCTCGGAAGTATGGTCCATACAAGATCGTGAAGAAGATTAATGATAATGCCTATATAGTGGACCTACTAGATCATATGGGTATATCCAAGACCTTCAACATTGCTGACCTTCACCGGTACCTGCTAGAGATAACACTTGCCTATCCTCGTCACGACTCGGGGTCGAGTTCTCTCCAAGTGGGGGAGAATGATGGAGGCCCATCCCAAGGCCCATCTCACTCCTAGGGGCGGCAGCTCCTAGGATAAGGCCAAGAGTCCAAGATAAGCCAAGAAAGGATAATTCAAGATCCATCAAGACTCTTCCAAGACTCCAAGACTTATCAAGAATCCAAGCTTATCAAGACTCTTCCAAGATTAGCAAGAATTCAAGACTCCAATCAAGATCCAACAAAGACTCCAAGAAGCATCAAGAAATCCAAGACTCCCAGATTCATGCATAAGGAGAACCAGGGAGATCGGACGGTGGAAGATCAAGCCCAAGAATTCCAAGAGGGTTTGACCTTATCAAGACAGCCCAAGAAGATCAAGATCAAGATCAAGACTCATGTTCTTTCCTAGTTCTTTTACAATTCCCAACTGTATTATAAATACTGCTATTTTCCCAAAGTTATTCATCAATTCATACTTCAGATTTTAGAATTTCTTCAAGTTCTCTTCTTCCTATTTTCGCCACCTTTTCTCTCTCCTAGAGAAATCGGTGTTATTCGCTAGGTGCTAGCGAACGCCCGGTGCTTGCATAGCCAGCTCCGGTTCTCATTGCGTCCACGCTGCGTCACATCCAAACATTGACAAAAAATGAACAGTCCCATATCTTTGCCTCTTCTATTCAAGAAAGTTGAGGTTATGTCTCAATGGGCATTCTAATGACTCCAACTTTATTGAATAGAAGAGGCAAGGATTTGGGACTGTTCATTTTTTGTCAATGCTTGGATGGTTGATAAAGAGAATTAGATGACACTTAAAGGGTATTTGTGTCTTTTCAAATGGCACTTAATGGCTGGTTAACAGGCTGGTTAATGGAAAGTACTAGATTGGCACATTTTGAAAGTTTGGGTACTAAATTGTCATGTTTTAAAGTTTGGGGACCAAAGTGGCACTAGACCCAAAGTACAAGGTACTAATCTAGAATTTTCCGTATTATATATACATCAAGGTTTTAATAACCCACCTAGAAATGGAACCACTCTAGCTACCAGTTTTCGGGTCAGCAATTTGACCGTCCGAGTCGAATGGTTCGGACGGTTTGCATTATTAGGGAAAATATTTCTCAAATAAAAGTTTTATATGAGAAAGGAGAAGAGACTACGGTTGTCGTCTCAAAAAGAAAAAAAAAGGAAAGAAAGAAGGAAAGAAATGAGAGAAAAGAAAAAAAAAAGTAAAGGAGATAAAGGAAAGGAAGGAAGGAAGGAAGGAGGGAAGGGGGGAAGGAGCAAAGGAGGGAAGAAGAAGAGCAGGAGGGGAATTTGATGCGCACTGGCAACAATAATGGCGATAGCAACGACAAGGCGATGACAACATATGAAGATCCCAAATTTGAGATCTCATATCCAAGATTGATTTCTCTCCAATCTCTGCAATCTTCTTCTTCTTCTTCTTCTTCTTCTTCTTCTTCTTCTTCTTCTTCTCTCTCTATATTGGATCTCAAATCGGAGTTTGTGCTTTAGTTCTCCCCTCTCTATCCTTTGCAACTTTCTTAAACTGCGAACTGCTGTCTGGGTCAAATGAGTTGACAGTTTGACCACCCTAGTCAGCGGTTCTCTAACCAAGTCAATGGTTCTTGATCCAAGAACGGGTTAAGGGTGAAATGGAACTGGTTGCATAGACGGTTTTCAGGTCAAACGGGCTGATTGTCTGGGTCAATGACGGTTCAAAAACATTGATATACGTTGATATTTACTAAGGCTTAGTTTGGAAATATATAAGTATAAATATGTACGCATTGCAAAAAAACATTTATTTTGTATTATGAACATCTAGGTTTTCACACCTACTGCCAAGGTTCAACCCTTCAAAATGTCCCTATTTCATAGTATTAACATATCACTAAGTTTGAAAATCAATATGAATTTTTAGTTCGAGAAACAGTTCCATTTCAACTCAACCTTAATCGGGCCAGTTCAAATTCAAAGCCTTAATTAAGAACAAAATGGAATGGAAAAGCAGGATTCATAAAGCCAACCCCATATATACAGTTCGTTCAAGGCTTATGATGATTTCTATTTACTTGTGGTCGATTAGCTTTTTCACAAGTCTCATGTGAACATGTTTCCCGAACGGATTATGATTTCATAATTTAAATTGGTATTTTGATTGCCTACTATATTTCCCCATTGGCATTCCTCAAGGTTGTGTTTGGTTTGAAGGAAAAAGTAGGGAAAAAAAAGGAAAGGTATAGAAACTTTTACAAACCTTATATAGGTTTTTCTACCTTTTCCTTCAAACCAAACATGCATGGCATAAAAGAAAAACATAGTGTATCTTATTCCTAGGGTGAAAGTAGATCTTTCTTTTCTTTCCAAGCATTAAATAAAACTCAACTCAATTATGCATATTGTACAAACTGTATGGAGTTGGTTACACGAATCCTGATCGATTCACCATTCCATTCAGCTCATTGTCATATACATTGTTAAATTATGGACCCTTAAAAGCATTTCTAATTAACTACTTCAGCCCATCTGTTCTTTGTCTGGGCCCAACTCTTCTAGTAGCTTAAATTTGTAATAGGTCTCTTCCTACTGCTTTTTTGTAGATGATCTTCTTAGTATGTGCCCAAGCTATCATGGTTTACTTTTTTTCATTTCATCTCCAATTGAAGGTACTTCTAGGTTCCACCAAAGAAGCCATCTCATAATGTTTTAGCTCATACGTTATGTTCTTACTCGTTGTCTTGGTCGAGTCCACAATTGTGGTTCGAATATCCTCTTATGTAATCTCTCTTTATTTTCAATAAATGATCTTGTTTTATATGATGGTAGAGTGACCATAGGCCCTCGTTTAATCCTCAACATGTTGGAATATCCAATGGCCATGTGACAAGCCACATGTTGATGGAAGATGATTATTTTATGGTTATCTCCATGCAACACTCTCACACACAATCATTCATTTTAAATTATTACTTATTTATTTATTTTCTATAAAAAAATAAATTAATTTGATTGTTTATTTGAAAATGTTTTTATGCATGGAGATACCAATATTGTTGGATTATTCTGGATCCAAATTCCATCTCTTATTAGGTCAATGGATATCCATTTGACCCAGTCTAGACTGGATGATCATGTGGATAGATCCTTGGTCAGTATGAGACACTTGTCTCAATTTGGAGAGGCCTTGACTTGGTCTTCCCTCCAAACGTTCAAGTCGATTACACTCCCTCCTCAAAACAAGGAAGGGAACGTTGGGGAAATACCTATATATATGGCTATCACAAAGATAGCAGAGTGTGCAAAAATCAAAGATAACTTGGAAGGTCAAGCAACCTCCAAATTTCGGCTCCATCTAGGTTTGACAGTTCTCTCTTGCATTTTGTCTGATAGGTGTCTCGTATCCTATATTTTGCAGCTACTCTTTTTCTCCTTGTATGCAGGTATGGTACACCAAGATCTCAGCCGTTCACATTTGCATCTATCGGTGCTTCACTAGTATCAAAGCCAAACATCGACTGACACAGTTTTCTAAGTGTAGCCGTGCCACACCGGACAACACCCCATCTTTTAAGCTTCAGAAAAGGGAGAGGAGAGATAATACAACAAGTTTGAGAGTTTCCTCCTTTTCTCCACCGAAGCACTACTCGAGAGTTTCATCATCCTCCACCGAAACCCTATTTCAGGTCTTCTTTCTTCTTCGTTGAGATATCAGACAAGCTCCAACAGTTGCTCCTTATTATTATTATTCTTGCTCTAGCGACTCTAGACGAATAGAAACTCTGGCAACTCCAAACCTGGTTCCAATTTCCTCATTTTTTTTGCTCGAAAGAGACGCCTATTTGAGTTTTCTCGGAAGGATATACGAATTTGCTGCTTGAAGAACTGCAAAAATTTTATCTCAGATCTGAAGTCTGAAGTAGGAAACCCTAAATAAATTTAGGGCTTTTACTTTTTTTCGTTCACTACAGAACAAATATGGTTAGATAAGGCAGATTCAACCAGTGAGCCAAACCTAAGCATCTCAAATCGGGTATTAGAGTTTTATTTATTTTCTAATTTCGCCCATTTCAATTTTTGTTCATTTTTGCAATCGTTAATTCTTACATCTTATTAATTATTTACTATCATTTTTTTAGGATACATTTTTTTTGGCTCCAAACCACTTAGAAGTATCATTGTCGAATGCGAAAGCTATTGTTGAATTAAAAGGAGTAGTGGGAGCTGGATAAATTAAATCTGCTGGATAACTTAGCTGCCGATTAGTATTTTTGCATAAACAACTAAGTACTTTATTTGCATTTACTTTATTTATTTATTTTTGGCCTCCGAACTTGAATGACAGTCTTATAAAATATAGCCAACTGATTTCTATATTTGCTTTATTTATTTTTAAATATTCTTGTTGTTTTGAACAATGCCTTCTACTGCCTTATCCCAAGAACTCAGTAAAACTAAGAAATTGAATGTCACCAATTATGCTCTCTGGAAACATAGGATTAGAAGGATACTTGTTAAAGAAAATGTTGATTATGTTTTAGATAAATTTGTTCCTGCTAAACCTATTGATGATGATTCCTTGATTGTAATTCGTGAATATCAAAAATGAGAAAAGGATAACAAGAAAGTAAGAAATTGTTTGTTAACTTTTATGGAGCCTGACATAGAGGTTGTGTTTGAAGAATATAATAATGCTAAAGATATGTTTGAAGCCATTAAAGAAACATATGAAAAAATAACTTAAACCTATGTTCAATTGTTAATTGAAAAATATTATGGCTGTGAAATGAGAGAAGAGGACTGGGTAGTACATCATGTTAGTAAAATGAATGTGATTGCCAAAGAATTGGCAGCCACTAGGAACCCTATTCTTGAGAAAATTCAAGCCTCTCATCTTCTTGGAATTCTATAGTAACAACTTTAAACCTATCTGGAAGAGAAGTTAGCATAAAAAACTTACCTACCTTGTTAGGATTAGAGGCTGAAAGGAAGAGGAAGAAATCCCAACCTTCATCCTTAATGGTTACTCCCAAACCAACTGAAACTTCCCAAATGGCTGAAAAACCTAAGGGCAAGTTTTTCAAAAATAATAATGGGAAGAAATTTAAATTATCAAAAGGATTCAAGAAGACTAAGGGTAAACATTGCTTTAATTGTAGAAGACAAGGCTATGCAAAATATAATTGCCTTGAATGCAAGAAGAATAAATCAAATAATGAAAAAGGAAAAACTGAAAAGAAAGACATAGTCTATGTAATCTCTGAATCCTACTTTACTGATTTTGATTTTTCTGATTGGTGCATAGATTCTGGTTCCTCTAAGCATATTTGCAAAACAAAAGAGATGTTCATGGAACTGAAGGAAATGAAAACAGAAGAACACAGTTTTTTTATGGGAAACAACACCTACACTGATATACTTGGAACCAGAAAAGTGAAGATCCCCATAAATGAGAACACAAATTTAATCCTTAATGATGTATTGTATGCACCTAATTTTAGGAGAAATTTATTGTCTATACCTTTGTTAGATGATAAGGGTTTTGATGTACATTTTAGGGGAGGAAAAGTGACCATAGGAAAGCATGGTAGAGTTTTAATGTTTGGGAATAAGTGTGATGGATTGTATCATTTGACTATTAATAAAGTTGATGCTCTTTCTAGTTATGATTGTGCTTATCATGTGAATGAAAATGCATACATATGGCACATGAGACTTTGTCACATAAACAAAGATAAAATGATGAGAATGAGCTCCAATGACTTAATTCCCAAAATAGAAATGAATTTCAATTATTGTGAACCATGCCTTAGTGGAAAAATGACTAGACCCCCTTTTAAGAAAGGAAAGAAATCAGAGGAATTATTGGCTACAATACACTCTGATGTTTGTGGCCCTTTGAACGTAAAAATACATAGGGGTATGGAATGTTTTGTAACTTTTATAGATGATTTCTCCATATTTGACTTTGTGTATCTGATTAAAAGGAAATCACAAATGTTAGAGAAAGTTAAAGAATATAAAACACTTGTAGAAAATCAATTGGGTAGAAAAATAAAAACTCTTAGGAGTGATAGAGGTGGAGAATATATCTCTAACCTATTTACTAACTTTTGTACACAAAATAGAATCATACACCAATTAACAATGTCCTTCCCGCCACAATAAAATGGAGTTGCTGAATGGAAAAATAGGACTATGTTGGATATGGTGAGATCAATGTTATCTCACTCTTGTCTAGGAACACACTTTTGGGGGAAGCCTTAAGTACTGCTGTATATATTTTAAATAAGGTTCCATCTAAAGTTAATAGTTTAACAACCCATGAAATGTGGACTGGTAGAAAACCAGACTTGACTAACATCAAAATTTGGGGGGCTAGTGCCTATGTAAGAGTTCCAAATCAGCAAAGAAGTAAGTTAGATAAAAGAGTCTAAGGTGTACCTTTATAGGGTATAGTGATAATAACAAAGGGTATAGATTTGTTAACCATAAATCTTATGGAACAACTGAATTAATAGAAAGCAGGGATGTTGTTTTTCTAGATGATCAAATTGAGGATAATAAATAATTACCTAGCTTATTTGAAATAAATAAAGAAATTATAGAAGTTGAGACTACACCTAATAAACAGGTTTCACCTAATAATGACACCTTAGGTAGAATTCAAAGAGAAAGATTCCCTTCATCAAGATTAAAAGATTATTATACCTACTTGAATGAAGAGTCTCTTGATGATTCAATTGATTTTGAAGATGCTATGGATGCACCTGATAAAGAAAAGTGGTGTGAAGCCATAGAAGAAGAGTTAGACTCAATAAATAAAAACCAAGTTTGGGAATTAGTTGATTTACCCAAGAATAAGAAACCTATAGAGTGTAAATGGATATTAAAGAGATAACTCAATGCTGATGGGTTTATAGAAAAATATAAGGCAAGATTAGTAGCAAAAAGATACACCCAAGTAGAAGGGATTGATTATGAGGAGACTTACTCTCTAGTTGCCAAGTTTACCTCTATTAGAATCCTAATGTCCTTGGTTGCCTTTTTGGACTTAGAGTTGTGCCAATTAGATGTTAAAACTAATTTCCTCAATACAAAGTTGAATGAAGAAATATACATGACTCAACCCAAAGGTTATGTAATAGAGGGACAAGAAAATAAAGTGTATAAATTAAAGAAATCATTGTATGGTTTAAAATAGTCATCTAGGATGTGGTACCATACCTTCCATGAAGCAATCTCTAAACTTAGATTTATACCTAATCCGTTTGATCATTGTGCTTACTCTTTGAATAGTGGGAGCAGTTTTGCTGTTCTTTCATTTTATGTAGATTATATTCTTATTACTGGAAATGATGTGTCTATGATTAATGAAACTAAAGATTGATTAAAAACCAACTTTGAAATGAAATACATGGGTGATGTAGATTATGTACTTGGAATTAAAATAGAAAGAGATAGGAACACTAAAACCTTAACTCTTTCACAAGAGCATTACTTGGAGAAAATCCTAAGGAAATTTAATATGAATGATTGTAATGGAGTTGAAACTCCAATTTGTAAAGGAACCAAATTAAGTAGGGATATGGCTCCCACTAATGATGAAGAAATAGAGAAAATGAAGTATAGACCCTATGCTCAAGCTATTGGTACCCTGATGTATGCCATGCTTTGCACAAGACCAGATATCTCATATGTTGCAAGTCTTATTAGTAGATACCAAAGTAACCTAGGTAAAATAGATTGGAAGACTGTTAAAAGAATATTTAGATATTTGTAGTTAACAAAATACTTCAAATTAACCTATCGTGCAAATGATTTAGAGTTACTGGATTATTGTGATGCTGATTTTGTAGGTGACTCGGATGATAGAAAATCCACAACCGAGTAATTATGCCTCTTAGGAGGAGGTGTTGTCTCATGGACAAGCAAGAAACAAAGTTGTGTAGCTAAATTCACCATGGAAGCTGAGTTTATCTCTTGTAGCTTTATGGCATCTGAAGCAGTTTGGATTAGGAGATTCTTGGAAGAATTCTGAATTCCTGATGTGCCAATACGAGCTGTGAAAATATTCAATGACAACCATGTTGCTATTAAGACAATTAAAAATGGTGAGGTCGGCCCTAAAGGGAAACACATAGATCTTCATTACCAATATTTATATGATGTCTACCAATGGAACGAGATCCTGGTAGAATATGTGCCTACAAAAGATATGATTGTCGATCCTTTGACTAAACCCATTGCAATTATAAATTATGTAAGGCACGTTAAAGCAATGGGGTTGGTTGGCACTTATTCATCTCGAGCCTAACTGGCCAAGTGGGAGATGATGGTAGAGTGGCCATAGACCCTCGTTTAATCCTCAACATGTTGGAATATCCAATGGCCATGTGACAAGCCACATGTTGATGGAAGATGATTATTTTATGGTTATCTCCATGCAACACTCTCACACACAATCATTCATTTTAAATTATTACTTATTTGTTTATTTTGTATAAAAATAAATTTATTTGATTGTTTATTTAAAAATGTTTCTATGCATGGAGATACCAATATTGTTAGATTATTCTGGATCTAAATTCCAGCTCTTATTGGGTCAATGGATATCCATTTGACCTAGTCTAAACTAGATGATCATGTGGATAGATCCTTGGTCAATATGAGACATCTGTCTCAATCTGGAGAGGCCTTGACTTGGTCTTCCCTCCAAACGTTCAAGTCGGTTGCGCTCCTTCCTCAAAACAAGGAAGTGAACGTTGGGGAAAAACCTATATATATGGCTATCACAAAGATAGCAGAGTGTGCAAAAATCAAAGATAACTTGAAAGGTCAAGCAACCTCCAAATCTCGGCTCCATCCAGATTTGACAGTTATCTCTTGCATTTTGTCTGAGAGATAGGTGTCTCGGATCCTATATTGTGCAACTACTCTTTTTCTCCTTGTATGCAGGTTTGGTACACCAAGATTTCATCCGTTCACCTCTGCATTTATTTGGTCCTTCATTATAGCCAATAAAAATAAAGAAGACCATCTCCCATATTATCCTTTATGTCTTTCCACTCATCCATCTAAACATTTGCAACTCTACCACTCTCCTTTTTTAAACATGTTTCTTTTACTATTCAACACTCTTCTCTATAAAACATTATTGTTGGCCTCATAGCCACTTTGTCACGAGGCTAATTGGCGAGGCCCCGTGTGGCACTCGGATGGGGCGAGTAAGCCTAAGCAACAAAGCAAACACACACAAAAGGCAACAAAATGGCACACGAATTAGCAAAAGGCTACTTGTATTGCATTAATAGGCGGCAAGCACAAGCACACAGTTCAGTGTCGAGGGGATCTCGTGCTTAACCTTTACACGCTTATGAACTCACTCGACTACCTACCTCCCCTCAAAGAGTACGTTAAGCTTTTGGGGGAGTGACAAAAGGAAACATCAAAAAGATGAAAAGTCATACTACGGAATTACAATAATGCCATTGGAAATCCCCTATACAAAATACATGCAATGTCCCACCCAAGCAAGACACACAGATGGACACTCGGATGGCAGCCTGTGGGCGTGGTGATGACACTTGAAGGCATGGAAAAATTGTCCCTTGTGACATTCTCCTCCACTCAATTCCGTCTTCATCCTCGAAGACCAGCTTCTACTTGTGACTTGAACTTCTTGTTGGTGAAGGAAGGATCTTCAACTGCTCCACGGATAGGGTTTCTTCCAAGGCCCAGATAGGTGGTTGGGTAGATGGCTTCTAGATGTTCTTGATGGTGGGAAAAACCCATGGCTAGTCCTTAAGTTAAGTCCCTACCGGGCTGCTTCAAGGTAGGATTTTGGGTGTTCCCCGATGGTGGTAGGACAATTGGTGGCCAAGGCTGGGTCAAAATGATGATTTGGATTTTTCGGGTATTGGTTCCCTTGCATTTTTGCCCAAGGATGGCTACTCACCGTTCTACTACGTGGTTCGGCTTGAGGAAGGGTGATAATGTGGTTCCTATATTGTTTGGGTGACACTCGCTCTCCCCGATGATTAAGGTAGTGGGTACGGTTATAGTTGAAGTTGGCCTTGGGGCTTCTCTTAGGCCCACCAGTTGTGGGCATGTGTGGCTTCTGCTGCAAGGGTGGCTTCCGCTGCTATTGTTGGTGTTGTGGTGGCGTTGGCACTAATGCTGGCGTTGACTTCTTCCTAGAGCTGCTGTGATCACTTCTGCTTGCAATGGTGGTGGCTGTAGATCTCTTAGCCACCAAAGGTTGAGATTGGTGTTGGAGTTGCAAGGCCGAGACTTGCTTCTTCTTGGTGCTGGCTGTGGCGATCATGTTGACCATGCAAAGTGACTACTCGTCCAAGATCATCAGGGTGTCAAGGTGAGGCGTCGGTGCCGCTTTCGCCTGTATCATGAAGTCCATTCCAAGGACAACATCAACATCATCTATGTGAACGACGGAGAAGTCAGTCTCTCCATCCCAGGTACCGAGTTGTAGTCTTACTCGGCAAGCCATGCCTTTAGTAGGTGTGGCACCTGTGTTAACTGCTTTAAGCCAGCCGGACTCTTTGGATACGACCAAATTAAGTCTCTTGGCCACTGCAATGGATATGAAGTTGTGAGTGGCCCCCGTGTCAACTAGGGCCCTGGTTGGCCTCCCGCCAAGGATTACATCAACATACCTCAGTCCTCTCTTAACTGAGGCGGGCTGTTTGGAAGTAGCCCCTTTCTTCATCATGGCATTGAAAAGTTGGAGGGCGCCCACTCTTGGCCTATGGGTACTCCATTCCCCATCACTCTGCTCATCATCACTTAGCTTGGCAATGAGGGCATTCAGCTTTGCTCGCTTTGGGCAATTCCTGGTCAAGTGCTCCTCCTCACAAATGTAGCAAGTAGGAGGACGGCTGGGTCTTCCTTGATATCTGCTGTTGTAGTAGCTTTGACTTCCTTGTGGCTGCTTCCCTTTGTGGCGCTCGACTGGTCTGTGGTTGAAGTGTTGCTTCTCCTTTGGGGGACTCGGTTGTCTATCTCCCCCACTCAAATGTGTGGTACGCGGGCTGGCTGGTCTGCTTCCTTCATCATCCGACAGTCTCCGTTCACTAAGTTGTTCGGCCACAACCATGGTGGTGGCAAGGTCCTGAACATTGCGTTGTTGGAGCTCGAGCCCGGCCCAAGGCTTTAGGCCATCCATGAAGTTGAACAATAAGTCCTTGTCTGACATATCGGTGACTTCCAATGTGAGGGCTGAAAACTCTTTGACATATTCATGGAGGGAGTCGCCGTACTTGAGAGTCTTCATCTTGCGACGAGTGAGGTACTCTACGTTCTCTGGGTAGAATTGTCTCTTCAGCTCTCGTTTAAAGTCAGCCCAGATACGGATAACACACGTACCACATTCCATGTCAACACACCTTTTGCGCCACCACAACATAGCGACATCAGTCAAATACATAGTAGCAGTATGCACCTGAGTCATTTCATCAATCACATTGGCGGTGGCAAGGTACTGCTCCATTTGCCACATGAAGTTGTCAAGCTCTCGTGCATTGTGGGTGCCCGAATAAGGAGTTGGCTCCCTAATCTTGATGTTGGAGGGAGTATGTGCAAATGAAGTGCTGGCTGGATTGGAGACGGCCCTCTTCAGGATTGCACATTTAGCTTTGAGTTCCTCTAGTTGAGCTTGGGTGTCGGAGGAGGCACATGCGGCTGCCTTCATTGAGGCCCACTCCGTTCTCATTTCATCTAGTTGGGCTTGAACAGCCATTGATGTGGAGATGGTTCTTCTCCACGTTGCCCACTCTTTCTTCATCTCATCAAGCTGGGCTTCAAAACTGTTAAGCCTGTCTTGGACTTGCAAGTTGGAGGAGCTTGCTTCTTGTTGGCGCGCATTGCTGCAAATTTCCTTGAGCGTGCCATTGATTATGTCACGGACCTCGTCCACGACTCCACTCAGGCGACCTTCCATCTCGACCAGTGTACTATCCATGGTTTCCATATTTTGATGCATCTCGTCTATCGAGTCTCACATCTCACCTACGGTGGCTTCACAACGCAGCATGCGCAAGTCAATGGTTGCATGCTTGTTGGAAGATTTCTCTCGTTTGTTGGGCTTCGGTGCCTTGTCCTTGCTGATGTCGTCGGCGGGCGCATCATCGGCCTCATGGGTTGTGGAGAGTCCATGCTCGATCTCCTCCACGATGTCCCTGTTGTGCTTCATGTTGTAACTCGTGTCGCGGGTCAAATGGCTTATAAGGAGCTCCTACTCTGATACCAACTGTCACGGGGCTAATCGGCAAGGCCCCGTGCGGCACTCGGATGGGGTGAGTAAGCCTAAGCAACAAAGCAAACACACACAAAAGGCAACAAAATGGTACACGAATTAGCAAAAGCCTACTTGTATTGCATTAATAGGCGGCAAGCACAAGCACACAGTTCAGTGTCAAGGGGATCTCGTGCTTAACCTTTACACGCTTATGAACTCACTCGACTACCTACCTCCCCTCAAAGAGTACGTTAAGGTTTTGGGGGAGTGACAATAGGAAACATCAAAAAGATGAAAAGTCATACTACAGAATTACAATAATGCCATTGGCAATCCCCCATACAAAATACATGCAATGTCCCACCCAAGACACACAGATGGACACTCAGATGGCGGCCTGTGGGCGTGGTGATGGCACGGCAAAATTGTCCCTTGTGACAACTTTGTCAAATTTTCCTTTTAGCTTGAGGGCTGAGTAATTCTCCTAGGACATAGGATTACGGATACATCCTCTATTTTGCCCATTCTACTAGTTAGGAGACGTTCTTTTTTCGAATTTTGAGAGGGATAAAGTTGATCAATGAAGTTTTAATTCCCAATGACCATTACAATTATATGCTTTTGTTATCAGAAAATTTTGTTGCCATTAAGATGTTATAACAGAGAAAAATAGTTCCGATTTTAACACTTCAATGCCCCCCATCCCTCCCCTCGGGAAAATTTTGAACAGACATCAACTAACAAATTTCTTGTCCATTTATACTAAAATGCTGATGTGCATTTAAGTTGTTTTAAATATAAACTTGGTTTGAAAAAAAAAATATAAATACAAATATATAAAATGCAAAACCTTGTATTTTATATATAAATATATTGTACATATTTGTATTTTCATATAGAGTAAAACCTTATATTTTTTATTATTTTGTATATATTTATACTATAGATATTTATATTTATATTTTTTTCTCCTTCCAAAACTGAGCCATAATGATAAAAGACAGCAATGCCAATCATCCTGTAACTCAACTCTGGAAAACAGTATATAGTCAAAAAAACAATCTGACACAAACTGCAAGGCCAACCCTAAGTGTGAAAGATCCAGGCCAAGTTGAGTCTATCCGGACTAAACCCACGTAACATCCGTAGACCTCACGTGCACCCTTTTCTGTCCTCACCCCTTAAGAAAAACTCCAAAAAAAAACTAAGGATTAATAAGATTCATTTGATCCAAAAGATAATTTGACGCCTTGGTATTGAACCAAACTAGTCGATCCGACCTTAATGATCGAATTGGGTTGATTGGGTTTGGGTGGGCTTAAATCCCTATCTTGTATCTATAGATATGGGCATCATGTAGGGTGTCAACAGACCGGTTTTGGATTGGACTCCATCCAAATCGAAATCAATTTGGATCAATTAACAAGATATATTGAATTGGACCAGTTCAAACTTAATGGTTCAAAGCATGGTATTTAAAACCGGCCTAGTGACAAAAACTGGTCAGGGGTCCGGTTACCGGGTCGAACGGTCCAATCGTTTGAATGCTTGACCCGTTCTGACAAAAAATAAAAACGATCAAAACCATTTGCATGGTTCAAATGATTAACCATCCGGTTCAGCGGTTCACTGACCAAAATCAATGGTTTTGAGGCCGGTTTTGGGGGAAAACATACCAGTTCCCGGTTTTTCTAATCCAACCGTCCAGTTTGATTTAGTTTTGAAAACCATGGTTCAAAGTATTTATTGAATTAGATTGGCCATCGTCCGTCCATAATAAATTTATATTAAATTGGGTTGGATTGAGCCAATAGCCGATTCATTGATAGGTTCTTACAGGTGTCAATAAACCAGGTTTTATTTAAAACTAATTTAAATTAAAATAAATTGAATGGTCTAAACATTAAATTGAACTGATTCAAAATATCCATTAGATTGAATTAGACTTATCCATTTATAATGATTCACAATAGACTGAATCGGATTGGACTAAATCCAGTACAATTGACACCCCTACACTCATCAAGCAATTATTGAACGAGAGAGAGAGTCTCTCAGTCACTACGTAGTGCGTATTGAGGGTGAGAAGGGCCACCTCACAACATTTTCCATTTTCACGAGCCTTAATTCACATGTTTTTTCTGACATTTCCAACCTGATTCCCGGGTCACCCATTAGCTTTATCCAGTTTTTATGAGAAACGCATGTGAGGAATCCTAGGTAGCAAGTTGGTAGGAAGAAAGAGGGTGAGACGTGAGATCTTCTATGGCTGCACTAGAACTACAAGATTGGAATCTGAAAGTCAAGTCTGTGGGCCCATTCTTCTTAACTTTGAAACATTCTTTCATGATACAATACAACAAAGCCATATCCTTCCACGTGGCAATTTTTGTGGGGCCTGGCACACAAAGGGGAGCTAGCATGGCTTCTCGCATCGTCTCCACTACTAGTCCACTTAATAGTAGGATATCAATGTAGAGTTCAAATGATCTGCTAGTAACAGCACTAGGCACCTATCCATTTTGACTTTGTGCCACCTCTCATCAACGCATGCACGAGACAATGCATTTATGCATATTATTATTATTTTTTTTCTAAATTGAAACATTCGTTGAGAACTACTGGTGTCGCAATTTTATATGCGTATTCGGATTTGGAAATGGGTACTCACTACCCAATGTAACAATGATTGGCCGGGTCTGGGTCGACAAACCCTGGACCCTATTGGATCTACATTTTTTTTTTGTAAATAAACAAATTTAAAACTTGATAAAAAGGTTTTAAAAACTTAACTGTACGGTCCTCGGGTCAAACGATCCAATCGTCTGTCACGTTTTGATTTAAAAAAAAGTTCCGATTATGATATGGAAAAAATATGATATCTGAAAATTTTCTTATACTCAATTGAAATTAATTAATCAGTTATTTATCAAAATTCAAGGGTAGGTTTTGATTGGTCAAAACTCTTCCCATACCATATCTTTTCTGCACAATAGATTTTTTCTTAAAAAATAATAATAAAATAAATAAACCATTGTCTGGGTTGACAGGTCAATGGTTTGATCACCCAAGTCAATGAATCGCTAACCAAATAAAGGGTTTTTGGTCAAAAAATGGTTTTAGGATGAAATAGAACCAATGGTTGGTAGGATCATAGAAATGCAATGCGGCATTCCCCGTAAGCAAAAGCTCTCTATAAACTATAGAAACATGGGAGTCCCATTGCACATTGGAAACATCATCATCATCCATGCATTAACCCAACTATATGGAATCGATTACATGAACCCTGCTTTTTCCAATCTATTCTATTCAATGCCATATCTACCGTTAAATTATTAGTGCTCAAATCATTTTTTAATTATTTCTATCCATACTTTTAAGGTCTACCTAGAGTTCTTCTAACCTCTTCAATGTGTAACAAACAAATCACTTATAACTGATGCAGTTGGTGATCTTCTATGCATTTGCCTAAATCATTCTAGTCTATTTTCTCACTTTATCACCTATTGGAATTATTCCCTAGGTTATTAGTGACTATTTCATTCATAATCCTATCCTTTTTATTTTTCCCATTCATCCATTTTAACATTCACACATGGGAACATCTCCCTATGATTTAATATAAATGTATGAGAGATATTCCTAATATGTTATTGAATGATATATAAACATAATTTTTACGTGTAAGTATGAATATGAATGGCAACGGGGCAGGTTCGGGGCGGGGATTATATTCCCCATCCCTAACCCTGACCCCAAAATCACCCCATCCCCATTGAGGAAAGGAATCCTCCTCCATCCCCGACCTCGACGGGGAATTCCTCCCCGTCGAAGACCCGAATCCCCGAGACTGAGAGAGAGAAAGAGAAAGAGAGGACTGTTGTGAGTTGAGGTCGGCAACAAGAGAGTCCGGCAGGCGACGACGATGGCAGTCGATGACGATAGACGAAGGAAGATTGAAGAACTGAGTTTTTAGTTTTCAATTCTTTCTTCTTTGAGTGTCTATGTCCTCTGTCGAGTGGGTAGTCAGTGACGATAGGCATCCGATGACATTCGATGTCCAACGAGTGACTGGCAACAACAACGGCGGTCGGCGAGTCAGCAATGAAGATGATGGAAGAAGAAGAGTCGGGTTCAAACTTTAGAGTTCTCTATTTGTAGACGACTCGAAGTGTCGAGTGTTTTTTAAGTTTTAATCTTTAAAAAATGAATAATATATAATATATAATATATAATATTATAATATTATAATATAAATAATATATTATATTATATATATATATATATATATATATATATTAATCGGAGCCGGGGTGGGGCAGGGATTGCATTCCCCATCCCTGTCCCGAACCCAATCGGAGATTCAAGGATAGCCCCATCTTTGACCCCAACCCCACCAAAGTATCTCCCATACCCGACCCCTTCGGGTCAGGGAGCCCAGGTACCCGTTAGGGATGGAGAAAATTGCCACCCCTAAGTAAGAATTAGTGAATCAGACCTGGTTAGTAGGTAGGGAGTGCAACTCGGGTTGGCCCAAATTAGCATTTTACACTGCATTGGGCTTTAAGCTTTAAAGCCTACTCAAGTTACACCCATAGTATCAACAAGTAGGGGTGTTCACGGGTTGGATCGGGTCAGTTTGAATCATTTTCTTCAACCGACCCAACCTAGTCGGTTTACTTATTGACTAAATCGAAATCGACTAACCTTGAAGGAAAACCGACCAAAACATGAAGGTCGGGTTGGGTTGGCTTATCGGTTTTTATATATATTTTAAACTAAAATAACTATTTATTTTTAAGTTTATTTCTCTTTAGTTTTTATGCAAAATCAAAATACATGTTTAGATCGATTAAATTTATACAAAACTGAATTAAATATTGTACCATTGTATTATATTTGTATTGATTTTATGTTTTTAGTTTTTATCATAAATAACCAATTTTTTTTTCAAAGTTCAAACAAAACATAAATAAAATATATCAACATTTAACGTATAAGGTAGGGGACTAATTAATAATTACTTAAGCATATAGGATCGGTTCAGTTTTGGTTTTCATACATGAAAACCAAAAACGAACCGAATTATCAGTTTATTATTTTATACAAACCGAAACCAACCTGTAGTTTTGAAAAACTGACCAACTCAGGTTGGGTCGATTTGACATTTAATGTGAACACCCCTATCAACAAGCATTCATTTACACTATGTTTAGTTTGAAGGAAAAAGTAGGGAAAGGAAAGGTAGGGAAACCTTTACAAATTATATATGGTTTTCTTATCTTTCCCTTCCTTTCCCTACCTTCGAATGAGCATTGCCCTAACAAAATCTGAACTCATTAGGGACTCACAATGACACAATTTTCAACCATGTATACAATTCACATATATTGAAATAACATTATAATTGGTATCATTACTGAACGATATTGGATATGCTAGGACTGGCATTGTATCGTGCCAGTCTGGTGTATCAATACGATACGGTGTTGTATCATTGTGTATACTGACCATATGAGCTGATACATGTTGATATATATAAATGGATGCTTGCACAACTCCAATATTAAAAATGCGGCTAACACAGTTTAGACCCATGTTTAAACGCTAACCACTTAGCATCTTAAGCCACTAAGCCACTAAGGCACTCTTTAATTTATGATAATAAGTGAAATATAATTAATTTTTTTTTATCTTAATTGCAATCATGCAATCTAAAGAAATGTCATATTAAATATTAACATGCTCAACAATTTTAACTTAAAATTAAAGAGAATAATATAAAAATTAATATTTATATTTATAAATGAAATAAAAATTCTGCCAATTTTATATTTATATCAAAAATTGATTTTTCACTCTCAATAAATATATACAAATAAAAATATTAATAATAGAATAATTATTTTAGTATTTAAAATTCATACATTTGTACTTGAATATATATTATATTATATCATATTTATTTTAGTATTTAAAATTGATATTTTAATTTGCACTAGATAATAACATATTTATTATTTATAAAAATTCAAAATTTTGTATACAAAATATTATAGCATACTATATTATATTATATCTATCAAATACAAAGATTTAAATTTATATAAAAATGATTTCTTATTTCAAAAAATTTATGGAAATAAAAATGTTAATAATAGAATATTTATTTTAGTAATTAAAAATTATGAATTTGTGTATGATATGCATTTTAAAAATTTTAATATATAGGTATGAAATATTTTAAGTTAAGATTATATATTTTATAAATTACTAATTGATATTTTAATTTTCATTTTATAATAAAAATTATTATTTATAGAAAGAAATATATTGTTTATCAAACATTTCAAAATTTAATATTTACTTGACCGTTTTCATTAAAAGCAAAAGTAGTAAAATAAAAAATAACTGATATAGTAATTAAGATATAATAATTTTATATGGTTTGAATGGTTTTCAAAACCGGACTGGACCAGACGGCCTGCCCAGAAAATTGAGAACCGATTAGGTAATTGGTTCCATTTTTCCCCAAAATCGGATTTTTGCCAAAAAAAAACATTGATTTGGTCAACAAACCACTGACTCAGGCAGTTGAACCATTCAAACCATTCAACGGTTTTGACCATTTTTATTTTTTTTTATTTTTTATTTTTTTGTCAGAGTAGGTCGATCGTTTGGTTCGAATGATCGGATTGTTCGACTTAGAAATTAGATCCCTAACCGGTTCGTTATCCGAGTCGGTTTTAAAAATCTTGATGTTTTGTTTCTTGGACTTAAATAGAATATAACATTATAATGGTTTTATGCATGTGTTAATTTGTAAAGATCTATATAGTATGAGTCTTGGAATCTTGATTGATGGGTTATCAACAAATTTGTATGATATCTATACATTAATATATTTTTTTATATATACTATTAAAATATACATTTTTTATATATTTATACCTTATTTGTCTTTGTTTTGACTTTAAAGTTAGTGTAATTGATGTATTTATGAAATTTGTATTTATTTTTTTAGCGTATTAATGTATTTTTATATCTTTTATCCATATCCATGCATTTTCAAAATATATCCGTATTCATATTTATATCTAAATTATCCAATACCAATACTTTAATCCTTGATTACAATCATACATTGAGAATATATCCTATGTTTAGATGTTATCATTCATGGGTCCTTTGGGTAGGAGATCCCGATTGGTGTATAATGGGTTAGGTAACCAATCACAAATAAACACGTAGTATTCCATAAACATGAGGCCCTCAAACAAGATATATCTATTATTTTGTTCATTTTATTTTACTGTGGCCATACAATAAATTTTGATTTAAATGTACTTTTCAATAAATTTTTTTCTAATTTTCATTTAAACATCCAATTAGCTCCGACCATTTGATGGATCTGGGTTTGGGTCTGGATATATAATGACCCGGCTGAACCAATCCGTTTGCTTTCTGTTCTGAACTTCAAATCAGAGGTCGAAACAGTTCACATATGAAGACAGTGAGATTTGAAGACTGAAGAGTCCACATCAGTTAGGAACCACCAATCTGAATCCACACGTGATGACGTGACCCTTCGAGATCTCTCTCTCTAAGCAAATCCATAACCCTTGACTGTCTGATGATCCTGATAAATGGGACCCATCAGGTTCATTGAACAAATCACAAGATTACTTCTATTTGTGTGGCCACAACTCACAAGACGCCTTCCTAATCCAGGTGGATCAAATTTTCCCCTGTACCCAAAACAAGATGCACATGACCATGTACAACGATCCATGCAGCTCAAGCATGCATACAAGAAGGTGGAGGCACTCTAATTCCCAAGCACCGATACTTACAACCAAAATTAATGGTAGTTCACGTGATTCTTAGAACTCTCTCATCCATGGTCAATGCTTACTTCATGCATGCATACATCGATACATCCATACATACACACCCATAAACATTTCATCATTTATTTCATAATAAATAAACTATTACCAACAACACAAAATCAAACGTCTCAATTAGGGGAAAGGTTTTTAAACCGTTATTGACCCAGATGGGTGGACCATTCAATCCGGAAAATGGCCAAACTATTGATTCTACTTTACTCTTGAACCTATATTTTCACAACAGTGATTGAATTGGTCAGTGACCCATTAACTGGGCGGTTGAACCATCAATCCATTTGATCCCATGATTTTTATGTCAAAGTTTTATTTTAATTAGTTTTTTAATTATTTTAAAACATCATGGGCTGATCTGTTTGGACTGAATAGTTGAACCACTGATCAGGAAGCTGCTGGCCAAAGTGGTTCCAGTTTTGAGTGAGTTTTCAAAGCATTGATTAGGGGTGTTCATCAAGGTTCAAAAAATCGACACGTATCAATCCATACAAGCTAATACGTATCATATCATCAGGAGCTTCCCGATAAGCCCCTACAAAAGGTGTATCAAGGTTTTGACCGATTCAGAGAGTGTGTCAAGGTTTGGACCGGTTCAGGGGTGAATTAAACCAGTTCGGTTTCAAATATGTGCCCACAGTTGGTTTACCAAACTGTGAGAGCTGCTATCTTACATAATAGCATCCTGCATATTCACCAACGGTCACATACTCACATGTGCTTGAAAATCCTGCGAACGTGACAACAATTAAACCAAACTGCATTCTTACTCGTTACATATCCCGCGCCTTTCACACTCCACCAATGCACTCTCCAGTCTCACCCATCCACACTCCTCTTCAGCTCTCTCTCTCTCTCTCTCTCTCTCTCTCTCATCCAAATCCAGTATGGAAAGTTACAGAAAAGGTCCACTGAAGCCATGGAAGAAAGGCCCCGCAAGAGGCAAAGGCGGCCCTCAGAACGCCTCCTGTGAGTATCGTGGAGTTCGACAAAGAACTTGGGGCAAATGGGTTGCAGAGATCAGAGAGCCCAAGAAGAGAACCAGACTCTGGTTGGGCTCTTTTGCCACCGCCGAGGAAGCTGCCATGGCCTACGACGAAGCGGCAAGGAGGTTGTATGGCCCGGAAGCTTACCTCAACCTACCACACCTTCAACCCAGCAATTGCTTCAATCCTCCTGATAAATCCCAGAAGTTCAAATGGTTCCCATCGAAGAACTTCCTTTCCATGTTTCCTTCATGTGGGTTACTTAACGTAAATGCCCAACACACTGTTCATGTTATTCATCAAAGACTGCAAGAGCTCAAGTGGAATTCTTCCACTCTCAATCAACTGCCTTCGTCATCTTCGTCTACTTTTGACATGAAATCTGAACTCTGGATCACAGACGATAAGAGCTACGTAGAAAATTCAGTAGTCAATCAAGAAGAAGTCGTGCTTTCATCGGAGAATCCAGTACTAGTGAGTCATGAAGAGAAGCCTCAGCTCGATCTAAATGAATTCCTGCAGAAGTTGGGCATTCTGAAAGAAGAGAGAAGATTGGATAGCAGCGACACCCCCGAGAGTTTTCCGCTGCCAGAATATTTGCCGGAAGATGACGAGCAAGCAGCTTTTGGTGAACAGACTTTCAATTGGGATTCACTGGTCGAGATACATGGACTAGGTGGACATCAGGGAGCTGTAGACAATGGGTTGCAGGTTGACATACACGAAGAGCTGACATTCCCTAGTTCCATTTGGAACTTCTGAAGTGTCAACTAGTTTTGGCGGAGTATGGTTCAGCTTTAGCAGGTAGATTTCAGTAGGGAAAAGCAATAGGAAAGAGAAAAAGAATACTTTGACTAATCTCAGAGTAGTATGTATGTAACTTGTCATCTAATGCAGCTGATTTGACAGTTGCTACTACTTATACTAGTTCTATTTTCCTTTGATAGTTGTAAGATATGTTTATGATAGTTCTGTCCGAGGAAAGCAAGAGATCTGTACTGTTTCTAGAGGGTAGCCATGTGTACTTTTCCAGTATAAAATCCATGACTTCATGCTTGAATGAATACTGAGTAATTTTCAACTGGAACAGATGATTCTGGTCATGGCACCAATTTAAATTTCTCTGAAACATAAAACATCTAATTAAGCTGCTGAGCTTGGGTTCAAATAGGAAATAGCTAGCCAGAGAATTACCAGCTTCGTAGGAGAGTAAATTAAGCTGAGGAAATGAAGATCTACAGTAATAAACATTCTGATTCTGTGCCTGAAAACGACTCCACCATCTCCATTGGCAAACTTTTTCTCTTTTTTTTTTTTCTTATTGCAGAGGTTAAGATAAGGCAGACACTAGGATTCTTTGAACTTTTTCTTTCTTAATTTCTGTACCAAGTAGCTCAAAAGTCACATCTCGTGAATAACTCAACCAACTGATAAGAAGCATCTCTTTCTTGGAGGATCAAAGAAATTATGGCAACAGTCGAGAATTAAGAAAAGTGCACTAAGAGGACAGTTGCTTTTTGCCAAGATAGTGACTTCTGGAACGAAGCTAATACCATTTTTAAGTCTCCTAACACCTTATATAAGACATGGGAATCAAATCCTAAGAAATGGAAGCAAGAAGCACAAAATTCCTTAGTTTCCTATGATAAGATCAAATCCTGAATAAAAGTTGTGTATTCCACTTGCAAGTTGAAGGGGCTGGAAGACCTAGAGGCATAGAAAAATACTTAGCCGGTGATGATGATGATCTGATGATCTCGACCAAGATCTCTGCTTGGCAGCAGGAAATAAGTCTTTTGATGAGATCACTAATCACTATATACAATTGTCCCTTTTTTTTCTACCATGATAAGGGAACCACGACACAGCTTCCTAATTGCTATAACAAAACAAGCTCATCAGCAGTTTCACCTAGTGTACATATCCATGAAAAGAACAAGGCACAAGATGCGGAGCCGGTCTGAGCAACTACTGATGGAACAGCTAAGAGCCTTCACAAGTAGCAGAATGGAACCTAAACTCAGTCTTGTGCTAATGCCAGTTCTGTTCCTTGATCATTGAATTCCCAATGGTATTGGACTCAAATACTCACCATGCTCCTTGAAACACTTGATTATTTGCTTCAAGAACCAATCACCATTGACCACTCACAGTTTCAGTACTGTCATAGACAACATTGTATTCTTGCCTATGTTACAGCCACATTCATTCGCCTAAGGCTGCTTAGAAACCTCACCTGAATTTTAAGTGGAAACTTAGGATTCAAGCTTGCTACTAATTTAACAAAATTTCATTTCTACCACCTAATATAAATTGTCATAAATTCCAAGAATGAAATAACTACATCTTTTTGAGATTGACCAGACCATGGATAATGATGAGGGGTGATTTGGTCCTCCAATGATATCATGACACATGACATCTCAGAACAGCTAGCTGACATCTTAGCACCACGTAAGCATATCACCTCGAACACATTATAATTGCATCAGTAACATTCTGACCACCCTAGTAGACCAAACTGCAAACAGGTAGATGGGACCTCAAGTCGGTGTAAGATATGACCTATTTCCACCAGACTACCCCGGTCCTGTCAAGACGTCAAGTTGGCATCAGAGGCAACCTGCTTCTACTGGCCTGACTTGAGTTCAGCTAGCAACCTGCTGGGTCTCCCCTTGAGTGAGTTAGCCTCCAACTTCTCCGGGATCATAACACTCGACCGTTAGACCTGTCAATCCACATCACCCGCATCAGAGTTCACCTTATCCCTTTGTATTGGATAACATATCTGGCTAAGCAATCTCCTCCAGACTTGGTGGGTATGATTTCTCAATAATCTCAGCCATGTTACAAGAAGGTTTCGGTTCCTTATGTCTATATAAAGGTATCCGCTCCCTCAGGGAAGGTACACGCGATTCATCTCTCTAATACTCTAGCTATCTTGCTATCTAACTCTCTCCTAAATCTCCAACTCACTGACTTGAGCATCGGAGTGCCCACCTCAGGTAAAGCAGCTCGACATCCGAGCCACCTTCCAATAGGGAGTAAAAGTCTTGCTCTCACATCCATCTCTAAATGGCATCCTCTAGCAACCCTCCCATCAACAACTCAGTCACAAGGCGGTAGGACCAGCCTGTAGTACATCCTGAGGTCCCCTTTGTGACTACCGGGCTGTTCATAGTGCCCCTAACCTTGTCAGGCCTCCCCATTATGCCAAACCCTACTTTTCCCTACACTAAGTAAATGTGCCTCTCCCTCCAATCGAGCCCTCAATGGCTCCTGTTGGGATCAACGTGTGCCAGTTCAATGAATTGGTGTAGTACGTCTGTGGAATGAATTTACAAATGAGGACATGGGAAGAGCGGTTTGCAGCCCTAGTAGGGATACAACATCAACAACAGTAGCAACAACAGAACTAGAATGCTGGTCATAATCAAAATGCCGAGCAAAATCAAAATCAGCAGCCCACCAACTAGAACTAGATTCTTGACCCACCTCATCGCTCCGATGGCTAGAACCAAGCCCCGATGGAAGAATTAAGTTGAGCCATAGAAGCAATTGGGATCGAGGCCACCAACTCGATTGAAGGGTCCTGAAGGAGGCGTCATAGACACACGCTACACCACAGGAAGGAGCTGCCTCGCTCCAAATGCAAATGAAGAGAAGAAGAAACAAGAAGAGGAGGCCAGCCAGATCGACAATTCGCTGGCACAATCGGTGTCTCGTACCTCGCCACTAGCTGCCGAGATTCTCATGGCCCCTTGGCCTAAAGACTTTAATGCCCCTACCTGGAATCCTAGAACGGGACAACTGACCTCGTCGACCACCTCGATAGTTTCTAGTCCCTAGTGCAGCTACACGGAGAAAATGACACAAGCCTTTGCATGAACTTTTTGACCACCTTCCGAGGCACAACTCGGATGTGGAACTAGTTCTCTAACCTATTCACTATGCACTTTGCGATGAATAAGAGCTGCTCGAAGTCGATGACCTGTCTACTAAGTGTCACCTAGCGACCAAATGAAAAGCTCCAGGACAACATCAAAAGATTTAACCTAGAGCGGTTACAGATTCCTAGCCTCAACCCAACCATCCATCTCACCATAGCGGTCAACGGCGTTCGGCATCCAGACTTGCACTAGGAGGTTGAGTTGAAACCACCGGCCTCGATGGAGGAGTTCCTTAACCAAGATACCAAGTTTATGAAGGCCAAAGAGGCGCTTGGATCCTAGTTAGAGTTAAGCAGCAAACAGAAAAGGATAGAAAAAGAGTCGGGAAGCAATAAGCAATACCGGAAAAGCAAGTGACCAAGGTGCAGTAGGTCTCCTCGGAACCGACGCAGTAGTTCCGGATGGCGTTTATGCACTCCCCTCATCCAGAACAGGAACTACACTACGTTGAATGCAAAAGGGGGGAGATATTGATGCAAATCAAAATGACCGAGTATATCAGATGGCCACTCTAGATGAGAGGAGACCCTGCCAATAGAAATCCCAACAAGTACTGCCACTTTCATCAGGACATCGACCATGATATAGAGAACTACCATAACCTCAAGGATGAGACCGAGGAGCTGATCCACCGAAGGTATCTAAAATAATTCATTAAGAGAGAAGACAAAAGCTAACCTGCTGAACAACCCTAAGATAATTGAGTAGGGATTAGGACAGAGGCAGGGATCAACCTCCCTGAGACCCACCACCAGTAGAACGGCCCATCCATCATATCATCAACATTATCACGGGTGGGTCCATAGTAGTAGGGTGCCTCACCTCAGTGGGCATAAGTTCAGTTCGGGAGCTCGAGAACAGAGACGAGAACCCACTAAAGTGCCCTCGTATGGAAGAGGTAATTTACTTCACCAAGGATAACGCTCGCGGGATATAATATCTACATGATGATGCCCTCGTGGTCAAGCTACTGATAAATGAATTCAAGGTAAGGCAGATTCTAGTCAATTCTGAAAGTTTGGCCAACATCATCCTCTTGGAGTTATTTAAGTGGATGAAGCTCGAAAGGAAGGATCTACAACCGATCGACGTCCCCCTGGTTGGCTTTAGTGCAGTAGTCCGGCCCCTAGGCCGGGTGAGGGTGCCAGTGACGATGGGCTTAGTGTCGAACTTAGTATGATTCAACCATGACTTCCTGGTGATCGCAACCCCCTCACCCTACAATGCCATTTTGGGCCAACCTATCTTGCATGCCCTCCAAGCCGTGGTATTAATATACTATTTAGTGAAGAAGTTCTTGACCTCTTATGGAGTAGGAGTGGTGCAAGGAGACCAGCTTGAGTCTTGCAAGTTTACATGGCTGCACTGAAAGACAAGGGATTGTAATATTGTTAAGGATTGTAACGAAAATCTTGTGTGTCCATTCTCCTCAACAATATCTCTTGAGAGAAGCTTGTTGATTAGAACAAACCTCCAATCTATGATGAAGAACCAATTACTAAGGAGGAATATGCCATCATTCATTATGAATTTCAATACGATGCAGATAATACTTATCATCTTGGGGATTATGATCACATTGTCTACATGCATGTCTACGAAGATCCTTATTGGCAAGCACTTTTGCAATGTTCAAAAGGGTCAATAAAAGAAGATTTAGGTTCTGTGAAGTGCAAGAAATATACTTCAAAATTTAAGATATACAATGAAAAAATCTTAATTTGTATTGGAGGTTTACATCACCAATTATCTATCAAAGGGTTAGAAACAAAGAAGCACCGTGTTAGTGCAACAACATATGTTGGTGGCCTCTTAAATGGTAACATGAATCCGATGTTAGATTCCCTCCAACCAAGGGAGGATGATGTAGTACAGGATTCGAACCAATTAAGTAAACATTTATATAGTTGGTTTTCGAAGACCCATCTTAGTACATATAGGAGGAAAGATGGCACCAAGGAAAGTTAGACCATAAGAGATGGTTGAAGTCATCAATGAGAATGCTTACAGACTAAAACTACCTATCTATATACATACCCATGATATTTTCAATGTCAAACACTCGGTACCATATGTTGGTGATCAATCAAATGATGATTTGAATCTGATGACGGATTCCCCCCAACCCGGGGAGAAGGCTAATAAATTATATGCAAGTTGGGACCACTCTAAAACACATAAGAATCTTGGATGGCATCACTAATCCAATCGAGACATCAATAACTGAATTAGCGCCACCATGAAACTTCTTAGTTCGAAATTACCAAGTTAGTGCCAATGCAGAACTTCTATTTTGGTTCAAATTTACCTAGTTAGTGCCAGCACAGAATTTCCATCTTTGTTCGAATTTATCAAGATAGAACCAGCATGGAATTTCTATCTTAGTTCGAATTTACCAAGCTAGTGTTAGCGCAGGACTTCTATTCTAGTTCATAATTACCAAATTAGTATTAGATCATGATTCCCGAATTTTTGTTCAATTAGGACTTTCTTTTTGAAGAGTTTTAGTAGGATTCTATTATGGGGTGTTTTCATAGATTAGGAAGCTTTCTTGTAGGAGCCATAAGGGTGTATGCCTATATAAATAGTACTAGGGGAAGGCTAAGACTTTTTTATATTGAATTTTCTCTTAATTATTTAGTGAAGAGTTCTTCTTCCTATTAGTTCAACTTCTGCTCTTTTCTTTGAAGCTTTTCTTAATGTGTTTTGTTTCCATACTGTGCCACTCTGGATCTAATGAGGTCCTTTCTGGCCGGTCTCCCTCGACCAAGTCAATGACAGGCATGACCTCTACAGTTTGCTCTACGGTCTCCGGAGCTGCTACTTGAGGTGCCTCTTAGTGAGACACCCTCTTCTTCTTCTTCATGGCCTCAAATAGCCCGAGAGTTGGCACACCCGACATGTCTCCTACACAAGAAATTCAAGGATGAACTAAAGTGTAAGAAAGAAAGAAAGGAAAAAGAAAAATACCCAAGTCTAAGGTGACAACCTACCTAGAGGACTCAACCCTGGCTTGAATCAACTTCTCCTAGGCTAAGTACTCACTCAACATAGACTTCCGGTCCACTAGGACCTGCACCCTTTCCAGCAACTGCTCACTCAGAGTGTCCTCCCCAGAGTTCCTCACTCCCTCTCTCTAGGTCGTTAGGAACGGCCATCCGCCATTCAAGTCAAGAAAAAAGTACTTCCTCTTCCAAGCTAGCACCTTGGAAAGGAAGTTGTTCAATAGTTTTCACCTAGGTTGGTAGGACAGGTAATAACTATAAATCCTAGGAGTGCTAGAAGGGTTCTTCTTTATTTGGCACAGGCCGGTGAAGGTCTTTACATCTAAAGGGAAGCCAACATGGTGACAGAATGAAATGGATGAATGGATGAAGGGAGATATGACCTAAACTAATGTTATAGTAATTTAGCACCTCGGGAATCAATGGATGAAGGGAGAAATGAAGACCTGCTTTTAAGGCATCCCCGAAGACAGCTATCTCATCGTCGTCGTGCTCCCATGGGTACCCCTCAAGAGGAAGATAGTAGTCAAACTTACTTGGGACTTTGTACCGAGCAGTAAGCTCACAGGCATTATCAATAAAAAGCTCAAATGGACTAAAATAATCTAGGGCTTTAAGCCTACGAGAAGATGAAGCCCTCTTATGAGAACCTCGTCGATCTTGGGCCGAACTATGGATGATTGAGATTAGTCGGATCCAATGGTTCGCAAGGGTGGGATGGTTCGTATTTCAAGGTGAAATCAATTTTGCGCATTTTTTACGTCCACGCAACCTAATAGTTGTGTGACGTCTGTGCGTCCCCAGTACACTACTTCGCTTCTAGGTCGGACCGATTGAATCGACCTAATCCCGAGTCATTAATCAAATTGCGAGCAAGGATGGAGAATGGACCAAATCGCCTCAAGTCATAACTACTCCCTCGTCGGATTGACCACCCTGTACTCAGAAATGGGGGGCAATTGATGAGGGGTAATTTGGTCATCTAATGATATCATGACACGTGGCATCTTAGAACAGCTAGCTGACATCTTGGCACAATGTAAGCATATCACCTCAGACACTTTATAATTGCATCAGTAACCTCGAGGCCACCCCAATAGATCAAACTGTGAATAGCTAGATTGGACCTCAGGTCGGTGTATGATATGGCCTACTTCCATCGGACTACCCCTGTTCCATCAAGTTGGTGTTAGAGGCGACTTGCTTCTACTGACCTGACCTAAGTTCAACTAGTGACCTGCCGGGTCTCCCCCTTGAGTGAGTTGGTCTCTGACTTCTCTAGAATCATAATGCTCAACCGTTAGACCCGTCTATCTGCATCATCCGCATTAGAGTTGACCCCATCCCTTTGTATGGATAACGTATCCGATTGAGAGATCTCCTCCAAACTTGGCAAGCATGGTTCCCGAGAATCTTGGCTGTGTTACAGGAAGCTCTCGGTTCCTTATGCCTATATAAAGGTGTTCCCTCCCTCAGAGAATGTATACGCAATTAAGCTATCTGATACTCTAACTATCTTGCTCTCTACCTCTCTCTTAATTCTCTAGCTCACAGACTTAAGCATCAGAGTGCCCTCCCTAAGTAAAGAAGGGCGTGCACTCTCATATTTTCTCTTTGCAGGTCAACCTAGCAAACTAGCCAGCTCAGCTTCCGAATCACCTTCGAACAAGGAACAGCCAAATCGCACATCATCATATACAATGGCTTCTTTCTGCCGATATAATATTTCAGAAGATCAGTCTATAATAAGCTCATGCATGCAGTACTGAATGGTGAGCATAGATGTGACTTCATCTCTGTAGAATTCAGCAAGACATTCAAAAAGGTTTCTGACTGCCATTCATCTCAACTCCAACACTTTGTATGCCATTCATCTCACCCTTTGAAACGTATACATCTCATTTCTTACAAGACGTGTAGATAATCTGTTTGTGTATACATGTTCATCAGCTCTGCCTCTAAGGACAGCCCTTTACTAGACAATTGGCTTTTTCTTGTTTTCGTCAAGGACAAGGAAGCTTATCCAACTACTCGAATCATCTGTACACTTTTCATGGGGATAGGGGTGGTTGAACGACTAGATTTTCAGAATAAGTAATATGATATCAAAATGGCATGCACTGGCCCTCTACTATCAGCATGACAGTGTTTTGATAAAATATCTAGGGGCATATATTGCATCAGAATACCATTTTGGATTTGGCATGTCAATAACAGAAAGGGGAAGAGTGAGCCTAATATGTAAAAATATGCATGGGAAATTAATATCAAAGATTAGATCTCACTCGGCTGCAAGAACATTTTGGAAAGAGAATCAACTAAATAGTAGCCAACCTCAGAGAGTGCAGCAAAGAACAATTACTGCACCAGCAGGAATGGTCACGAGCAAACTGAATCTTCTAGAAGGACAAGGCAGGGCAAGGTTACATTGAAACAAAAACTTGTATACTTTGAGTTAACAGAGGACATGAAACAGGATGTTCACATGTGGAAAAGGAAACAATGTACCTAAACACAGATTTCTAGATAATGCTTAGAGAAATAGAGCTTCTTTTCGATAAGAAGAGACTGTTAGTGAAATTGACAGAATAATAAACTTTCTCCCACCCTACAATATGGTTTACAAAAATCAGATGAAGGTTAACCAAGGTTTTTAAAATAGAATTGGACAATGAATCGTTCAGGGGTTCAGTTCCTGCGTTAAACAGTCCAATCGTTTAAATCGAATAAATGGCTCATTCTAACAAAAAATAAAAATTAAAGAATGGTCAAACCGTTGGATGGTTTAAACGATTCGATCACCCGAGTCAACGGTTTACTGACTAAATTAAACCAAATCAATAGTTTTGAGGTAAAATGGAATTAATCATCTGACCGATTCCCAACTTTTCTGATCCGACCATCTGGTCCGGTTCGGTTTTAAAAATCATGAGGTTAACTATCCAAAAAAAAGAAAACAAGGTTACAAATTTTCAATAATGTAAAAATCCAAGCATTCTCCATGGGCAGATATATTTATCTACGGAAGAAGGTAAATATATTTTCCATGCATGCAAGTCTTGACATAATACGTAGACACATATCCAAAGAAAAGGGAAAGCTATCTCGAGTGCTTGGGCAGCTTTGTTAATAATAATAAGCAAATCAAATTAAGGGCTGCCGGGCTTTTGAAAAAAATGCATTGGTTGAAGTAATCACAGTTCACAATTTCCTCTAAACACAGTAAAAATTCTCCATTTCTTATATATGGGGCAAAACAAAAACATTCTGATATATAAAAAAAAAAAAAAAAATCCAAATACTCTCAATAGTTTCCTAGTGTATAAAAAAAAATGGTAAATCAATGTCTTGAAAAACCATTCAACTAAAAGCTTTAGCTAACACAATGAAATTTTCATTTTGTCATGTGAAAATATTTCCAAATTCTGACAAAATATCAGGGAAAGCTCACCAGTTTGCCAAAACCAATTGGAAATAATCATGAGATGAGACATAGAAAATTCTCAAATTTTTGCATAAAATTAAGAAAAAGGCATTGGCTTTATTGATTTCACTTTTGAATCAACGACTTTAATTAGGTTTTCAGACTGTAAAGCTCTACCTAAAATTTTTAATTAAATAACTAATTCAAAAACTAGTCAACTCTTTATAATAATCAGAAACTAATATAAATTATAGTAATACTTATTTTATCTTAATTCAAGAAGTAAATAAAGTTGCAAAAACAATAAAGAATGGAAAAATAAAATGTAAGAGTCAGAAAAAAGTAAAGAAAATGTAGAAGAGAAAAGAGAAAGATTGGTGAAAGATTATCAGATCTGGGCAGCTGCCCTTTCATTCATATATTTATAGTCATTGCAAAATAGAAAATGACAAGTTTGCCTTGGCCTCCAGCTCTCAATAGTAATATACTAATATTTGATAAGGTGTCACAATTTAGGACAGTAATAAAATACTATTCTTCTGAACTGCAAATATTCCAAAAGAATCAAATCCCCAACTTTAGCTTAAATATGGTTATGAAAATATTTATTGCATTAGTTACACTTGAATCAAAGAAGCAAGATGGAAAACATACATGTGAAAGTTTCCAAGGTTAAGTAAATTATAAGCCAAATGGACTCCCATTAAAATAAAAATACGAGTATTTAGCACAATTTAGACTTGAGAAATTAAAACATTGCACACCTCTAATGCTTCTGAAAATGGTCAAGAAGCCCTTCTTTTAAACATATTCAAGAACCATCCAGGACTTCTAAGCAATTCAATGTGACAGAATAATTTAAACTGGATTTATGAAATGATGGTACAGCTACAACATGATACAAAAAAAAAAAAAAATTGCAAGAGAAAGAAACCAAGCTGCAATTTTTTTTCCTTTTCCTATTTCAGGTTCAGTGAATTATCAAAGGCAATGCCAAATGTACCTTTGTCTACAATGAATCAACATATTTTACATCTCTTCTAGCTTTGGTTTCTACGTGCCATCAAAACCAACGCTATATATCTCATTAACAAAGGATTGGATGACAATGGGTGGTAGGTACATAATCTTAGTAAAGATTGATGGTAAACAGATCGAGATGGTGGCAACTCGCCTAGCTCAATAAACCAACATTAGCAAATATCTACATCATGTGTGGGCCCCTTTTTCTTTTTTGCTTCAACAAGGCATCGCAGAGCCTTGCAGCATCCAAGCTATCCCTAACATTATGTACTCTTATAATGTTTGCACCAGCCAAAATCCCAGCAGTGACAGCAGCAACAGTTGCAGGGTCTCTCTCGAAGGCATCTGGACGATTGCAAATCTCACCTAAAAAACTCTTTCTGGAAGGTCCAATTAAGATAGGAGCGTGAGAAATGGCCAAACTTTTCATCGCAACCTCTCCTCGAATGGTTGATAGACCCATGAGAATTTCCAAATTGTGTTCAGTTGTCTTTGAGAATCCAATTCCAGGGTCAATAATAATCCTCCAAGCTGGCACACCTGACAACTCTGCTTCTCTAGCCTGCATATATAACTCAGAAGCAACCTGCTTACAAAGGTCTTCGTAATGTAGATTTTCACTTTTCTGCATGGTACATGGATCCCCTCTCATGTGCATTACAACATAAGGAACCCGAAGAATTGCAGCAACGTTAAGCATGCTGGAGTCTAACTTCCCACCAGATACATCATTGATAAGATGAGCACCTTTGTTGACTGCTTCAGATGCAACTTTTGAATAAAAAGTATCCACAGATAATAACTTCCCTTCTATCTCGGGTATTTCCAAAACAGCTTCTAGGACAGGTATTAATCTATCTAGTTCTTCTTCTGCTGAAATCCTAGAAGCAAATGGACGTGTGGATTGGGCACCAATATCAATAATATCTGCGCCTTCTGAGATCATCAAGCGAACCTGAGAAACAGATGTCTCTACAGACTGAAACTTTCCTCCATCACTGAAACTATCCGGAGTCAGGTTGAGAACACCCATGACATGGGTTTTCTTTGACCAGTCCCACAACTGATTTCCAATAGGTAAAACCCGCCTCAATCCTTCCTTTCCAATGAGGGAGTCGCCACCAAGTTTCTTCCATAATTCAAAAAGCCCTCCAGTTTGTTTTGAAAAAGAATGCCAGCTCGCAACCATATCACTCTCTATGGCAGAACCCAGTAGATCTATTAGTGGGGCCACTACAAAGGGTCTTTCCCAAATTCTTTCATGTGGAACATTAAGAACCTCAGAAATGATATTAAACTTTCCATAGAACAGTATATCTAAGTCAATTGGCCTTGGACCATACCTATTCCATCAACTCGACCCATATCCTTCTCAATTTTCTTAAGCACACTCAATAGTTCATGGGGCCCAAGTTTTGTTACACCTCTAACTGCAGAATTGAGAAAGAGGGGCTGATCGGTCACATATGCAGGCTCTGTTTCATATAAACACCCATGTCTTGTGATCTGAATCCCTGACATCTTCATTAACTGTATAGCTTCATTAAAATTATGAAGTCTATCACCCACATTGCTTCCCAAGGCGATTACTACTTCTTCCTCTGGAGTATGGACTTCCACTGCAGCATCTGAGGAGAAATGGAGAAAAGGAGATATTGCTGCAAAGTAGGAGGAAATAAAGATGTTAAGAGAATAGCTTGGAGATCTCCTTTTTTTCTTTCTAATATTGCTTTATTTCAATATTTCTACAAATTGTCAATGGTCTTCCGCATCTTATGTTATCATGCAGTAAAATCCATAGACAAAGCATTGGAGAAAAAACTCCATTTCACATGCCTCACCAATTGATGGGTCCCATCTGCAGATTATACCAAAATCTGCAACCTTCAGATGATTCATGACTGTACCATCTATTAATGTGGAACCCAGCAACTGGTATGTCCTGTACATCTGAATGATTGCCTCATAAGTGATTTGCAATCAGTTAAATGGCCCCTTGCAATCAAGTAGACTTGCTGCCAAAAATTCCATATTATATTCTCTGTTAATAAAATTATATAGAGATGACAACTTTCCAGGGTCTAGGTGTCTAATACATCACACTTTACATTAAGATACACCATATCATTAAAATAGAATGGAGATTACCTGTACAACACTTGGTGATTCCTTTAAACCCATATTTAATGGGATTTATTTGCTTGAAAACATTCATGCTGCTAGTGGTTCTCTATGTCCTGAAACAAAAGTAATAGGAGTTTAAGATTCAAAACTTACTCAGTGCTGCTACTTGCGCTTTGGAAATAATGCATTTAAATCAAACCTTAAAAAATTGTTCTGATATGATTATAACAAGTATTAAAAATCACGTAATACCCAACTTGAGGATGCAAAGAACAAAGGGATTAAACCTTTACTCACAGACACAGATGGGTTGCTTAAAAACTGCACCACTTTCCAGAAAATCATAGATACTAGCAACATATTTAAGCAAAACAATGGAGACTTTGGGTGTTTTAGATTCTATTAATAAGATGAGGAAAGTGAAAAATATTGTGACCTGGATGACCAGGGCTCAAATCTTGGAAACAGCCTCTCTGTGTATCTGTAGGGGTAAGGCTGCATACATATGCCCCTTCCCAGAACCCGCATTAGTGGGAGCCTTGTACACTAGGCCGCCCTTTTTTAGGAAAGTGAAAAAAAAAAAATACCAATGTTATGATTTTCTACAAATGACATTCTAGAATACAGAAATCCATTTAATAGAAAATTAACCTTTTGTTCTGTTGACTCTTTGGAAAATGGTTAGGAAAAACCTTTTCAATTGTATGAATTTGAGAGCAATAAATTAAAGAACCTAATGTGTAAATAACCTGAAGATTTGTTGTCATGCTCACACAATTGGGCTTTTTAAGTCTGACATATTCATTGGTGGGGCCTGCGTTTGGAGAATCCTACTTATTAAAATGCTAAACTAAAACCATCATGAAAAGAGAATAAAATTAACAATGACTTAATACTTTAATTAGCCATAACCCGAATAAGGCACCAAGAAGATGGCCATAAGCATCAGCCAATCATTTCACTTCCTGGGTATTATCAGATCACAGGGGTGTTTCTTGAAATCCATGCAAGTCTTCTTTAATAGTTGGCAGATAAAAAATTGAAATAAGAGAGGTAAAGCTCTTTCATCTAATGGAGGTCCTATTGGCTCTTCTAACAATCAAAAAATTTACAGGGAAGAGCAGGACTTAAGGAAATGAAAATGGTCCAAGTCCAATCAATTTTCAATTAGCTCACCTCATTCTACCATGGATTATTGGTTAAGCAGGACAGATCCATTCCTTCCAAGGCCATGTGGGGGTCAGCAGCACCATCAAAAGTTGAATTCTTTGCATGGGTAGTAGTATGGGTGAGGTGTTTAACTAGAAAGGGAGTCTGTCTTCCAGATAATGAATGCCCTCTCTGTAATGGGGAGATAAGAGACAGGGAATGCTTTTCATGTTTTGTAAATTTTCTTGTGAAGTGTGGCACCATTTCAGAAAGGCTACCCCTGTATATGCTTGCTTTCCTGCAATGGCATTTTTTCAATCACTGCTGCTTTTGATGATATATCCCAGAAGTGGGATTTAATGGATATCTCCTGAACTAGCTAGCTAGCTAACCTGTTTTCAAATATGTGAATTTCCTCCATGCCATGCTATCCAAAAGACAGCAAATGGAATCATAGACCAAAAAGCTTTCTTTCTTTCTTTCTTTCTTTCTTTAATAAGGTAAAGTATGCTGTATTACTATTAACTGAAAAAAGAGTATACATGTATGGTCCTGTATAAGATCAATGTCCTCTCTTGTCGATCATTTTCACTTTCTGCCATATTGAGTGGTATATATTGTTCAATCACTGTTGCTTTTGATGATATCCCAGAAGGGGGATTTTAATGGTCCTCTCATTATTGAAAAAGTTGCAAATGAGGTAATCTTCTTTTTTCCCCTAGTTCATTCCCTTATTCTTGTTCAAGTAAGTTGATATTATTTGAATGAGCTAAATACCGAACTGGCAAAATCACTGATACAAAGGGCTTTTTGTATATTGACAGTTTCTTTACCTTTATAATGTTGTCTAGGAAGAAATGCTATTTAACTTCTCTTTTGTAGCTTTGTACATCCTCTAATTTATACTTTGCCAAGTACTTGTACAATAAATATTGCACTAGTGTATAGAACAAAAATTATGTATATTTATTAAATTTAGTGGAACCACTAGGGGTTTGCAACATTTTGTTGGCTAAGACCGACAAATTCAAGTGATAGAGCTTCATTGACATTCCAAAGAAATAAGAATATGATAGTCACTTGATAGCAAAGTCTTCCTCCCTCATATGTGCATGACAGATATTGTAGATACTGTAAGTAATAATTCAGGAGAGAATTGGTTATATTTGTTTGTCTATCAGATCCTTGCATCCTTCTCCAGGATGGGAAGCTTTATTTGATTTTCTAAAATATCACTAAAATAATAAGAGCGAAATAATATGCAGATTGCAGATAATACATCCATCAACACTTCTTTTTAATTATTTATTTATTTTTCTTCATTCATATTGACTACCACTGTTCATACTTACCAAAAAATGCTGTGCTCTTCCAATTTCATCACCCCATATCTCCAAACAGGGGAATTCTCTTTTTCGCTTTTCCAGTGGTGTGGTGACTCTTCTAAAAGTCATCTACTCTCATTCTCAGTCTTAGACACATAGATAGAGTTCATCTTCTTTTCCCAACTTCAATATATCATCTCTTCTTCTCTCCCTCTCTCTCTCTTTCTCTCTCTCTCTGATTTCCCTTCACCTCTTTCACCCCCTGAAGAGAATTGCAACTCCATGTATGATTACTTCCCCTCTTTCACTATTTCTTTTGTTTTCATTTCAATCTTGGTGAATGACAAGATGGCTAGTCGTATTGGGTTATTTTCCCTCTGTGTTTTGAGTGTCCTTTGGGCTCGATCCGTATAGCTTCCTTTGTCCCTGTAGACTGTTTTTTTATCGACTATGGGGGAAATGAAACACGAAAACTCGATGATGGTCGAATAGAAGGAAGATGATGGAATGAAATCTCATGAGCTGACGGGGATATTAATAAATAAAGCTTGCAAACCTTGCTACGGTTGTCATTCCCTATGGACGAAACCAAAGATTAATATCCTGTGTTGAAAGTGTTAAAATAATTGATTTTATGTTTGTTAGGGTCTGTTTGGCTGATTAAAGCCTTTTTTATTTTAATCTATTATTGTACTATCACTTACTAGGAGCACAAGGGTCATTTCCCTTCTTATTTTTTCGCCCTATATATTATAATGAAGCTGGCGCCGCCAGTACTGTTCCATTGCCTCAACACTTCTTCTTCCTTCCTTCTTCTCTTCTCTTCTCTCCTCTTCTCTTCTCTTGCTGTAACCTTCAATCAGATTTACTGTCAAGATGGTACCAGAGCGTGGCCATTGAATCTGGGCGATCAAGTGTCTTCTCAAAGCTGCTGAGTCTGGGCGGAACAGAGGAGTACATCTGAGTTATTCGAATCAGACCTGCAACTGGTACCACCCCATTTTTTTTCTTTTCTCTTCTTCTCTTCCCTTGGTTGTGTACCAAGAGGAAAACGAACGGACCTGAACCACTGAATGTTCGCACACCCTTGTGAGGTTTTTCCTCTGCTTGTTTTGGATCGTGTGATCCTGTACCTGTGAAAGGCTGTTGTAGGTCACGTATGACCTGTTTTCTCTACTGGTTGGCTTGATGCCTTGTGTGTAAGGATCTCCCCTTGTGATTATTGCTTGTAGACCGCTGAGAAAACTAGTAGGCTGGGACTGCTACTCTGTACAGGTCTGAAAATCAGATCTGTCATCTTGCTTATTCTGGAAATTGGTGCTGGTCTTGTGCTCAAATTAAGTCCAAAAACAGCAGTGTGGGTGAACTAATCACTTGCTGTGTGTGGAGTTTTTTGTTCTGATATAAGGAGGGATACTAAGTTGAAGTTTTTTGATAAAAAAATTCTATGTTGACCATGTCTTCTGAGAATTCTGCTACTTCAGGGATTTCTGGAAATCAAAATGGGGTAAGTGGGGGAATGGATACGAATTTCCCCATGGTTGTCATTCCCTTTGATGGTCTGAATTACCTTGAATGGTCCAGGGGAATAAAACTCTACATCACTGCTAAGGGAAAAATAGGATACATCAATGGGAAAGTGAAGGAACCGAAGTGCGGAAGTGCTGAATATGATAGATGGAACCAAGAAAATAGTATGGTGATGTCATAGCTCTTGGTTTCCATGCTGCCACAGGTGAGAAAAACTTTTATGTGGGTTGAAACTGCTTGTGAAATATGGGAACAAGCAAAGTTCACCTATTCAGAGCAAAGACACTATGCCAAGATATACCAACTACAAGCTGAACGTCCACTTGTAAGCAGGGAGAAAGGAGTCTCTCGGTGTACTATTCGGATCTGACGTCGATATGGAAAGAACTTGATCACTATCGGAATGTTAACTGGAAGTGTGATGAGGATGCAAAGGCATACAAATCACTTGTATCTCAGCAACAGGTATTTGCCTTCCTCTTGGGGCTTAATCCTTCATATGAGTCCATCGGGGTGCAGATCTTGGGAAGTAAAGACTTGCCATCAGTTCAGGAGGTTTATGCCTTGGTTCAGTCAGAAGAAAGTAGAAGAAATGTGATGAATTCTACAGAGGAAGAGCCAATTGCTCTAGCTGTCCGGGGACGTTCAAATACTAATGTTGGAGGTGGTTCTAAGAAGGGTGACTCTCAGAAGAAAACAGATGATAAGAATAGGCTTTGGTGCACTCACTGCCAGAAAGCAAGACACACCATAGATACCTGCTGGGATCTCCATGGAAAACCTAAATGGGCACAGAATTTGGGTAAGAAGTCAACAACTAATCAGGGCAAGAAACCAAGTCAGTAGAATCAAAAAAGGTATAACTCAGCTAATATGGCATCTCAAGAGACTAGTCCCATGGTAACTCAAGAAAGGCATCCCAGTTCTGACCCTAAGGAAGGGATCATCAACTCCTTCCGTGACCATTTGGAGTTATATGGTAGGACTCTTCGCCAGATGGATACTGGTCATACTCCTTCTACCTCTTTTGCATCTGCTTCAGGTAACACTGCCACTACCTTCCATGTGTCATCTCGTACCTCTGATTCCCCTTGGGTAATTGACTCTGGAGCCTCAAACCACATGACCGGTAAGTCAAATTTATTTCAAGCATACAATCTTCTCTCTAGGAGAGATAAGGTGAGACTAATTGATGGCTCTTTCTCCATCATAGCCGGCCAAGGAACCATATCTCTCCCACTCGGCCTTACCCTTTCTAATGTACTACATGTTCCTAAGTTACCTATAAATCTGTTTTCCATTAGTAGTATTACTCACTCCTTGAACTATTCAGTTACTTTCTATCCGTCTTCATGTGTGTTTCAGGATTTGGCCTCGGGGAAGACGATTGGTAGAGGAAGCATGGGGGGATGGCCTCTACGTGTTGGAGAATAAAGTTGGTTTTGTGGCTACAGAATCTTTGAGTTCGTCCAGTGAGAGTCAAGCCTATTTATGGCATAGTCGTCTTGGTCATCTTTCTTTTGAGTCGTTAAAAGTTATGTTTCCAAAGTTATTTAAGTCTTTGTCAGTGAGTCAATTGCAGTATCAAACATGTCAATTGAGTAAACATTGTAGAAGCTCTTTTCCTTTGAGAAATAAAAGATCTGAATTTCCGTTTCATATTGTTTATTTTGATATTTGGGACCTTATTACTCTACCTATTGAGGCTGGATATAAGTACTTCATTACCTTGATCGATGATTACTCTAGATACACCTGGTTTTACCCTATGCATGTAGAGAGGAAGTGCCTAAAATTGTGAAAGACTTTCAACGAATGGTGTTCACTCAGTTCCAAACTGAAATCCGTATTTTCCAGTCGGACAATGCAAAGGAATACTTCTATAGTGATCTCACAGAATTCTTTGCTTCGAGTGGATCACTTCAACGAAGCTCTTGTGCTAGGACACCTCAACAAAACGGTGTTGCTGAAAGTAAAAACTGTCATCTTCTTGAAGTAGCTTGTGGCTTGTTAATCCATATGAATGTTCCAAAGCGCTTTTGGATGGATGTTGTTCTGTGTGCTACGTACATCATCAACTGCATGCCCTCTCGGTTACTAGAGTATAAGGCCCCACATCAGCTTTTCTTTACTACAACTCCGTTGTTCCCCATTCCAATGCGTGTTTTTGGTGTCGTTGCTTTGTTCATAACTTGTCACCTACTCGGGGTAAACTTGATCCTCATGCTATTCCTTGTGTCTTCCTTGGTTACCCTCTATCTCAGAAGGGGTACCGTTGCTATGATCCCGTCTCTCGTAAGTACTATGTCTCAATAGATGTGTCCTTTGAGAATCAACCTTTCTTCTCGATTTCTCCTCAGGTGGAGAGTAGGGTTGAGGAGAAACAGGCTCAGACTCAACTACCTCCTCTACCTGACCCTCCTTCATTCCGTGTCTTTCTTTGCCGCCACAAAAGCCAGTAGAGTTCAAGAGCCGTGGAACCTAACACTATGCAACCAACATCATTGGCTTCACCGGAGGTTGATCCTTCCCATCAACCAGGTACACTTGCTTCTATTGATATGCCTGTTCCTCTCAATGTTGATTCCCCTGTCATTAATGATCTTGATGTTCCTATTACTAAGAGAAAGGGTGTTAGATCTTGTACCACTAACCATCCTATCTCTCACTTTGTGTCCTATGATCATATTTCATCTTCATATCATGCATTCCTCTCCTCTGTTAACAGTATCCCCGTTCCTAAGAATGTGGCAGAAGCTTTATCCAAACCTGAATGGACAGATGCAATGAAGGAAGAGATTGATGCATTACACAAAAATGGCACTTGGGAGTTGATGGATCTTCCTGAAGGGAAAGAACCAGTGGGGTGCAAGTGGGTGTTCATAGTGAAACACAAGGCTGATGGAACTGTTGAAAGGTACAATGCCAAACTGGTGGCAAAAGGTTTTACACAAGTATATGGAGTGGACTATGCAGAGACTTTTGCCCCAGTAGCCAAGATGAACTCTATCAGAATTCTCCTTTCACTGGCGGAAAATCTTGACTGGGAACTTCACCAATTGGACATCAAAAATGCTTTTTTGAATGGTGACTTAGAAGAGGAAGTGTACATGACCCAACCTCCAGGTTTTTGTGCTAAAGGCAGTGAACAAAAAATGTGCAAGTTAAAAAAATCTTTATATGGGCTGAAACAATCTCCTCGAGCCTGGTTTAGTAAGTTCCACTCAGTAGTTCAGCAAATGGGCTTCAAACAATGCCAGTCAGATCACACACTATTTGTAAAGAAAGGTGAAGGGAAAATTGCAACTCTAATTGTGTATGTGGATGACATAGTGATCATAAGAGATTGGGAGGCTGAAATACAGAGATTAAAAAAGTTCTTAGCCACTCAATTTGAGGTGAAAGATCTAGGCCCCTTACGTTATTTCCTTGGAATTGAAGCTGCCCGCTCTCACAAGGGCATCTTTATTTCCCAACGGAAATATGTACTAGATCTACTAGAAGATACAGGCAAACTAGGGGTGAGACCAATTGACTCACCAATTGAACCTAACCATCATCTGGGAGACAGTCAGGGAGAGTTCTTGAAAGATGTAAAGAAGTTTTAGAGACTTGTAGGGAGACTCATGTATTTGTCTATGACTAGGCCTGATATTGCTTATGCAGTGGGTGTCCTTAGTCAATTCATGCACAATCCTAAGACAACTCACCTTGAAGCTGCAGAGAGGATCCTCAGATACCTCAAGAAGTTTCCTGGAACTGGTTTGTTGTTCCAGAAACATGGACATTTAAAGGTGGAGGTATATACTGATGCTGATTGGGCAGGGACAGTTGATGACCGAAAGTCTACTAGTGGATATTGTGCCTTTGTAGGGGGAAACCTAGTTACATGGAGAAGTAAGAAGCAAAGTGTGGTGGCTAGGTTTAGTGCTGAAGCAGAATACAGAGTTGTCTCATGGAGTTGCTGAAATCATGTGGATAAGAAATCAGTTAGGATAATTGGGTTTTACAATTAGCAACCCTATGTCACTCTATTGCGACAATAAGGCTGCTATCAACATTGCAGCTAATTCAGTCATCCATCATAGGACAAAACACATTGAAGTGAACAAGCATTTTATTAGAGAGAAACTTGTACGTGGAGAAGTGTGCACCACATATGTCAGCTCAGAAGAACAACTTACAGACATCTTCACCAAAGGCCTTCATCATGTGCGACATAATGATTTGTGTGACAAGTTGGGCATGATTGACATCTATGCTCCAACTTGAGGGGGAGTGTTGGAAGTGTTAAAATAATTGATTTTATGTTTGTTAGGGTTTGTTTGGCTAATTAAAGCCATTTTTATTTTAATCTATTATTGTACTATCACTTAGTAGGGGCATAAGGGTTATTTCCCTTCTTATTTTTTCGCCCTATATATTATAATGAAGCTGGCGCCGCCAGTACTGTTCCATTACCTCAATACTTCTTCTTCCTTCCTTCTCTTCTCTTCTCTTCTCTCCTCTTCTCTTGCTGTAACCTTTAATCAGATTTACTATCAAGATCCTGCAACAGAGAAAGCACTTGTGATATCCTTTAAATGTTGAATACAAGATGTCAATACCGTATAGATCTCATCGCTTTGGATATGTCTCTTGTCTCCATTAACAAAAAAATGAATGTTGTTCTTGACCTCAATCCAACTACTACCAGGGACTCTCTTCATTCGTTTCTCTCTATTCTCCCTTCTGATCATCGACACACTCTCCCACCTACCAGTGGCAGAATGTGCATTTGACAGCATGACATACGATGAGACATCTTTAGGATCCAAGGCCAGTATCTTACGAGCTGCAAGCTCAACCAATTCCGTATTAGAGTGGGTCTGGCAACCACCAAGCAATGCTTTCCAAAACCCAACTCTCGGATCGAAGGGAAGTTCCTCAAGGAACCTCTCTGCCTGGAGGAAATGCCCAGAGCAGGAGAGTAGATCAACCACACAGGCATAGTGTCCAGGTCTCAAAAGGCTAGGATTTTCCATCCTTATCAAGTTGAAATACGAATAACCTTCGTCAACAAGGCCTACGTGGTTGCATGCCAACAAAAGACAGAAGGGTGACACTGTTGGGTTTAAACCCCGAAGCTTTCATCCTTCGGAAATAGTCTATTGCTTCTTTCCCTCTCCCATTTTGTGCATAACCACAAATCAGAGAATTCCAAGAAACAATACTTCTTTGAGCAAGTCTGTCGAAAGCTAAAAGACCATCCTCCATGCTCCCACATTTGGCGTAGAAGTTGATAAGAGAATTACCCACAAACACATCGTGCTTACCTAAAGACTTGATAGCACAGGCGTGGAAGCTCTTGCCCATCCCAAGAGCAGCGATATTGGCAGCTGCACTTAAGACACAAGGAAAAGTCGATTCATTAGGCCTCAGGCCTTCTCTAATCATCTCAACGAAAAGGTTTACGGCCTCTTCGTTGTGGCCCATCTGGCTATACCCGCCAATCACCGCATTCCATGACACCACATTTCTGTCCGGCATCTCCTAGAAATATCAGAGAGCACCCTCGAAGTTCTCGTGCTTGAGGTATGCAGAGATCAAAGTTGTATAAGAAACCACATTGGGGTTGTCGATATCTTGGAAGGCTCTTTGAGCTTCTTCAGTTGTAGTCAACTTGGCGTAGCTGTCAAGGAGCGAACTACCCACAAAGACATCTGAATGCAAACCCACCTTTGTCGCGCAAGCATGAAGCTGCTTGGCTGTAGTGATATTCCCTGTGGCAGTATAGGAATGAATGACTGGGCCGAAAGTGAACCCATTGGATCTGGTGTCGAGGACAAGCATGCGAGAGAAAATATCAATGGCCTCCTTATGGCGATTGTGCCGAGCAAAGAGACCAATTATAGAGGTGGCTGAAATTAGGTCCCAGTGATACGTTTCGCCGAACAACTGCCGAGCATACGAAAATGCCTTGGATTCACAATAGGTGGCAAGAGGCCCGACTCGACAAGGTTTGAACTTCCTAGTTTGAGTAGACGGGCGTGAGCTTGCTGGGTCTCAGCGGCGATATGGATTGAAGCTAAACTGTGAACACGCTGTCTATGTAATTTTCGAGTGAAGGGCAAGATATTGGGCAAAACGTACATTTCCATGAGCTACTACTGTTTCTGCTTGGCGAGGGTGTGCGCAAAACGCACATTGAGCAGCTTAGAGTCAGAGACTACCACCACCACAAAGAAAAATTAAAAACCATCAGGTGGTCGGACAATGTAGGAACAAACTAAAACCCGGTTTCCTTCTTACATTCTCAGGCTTTGTTTTACGATTCATATTCAGTTAAACATAATATTTGGATCACAACTACAAGTTTAATTTGGTTACTTGGATCCATCTAGAACTCAGGAATTACACTTCAAACAAAAAAATAAAAATAAAAGAAAAACTAGCAATCATAAAGTTTTTAGAAGAAATGGGAAAGGGGTGAATCATCTATCTTCACACTATTTGAAAAATCTAAAGAGTAGTCACCTGGTGGTCGCCACTGCAAGTCATGGTAGCTGCGGCAAGTGGTGGCCGCCGGCGCTAATCCATAGCCCTCAACAGAGAAAAAAAACTTGAGAAACAGAGAATGCTAAACTGAAAAAATCCAAGTGGTGTTTGCGGTCTCACCGCTACAAGTGGGGGTCGCCGGCACTACTCTCCCAAGACTCAAGGAGTAAAGTCAGTATTTGTCGAAATAGGTCTTGGCCAGTTAGGACAGAAGCGAATCCAGACCGAACAGGCTCACAGCTGTTCCAGCCCAGCCGCACATCGGTACTTTGGCCAGTTCCCTTCCCGAGCCGACTGGAAAAACCGTCCGGGTCAATGACGGTTTTAAAATCTTGATATAACCTTGATAAAAAAAATACTAAATTATGTATATTTTAATAAATTAAGACTTTAAATATTATTATCTTATATATTATTTATCAAAATTATTGTTTCAAGTATAAAATATGATAAAAATTATAAGAATTTTAAAAATATCTTATATATTTAATAAAATAATCAACTCTTGATCTGAATCAATTCAGAATGGGCAAGAACCGAAATTGACCCAATTATAAATCAGAACAAAATCGTGAAACCAGAATCGTTATAACCAGTTCGGTAAGTACAGGTCCGTGAGATAGACCCAACCCATTGTCCATCGAAATTCCTAATAATTGATCATATATAGTTAGGGCTATAAACGGATTATATAGCAAAATCCGAATTCAATCCAATTATTTAAAACATCTAAATCCGATATGAAATCCAAATGGATCCAAATGGACTTGAAGACCTTATATTCAAATTAAAATCCTAATGTATTTGGATGGAATTTGAATTTAATCCAATTCTGCTTTAATTTTTTAAAATATAAAAAGTTAAGAAGTTATTTGTTTTTTAACTTTTGAATATAAGAAATTAATATATATTGTAACATATAAAATATATTTTTATAATTTTAAATATAATTTAATAAAATTTATATATTAAGATCAATAAATTTTATAATATAATTAAATTTTAATTTTAATTGAATCAGATAAAGTCAAATTCAAATCTAATCTGAATTCAAGATAATCAAATTGGATGTCAGATCAGACTTCAAATATTTAAGTATCATTAACAAGCCTAATCATGGTAGGAAAACTAGGTGCCTAACTAGAACATTTAAGCCTACAAGTCAGACTCAAATGAGTTGGTAAAGATGATGCATATTGGGAGGATACTTGACTCGATCAGATAATATACAATAAATATCAAAACAGACCAAATGCAGATACGAGTAGTCATGTAGATACATTTGATAATTAACAAGGGTCCGTTCAATTGACAGATAATCAGCATGAAATTGGAATCAGAAGTAAAATCCCCTAGAATCATAATTGTAATCATTTACTAAAGGTGATCATGGGTTAGACCACGATTTTTGATGAATACCAATTGATTGTTCCCACTTTTATGATACTAATTGATTGGTTATAAGTTTTTTAGATATTGTGCCTTTTTGGTAACATAATGAGATTTGCATCCATATCCCGATATCCCAGGTTCAAAGTATTGATACACCCCAATATGGCAAAAGGAGTGTATCGCTATTTTGAACCCCATATTTATATTTTTTTTTTTTTGTAGTTTTTTTCAAAACCTTTTCAGAGAGGTTGGTTTGAAGGCAAACCTACCCCCTTCAAATGGGGTTTAACCCCAAAACATGTGTATTTTTCGCATATCAATAGGCCACTTATACAATATCAAAATTTTGAACCTTGTCCCTATTTTTCTGACATATTCATGTAAATGTGCATCTGACGTTGCCACGGATAGCAATGAGGTTAAAGTTGGAATTCACAAGGTGATGAGGCCAAAGGTCCCACCTATAAGCACAGAAAAGTTGTCAAAGTCCCTCAGGGTGTAGTCCCAAGGGCAATGACTCCAACGGTCAAGTTATCCAAGGACTCAAAGACGCTGAGGTGGTAAGAGTGCAAGAGTAGTTAAGTGTGTTGAAAAGTGTAAGAGAGTTACCTGAGTGCTTGAGTCCGTACTTATAGTTGAAGTCCCCCTTGCATTAGTGCAGTGTGAGCTGGTAACTTCTCTGGATGTTGGTGCCATTAAAAGAGGGGTTATTAAGGCAATGACCACGTGGCCAAGTGTTATCCTACCATAAATGCATCAAGAGGGGCTCAACCGAGGATGTAATGTCAGTTATTAAGGCTCAACATGATGACGATGATGCCCCCATGGATGTGCCATGTGTCCTCATATGGTTGTGAGGATGATTTTGGCTACATCACAGTCTTGAGATCGGCTTCGAGCATTCGAAGTAGAGGAGTCAATTGGGTGTGTTCACTACTTCATGTGAGTCCTGCTACAATTTTATTTGTCGATAATGATAGTGATTCAAGGCTTGTGGGGGCATCTGGATCGGAAAGGGGTGATAGATCAGGATCATCTCACTTTACATCATTTCAGTTTTCAAGGTGCACACCACGTAGTCCTCATCGATGTGGAAAATTGAAGAAACACGATAATGACCATTAGATGGGGAAGATCATAGTCATTGGAGTTTATTATAAAAGGAGAGGTTGAGGGACTATAGGACTGTCATTTGTTACTTGAGTTATTTCTAGAGAACTCTCAGACCATATCGGCCTATGCTTCTACATTCGTTCTTTGAGGCCTTTGCCATCTCTGTCATCCTTGTCTTCCTTTCATACTTGTTAGTAAGTTCCCATCTTCCTTACCATGTCTTCCAATTCAAGTAGAGAGGTTTATGATCTCCCTTAGTGGTCAACCCATAATGAGACTTTTTTTTCTTCTAGTGAGTCTAAATCGAACTCTAAGGGCTCTACTCAACCTCTAGAGGTGGAGGTCTTACAAAGAAGAGTTACGGCTTTGCAGGGCTAAGTGCAATGTAGTATCTAGCTTGTCTTTGGAGTAGAGAGAGGGAATAGGTATGTCGAAGGCTGAACGGGGTGAAGCCTCTGGTAGACCTGTTCATGGGTCGAGCCAGGCCGGGCTCAGGTCGGGCTTTCACTCTATATTAACAGAATTTTCTAACGCCCGAGCCCAAGCCCGGCCCGACCATCGGGCCTACAACTTGGGCCCGAGCCCAGCCCTCATAAAAAGCCCGAAGCTCGAGCCTGGGCCCGAGCCCGAAATTTAGCCCATACTGTTAGCGGCTGAATAAAGAGAGAGAGAGAGAGATTATAAAGAAAAGAATAAAAATGTATATATTAAATTATAAATATATATTTTAATAAATATTATATTATTTATATATTTTATATAATATATAAAATACATATTATATATTTTATAAAATATATAATGCTGAGTCAGGCCGGGCTATTTTGACAAATCCCGAGCCCGACCCGAAACACACTCAAGCTTACTATGTTAGGCCGGTCAAGCCCACGGGCCTAATTACATGACCAAGCCCGACCGGGGTGCGGGTCGGGCCGGGCCGGGCCATCGGGCTACCCGGCCCATGAACAGATCTAGCCTCTGGCCATGTCCCTAGGAAAGTTCCTAATGAGGTTTTCCAAGGCGACGGGTTTCCTGATGCTAAGGAAGTGGTATTGGAGTTAAAGTGTATACTACGTCCTTCAACTGTAGAAAGGCTAGGCCGCAAATATCACATTCCCAACCACTTTACTATTAGGGTCCCCAAGGTTGGTGAGAAGCCCTAGTCAATCGATAAGGGTGAGATTTGTGGTCACGATCATTGCTTGTAATTTATGTTGTGTTTTCATATGTATTCTGTCATGCCTAAGGTCTTGAACCATTACAAAATTACCCTCTACAATTTGCTCATAATACCATTAGAACCATCATTGGTGCTCCCTCTATGGCTTGTCTTCGAGGTGTTCATCCCACCTAAAACTTGTTTAGGAATCTTTTCATCTTAGACATCACCTCTTTGGTGAAGGATGGTGGTATTTTCAAAGCCGAGAGCCCTGGATAACCCATCTTTTATGCACTTCTAAAAGTGCAAATACTTCTTCTTGTCATGTCTCAAGGACTAGCCCTTTAGCACACAATGGGAAAATCCATGTTCCACTATAAAGAATGCCAAGCCATTTTGTTCCAAGGAAGGGGGAATACTATTGAATTGCCTCAAGCTTGGCTGGTTTTTCAAGGTCAATAATCTCTTAAAAGAGGAGGCTCTAGTGTAGGCTGGTCTCAGCCCAATAAACCTTAGCAAGACATCTCCTTAGGTAATTTTCATAGGTTGTAAAGTATAGTTAGATGACTCTCTTTTCCTTGCATAGATATGGATTCAACTCAGAGGAAAAGGGTTGCTCTTGCTCAAAAAAGGCTGAGGGGGAGGTTGTGGCTAGGAGGGCAGTAGCTGAGGCTAGGAAGAAGGGGTGTGAAGTCTAAAAAGACAAGATAATCATGGTGGAGACATGTAAGAAGAATGACGTTGAAGTCAAGGTCGCCCAAAAGAAAAAGGCAATTGCAAAAAAGAGGCCCACCAAGGGTGTAGTGGAGGACAAGCCACACAAAATATAAGCAATGAAGCATACCATTCAAGGAATCTCACACTAAGGGGAAGGCCCTCTGTTGTCACCCCATAACATCCTCTCTAGGTTGTCCTTCCCTTTAAGAATGGCAGCAGGGCAGGGCAAGGCCGGGTTTTGCATGCTTCCATGCCTCATCCTCAATCCCAAACTCAAATGCCCCACCACATCCCCGCCCCGAACCCCATCAAGGCTTAAAGTCCTAACCCCATCCTTGTCCCTACGGGGAATGGGGCTCCCCAAATTTGCCCTTAACCAATCATTTCTACTTGCATACTTACAAATTTACATTTTTTTTTGAAACTTATATAGAACTATTTTATATTATGTAATATAATATAGTATAATATAAAATAAAATAGTATAATATATATTGTCATATAATATAATTGGGAAGGGTTTCCCCGATCCCTAGTGTTTTGGGTTTCCCCAAAACCCATCCTAAACCCCGATTAGTGGTAAAAAAACCCACCCCAATCAAGGTGGGGTCCCATAAGAATGGGTTAAATTGCCATCTTTACTTCACTCCTACTAGCTCAGTTAAGAGTTGGATAATGAATTGCTCATCTGGCATATGCCCTTCCATCATATGAGTTAATCGATGAAGGAAGAATATTCGGTCACCATGGAGGGAATTGGCTAATAGCTTTCCATGGGCATTGTGTTTCCAAGTGATCGGAAATCATTAGCAATGGAGCTAAACTCTCCCATCAAGAACTTGGCATTGGACAACATAGTCTTACATCTAGGTGAGTATTTACTCTATAGCTTTTCTTTTTGTTGCTCTGACTTTTAATGTGTTGTTATTGCAGTTGGCCTTGTAGTTGGACACCTAGGAGAGGATGTTGGGGCAAAGCAAGACCAAGGTAAATCATCTGACCTAGGAGAGGGTGGAGTTAAAGGAAGAATCACTCCAAATGAAGGGTCGTGCCAAGAGAGCGAATGTCGAGCATCGTAAGGCCTTTTTTGCCTTGAAGGAAGTAAAGTCTAAGATGAAGGTGGCCAAGGCCAAGGTGTCTACTATGAGGGGCTAGTTGAAGGAATTGAAGGTAATGGTCCAAGGGCTAGAGAACAAGTTGGAGGAGGTCATGGTGAAGGATGTAATAGAGTACAAGGCACTAGAGGAATATCATAATGAGTTGGTTGAATTTACAAGCAAGTCTTTCATTGAAGGGTTTTCCCTGTGCCAAGGGCAACTTTTAGCCATTGTCTTAGACTTTGATATTGGTAAGCTTGAGTGATTCGTGAATATTCAAGAGGTAGAGCCAAGTTAGAGAGTGGATGAGGATGTGAAGATGATGGTAGAGACAAGACCAAGTAACTGAAGGCGGTGCCCAGAGGTGAAAGTGGTAGTAGATAGGGCTGAGGGAGCTTAGTCTTGATCATAGTTGTTGTTGGGCCTTCGTGTCCTTAAATGATGTTTCTTCTTGGGTTGAGGGCCCTTTCCACCCCCACTTCTTCTCATTCTTCCTTCTGATTTCTTTTCTATTGTTTGTTTTTACATAGGGGTTTGAAGTGCCCCTCAACCCCTTATACTCTTGTAACCAACACAACCAATGAAATTTATTTTGTTTGGAAAGTGTGATATCGTTCTTTATTTTGAGCCTTTGTACTAACTGAATAGTAAGCCAAGGTGATGAAGTGTTTGATTGTTATGCTTAGAGGAGTTTAAGGCCTCAATTCACAAAGTCCATTCTCTTTTCGCTTAGCTTAGCCCATAGGTAGATAAGGTATTCAACTTGAAGTGTATGAGGGTTGTTAAGTCATTTTCGCTTATTATATTAAAATTTGGCCAAGCCCTCTACGTCTTATGTCCAACCAAGGTGACTTGTTGTGCATGTAACCAATTAGAAAGTATTCCTAAGGTCTTAGTCGAGGTTAGGCGAGGTTTATATTCAAGGCTTAAAATAACATGTGTGACAAATTTTGCAAGACAAGTGTGTGGCAATGAGGAACTTTTGATTTCATTATACAAGTGAGTACACTTGCCTTACGTCAATGGTAGTACATACATAGGTTGTTAGAGTTTCATATACAAGGCACTAATATTTCGCAAAGGTGTTCTAGTCGATAAATTCTTGGCCCCACCACCTCGGATACTTTGTATGGCCCTTCCTGTTGGGGTTGAGATTTCACAAGTTGGGTTCTAGGATAATGACTTTTCTAAAAATGAATTCACCTTCCTTGAACTAATGTCGTTGGACATGAGATGTGTAATACCAGGATACCCTCGAGGTGTGGTCACAGGGGTGAAAACTCTAATGATAAAGTCAATCGAAGACTCAAAGAAGCCAAGGTGGTAAGAGTGCAAGAATAGTTAAGTGCATTGAAAAGCACAAAAGAGTTTACCTAAGGGCTTGAATTAGTTCTTATAGTTGAAGTCCCCTGCATTGGTGCAATGAGCTCTTGGTAATGACTCCACACATCAAGCACCATTAAGAGAGGGGTCATTAAGGCAATGACTAGGGCTGTAAACGAGTCAAGCTAAGCCAAACTTTGGCATGTCTTGGTTTGACTCGACTAAAATACTACTAGGTTCAAGTTTGAGCTCGATTTGATTAAATATTCAATGAGCTCAAATTTAGCTCAAAAGCTCGAAAATATATATATTTATATATTTATGTATGATACTTTTTATAATATAATGTATGTAATATTTTATAATATATGTATATGTTTATGTATGTATATTTGTTTTAATCAAGCCAAACTCCAAGCTTTCGAGGCAAACTTTTTATTAGTCAAGCTTGAGCTCAAATATCTAATCGAGCTTACTCCACGGTTTGAGCTCAAATCGAACTTAATCGAATTTGAGCCCAAACTGTTCAATTAAAACTCGATTTCATTGTTGGCCTAACAATAACCACGTGGACAAAAGTTATCCTATCATAAATGCATTAAGAGGGGCTCCGCCAAAGTCATAACATCTATTATTAAGGCTCCGCAATAAATTGAGAAGGAAATGGCAAAGATGCCCCTACATCATGACGATGATAACCCACGTCGACATGCCACATGCCCTCATACGTTTGTGAGGATGATTTTAGCTGCATCAGCATCTATCTCTAACTTTACCAATACAATGTATTTGAACCTTGCCTTTTTGCATCATTATTGTGTTTCATCACACAATATGATACATTCCAGTCCCAACAACCAAAATTTTAAAGAGTTCTAAGTCTGCACAAAGAAGCTATTAACATTAACCAAAACCAAGCTCACACAAGCTCTGACTAATTGTCACTTTAGAGAATTTTTTATCGCAACAAATATTTTTAAAGTGCCTTTAAATACCCAAAAACCATATATCATTTTTGCTTGAATGGACAATGGAATCCAAGTCTCAATTTAAACCTTCTTTTGCGAGCAAGTCTTGTGGCCTTCTAGACTCTTGGGGGGTTTTAAATGTATTCTTCACACAAGTTTTTTTTTTTTTTTTTTCTATTTTTTAAGAAAAAAGAAACGCCTAAAATTAGGATTATACTTTGCGAAGTACAAATGGTATTTCAATGGAGATATTCAAGCAACAACAATAGATCTAATACCACAGTAAAGAGTTGGAACCAATTGATAACATTTAGAGATTAGTTTTCATGTTTAATTTCATCAAACCCACAAGGAAACTTTAAAAAGAAATGGAAAAGAAAATAAATCTAAGACCCAAAAATTCTCTAATAAATTACTGGCTAAGAGTTTCAATATAATTTGAGAATATCGGAAATAACCAGGCCATATTGCCCCCCCACCCAAATGGCTCTAAAACTCCAAACCTCATTCTTATAGTGCTAGATATGTAAAAAATGCAAGAAAAAAGTGTGAATCATTAATGCTTTTTGAAGTGTTTTAGGTTTTGAAAAATATGGCAAAAATGAGCGAGATTTTTCAAATTTTCATAATATCTTGTGATTTTTTCTTGAATTCCTGAAAATGTTTAAATCTATGTTGATCTATATTTCTTATATTAAAAAAATCACAATTTTTTGTGTTATGAGTAGATTTGTGGAGATTTTATGAAGAGATTTGGGAAAAATATAAAATAACAAAAAAGTTGAAAATGTAATTTTTTATTTGCCTATAAAGACTTAATATGTTTTAGATTTATGGATTATCTAACACATCCACAGAGCAAATGAAATTTCTTCTTCAATATTTTTATATTTTAGAATTAAAAAATAAACAATAATCAATTATATTTTATGATCGAATCACAATGATTGAATATATTATAAATCTATGGATGATCCATCATATCAATAGAGCAATTGAAATTTCTTTTGCATTTTTTTAATATATTGTACAATGTTTATTTCTTTATTATTTTTGTAATTTTTGAAAATAAAAAATAAATAATAATTATTTAAATAATAAATAATTATTAACAATATTCTCACTTTGAAGTTGTGCCAATGCATGTTTTATGGTTGGATAAGATAATTGGATTTTTCCATTCCCTTGAAACTTAAGAATTAGAATTTATAAATTATAAAGTTAGATAGGGTTTTTTAATGAAATTATAATTAGCTACAATGTATTTCTTCATAAAACCATGCAAATATTAATTTAAATTATTTAATGAATTTATAACTCACTAAAGCCTTATGTTTAGTGTTATTGATATACCTTTATAATTTATTTAAAAATTTAATTATTTACAATGTTTATAATGTTTCGGTATTTTCATATGTATATGTGTATCTTCATTTTTCTCCGATATACATGTATTCGAGATGTATCCCGATACATTTCTTAAAATTGTCTTTCCAATACATTAAAACGCTGGTGGCATATATAAATTTTAATAATCAAGTATTTTTTCTTTAAGGCTCAAGTTGTAAGGAGTACAAATACAAATATGTACAGTACAAAAACTTACAAAATAATACAAAATGCATAGTTTTCTACTCTACATATTTGTATTTGTACTCCTTCCAAACTGAGCCTAAGGTTTGATGATAATAAAAAAATGCTGGTAAGCATGAACTTAGTATAGTACATATAAGTTAAAATTTAGCTCACATAATTATGACAAATAATCGAGTTCTGGTAGATAAGTTGCCTCGAATCACCTTCTTTGTAAATTTAACGGCAAGTTAAAGAGAGGATGTGTATGAGAAAGCGAAATATGGAAGTTAATGAGAAAATAAGAGTTCATATTGGAGAGTCAAATGACATGATTAGTGAAAATTAATGACATGAATTAAGAGGGAGAGATAATGGCCAGTTAATGAGAGGAGAGACTGAGAATTTGAATTTGATTTAGAGAGGTCATAAAAGATGGTAGGACTATATCGGACCACAGAAGGAATAGGAAGTGTATTTGGCTGATACAGACTTGAAACGTATCATTAGTTTAAACCATGGCTTTGGTAGAGCCATGAGGCATGAATACTATTGAGATTTGAGAAATATTACATACTAGATATTACAAACAACACAGAATCATGTTTTTCCAAAACCCCATTCGGTTATGAAAATTTCTTCTTTATTTTCAAATCTCAACCCCTTACTGAAGCTCTGTTACCCCATCAGTAGGTTCAGATTCTGTCACTGAAATAAGAAGCATATATAATATTTACTAACAATCATATCAACTACAATAGTGAATCAATTGGCAGAAAGGAAGGGGCTTAACGTTTTTCAGTATTTTTTTTCCCTCCTTCCTTTTCCATTTTTTTGGTACAAGGAGAATACAAGCAGCTAAGAGGCCCTCATCAGGGTTTTCGATTTTCATAGACCTTTGTCGCAGCACAACTCAAATCACACCATAGAAAGCGAAAGACAGAACCCAAAACTAGCATACACCAACTCCCACAGTCCATCTTCAGTTTCCTCCTCTCAGCTGCTTTTTTGGAAAATACCATTCTCAATTAAATATTCAACAAATTCATCGATGAGGTAGGGCCAAGCACCTTCTGCATCATAGTTCGATAGAGTGGAATCCACCGTCTGCATGAGCCAAGACAAACATCAGTGATGTGTTTGCACTCAGCATCCTCCAGGCAAATACAAAAGACATCCGCCCTTCTTACAGTCATATCTACGCTCCGAGTTTTCCAGATTTTACAATACTCCCGGGTGTTCAAAACAATTCCTAGTTAGCAATGACAAAATGTGGTATCTAGGGCTCTCCTTTTCTTCCCTTCTATTCTTCTGGTTTTGAGGCTCAACTTTGGAGTTATATTAGGTGGGGGTACCAACAACAAATGAGCTAAGCAGCTAGTCAACTCATTTTTCTATAAGCCATAATTTACTTTGCTCCCCGAAGCACCAAAAAGTTGTCCCACTTGAACGTTACTGAACAAAATCAGTCGGTTCAGTTAGAACCAAGGACTTGACAGACTATTCGGTTTGACCATCTTCCCCAACCAAACCTAACCAACTATTTGGTTTGACCATCTTCCCCAGACAAACAAAACTGAACCAAAACTTGAATTAACCAAACTGAACTAGCTTATTCAGTTTGGTTTTTGGTTTATTATCCAAATTTGAACACCCATACAATTTACCTTATATATGAAATAAAATAACAAGTTACAGAAGAAAATTGGGCTGAAACATTGAAAGTAGAAGAGCACACAGAAAACAAGAGTGCATATGGAGAAAGTGAGGTGATGGGATTCAGTCACTGCAAGAACCGTTTGAACAACCATCATAGCCTTGCATTGGGAATATCTCCCCATGAAATAAAGCATAAAAGTACAGAGATGTTCCCGATGCAAGGCTGTTCGAACAGTGTTCGAACGGGCCTTGCAGTGACTGAAGCCGATCTCGAAAGTGAGAACTTTCCAGAGTTGACTTTTGAAATTTGCAATTTTAAATGTGTATTACCAATTATGGCAACAAAGCATTTCTTTCTCTCATATAGGATGCATCAATTTCTGCTTGAGAATGCACACAGCAAAAACAAACCTAGGATCTTATGCTAGTGAATATACCAAATGCGCAATAACACATTTGTGCAACACATGCAGTTATTAAATATCAGCTGTAATACTCAGCATGGCCATGATACTCATGGTACATGTTTATGAATCCTTACCCTAGCAAACTCCAGTAGTTGAGACCAAGTATCCCTTGGGATTGCTTTGTTATGCCGGGCCTAAGTTCAAAGGCATAAAAAAATTAATAATATGAACAACTGTATTGAAGTTAAAGAGACTGGGCTTGTCAATGAATCAAACCCAAAAATTAAATAAAGCATATACTATTAAGACTGACTGCTATAAAACACCAAGAAAATGCACATTCAGAAGCAACAAGATTGAAGTGATAATTCTTAGGACCAGTAACAATGAAAAAAGATCCATCACACGTTCAGCAAAATGCATTACAATGATAAATCAGTGTTGAGAAACATGTAAACAGGGACATTAGTATGTTTTTATTTAACATGTCTTATTAGTAATGATACAGGTCAGTCCCCACATTAATGCATCTGTCCATACTAACTAGGTGCAGATTGGTCTCTGTCTATTCATTCTACTAACTTCTAGTGTGAGTGCATGTGCGGAATGGAAGTAAAGATGAAAGAGTAAAAATGAAAACTCTTATACAATATGATGCTAGTAAATATGTGCTTTAACTTCTTTTATAGTATGCATGGGAACCAAGGAAAATATCCACTTTATATAGTATAGATAAATAGCTCTGACCACCAGGGGGAGGGGATTCTGTCTTTTTTTCATCTCTCAGTTTCTTTCTTTCATGCAGGTTGATACTATTCACATGGTATCAGAGCAGGTCAGATTACTCCAGAAGAGATGGCAGACCTGATGGATGCTATTAGGAGGGGTTCTCTCCATTGTGGTCAAGTGTTTTTAGTTCCTAGGTACTGCAGATTTGTGGATCTTAGGGTTTAAGAATGCAATTTTTTTATCAGCAAAAAAACTTTCATTAATAACAGAGAAATTAAGCTACAATAGATAAAGATTGCAGAGGAATAAACTGCAATCTCCAGCAATCAGTTACAATTCTGCCCAATACAATGAAGATCTATTTTGCCCCTTGTTTTGCTAGGGTTTAAGACTGCAATTTTAGTTAGAAGCATTCTTCATTGAAGTTCTCATCTAGTGCAAGTAGTCCTTACTGCATGTTTTTTAATTAATAGAATGACATCATCTGTTCTGCATAATAATACTCCCTCCTCTGTTTTGTTCCTTCACATTTTCTCAATATCTTTTTCATTTGACTCCACATATCTTTGGTTGTGTCTAATTTTGTTCAACTCCTTGGTCCAGGTATAAATTGGATGTCAAGTATGTAAAATTTATTTTTCTTGGCTATCCTTGTACCCAGAAGAGAAACAAGTGTTAGAAACCTACTTTAAGAAAGCCCTTTGTCTGTTACAATGTTACTTTCTTTGAAACTATGCCCTACTTTGCTCTTGATGTTGTTTCTGCTGACGATTCTATGGTGTCTTTTCCTGTTTCTCTATGTACTCTACTATTCTTATTTCTAGCACTTTTCCTACAGAGAATCTACCAACTGAATGAGTGTATACACAACACAATACTCCAGCTCCTCTTCCATCTAATTCTCCACCAAATGGTCCACCTTCCCCACCTAATCTTGATCTTCATATTGCTTGCTCTTTGAAAAGGTAAATGCAGTTGTACTGCCCAGCCACTGTCTAGTTTTCTTTGTTATGATCATTTATCTTTCGCTTTTCATCACACCATTTCCTTGTTATTATCTTCTATTCATGAAGCCCTTCAATCAAATGGTTTGAACAAGCTATGCAAGAGGGATTTTCTTGCTCTCCACAAAAATCCAATGTTTTAAAAACACAAGGCGTAAAAGAAGTGCAGAGGTCATTTTGTGCCCAAGGAGCAAGGCAAGATACACACCTTTTTGAAGCAAGGCACAGAATTTAAAAAAAAATACAAAAAATGCAAAGAATGAAAAAAATCTAAAAATTCAAAATAAATTAAGAAATTACTAAGAATAAAAAGTCAAACTTTAATTTTAAACTAAATGCTTTGAAAGAGCCTATTAACTCAAATTTAAAAACACAAACATAACATATAAAACATATTAAAGCATGTTAAATTTTTAATTCTTTATTTCTTTCTCTGCTGCATTATTTCAAATAGTTTATGTGATGTTACATCTTTCATTCCTAATTCTACAAGCTGCCTTTGTACCAAGCCCCTAGAGGCACGCCCAAACAAGTCTATGTTAGGGTCTTAAAATTCTTAACCCCTAAAAAATGGTTTTATAATTTTAATTATATTTTTAAAATATTTTTTATTAGGACGAATGAATGAACAACGTCAACAAATAGGGGGGGGGGGGGTCATTGAAGCTTCGTTGAGTGGGTGAAGTGAGCGAACGACACCAAAAAGCGCAAAAAATAAGGTGCACACTTTTCGAAAGTGGTGCACTTAGGACCTAGCCGAGGTGCATAACTTAAAATGCGCCTTGCTATGTGCCTAGGTGTGCATTTTAAACAACTGCAGAAGTCACACATGGGATCTTTTGTAGGGCCCACTAGCGATTGATTTGTATAGTCATAGTTGTGTTTAAAATTTTAACAACATTGATTGAATGTTTACAAGTTATTGACTTTTTTGATGATAGTGGCAGTTCTGTATTTTCATTTAGTTCTAATAGGATTGGCCACCCCATCATTGCAAAATAATCACATACCATATAGTAGCACCCCTACAACCCACCAAGATCAAGAAAACAACTCTTCAGCATGACCTTGTGAAACCAACATGCAACAAATTGCAAATAAAGGTAATCTGCAGTTTCTCCCAAAAAAATATAAATAAATGATCAAAAAGAACAAAGAGGCCAGCAATTCATCGCATAAAATTCATACATGAGCAAAATGATAATATTTCTTCAATAACCGAAAATGTACTAATCATGTCTAATGTTATGGAGCACTCAAGAAGAACTGAAGTCACCTATACTCATGGAAACAAAAACATCCACAATTAAAACCAACAATAACCGGAAAATTCCCACATTTAACTCCTTAGATAAAACTACTATAAACTTGGTAAGTAGAGATCAGACATCACTTATAGACATTACCTGCAAGAACTGGCACCAGTGATCAACCAAAGGCCACTGCTTTTCAGCAAACAACAGCTGCCACATCCCAATGGATGTATCCAATGCCAACGATTTCTGGCCCTGCAAATAATTAGCAACCAAATTTGTGAATACCCTGCAAATAACCAAATCTTTGACAGGGTAGCAGAATTCTGAAGTTTCTTTACTAGTGACAATAACAGTGGGGAAGTAAGGGAAAGGCCATTTCAAATAAAAATAAATAAAAGATTTTATTGGCAAGATTTCTGTTCCAAGATGAATAAATGTGCATAAAAACCACTAAAACAATTCTTCCATTTTACTTGCATTCATTCTGTGCAATCAAATATGTCAGGAGCTTGAAAATAGAATTTCTACAACTACGTCATATTATAACTAGAAACCAAATGTAACATCCAAAGAACCATACTGAGTCATCCTCCAATATTTTTTGAAAATAAATAAAAAAGAAAATTCATTAATCATTGGCCACGTTAGTCATGTTTCACTAATCCATTCTATTTAAAGCCATATTCACTGTTAAGTTATCAGTACTTAAATCATTTCCTACCACTACTACCCATGTCCTTTTTGGCCTGCCCCTAGCTCTTCCAGCCCCTTTGATTTCTAACAAATCACTTCTTCTAACTGGAGATGTTGATGGTCTTCTATGCATGTGGCCAAACCATCTAAGTCTACTTTCTCTCATTTTATCACCTATATACAAAATAAATTACAAGATATCAAAATGACAAGGCATCACCTAATACAAGATAGAAAAACATAGCTAAAAAGATAACAAATAACTCTTCACTTAAGATCACTATTCTAACCCTAAAGTAGACCAAAACTGGATACAAAATCCTCTTTTTGAATTCCCTTAAATTCAGGTAATATCAAAATCCAATCCAGCAGCTTGGAACCAATTCCCACGTAAAGCTTCTCCTTAGATCTTGATTTTCCTTCAAAAACCCTTCTGTTTCTTCCTTCCAAACCTCCCAACACACAGCTCCAAAAATTTATTGCCTTTTTATTCCCATTAAGAGATGGCCAGTAAGCAAAGATGTCATTAAGACTTCACCAGTGACCACACCTCCATGTTGACAAGCTAGTAGAAGAATCCCCAATCTCAATAAAAAATAAATATTGAACCTTCAATGCATGATAATTTCTTTATTGAACCTTCAATGCATGATAATTTCTTTTTTAAGATAGGTGATAGTTATATTATTAAGATTCAAAATGAGAGATTTTTTTACACCCCAAAGTTAACTCCAGGTGGAGGAGTGGCCACCTAAAAATTTTATTAACCATTATCAAATGAGAAGTAAATCAAAACAGGGAGGGTGTAGCCCGCCTTGCCCACAAACCCAACAACAGAAAACACAACCTTACCCTCTCATCCCAATCCAATACAAGGCTCAAAAAGCAGAAAAACAAAAATAATTACTACCATTAACCTATAAAAAGTGACGGAATCCCAAAACAGTCCTCTTTAAGCAGTAATCTCGCCTCTCTTGGAACCTCATTGGTGGAATTGTAAGCATAGTAGTTTCCTTCATTAATACCCTCATAAGCAAAGAAGTCGGTGCATTTGTTCCCTTCTCTTAATGTATGAGAGAAAGAAAGGTGCATAATATAACATGTTTTCTCTATTTACGAAAGATATAAGTTAGATGCCAAGGGTGGGGAATTTTTCCAAGGGGAATATCAAACAAACATGATTATCACTCTCAATCTCTACCTCCAAAATGTTGTGAGATAGGCAAGCCTGAAGGCCATCATAGAGAGCATTAAATTCAGCTCTGATAGAGGTGCTCTCACCATAAAAATGGTGGGAAGCAAAGCAAAGCCCCCTGTAAAGGCTTCCCACAAAGAGGCATGGGATGTGGCCTCAAAAGTAAAAAAACAAAACTACAATTTAACCCAAAATAACTGATTCTTATGCATCCCTTGCTTAGACAAACAATCTGCCAACCCATTTGCCAATCTTCTTTCCCATTGAAAACTATCATATATGTGGTCAGCCACTTGATCCTTCAGAAAGCCCCCTATAGGACCAAGCTACTGTCTCTGGTTACTTCAGCCACCCAATTACCAGTTTAGAGTCACCTTCAATTAGCAATCTCTCATAGCCCAGCTCTCTAGCAATCTCTTGCACCCTGTAAGACTGCATGGACTTCCACATTACATCCCCCACTCCAATGGGAGCAGAGAATAACACAATAACCTACCCTCTTGCATTTCTGATAACTCCCCCAATACCAGAGGGCCCAAAGTTTCCTAGACTACTGCAATCAAAATTTAGCTTGATAAAGCCTTCTTCAAGGTGCCTCCAATCTACAACAGACTTGTCAGTGATAGAAGGGCCTTTTGCCACCAGTTCCCAATTCTGCAAATGTCATCAAAGGAGAAATATGAAAACAAGTCCGAGGCTTTATCCCAATTTATAACTCTGTTAATTATACAATCACAAATAGAAGCCTCATCCCTGTCCTTTAGACTACCAATCTACAGAGGCTCATTCCACTTGCATCCAAAAAGACCCAAAAAATTTCCTGAAAGCCTACAACAAAGGAGCAGGAGATTAGTAAGTGGTAACAACTTAGTCCATTAGCTTTGTAGAGTATACACCAGTTAGGAGAAATACTAAGTCTAGGCCTTCTCTTTTGCAAATTGTCCAAAGTGTTTAATTTTCTAAGAGAGGCTTCCTAACAAAGAGCTCCCACTTAGGAGGGATGGGTTTTGATCAAATTTCCTTACAGTGGAAAGGCTGAGGGTTAGGAACATAACACAAAGAAGAGAAGAAAGAAGTACAAGAGAACAAGCCCAGAGTTTAGGAGTCCAAATGCTAGCATCAGGTTTAGAAGGGTCCAAACAAACAGGATCAAGAATTTTAAGGAGCAAGGCAACCCAATCGAATTCAAGTCTCCCCCAAAGCCCAGGTTCCAGTTGATACTAGAAGACTGTGAGAAAGAGACAAACCTTTGAATGTTTATAGAAAGAAATAGAATACAAAGAGGGAAAACAGTCCATGAGGGTGGAGTTACCAATCCAAATATCTTTCCAAACAGAACCCAATCTCTAGAACACACTTCATACTTGATAAGGCTTGGGAATTTGGGAAGAACACCAATTATAGTCTTCAACGGAGAGTTTAAAGTAGCCCGCCAAGATAATACCAACATCCCAACCATTATCTACGCATCCATGAATACTTCCTATAATCTTAATGTTAGAGTCTCTCCCTCTCCAAAGGCCATCTCCACAACCATTTACCCAAAACTGGGTTCTTCCTCTCTCCTTTGCAAACCCCCTTTCTTTTCCTTTGCTACAGCCTCTACTTGTTTTGTTTTCAGCTGCTGAATAAAGTCACTCAGTACCTGTGCCACTGCCTTCCAACCATTACCCCTTCTACTTTCTGGGAAACAGACCACCTGCTTCTTTCTTCCTCCAAAGAATTCCTGCAGAGTTATGTAACAACCTTTTGCATTCCTTTTGCATTCCAACTCATACCTCTTTCTTCCATCAAGGTTGAACTTCGTAAAGTTCATTTGTTTACCTTTAGAACTTGCTTCTTAAACAAACTTCTGCATCCATTCGGTCACTTCAAGACCTTCCAGCAATATTGTAGCTCTCTTTGCCTCCCTAATCATCAAGCTCTGCTGGCCTCTGATCCTTATCTCTTCAAGAATGAAAACTTTTGCTCCAATCATTATCTCTTTCCTCCATTTTGCAACTTCCACAAACCTGTTCTCCATCTCTCTTCTCTCCTCTCTGGGATGCCTAAAATGATTTCTGCTGCGATTTCGACTGCTGGTAATAGATCACCACTGCTGGAATGACTCCTGCCTCTCAATGTTCGCTAAAGGGGAGCAATCGCCACTTCCGCTGGTTGCAGAGAAGATTGTGTTGATGGGCAAAAGTATAAAGGGGAGAAACCGCCACTTCTGCTGATACAAGCATCCCTTGCAGAGGCGTGAGCTGCGACTTCTCCTGGCAAAGTATAAAGAAAGCACAAAAATAATAATAATAATAATAATAATAATAACAACAAACAACAAAATACACCTGAGCCCAGGACAAAAGTTCCCTATTTTCCCCTTGCTTGGCTAGACAATGAGCTACTGCATTTGCTGATCTCCCCCACCCATTGTATTCTTACAGATATATTATGTGTTAGCCACTTGAACGTTTTGACTTCATTCTTGTAGGACCACACCAGTGTTTGGGTCCTTCAATCAGCACACTACCACCTTGGAATCCCCTTGAATCAAAAGCTGCTCCACACCTAAAAAGGTTGCAAACTGCACTCCTTGAATGGCCGCTAGTAATTCTTCCCTAGTAGAGTCTCCAACGCCCAAAGAACCCTAGGTAGAAAAGCACAATCTCTCCAAACTCGTTCCTCACAACTCCTCCCAAACAAGAGGGACTTGGGTTGCCTTGACTACTCCCATCAAAATTCAGCTTCAAAAATAAACCTTCAGGAGGGGGTGCCTAGCTTGATTCCACCCTAATTTTTGGGAGGAAAACACCTTGCTACTACTGACCAATTCCTCCAAATATCATTAAACGAGAGTTGGTTAAATAAATCCATCATCTTTAACCAGTATATTACCTTATTCAATACACACTCCTTTAATTCTTGGCAGCTTCTCTCCTTCTCTTGGAATACTCTCGCATTCCTCTCTTCCCAAATTGTCCAAAGCAAAGCTGTATCTCCACATAACCCTTCCTCTTTTGTTAGGTCACGCGAATGTAGAAAGATTAAAGAGCATGCTTACATCTGCTGGCATATTCTACCTGCACCCAAACAATAAAAAAGCCAACCCCACAACTCTGCAGTAAAGGAGCAAGTGACTAGCAGACGGTAGCAATCCTCAGCATAAGACCTGCAAAGGATGCACACCAGTTTGGTGAAATACAAAGGTAAGGTGGTCTCTTCTGTAAGTTGTCCAAGGTGTTTATTTTCCCGTATAACACTTCCCAATAAAAAGCCATAATTTTTGGGGTACAGTCTGCACCAAACTTCCTTAATAGGGAAATCTTACTGAGACAAAGATTGGCAAAAGGGACTTGAAAAAAGAGGTACAAGAGAAGGCTCCTTTAAGCTATGGAAACCAAACCCACTTATCTGATTCAAAGGTATCCAAACAAACCTTATTGAGGAGGCAAAGCAAATTAGACAAGCAATCAATTTACTCATCCCTTAACCCTCCGTGGAACCCAAAATCCCAATTTGGAGCCAAAGGATTTATAGAAGGACAGAGAAACTTTGAAACCACATCTTTTTTGTACAAGGAGACAAAAAAAGGGAATAGGTCCTTTAAGGGGCTATCCCCAATCCAGACATCCTCCCAAAACCGAGTAAAGTTTGCAGAGAAAATATCATCCTGACAAACCTAAGGAAAATAGGAAAAATACTGCAAATTGCCTTCCAGGGTGTTGCCAAAGTTGCCCTCTGAGATACAACAACATCCCATCCATTCTCTAAATAACCATCAATGCTTCCTACCACATCATGCCACAGCCACTTCCCCAACAAAGCAATATTCTTTTGAATCACACTACCTAACCCCAAGTTCCCTCCTTACTCTTGCACACAATCTCCCACTTGAGCAAATGGTCCTTTTTACTTTCCTTTGGTTCCAAAAGAAATCTCTCATTATTTTGTCCAACTTCTTTTCTTCCCTAGGTAGTATTCTAAAAACAGACAGAAAATAGGTGGGCATATTCAAGAGTGTGGCTGATCAAAGTGATCCTACCAGCCAAGGAGATGTAGTTCTTCCACGAGCCTAATCTCTTTTCATTTTCTAACATTGCGTTCCAAAAGCTACTCTCCCTAGGGTTAGAAGCCCTAGATAGGTTAAAGGATAAGAAGAAATGGAACATTCTAAACTCTCAGCCACAGTCTCAACCTCCCTCGCATCCAAATTGACCCCTTCTATACAGATCTTTTCTAAATTGATTCTCAAATGGGATATTCTTTCAAAGCTTCTAAGCAACACCTTTAGATTTGCTACATTCCCCACACCAACCCCATCTTTACCCATTCTTTTTTTATCAGTAAAGAATGAGCAATTTTATTGACTTTCAGTGAAAATTACAACTGACTGGGAAACCAACAAACCAATCAGCACCAGATTACAATTTTGCCCAGAACAAATACGGTCTTTCAACCCCCTACTTGCTGAAACATCTGCTATTTCTACCTATTCTCTAACCTCTTACAACATCTTCTCTATCAGCCTTGGAGATCAACTCGCTAAGAAAATCAACTAATAGAGTAAAGGAGAAGGGAATAAGCAGATCCCCTTGCCTAACCCCCTTACAAGTGGGAAAGAAGTCCTTCACTACTCCATTAACTAGGATAGAATAGTGGCAAGAACTAATGCAACCAAACACCCAACTACACCACCTTTCCCCAAACCCATAGTTACTTAATACACCAGATTGTAGGCTTTTTTCAAGCCAACTTACACACAAAGCCTTTTTGCTTAGATATCCTCATTTCATGGACACACTCATTGGCAATGAGAATCTGATATACTATTTGTCTCCCTTGTATGAAGGCCCCTTGGGCTTGGCTGATGATAGAAGTTAGAACTTCTTTAAGCATCAAAAAAAGGACCTTAGTTAATATTTTATAGATACTTGTCACCAAGCTAATTGGTCTAAAGTCCTTAGGGTGGCTAGCCTCAAGCTTCTTTGGGACTAAGGCCAAAAAGGTAGCATTCACTCCAGCATTTACTATGTGCTTATCTATAAATTCCTAGACACCACACAAGTCATCTTTTATCACTTCCCAACAATCTTGAAAGAAAGCCATCATAAAGCCATCCGAGCTCAGAGCTTTAGATTTGTTCACCAGTGTAGAGAACACTGATGTGGGCCCCACAGCTACGGTCCCACTGTGTTCGTAGGGTAGAAGATGTTATAGTCTGCCTAGGGTTAGCAATTGGTCATTTAGTTGTTTCAGTTGTTATTTATTTCAGTCTTATTTCTTGCTCTATTTGCTATGTAAAGACTAAGGGCAGATCTGTCCTTTCCATGTAATGAGCATAACCTATAAATATTAATTAAAGTGGCGGCGGCAGAATATTAAGCTTCTGCTCCTCCTTTTCAACCCTTGTGTTCTACTGCTTCTCCTCCCTCTTCCTCTTACCTTTCTTCTTATCTTCGATCCTGAAATCCATTAGGGTTCAAGACTGATAACAGTCCTGAACTTCTACTTGGTATCAGAGCTAGGGTTTCTCATGTGAGTCTAGTCCAGCCTACCACATGAGAACCATCTAAGGCTGGAAGCTGAGAAAGCAGAGTTCGTTGACTGGTTCTTGGAGATCTCCAGAGGATTTGCAGCTGTTTGAGGAAGTGCCACAGTTGCAGCGAGTTGGTGATCAGGAAGAATCAGAGAAGGCTAGGGTTCGGGTAACCTTGGTAGGCAGCGAACTGCATCCTATTGTAAGTCTTTTATTTTCTGAGAGAAGTAACATCAGAGAAGATAGGTTGGACCTATCCAGCAAGGGTGGCCGAACCACTCTAGGGTTTTATCTCTCTATTCTCTAGGGTTTTGTCTTATTCCTGCGGCAAACCCTAGTATTGGACTGAACCTTGTGATCTTATCTCTGCGGCAAACCCTAATAGTTCAGTTTTAGGGTTTCAGCATATCTGATTGATCAGTTTTAGGGTTTCATATTAACCCTAATACAAACCTTATCCGTACGGTACTTTCTGGAGTGTACGGCTTTTAGGACTGATTAAAACCTTAAATTGGCTTCAGCATATCAAATTGTTCTTCAAACTGTTTTTCAGTTTTCTTTTGGGGTTTCGAACACTTCTAAAGGGGTGAAAACAGTTCGGATTGTTGCTGTTGTGTGTGGTTGTTGATTTCAGATCAGTTTTATACATGTTTCATGCACATCTACTGTGAGTACAGATTGGTTCTATACTGATTTTGTGATTGTGGTTGGTAGTCCTAGTGCTGGTTTTGACTGTAGTAACCCTATTTTTGAGACTTCTGGTTCTTGACCGAAATGGAGTTTAAGAATCAGGCAGAAGGCAGTTTTGGGAACAGCAGTTATGGTGGTGGTTCTGAGACAGGTTTTCAGATTACAACCGTAAAGTTTGATGGATCAAACTATTTGGAATGGGCCCAATCAGCCATGATGGCTATTGGGGGAAGGGGCAAAGTAGGGTATCTCTTGGGAGATGTGGCAGAACCTTCCAAGGAAGACCCTATGTATACCAAGTGGGTCCAAAAAAATTACTTGGTTATGACATGGCTCTGTAATTCTATGCAGCCCCATATCAGCCGAAATTACTTATGGGCAAAGACAGCCAAGGAGATAATGGAATGTGATGAAAGAGACTTACTCCCAACCCCTTAATGTTGCCAGAGCATATGAGTTGAAATGTGAGGTGAATTCCCTTAAACAAGGAGAAAAACCGGTGTCGGTCTACTTCTCTACCTTGAAATCCTTGTGGCATGAGATTGATCACTTAGAGACTCTTGAGTGGGAGAGTCCCAAAGATGCTCAGATACATAGAAAGCACATCAAGACAAACAGAGTGTTTGAGTTCCTGGCAGGATTGAATTCAGAATATGATATTGTGAGGCAGCAGATTTTGACCAGAGATAGTGTGACCCTCTCTCAGGCATACTCCTTAGTGCACAGTGAAGAGACCGGGAGGAAAGTCATGATGCAACCTCAGCCGCTTACACCTGCCTTGGTAGCTGTCAAACCCAAAACAGAGTGTGATTCAGAGAGGGACAAAAAGAAGGAAGATAAAAGGGATGTGGTGTGTGAGCATTGCAAGAAACCTAAACACACAAAAGAAACATGTTGGAAGCTGCATCCACATTTGGTCTCGGCAAAGTTGAGAAATAAAAAGGGTAATGCTCATGTGGCTATGACTACTGATTCAGCATCCTCATCGGGCACAAGAGGCACACCATTAGAGACCTTAGCTGCAGTTCGGACTGCTCTAATACAATTGGAGAAGGAAGTTGGCAGTTCAGCTCAGTTACCGCAGTCATTATCAGCTCTGGCCACATCGGCCTTTGCACACTCAGGTACTCGAGCCTCAACCTACCATGCCTCCGCTCCAGGTACTACTGAACCTTGTTGGGTAATAGATTCAAGTGCATCCGACCATATGACTAGCTTGCCCTCTTTGTTTACTACTTATTACTTATCTTCTGGTAGGGATAAAGTATCTATAGCTGATGGCTCTCTTGTCCCTATTTCCGGCAAGGGTGACATCAAACTGTCGGATACTATATCCTTGTCCTCTGTCTTGCATGTTCCTAAACTGGATACTAACCTCCTTTCCGTTAGTAGTATTACCAAACATTTGAACTGCTCAGCAACCTTCTTTCCTGACCGATGTGTTTTTCAGAACAAAGAGACGAAGAAGGTGATTGGATTGGTCGTGAGACGAATGGGATCTATCTGCTCGGGGAGAGTTCTCGTCGGGAAGAGTCAGTGGATAAGAAGTTACTTGTTTCTCAGGTTGTGAGTCCGGTTATGCTTTGGCATAACCGATTGGGTCATTTATCTTTTCGGTCCTTGAAGAGTTTGTTTCCTACTTTGTTTGAGTTTGTTGAGTCATCTCAGTTGAAGTGTGAAAGTTGTGAGTTTGCTAAACATTGTAGAAACTCTTATTCATTGAGTATTAAAAGGAGTAATAGTTCTTTTGATATTGTGCATACTGATGTTTGGGGGCCATATCACATTCCTTCTATGGGTGGGTACAGGTATTTTTTGTTATTTGTTGATGACCACACCCGGTTTTCTTGGGTTTATCTTATGCGATCACGAGATGAGGTGCCTAACCTGACCCAAAACTTCCACTAAATGATCCTAACCCAGTTTGATGCCAGGATCAAAGTGCTTAGATCTGATAATGCAAAGGAATACTTTGCTAAGCCATTGGCATCGTACCTCCTTAATCATGGGGTTATCCACCAGAGCACTTGCCCTCATACACCTCAGCAAAATGGGGTTGCAGAGAGGAAGAATAGGCACATCTTGGAGGTGGCTAGAAGTATTATGTTTACCTCCAATGTCCCTATTCGCTTCTGGGGTGATGCTATCCTTACGGCCATATATCTTATTAATCGGATTCCTTCTCGGGTTCTTGATATGAAACCTCCGTTTTCCCTTCTATACCCCAATGAGGAGTTGTTCACTATTCCCCTCAAGACATTTGGTTGTACCTGTTTTGTTCAGCTTCTCGGTCCCCATCACTCCAAGTTTGAACCCAAGGCCTCCAAATGCATCTTTCTTGGTTATGCACAAACTCAAAAGGGTTATTGTTGTTATGATCCTGTCTCAGGGAAGAAGTTTGTATCCATGGATGTCACTTTCTTTGAGGAGACACCCTACTATTCTCGGGACTCTCCTTAGGGGGAGAGTAGTGAGCGTGGAGATTTGGGTCCTTTTCTTCAGGGGGAGTGCAATGAGGACAGGGTTAATACTTTTGGGGCTGTTCCCTTACCTATTCCAGTTGGTGATGAGGGCTGCAGTAGCGAGGGTGGTTAGAAGGATCGGGAGTTGAGAGTCTATCACAGGCGATGCAGGCAGGTTGATCCCGGTCATCAGCAGTCCCGACCAGCTCCAACCACTTCTGTGGCTCCAAGTCTAGATATTACAGTCCCAGGGCCCACAGAGACCCCTTCCATTGTTGCTACCTCACCCTCTGCAGATGACCTTGACCTTCCCATTGCCCTCCGTAAAGGAAAACGACAATGCACCACATCTACAGCCCACTGCATCTCCCAGTTTTTGTCCTATGATCGCCTATCTCCCTCCTACAGGTCCTATTTCACCTCCGTTGCTGATGTCCCTATTCCGAGAACAATGCAAGAAGCCCTATCAGTCCCGGAGTGGAGAGGTGCAATGCAAGTTGAAATGGATGCCCTGTTGAAAAATAATACTTGGGAGCTAGTTGACTTGCCCAAAGGAAAGAAACCAGTTGGATGCAGGTGGGTATTTACTGTGAAGCACAATGCGGATGGTTCCATTGAGAGGTACAAAGCTCGGCTAGTTGCAAAAGGGTTCACTCATACTTATGGTATAGATTACTTGGAGACATTTGCCCCAGTAGCCAAGATGACCACCATTCGGGTTTTATTATCTCTTGCAGCAAACTACACTTGGCCCTTGTACCAAATGGATGTTAAGAATGCCTTCTTGAATGGGGACTTGTAGGAAGAGGTTTACATGCAGTTGCCTCCTGGATTCTATGATACAGAGGCAGGTAAGAAGGTCTGTCGGCTCAATAAGGCATTGTATGGTTTGAAGCAGTCACCTAGAGCTTGGTTCGACAGATTCAGACTAGCCCTTGGGAAGTTCGGTTATGTACAGGCCCAGTCAGATCATACATTGTTCATCAAGAGGGTGGAGTCGTCACTGACACTACTTGCAGTATATGTTGATGATATTGTGGTGACAGGAAATGACAACCATGAGATTGAGTCCCTCAAACAGCTCCTTCATCAAGAGTTTGAGGTGAAAGATCTGGGTACACTACGGTATTTTTTGGGTATTGAGGTTGCTAGATCTAAACAGGGGATCTTTGTCTCTCAGAGGAAATATGTTTTAGATCTCTTGGCTGAAACTGGAAAGCTGGGTGTCAAACCTGCAGATACACCCATTGAACAAAACCACAGGATTAGTGCAGAGAGTGGGGAGCTGCTTGAAGACAAAGTTATGTTCCAGCGGTTAGTGGGAAAGCTCCTATATCTATGCCTCACCCGGCCAGATATCAGTTATGTCGTTAGTGCTGTCAGTCAGTACATGCATTCTCCTAGAACCACGCACCTTCTAGCAGTAGAAAGAATACTAGCATACTTGAAGAGATGCCCGGGTAGAGGTATACTGTTCAAGAACAATGACCACATGAAGGTGGAAGTCTATACGGATGCCGATTGGGCTGGGAGTGTTGATGACAGAAGGTCTACCTCTGGATATTGTGCTCTTGTGGGAGGTAACCTGGTTTCTTGGAGGAGTAAGAAACAGAGTGTTGTCTCCCGGTCCAGTGCTGAAGCTGAGTACAGGTCAATGGCTAATGGAGTGGCTGAAATTCTTTGGCTGAGATCACTACTTGAGGATTTGGGTATTGAGTATGAGAAGCCCCTGATGTTGTATTGTGATAATCAAGCGGCTATTAATATAGCACACAACCCAGTGCAGCATGACAGGACTAAACATATTGAACTTGATCGACACTTTGTACGAGAAAGGGTCTCATCACAAGAAGTGTGTCTCCCATACATCACCTCCAATATGCAGCTGGCAGATATCCTCACCAAAGCTGTACCACGGAAGAAGCTAGAGGCAGATCTATCCAAGTTGGGAATGATAAACATTTATTCCCAACTTGAGGGGGAGTGTAGAGAACACTGATGTGGGCCCCACAGCTACGGTCCCACTGTGTTCGTAGGGTAGAAGATGTTATAGTCTACCTAGGGTTAGCTATTGGTCATTTAGTTGTTTCAGTTGTTATTTATTTCAGTCTTATTTTTTGCTCTATTTGCTATGTAAAGACTAAGGGCAGATCTGTCCTTTCCATGTAATGAGCATAACCTATAAATATTAATTAAAGTGGCGGCAGCAGAATATTAAGCTTCTGCTCCTCCTTTTCAACCCTTGTGTTCTACTGCTTCTCCTCCCTCTTCCTCTTCTTTCCTCTTACCTTTCTTCTTATCTTCGATCCTGAAATCCATTAGGGTTCAAGACTGATAACAGTCCTGAACTTCTACTACCAGAAAAATTGCTTGTGTAATCTCCTCTTAAAGTTTCTTTCCAACCAACTTACCTTCTCATCACTCAATCTAGGCTAGTCCACTCCTTCCACTAAAGTTCTCTGATTCAATGGATGCTAATAAATACTCGAGAATCCTTATTAGCTAAGCTAATGAATATATTTAGTCAGGCATCAATGCAGGGTGTAATGCAAGTTGGACATGGAAAAAACCTATGATCAAGTCAAATGGAGATATGAGCTCCCCACCATAATGTCATTGTATCCAAGGTACAAAATATCGATACAAGCCGATACACCGGTGTATCGGCTTGTATTGTGGCTCGGTTTTATTTTTTTTTTAGTTTTTCTTCTGCAACTGGTTCAGAAGGGTTGGTTTAAGGCCCTTCTACCCCCCGAACCAGATCAGACCCCGAAACACCTTCTCTGTAGGGGTATATCGCGAAGCTCCTGATACGATACATATTAGCCGATATGGCCCAATACGTGTCAAAGTTTTAAACCTTGATTGTATCCATCCTCATAAGTCATACCTAATATTAAGACATCATTTGAAAGTTTTATCTATTTGTGCTTATCGTAATTACTTAAAATATCACATATGCTTTTATTTTGTTATATGCATGCTACTTAAAGCAATGCTGATGGCACATGGCTGGGTAATGGTACACAAAATAAAACAAAGCATAAAATGAAAGAAGACGGTAAAATTTTAAACCTTGATTGTATCCATCCTCATAAGTCACACCTAATATTAAGCCATCATTTTAAAGTTTCATTTATTTGTGCTTATCATAATTATTTAAAATATCACATATGCTTTTATTTTGTTATATGTGTGCTACTTAAAGCAATGCTGATGGCACATGGCTGGGTAATGGTGTATACAAAATAAAACAAAGCATAAAATGAAAGAAGACAGTAAAGGAGTTCTTTTAACTTTTCCTTCCAATCAGTGTTATACTCGTATGGAGTTGCCACAATCAATGGACCAACATTAAATAATCAAGCTTATTTGAAAACAAAGGTTGTAACTCTCTATCCCAGCGTATCCAGCCTTCAATTTTGTGTTTGCAAAACAAAGATTGCTATGAAACATTCTGTATCATTTTTTTTATCGCAAATTTCAATCTATACTAACGTGAATATATCAATATTTCAAAACATTTTTTTTTTATTTGTGGTGAGCTGGTTAACACCTAGGGACTAGTCATAACATCAACTAAAGAGGCTATGATGACTAGTCATTGCCTCACCAGATTGATAAACCAAACCTAAAATTCATAGAAAGGCCTATTACAATCTCTATATCACACAGAAGCCCCCAGATAAGTAATATCATGCAATTTGTAAAAAGCCATACCAACTGCAATAAATTCTTTTCCAAATTAGAAACAAAAGCAAGCATCCAGAAAGTTATCAAAGAACAAACAAGCAGTTACCACAGCTGATAAATCGACATACCTTTTCTTTAGCCCAGCCAAAGGCAAAGTTGTATATCTCACGGAACTTTTCTGTGCAAGCATAGTGGAAGAGTGAACATTAACTCAGCAAGAGTAACTACACTTAAACCTACTACCTCCAAAATGTTAATAAAAACCTTGGAGAGTTCCAAGTTTCCCCCAAAAGTTGCAAACTTACAAGTCTATCCCATATAAAAATAAACAAAAAATACAAAACAATTTTCTGAATACAGGATGATCATTTTGTATTTCCCAGAATAAAATAAACATACGCTCATCCTTTAGTTCTGATCGCATAAACTGTATCCTTTCATGGAACTTCTCAAGTGAATCTACCCTGTCATCACAATATTCAACCTCAATATGACTCAGAAGAAACCATGTTTCAATCCTATATACAACAAAAACCTAGAACATAATGAAAATGATAACAGTAATTAATTAATACTTGCCCCAATGACTGTAATCCACCTACGAACTCCTGCCTTGAAAATTCACACATGGTAGCAGCCTTCATATGCCAGGAAACAACCAACTGCAGAGAAGGTAAAAATCCATGGTAACAAGAACCTCGACACAATTAATTGACGTTGACGATTATAAGAAATTAAGACAACAATCACAAGTGCATTAACTGTTATTGACCAAAAAAAACATCTGACCAATCAACTGGAATCATAAACTTGGTAGAGAATCAGGTGTTATTTATCAAAATTCATGGGTGTGTTTTGATTGGTCAAAACTCTTTCCATACCATATCTTTTCTACATCATAGATTTTCCCATTTTTAAAAGATAATTAAAATTATAAAATCAGTTTTTAGGGATTAAGAATTTTAAGACCACATGGACTTTGTTTGGACTTGCCTCAAGGGAGTTGGTTGAGGGTCCAGGGGCAGAGCTCCTGACCCAGCCACCATGTTTTAAAAACACTAAAAGCACAAAAAATAAAAAGGCACATCTGGAACCTAGGCAAGGCACATACCTTAAATTGAACCTCACTTTTTTGCCTAGGCACACCCAAGGCAGGCCTTTGAAATCACTGATCAAGTGGCATTAAGACAATATCCCCAAATCCATTAGACCAAATTTATAGCTACCTCAAATATGAAATTTTAATTAGAAATACCCTTCTTTTTCAATTGGAGCCAATTAGGAAGGAGGATCATCCCACAAAGAAGCCATCTAAATGTTAGGGTTTTATTTGAAATGCAATGTACTGTGATATTAACAAAAAATAAGGATACAACTACTGACCATGTATACCCATGTTGTGTATGGGACTACACAGTATTTCTGTAAATTCTGTTAGCAAGCAATTAACAAGAAAATATGTACCTGTCAAAAGATCAATTATAATCTTAACTTCTGAGTTTCTTGTGCACTAATAACCAGGAACATAGCTTTCCTTTGATTCCTCCCAGTATCACTTGATCAGTGGAACTAGTGTTCCCAAACAAGGTTTGAAATGTCAATGTTAATGGAAATGTCAATCGTCCGAATACAAGAAACATGTTGGAAATGTCGGAAACATTGTATGGAAATATTGTAAAAATTATAGGCCTGGTTGAAACATTGTACGCAAAATATAGAATGATATTTTATGAAATGATAAAAGAGAGCATAGGCACACCCTTTTAAATTATTATCTTGTTCCAAATCACTAAACAAAGCTAATTAAGGTTATGGACAAAATGATACATTCAGGAGTTGCCCTATAAACCTTAAGATTCAAAGCTTATAGAATGAGTTAAAGCAAAATTTAAACTAACAGAAAATGTAAATGGTTGTAATAGATCAACCAAATAATCTATAAACAAAGAAAAATTAATATTTAATTTCATGCTTGAAATGAATATTTAGCTAGGTAGGCAATAACATTGTTACTCCACATATCTACAATATTATCACCAACTTGTGTTTTAATACCATCTCTTGTACTTCATATAGTGCTGGTTAGTGTTCACTGGGGAATATGTATGCCATGGAAACTATCTCTTGTACAGTTGTACTCCACATAGTGCTGCTAGTGTTCATTGGGGAATATGTTGACTCCGGTACAATTTCATGTCGCTACCCATGGAAATGGAAATATGTCGTGGAAATATTAGGGAAACTAGGGACTCTCAAAATTTTAAGTATTCCTCTCCCCCAAGCACACATTAATGTTAGCTTCAACAATAATCTAATCAAAATGACCTAGTTTCCTACACATTAGCTAATTATCCATGGTCCAGGAAAAAAGTATTTGCTTAAAGAACGGGCACATACCATTACAATGTCCCCAGGATCGACCTACCAAAAACAAAGCCACATAAATATGTCAACAGGTTTCAAGGGAGAAATGCAGGTGGTAATAGAAAGGTAGAGTCTAGATAATCTTGCAAAAGGAAAATGTAGAGAGATTTTTCATAAATATATTCAACTGGGAATGCCAAATATATTCGATCGTTCAAAGAATCATGAATAATATAATTTAATTGAGCCAAGATACCTGTAGGTCATTGCAAAGAAGAGAGATACCATCTGCTAGAATCATATCAACATAAGGATCTGCACAAAATATCATCTTTTAGAATGCAACTTACTAAGCAACATAATGTGATACACAAATAATTAACAAAGGAATGAGCAACCAAAGAAATGTATATATAAAATATAAACCCTCCCTTTTCTTTATCGGTACAATAAAAGTATAGAAGAGTACAAAACGACCCAAAAAAAGTATATAAACCCTCCCTTTTTTCCTTCCTTTTTTTTTTGTGCTGCTGGTGGTATAATTTTGTTTGTCCAAGACCATGTACCATGTTTTAACTATGTCCATCTTCAACAAGTCATACAACTTCAACATAGATAAGACATCACTTGGAAATTGAATCCCAAATGTAAGACAAAAAATGACAAATACTGCAAATGTAATTACAATAAAAAACTAACAATTACCTTTATATCTATTGTAAAGCTCTTCAAGATGCCTAGAATCAGGAATGGCTTTAACCTGAGGCTGACTGTAGAATATATCAAAGGCTCCTTCAAGGTGCCAATCACTGGCCTTCAAAGCCTGGAGAGCTACTTTTTCACTGCAAAGATGATGTCATGATATGAAATTCTAAAGCAAGAAATGTATAATATGGAACTCTAATGAATGCCTTTTCATGATGTCTGGAAGACAAAACCATGGAAAGCTACAATCGCCAAAATAAATAGGCAATCAAACATATTCATGAGGCAAATAAAGTTACAAATACAAACCCCCGGATGATATCGCTTCTTGAAGTATATTGGCACCTGATGGAGGGTGATTTGGCCTGACCTCATAGTCCGGGGACACGTGTGTGTGACCTGGCTCAATGAACAGCTCAGCTTGACAGCACGACCGTGACTTGACGGGAGAGACACGCCGAGTCCAACGCTGAACACTCGGTGGGTTAAGCAACTCGTCGGGGACTAACACCTAGCCAACTTTGACTCCCACCAAGTGTGGGAGGTCCCGAGCTCCCCCTAAGGGGCCCTAAGCTCTCCCTCCCCAAGAAGGGAGCACCCCGGTATTGGGCCAAGTGTCCCGAGGGAGGGGGACCTCGAGGCAGCACCGCCTCCAGCGCAGGCACCTCGGCACCTCGGTACCAGGACAAACCTGCCCCAGGTAGTCCGGCGTACAGTAGCTCGGTAGGCTGTGGGGAGGAATGTCTGACATCCGTACCCGCCGGACCCGGTGGCAGGCTCTGATCCCTTACTAGGCGGCGCTCTGTTTGTCGTCTCTGGAAAGCATGGCACGTCTGTCGAGCCCGTACCTAGCGATGGCAGTCTGTAGCAGCAACCTGCGCCTGCCACACCTGCCCTGGCAGTAACGGCTAGGGCGGTGGCGGTTATGCCAGGTATGACCGGGCTCCGACATAAAAGAACTCTAACTCTCACAAGGAAAAGGTATTGGAGCTTAAGCACTTTCAGCACTCTTACTCTCTACTCTTTCTCTGAGATTTTCTCCAGTTCTAACTTAGCCATCAGAGTGTTCCCACCAGGATAACTCCCTGGGAACCCTTCTTCTTCTCTTTCCTCTCAGGTGTCGTTCGTTCCAGTCAGAAGCCAGGTCATAGCCAGCTAGGAGTGCCCAGATTGTGCAGCATCATTTGGCGCCGTCTGTGGGAAACGCTTCAAAAAGCCTCCCTTTATTCTCCGCGAAACTTCTTTCTTTTACTCACCAGCACCACCGACACCCATAGCTTCTTCTAAAAACTCCAAACGCCAGAACACCCCAGAGGAGCAACTCCAACTGCCCACCGTTTGCATCGGGCAGTTCACCGTCCCCTCTCTACGGACGGGATTCCTAGCCTGAACGTGCCTGCAACGGTGGCACCCATAACTGTCCCGCAACCCCCTGCAGTCGGGACGACCTCCGCCGAACCCACCATTCTCCCTCCGGTGGCCGGCCAAGGCCAACTTGAAGACTTGATGCAGTGCATGCGGGCCATGCAGGCCCAGATGCAGCAATTTCAACAACTCCAGTTTCACCAACAGCAAGTGCTGCACCAAGTATCCCAGTACCAATACCAGCAACAATTCCCTTCACTCCCTCCCCGTCATCCGACTGCACAGCCAACTAAGCCTCAGCACCGCAGTGAACTCCCTTCCCACCGGGGAGAGACTTCGGCATCATCTCACGGAAGGAAGGGAAGACTCCCCACCCCCGCCACGCGGCCCGTGGTCAGGTCGGAGGCTTCCCATCCGGTTAGGTCGGCATCACCCCAACACTCGCAGTTCGAGCCTCCGCTCGCGGAGAACAGGTTCGAGGTGCAAGCCGACGACCTGAAGCAAGGTCCTATCCAAAGCTACCGACAGCCATCCCTGCCTCCCCCTAGGCCCATCGAGCTCACCAGTACAGAAGCCAGCAGCACCAATGCCGAGCCGGCCAAGAACCAGTGGAGACGCCGCCGGGCTCGCCGAACTGCCATCGTCCACAATCTGCCCGAGATCAAAGGCAAAATAGAAATAAGCTCGGGAGAGGTAAGAGCTGCACCACTTCTCTTAGTCCCCTCTCCGTCTCCGGAGCTCCTCGCAGTCCCCATGTCCAGGGACTTCAAGCTCCCACCATTGGACAAGTACGATGGGTCCTTTGACCCCAATGACCATGTTGATGAAGGGAGTGAGAGATCCATCGTATGGACACCCAAATCTTGCGGAATAAGGTGGACGAATTTCAAAAATTTCTCTCCCCTCAACTGGGAATCGCATTCCCTATTTTAGAAAAATCATATTTTTCAAGGATCAATCTTGAACCATGAATCGAACCAGATCTGAACAAAAGCAGTAGGAGAGGATTTTACCTAATACGGAGAAATAATATCTCCCAAGGAAGGTGTTCACGCCCAAGGAAGGATCCAAAGACTGCTTCCACTGAAGATGGCGTAGTGTAGGATGGAGCAAAATCAGCAGTGTTCTCTCCAAGAACCTAATCCTTCGCAAAAAATAGCAGGATGGCACGTGAGCACAACTTCCTATCAGTCCCTTCACAAGGAACTGATGTCAAGATCGAATCTTGATTTCTCCCACTGAACTGGAGGTCGAACTGGCAGGTGAGGTAGCGGTAGGAAGGAGGCGGCAAGAGAGAATTTTCGCAGATGTGCTGAATTCTCTCTTCTGTGATTTCAGCTGTGAAGACAAGTGAAGGACTTGTGTTGTGTGTCTAAAGGTTGCCGCCCCCTCCTCCTTTTATAACCTTAAAGGGATCAGCTCCTAATCCCATTAGGAGTTGCTGATCCAAATCATATTTGGATCAGACTTCCCTCTAAGTGATAAGGGTAAACCCTTATCTTATCTGTAGATTGGATCAGCCTTCTCCTAATCTCATTAGGAGGTTTCCAGATCTGAATCATATTCAAATCTAGACTCTCTGAGTGGATAGGGTTAAGACCCAATCCTATCTGCTAATCCAATCTCAGAATTCGCCCCTTATTTAACCGATTAAATTAGCCCAGTTCGAAATGGGCTTTAGGCCCATTAAGGTCATGTGCTCACTTAGCCTTCCTAACTGCTGCCCAGTTGGGCTTCCTTGTATGGCGTGGGACCCAAACATTTATCTACACATCAGCCACATGGGTTCAGCCCAGCCTTTGTTACAAGGCCTGACCAAATACACTGTTATGGGCAGTGCACCCCTGAAACCCATCATATGGGCTCTATGGGCCCAACACTTACCCTAAGTGGTCCCTGGGCCAAACCACCTTGTAACACCTAGGGACTGTGGACAGATGCAAGATTAACCCATCAGGTATTACCCTCAATGGACTTACAATTAACCTCTCAGCCCATAATGATCAAACACTGCCCGACAAGAGAGGACCTCTCCCTCGGCTGCAAGGAACAATGTTGCACCCTCTGCTTACATGGATCCCGGGAATTAAAACATTTTGCAAACATTTTGGAAACCATAATATAAATACTTTTATATCTCATATAAATACTTTTATATCTCATATAAAATATATTTTGCAAAACAAATCTCAACGATTGAAATTGGTTGCCGGCAGTCTTGGTTTCCATCAGAGAGTGCATCCCCGATCATTACCTTTGTCCGACAAAGGGGCTGATCCTGTCACTATGATCACCCACTCAGATGAATTCTCAGATTGTCCCAACATACCCAGGTTTTGACCCCTGCTAAGGATCTCAAGGATTGGTACATCAAAGACAGCCCAATCCGACACCTAGTGCAGTATCATAATCGAGTCTAGGGTTCGGGTGTAACTTTCCAGTTTTGCCCATTAATCTCCAAGGTCCAGGGCAATACTGGAAATCTGGTCCGGTTCAAAGATTCAATTAATCCTACACCGCATGTGCCTTGGGTCTCACCCTGGCGACTGAGACAGGCCACCCCAACCGACTTGGTTGCTCATCAGTGTCAGCCTTATCAAGATAGATCTCCCCAGGCCGACCCACTGGCTGTGAACATTCTAAACTAACACGAGTCTCATTAAGTGTCCAGTTTAAGGGTATTACAAAGAAACACACCACAGGAACATAAATCAAATATGTACTTTATTCATTTACAATATACTCATAATGTACATCATTCTGATTGAAACTAAGGGCATACAAAAACTGTCTAACAACTCCCACTTGCACTTAGGTTCAATCTGGTACAAGCCGGAGTCCCATGCTTTCCATGCATTTCACAAAAACTTTCTGTGATAGTGGCTTTGTCAATGGGTCTGCTACATTTTCCGCTGATGCTACCTTCTGAATCAGGACGTCCCCTCTACCAACAATCTCCCGCAGTACGTGGTACTTCCTCTTGATGTGCTTTGACTTCGAGTGGGCTTGTGGCTCCTTAGCCTGAGCAATTGCTCCATTGTTGTCACACAACAATAGGATGGGTGATGTGCTGGATGGAACTACTCCCAACTCGTGAACGAACTTCTTCATCCACACGGCTTCTTTGGTAGCCTCGCTTGCGGCAATGTATTCGGCTTCGGTCATGGAGTCTGCAGTGGACCCCTATTTGTTGCTTTTCTAGCAAACAACACACGATCCTATCATGAAAACAAATCCAGATGTAGACTTTCTATCGTCTGGATCCGACTGGAAATCGGCATCAGTATACCCTTGGATCTGTAGTGAGCTACCATCAAATACCGAACAAAACTCCTTTGTCCTTCGAAGGTACTTAAATATGTTTTTCACAGCAGTCCAGTGCTCCTACCCTGGGTTGGTTTGGAATCTGCTTACCACACTCACTGCCTGAGCAATGTCAGGACGAGTGCACAACATGGCATACATGATGCTCCCTACGGCTGAGGCATAGGGAATGTCTTTCATGCCCTCAATCTCCTCAGAGGTCTTGGGAGACATCTTCTTGGAGAGAGTGACTCCGTACCTAAAAGGAACATTTCCTTTCGTGGAGTTCTCCATGCTGTATCTTTTGACTATTTTGTCAATGTAAGCAGATTGGGATAATCCTATTATCCGCTTCGATCTATCTCTATAGAGTCGAAGACCCAGTATATAGGAGACTTCTCCAAGATCTTTCATGGAGAATTGCTGTGAAAGCCATACTTTCACCGTAGTTAACATTCCTACATCATTCCCAATGAATAGAATGTCATCTACATACAGAATCAAAAAAGTAACCTTATCCTCACTGGTCTTCCTGTAAACACAGGGCTCATCCGGATTCTGCTTGAAGTCAGACGATTTAACAACAAAGTCAAAACAGATGTTCCAACTCCTAGAAGCTTGCTTAAGTCCATAAATGGATCTATTAAGTTTACATATCATGTGTTCCTGACCTGCAGCAATGAAGCCTTGTGGCTGCTGCATATAGATATCTTCAGTAAGATCTCCATTGAGGAATGTAGTTTTGACATCCATTTGCCAAATCTCATAATCATGGTATGCTGCTATAGCTAGCAGGATCCTAATGGATTTAAGCATGGCCACAGGCGAAAAGGTTTCCTCATAATCGATGCCCTCTTTCTAAGTGTACCCTTTCGCCACCAGACGAGCTTTGAAGGTCTCAACCCTACCATCGAGGCCCTTCTTCCCCTTGTAAATCCACTTGCAACCAATTGCTTTTACCCCGGAGGGCGGATCTACTAGAGTCTAGACTCCATTGGTCTCCATTGAGTCCATCTCAGCTCTCAAGGCCTCCACCCACTTCTGGGAGTCTATGTCCAACATAGCTTCCGCATAAGTCACGGGATCCTCCTCACTAGTCAAGGTTTCCACCAGGTAACTATCCTGGTCATAACCATAACGGACAGGTGGCCTAGATACCCGAGTGGATCTTCTAGGTTGGTCACTACCTGGAACTTGTGGGACATCTCCCACTGCTCCTGAGCTCTCTTCATCAAGAACTACTTCCTGACAATGGGTGTCTAGGATGTAATCGGTTTCCAAGAAGTGTGCATTTCGGCTGCAGAACACTTTCTGCTCACTTGGGTCAAAGAACAGGTAACCCATAGAGCCTTTTGGGTAGCCTATGAATAGGCAACGGCTGGTCTTGGATTCCAACTTGTCTGCACTCGATCTTTTAACGTGTGCTGGACAACCCCAAATCTTCAAGTGTCTGACACTTGGTTTTTTTCCGGTCCAAAGTTCATATGGAGTGTTCGGAACCGATTTGGTTGGAACCCGATTCAACACGTAAATCGCAGTCTCTAATGCGTAACCCCAAAAGGATGTGGGTAATTCTGAGTGTATGAGAAGTGACCGGACCATATCCAATAAGGTCCTATTCCTCCTCTCTGAAACACCATTAAGTTGTGGTGTAGCAAGAGGAGCCAATTGTGATATTATCCCGTTGTCCTTTAAGTAGTCCCTGAATTCGTCAGAGAGATACTCGCCACCTCGATATGATCGAAGGGCTTTAATTTCTCTCCCTAACTGTTTCTCGACCTCTTGTCTGTACTCTTTGAACTTTTCAAAGGATTCAGACTTATGTCTCATTAGATACACGTAACCATATCGTGAGAAATCATCTGTAAAGGTGATGAAATACACGTGTTGATTGCGTGTCCTAACACTCAGGAGACCACATACATCAGTATGTATAAGATCAAGTGTGGCTGTACATCTTTCAGGCTTACCGTTAAATGGTCATTTCGTCATCTTGCCTTGTAGGCAAGGCTCACAAGTGGGAAGATCTTCTACAGTTAGAAAATCCAAAGGACCATCCTTTACCAACCTTGTGATTCGGTTAACACCGATATGGCCAAGTCAGTAATGACACAGGCACGTGGGATTAACTGTATCACGGACTCTTTCCTTGGGGATTTCAGCCGACGTAGTTTCGATTATGTTAGTTTCTAGAGAATGATGTAGAACATAGAGACCGCTCTCTAGTTCCCCGCATGCGATGAATCTGTTGTTTCTTTTAATACTAATCGTATTACTAAAGAAGACAGAATAACCATCCGCACACAGTTTTGAGACAAAAATCAAATTTCTTCTTAAATTTTGTACATAAAGGCAATCTTTCAGTACAATTGTTCATTCTCTAAAAATTAACTCCACGGTTCCAATGACCGCGACTGCAACACTTGCAGAAGTCCCCAAGTAGAGCGTAACTTCTCCTTCACTCAGCCTTCTGCTTACCTTGAACCCCTGCAGTGAGTTACACGCATGAGTTGAAGCCCCGGAGTCAATACACCAGGACGCAGAAGCTACCAATAAATTGGTTTCTATAATACAAGATTCAAAATTACCTTTCTTGGATTCCAGGTAGGCAGGACAGTTCCTTTTTCAATGGCCAGTCTTCTTGTAGAAGTGACAGGCATCTGATGCTTTGTCTTTCTTCTGCTTCTTACCCTTAGTGGCTTTCTTCTGAGGCTTCTTTGCCTTCCTCTTTCTCTTGCCTGTCTTGCTAGCTTCAACAAGCATAACTACAGGCTCATCCTTTTTAATCAGTTCTTCTACTCGTTGCAACATATTGCTGAGCTCTTGTAAACTGACATTCAGCTTATTCATGTTATAATTCATGATGAACGGATTAAAGGAATGAGGCAAAGAATTAAGGATGGCATCTATCTGGGTCGCAAGGTCCAGCCCGGATCCAAGAGCTTCAAGCTCATTGATGTAGCCCATCATCCGAAGACAATGATCATGAACTTGTTGCCCTTTGGACATTTGAGCGGTCATGAACTGTTTCAAGACCTTTTGTCGAGTATAACGATTCTTCTCTTCATACATCGTCTTGAGACTGTCTAATATGTCCTTGGCAAGTTCGATCTGATCGAACTGCCTCTGTATTGGATTGTCCAATGAGGCAATGATGTAACACCGGGCAAGGGAGTTTTTTTCCTCTCAATCCTGATAATCTCTCATTTGGGCATCAGAAGCCCCACCACCCGGACGCTCCGGGGCAGGATTTTTAGCCACTTTGTCTAACTTTTCAGAAGTTAGGACCAACATAAGGTTCCTATACCAGTCGACATAGTTCAGGCCCTTTAGCTTGTTGTCATCAAGAAGCTTTGCAAATTGTCTGTTTGCCATTTTCTGATAAAAGAGCAAACATCAGTCCACAACCTAATTTGATTCATGTTCATTACACAAATATGGCTTTTAATCTACGTTCCATTCCCATTTATTCATCTCTGAGATTTCCCTCCCAGCTCAGTGACGGAGACTACGAGTTGTCTCTGAAAATGTGGGAAATCACATAGGGTGCATGGAGCCAACTGTTTCAACTGCATAACCCCACCACCTTTCTGTGAAGGATCATATCCACTCATCATATGAACTTTCCCTTTGGCCTCTGCCAGACAAAGTTCATAGCCGTTTTTAGGTAAACCTTTCTATCCAGTGAGTGCTCACCCATCATATTCGTGAATGTCAAGGTACCGTGAGAGAGTTCCCATTTTTTTGTGAAGCCCCTCCCACATCGGTCTATGACGCCCCTATCATCTTATGAAACACTCAGACAAGCCCAACAACAAATGGATAGCCCATTTTCTGGTGCGTTTCCTCATTACTAAAGGACCCATCCTCATGCTAATGATGGAAGGCCTTTAGAGAGTTCATCATATGAATCTCCCTATCACATGCACTCATATTAGTTGGAGGGAATAGTAATTACGCCCTAGTTTGATCTAGGTCAAACCAAAAGTGGCTCCCACTGACTTTCATAAAGCCAGATTTCGATGGGCCCAAATCGGCTAGGGTTCCACACGTATCCTCTCCATGAGGGGTGGGGCCCACCACTGAGGGAGGTCATCCAATGACCAAAAGGGACACCATGGCAATGATGTGCATTCAGCCATGGGTGCGCAAGAGCCACTGTCAAAATTGCATGAACCAAGTTCTTATGGTTCATGCTCAAAGCACATCACACATCCATACATCACATGCAAGGATAAATTGATCCAATCAATTAAATATCTATAAAGCCCATTTGAAGCCCATTTTTAATCCATAATATTAACCATTAATATTATCTAGGTATATGGGCTGAATTAGGGTTGATCAGTTCGGCCCATATAACTTAATCCGCGAAGTGGGCTTTAGCAGTTTTAACAACTTAAAACAGAGCCTTTACAGGTTGGGCCGAATTAAACATTTAATTAATTATCAATCCTCAGGCCCATTAGTGGGAAAAATAGGGCAGACATTCAGCCTTGATCGAACCCTAGATTCGGTCCAACCAGTTTGGACCAATCTGGTTCGAATGGGTCTAGGGTTTGATCTTTAATTAAACATTTAATTTAAGAATTATTCTGAAATTAATTACTGATAAAAGAATAGGCAAGAATCAGTCAAATAGGGATGTTCGCACAATCCATCCTGCAAAACAGAGGTTAGATCACAGGTTGCAGTTTCATAAACTGCAAAAATCGCAGATAGCGATTCTCCCATCTGCGAAATCTCCTTCTCTGCGCCACCATCTTCGATCCAAAATAAATAAATAAATAGAAAACCTAATTTCTATTAATAATTACTTTAGATCGAATGCCTATACATTCAGTCTAAAAAATAAAAAAAAAATTATTTTACAGACCAAAAGTAATAAAATAATCAAGAAACTGCAAAATCGCAGATTCCCTGCGCCAATCAAGATTTCGATCTCCATGTGTTCGAATAGCCCATAAATCAAGAAAATTATAAAGAACAGTTCTAAATAATAATCAGATTTATAAAAATTAATTTCAGAATAATCGCCCATTAACTGGAAACAAATTTTCGAGAAAAACATCATATCTATGCAAATCGGGTAGAACACCTTCTGTCCATTTGCGCTGGTTCAGATTTGATCCAATTTGGTTCAAAACTTGAACTTGGCTCCGATACCACTGAAGGGAGTGAGAGATCCATCGTATGGACGCCCAAATCTTGCGGAATAAGGTGGGCGAATTTCAAAAATCTCTCCCCTCAACTGGGAATCGCATTTCCTATTTTAGAAAAATCATATTTTTCAAGGATCAATCTTGAACCATGAATCGAACCAGATCTAAACAAAAGCAGTAGGAGAGGATTTTACCTAATACGGAGAAATAATATCTCCCAAGGAAGGTGTTCACGCCCAAGGAAGGATCCAAAGACTGCTTCCACTGAAGATGGCGTAGTGTAGGATGGAGCAAAATCAGCAGTGTTCTCTCCAAGAACCTAATCCTTCGCAAAAAATAGCAGGATGGCACGTGAGCACAACTTCCTATCAGTCCCTTCACAAGGAACTGATGTCAAGATCGAATCTTGATTTCTCCCACTGAACTGGAGGTCGAACTGGCAGGTGAGGTAGCGGTAGGAAGGAGGCGGCAAGAGAGAATTTTCGCAGATGTGCTGAATTCTCTCTTCTGTGATTTCAGCTGTGAAGACAAGTGAAGGACTTGTGTTGTGTGTCTAAAGGTTGCCGCCCCCTCCTCCTTTTATAACCTTAAAGGGATCAGCTCCTAATCCCATTAGGAGTTGCTGATCCAAATCATATTTGGATCAGACTTCCCTCTAAGTGATAAGGGTAAACCCTTATCTTATCTGTAGATTGGATCAGCCTTCTCCTAATCTCATTAGGAGGTTTCCAGATCTGAATCATATTCAAATCTAGACTCTCTGAGTGGATAGGGTTAAGACCCAATCCTATCTGCTAATCCAATCTCAGAATTCGCCCCTTATTTAACCGATTAAATTAGCCCAGTTCGAAATGGGCTTTAGGCCCATTAAGGTCATGTGCTCACTTAGCCTTCCTAACTGCTGCCCAGTTGGGCTTCCTTGTATGGCGTGGGACCCAAACATTTATCTACACATCAGCCACATGGGTTCAGCCCAGCCTTTGTTACAAGGCCTGACCAAATACACTGTTATGGGCAGTGCACCCCTGAAACCCATCATATGGGCTCTATGGGCCCAACACTTACCCTCTGTGGGCAGATGCAAGATTAGCCCATCAGGTATTACCCTCAATGGTATTATACTTAACCTCTCAGCCCATAATGATCAAACACTGCCCGACAAGAGAGGACCTCTCCCTCGACTGCAAGGAACAGTGTTGCACCCTCTGCTTACATGGATCCCGAGAATTAAAACCTTTTGCAAACTTTTTGGAAACCATAATATATATACTTTTATATCTCATATAAAATATATGTTGCAAAACAAATCTCAACGATTGAAATCGGCTGCTGACAAAGAGTTCAAATGGCACGTGGTCGTCAACCAGCCCAAGACCGTGACCGAGTTCCTCGAGCTCGTAGATTGGTTCATAGGAACAGAGGAGGAGATCAACCAGAAGGGCGAGCACACCCTCGAAAAAAGAAAAAGGGAACCGGAACTCCCGGCTCCTAGTGACTACAAGAAGAAGAAGGATCAAGCTCGGGGGGCAAAGCCAGTTCAGCCTTTCCGAGCTCCAGTAGTAGAAAGGGTGTTTACACCCCTCAACACGAAGCGAACCGAGATCCTCATGGCGATCAAGGACGCCCCATGTGTAAAGTGGCCACCTCGGCTCAAGGTCAATCCCAATGTTAGGAACAAAAACTTGTGTTGTAGTTTCCATAGAGATCACGGTCATAGCTCCGAAAATTATAATAACCTCCGCGATGAGATAGAAGAACTCATCCGTCACAGATATTTGAGAAATTTTGTACGGAATGGTGGTAATAGTAATAAAGCAGGTTGGCATGGGGAGCAGGATAAAGACACCCCCGAGTCCAGCAGACAGGCGGAGCAACCGTAGAGGCAACCCCCAGACGAGAGACCAGTCCGAGGGACCATCCACGTAATCGTTGGAGGATCGATTGTCGCGGGCTGCACTTCGGCAGCAGCTCGGTCATCAGCCCACGAAGCCGCCAGAGAAGAACTAAACCCCCCGAAGCGGCAGAGGGTGGAGGAGCCAATCTTCTTCACTGAAGACGACGCGCGAGGGGTCCATTACCCCCACGATGACGTGCTCGTCATCAAGATCAAGATCAATGACTTTGAAGTCAAGCATGTCCTGGTAGATTCGGGCAGTTCGACGGATATCCTCTTCAAGGCAGCCTTCGATCAGCTTCAGATCCCAAAAGGTGACCTGAAGCCCGCAAGCACTCCACTGGTGGGATTCAGCGGCGAGAAGGTTAGGCCTTTGGGGAAAGTCACTATGCCGGTGGAGGTCGGTACCTGGCCCAGTGTGGTAAGGCTCAATCACGAGTTCCTGGTGGTCACAACCCCCTCTTCATACAACGCAATAGTAGGTCGGCCCATCACCCACGTCCTGCGAGCAGTAGTCTCCACCTACCACCTAGCAATGAAGTTCCCTACAGACTTTGGAGTCGGAGTGGCGTGAGGCGATCATCTCGAGTCCCACAAATGCTACGTAGCCACCCTCAAAGGAAAAGCCAAGGCAGCTGACGGCCTCGAGCTGGGACGACCCGCAGACCAGTTCGCAGAGCGGGCCACACCTGCTGAAGAGACCATCCCCGTCCCGACCTCGACGGACGATCCAACGTGGGTACTTCAGATCGGCGCTTCTATTGAGGAGCCCCTGCGGTCTCAACTGGTAAGCTTCTTGAAAATTTAGACGTTTCTGCATGGTCGGCGGCAAAAATGCCCGACATAGACCCCAACATTATCACTCACAGACTTAATATTGATCCTTCAGTTAGGCCCGTTAGACAAAAGAAACGCAACCTAGCCCCGGAGCGATGGAGGGCAGTCGACGAGGAGGTCGGGAAACTCCTTGCAACCGATTTTATCAGGGAAGTCCATTACCCGAGCTGGGTGGCCAACCCCATTCTGGTGAAAAAGGCAAACGGTAAGTGGCGCATGTGTGTCGACTACACCGACCTGAATCGGGCTTGCCCAAAGGACTGCTTCCCACTTCCCAGGATCGACCGCCTAGTGGACGCGACCTCAGGGCACGAGTTGCTGAGCTTCTTGGACGCCTATTCGGGCTATAACCAAATAAAAATGGACCCAGCTGACGAGGAGAAGACCGCCTTCATAACCGAGTTTGGCCTGTACTGCTACAAGGTCATGCCCTTCGGGTTGAAGAACGCTGAGGCTACTTTTCATAGACTTGTAAATAAGTTGTTTGAGCCACTTGTTGGCATAAAAGTAGAGTGTTATGTAGACAACATGGTCGTCAAAACCCAATTTTCACATGAATTAATACAAGATTTACACTCAGTCTTTGAAATCTTGCGTAGATTTAATATGAAGTTAAATCCGAATAAGTGCGTCTTCGGTGTCACCTCGGGTAAATTCCTAGGGTTCATCGTCAACCGGCAAGGCATTGAGGCCAACCCGGACAAAATCAAGGCCATCCTAGAAATGAGACCACCCCGAAAGTTAAAAGAGGTCCAGAAGCTGAACGGCCGATTGGCCGCCTTAAGTCGCCTTTTGTCCAAGTCCGCAGATCGCTGTCTGCCCTTCTTTAAGGCCATAAAAAGCAAAGGCGTTGAATGGACCGAAGAGTGCCAGCTTGCGTTCGACGAGCTCAAAAGGCACCTCACCAGTATCCCAGTCTTGACCCGGCCCGAAGTGGGTGATGTTTTAGAGCTATACCTCTCGACGAGTGACGAGGTGGTCAGCTCGGTACTAATAAGAGAAGTAGATCGGGTCCAATGACCCGTCTATTATGTTGGTAAAGTGTTGCAGGGAGCAGAGACGAGGTACCCGGAGATAGAAAAGTTAGCCTATGCATTGGTTATAGCAGCCCGAAAGCTCCGCCCATACTTCCAAGCTCACACCAACATTGTCCTTACCAATAAACCTCTGAGTCAAGTTTTGCTCAAGCCCGAGGTCTCGAAGAAGGTTGACAAAGTAGGCCATCGAGCTCAGCAAGTACGAGCTCCAGTATAAACTGCGAATCGCTCTCCCCCAATACGGGAGAGCTCGGAGTTCCTGGACTGGTTGAACTCGAGCACCGTGAAGTAGCAACCAGCGCGACATCTCTCCTAGTTAGGCCAAGCCCGAACTAGGATGAAGAACCCTGGATCCTTCACGTAGATGGCTCGTCAAATCGGCAGGGCAGCGGAGCTGGGATCGTTCTGTACGGACCAAGCGGTGTGAAACTGGAGTACGCGCTACGCTTTGAGTTTGCGGCATCCAACAACGAAGCAGAATACGAGGCGTTGCTAGCCGGGCTGGACCTTGCAAAGGAAGTGAAAGCCAAGCACATCGTCGTCTGCAGTGACTCCCAGCTCGTGGTAAATCAAGTTCTGGCTGAGTACAAAGCTCACGAACCAACTATGGTAGCATACTTAGCCAAAGTAAGAGAGACTCTGCTCAACTTCTGGTCACACTTCATCCAGCAAATCTCGAGATCAGAGAATGTTGAGGCCAATGCCCTGTCACGGTTAGCCAACACGGGAGACAACACCATGAGGACTGTGTATATAGAAAACTTACCTCGGCCTAGCATTCTTAGGGGAGCAGAGGAGGTCGCACCCGTCGTTCAAGTAGAGCCGAGCTGGATTGATCCACTCACGAGCTTTCTGCTACACGGAGCCCTCCCCGCAAACTGTAATGCCGCCAGGAGGGTAGAGCGCCAGGCAGCCAAATACGTCATGATAGACGAACGGCTGTATCGAAGATCCTACACGCTCCCCTACCTGCGTTGCCTGCGACCCTTGGAAGTCGAGCTCGTCCTCCACGACACTCATGAAGGCCTGTGCGGTGGACACTTGGGGGCAGGGCCCTCACTCAGAAAGCACTATGACAAGGGCATTACTGGCCAACCATGAAAGCAGATGTGACCGAGCTTGTCAAAAATTGCGACAAGTGCCAGACGCACACTAACATCCACCACCGGCCCGCTGCCAACCTGAAATACCTCACCAGCCCATGGCCATTTGCACAATGGGGGATTGACCTACTCGGGCCATTCCCGCCAGCAACAGGACAAAGAAGGTTCCTAGTGGTGGCAGTGGACTATTTCACAAAGTGGGTCGAAGCTGAGCCTCTCACGACAATCACAGCTCGGAACGTGCAAAACTTCTTTTGGAAGAACATAGTGTGTCGTTTCAGATTACCTCGGGTACTGATCTCAGACAATGGTAAGCAGTTCGAAGACATCAAGTTCCAAAATTGGTGCCGAGACATGGAGATTCAGCAGAACTTCACCTCGGTGGTGCACCCTCAGGCGAACGGCCAAACGGAAGTTACGAACAGAGCTATCCTTCGAGAACTGAAAGCGCGCCTGGACCGAGCTAAGGGGCTGTGGACGGACGAGCTGCCCAGTGTACTATGGGCCTACCATACCACGGAAAGGACTGCCACAGGAGAAACCCCCTTTAACCTCACATACGGCACCGAAGTAGTCATCCCAGCCGAGATTGAAGTCCCCTCGCTAAGATTCGAAGCATATGAAGATAGAGCAAACGAAGACGAGCTACGTACCAACCTCGACCTGCTAGACGAAGTACGGGACCTCGCATACATCAGGACCACAGCCTATCAGCAAAGGATAGCTCGGTACTATAAGGCCAGGGTCAAAAAGCGGACTCTCCACGCTGGCGACCTAGTTCTCCACAAGGTTATGGTGCCTGAGCCCAGCGTTGGCAAGTTCGGTCCGAATTGGGAAGGACCCTACCGAATAAAGCGAATACTCGGGGAAGGAACATACGAGCTCGAAACCCTAGAAGGGAAACAAGTACCTCGGGCGTGGAATATTATCAACCTAAGACAATATTACCCGTAGATCACCGAACTGAGTAGACCACGAATCGCTCCCAGAGCCTAAGGGCCAATTCGCCGAGCTAGCGACGACCTCGGCAACACGAGATCCGGTCACCCCCTCAGAAAGGGCAGACTCCAGGAAAACGGATCACGAGTCACTCCCTATAGCCTAAGGGCCAGCGAGCTGGGTTGACTAAAGACCTCGGCACTATGCATGACCTTACCGCCTCGCCAGCATAGGCTTAGCATACCAAGGACCAAAGGCGTCTCGAGTACGGACTCTCCGACTCCTAGCCTACCTCGGTATATGCTGCTAGGGGTAAACACCAGCCTAAATGGCCAAGTAGACAGGTCGGGCACGCGCCTTACTAGCCTACCTCGGTATACACTGCTAGGGGTAAACACTAGCCTAAATGGCCAAGTAGACAGGTCGGGCACGCGCCTTACTATGCCTACCTCGGCGTGCGTTGCTAAAATCTTATGATCACCCCTACTAAGTACGAGAAAACAATTCGAGGTGATAGCGGTAAAGGGTCACCCACCTCAAGAGCCAAATTCACTAACTGAATAGCTCAGATAAGACAAGCACTTCGGCAGAAGAGAACTACACAGACACTTAACAGAATATATACTCTCATTACATAAGTATGCTTTCATTACAAGAAACCCCATTACAAAGAATCAAGAAAAAGAGAAAGTAAAACTAAGCCCACAGGCTCGGAATACAAGGAGAGTGCATATTCTGAAGGCTTGTCAACTCTACTCTGAAGGCTTGTCAACTTTACTTGGAGCCTCTTCGGGGGCCTCCTCGGGGGTGTCAGCCAGGTCAGTAGCATCAGCCTCCTCGTTGCCGCCTTCATCGTCGGAGTCTGAAGGCTTGTCAACTCTACTCTGAAGGCTTGTCAACTTTACTTGGAGCCTCTTCGGGGGCCTCCTCGGGGGTGTCAGCCAGGTCAGTAGCATCAGCCTCCTCATTGCCGCCCTCATCGTCGGAGTCTGGGTCATCTGCGGCCTGGCGGGCCATGTCATCTGTGATGTTCGAGGTGGTGAAGGCACTTATGTCGAGGTCGGGGTACGCGCGCCTCATCCACCACCTGCCGAGCTTAAATCCCCTACGGTAGGCCTGCGACATTACGTCGTCAAACCTAGACGATTTGACGTAGTTGATGACGGCCTGGGCCTTCGCCTCTTCGAGAGCTTCGTCGAAGATCTCGGTCTTCTCCTTGATGTTGGCTTTGAGGTACTCCACCTCGTGCTCCAAGGCACCCTTGACCTCCTTGAGTCCCTGCACCTCGAGCTGCGAAGCCTTTTGACCCGCCCTGAAGCTCTCCACCTCGAGCTTCAGGGCTTCCTCGGCCTTCAGTCTATCCCTTTCGCGAGCTAGCTCCTCCTTCTCTAACAGCAGAACCTCAACGAAGCTCTTCTGAGCTGCAACATCACTCTCCAACTGATGAATCTTGCACCAAGCTGCCCTCAGGTCAGTATGAGCTGTGCGAGATGAATCCTCCGCAGCCAAAGCGCGCCTTAGGTATTTGTCAGACTGAAAGGCCAACGCGTGCACGGCAGTGTTAACCTAGCAAAAGGAGGTCGGTCAGTACCGGGGAGGAAGGAACAAAAGAAAGGGAAAATAGTGACCCTTAGAGTGCGAACTCACCACCATAGCGTGGGTTGCAGCGTGAGCCCCGAGCTGACCAGGGGTGAGGTCTGCTCAGTCTATGACCTCTGCGGAGATGACAGCCCCTTTACTTCTTTCAAGGCTGACCTGGGGGTTCAAGATACTCTCTTCCTCCCCTTGGCTCCCCGAGCTGGATGTCGTCGTGTCTGCGGCACGATGAGCCGATCCCTCAGAAGCCTCGGCAGCAACCCCAGCAGGATCAGAGACTTCGGCGGCAGCCCCGGCTGGCTCCGCGATCAACTCTGCTGCCGTTTTAGGCTCCCGAGATGGTAAGTCCCCCTCCAAGTCTATCACTGGAGAGGCATTAGGGAGCTCGGGCCCCGAAGAGGGACGTGCGGAAGGTCTGGTTCAAGGGTGGGGGTCCTTGGGGATTCCACGTGCGCCTTCTTGGCAGCTCGCTTCTTCCTCTTCTTCATCTGGTGAAGGAGCCTCGGACCAGTGATCCTCTCTTCCTCCATGGGACCTGCAATAGAGCTCGGCGTCAGTAAGCTCAAAAACACTTGGCCGATTAAGCAAGACACTAAAGTAGAAATAGACCTACCCGGGCTCAAACCGGCCTGAATGAGCTTCCCTTCGACAATGTAGTCCCTATGATCGAACCCGGCCTGAGCCCATGAGTGAAAGGTTTCCCACGTCTTCCGATTAAGAGCAATGTTGGGAGCTTGAGTGGCCACCCTCCAGTTGGTAAGAAAAGGCCACTCCGTACTGCTCCGGACTACAAAGTAATCCCGCTTCCAGGCCGGGACCTTGCTTGGGAATTTATGTAGCATTTTGAAGCCCGGGCGAGGGGATAGATAGTAGGTCTGCCTGTGCTCGGGGGGAGCGCCTGAGGCACTCTTTTTTATTAACAGAATGGAACAAAGGATATCTACGGCTAAGGGGAAGTTACGTTCGGAACAAAGGGAGGTCCCGACCAAGTTCCGAATAGAATTGGGGAGGAGTTGGTCCAGCGTGATGTTGAAGCGCCTCAACACCTCGGGAATAAGGTGGTGAAGAGGGAGACGAAGCCCGCCAACAAGTTGCTCCCTAAAAATCACGATCTCATCTGGACCGTGTTCCCAAGGGAATATACCGGTGGAAAGACTACGAATACTCCTGAGGTAGGTTGAATTGTCGGATGAGGTGTTGAAGCCTCTCCAGCATCATAACAGATGGACCGAACTGATCCGGCACCCGACCTCGACGAGAGGTAGACGCCAGCATACCCGAGGTCACCCGTGCCTCGTGGGAAGGCCAGGCGACGGCAGGGTCACCCTGACCCAAGGTACCCACCTCGGGTTCGTCTAAGAGACTGTCCCCGCTAGACATGGAAGGGAATGAATTGGAGAAAAAGGAGAAAGGGAAGCTCGGGGACTCACCGGGAAAAAGACGCAACCGGACTAGAAGACCCGAGCTGAAGACTCCAGACGCGAGCTCAAAGTAGACGAAAGATACTTAGTGGCAAAAGAAAATGACCAAGGTCCCCCCTTATTTATAGCCGCTGGGCCCAGACGCCAACGGTCAGGATCGAAGCGATCTGACGGTCCTCAAGAAAACCGACTGCGAGACTCTCAAGGCGAAATCAGTTTAGCGCGTTTTTTGGCGTCCGCGAAGTCTAGATCGCGTGACGTCCCCGCGTAAGCTGTACGCAACCTAGCTTTTTCATTCCGAATGAACTAAACACCAGACCGGTCCGGCCAACGAGTCGCCCAACAAGGTGGCATGAGTACCGAGCCAAATCCACCCGGCGCACCGTGAATGGAGGGTGATTTGGCACGACCTCGTAGTCCGGGGACACGTGTGCGTGACCTGGCTCAATGAACATCTCAGCCTGACAGCACGACCGCGACTCGACGGGAGAGACACGCCGAGTCCAACGTTGGCCACTCGACGGGTTAAGCAACTCGCCGGGAACTAACACCTGGCCAACTTTGACTCCCACCAAGTGTGGGAGGTCCCGAGCTCCCCTTGGGGCCCGAGCTCCCCCTAAGGGGCCCTGAGTTCTCCCTCCCCAAGAAGGGAGCACCCCGGTTTTTGGCTAAGTGTCCCGAGGGAGGGGCACCTCGGGGCAGCACCGCCTCCAACGCAGGCACCTCGGCACCTCGGTACCAGGACAAACCTACCCCAGGTAGTCCGGCGTACAGTAGCTCGATAGGCTATGGGGAGGCCTGTCTGACATCCGTACCCGTCGAACCCGGTGGCAGGGCTCTGATCCCTTGCCAGGCGGCGTTCCGCCTGCTAGGCGGCATTCTGTTTGCCGTCTCTGGAAAGCATGACACGTCTGTCGAGCCTATACCTGGCGATGGTAGTCTGTAGCAGCAACCTGCGCCTGCCACACCTGCCCTGGCAGTAACGGCTAGGGCGGTGGCGGTTATGCCAGGTATGACCGGGCTCCGACATAAAAGAACTCTAACTCACACGAGGAAAAGGTATTGAAGCTTAAGCACTTTCAGCACTCTTACTCTCTACTCTTTCTCTGAGATTTTCTCCAGTTCTAACTTAGCCATCGGAGTGTTCCCACCGGGATAACTCCCCGGGAACCCTTCTTCTCTTTCCTCTCAGGTGCCGTTCGTTCCAGTCAGAAGCCATTTCACAGCCAGCTAGGAGTGCCCAGATCGTGCAGCATCAGCACCAAACCTAGGTTATCATTGGGAGGCAGAATCGAACTAAATAGATACTTTCTGTTTTCCAATCTGTCTACTTCATTCTTTTCTGTCTCTGGTGCTTCTGGTCTTATGGTGGCATTCAATAACTGCTGAAATAAGAAAGTAGAATGCTGAAAAAGTTCCAAATTTAAAAACGTGTCATTCAGCATTCCAGCAACTCAAGGTCTACTTAATTGTTGAATGATAAAGTCATTTTTAAGTTTGGGTTCGTTTCTGCATAATTTGGAATCATTTCAACAATGCGCCTGAATTTATGCCAATTTTAAATTTCAAATCTTTTCATATCTCACTTTTTCTTGATAAATCCAAAGGGGCTACACAAGATGAGGAGTAGAACGTCCCTAAGAACCACAAAAGCAGATATAATTCAGACAGCAGGGAAGACTGAGAACATCAACAGAAAGAGCACAACAAACAGCATTTTGAACCTCTCACACCAGCCAGTCAGCTGCCTGATTAGCTTCATGATAGATATGATGCTGGTAAAGAACTCCCTGCTTGAACAAATCCGATAGCTTCAGACAGTTATCTTTTTTTTTTATGGATAATGATAATTTTATTAAATAAAAAAAAAAAAAACATAGTATACATCCTACAACTCCCCCCAAAGAGGCGCAAGGTGCAGCCTCCAAACTACATCATAAAGCTTACAATTGAGCCCAAAAGATCTAATTCCTATGTAGTCCTTGTTTGGCTAGGAAATCTTCCAGCCCATTTACCAATCTTCTTTCCCATTGAACTGTGACTGAAATATTTCATGTTAGCCACTTAAATCTTCTCAAAGCCACATTCAATCATTAAATGCTCCACTGCCAACTCTTCTGCAATTTCTGCTCCTTGTATCACAGCTTGGAGTTCTACATTGACTGAATCCCCCATCCCTATAGGACCAGAAAATAGGGCTACAATCTGGCCCTCAGCATTTCTAAAGACTCCCCCTAATCCAGATGGCCCCGGGTTGCCCAAACTAGTGCCATCAAAATATAATTTTATGAAGCCTACATCAGGAGGCTTCCAATCTACAACTGACTTGCTTCTGACTGCAGAACTTTTGGCTAGTTGTTCCCAATTCCTACTTATATCATCAAAAGTGTAGGATGAGAACAAGTCCAAGGATTTTACCCAGCTTATGGCCCTACATAAAATACTTTCTAATACACATGCCTGATCCTTCTCCTTGTTATTAAAGACTCTAGCATTTCGTTCCCCTCCCACACGATCCACACCAAAGCAGCTCTAGCACACCTCCACAAAACTCTTCCTCTTCTCTTTGGCCACCTGAAAGTAGTAGGGTCAAAAAGATTGCAAATCTGCTCCGATTCTGTCCACCTGCACCCAAAAGGATCAAAAAGCTTTTCCCAAAGGCCCACAACAAAAGGGCAGGTGATTAGTATATAGTAGCAACTTTCTTCATTTGCTTTTCGTAGGGTACACCAGTTAGGAGAGATACAAAGACTAGGTCTTCTTTTTTGCAAAACATCCAACGTGTTGATTTTTCCAAGGAAAACTTCCCAACAAAGGGCTCCCACTTTTGGAGGGACAGGTTTGGACCACACATCCTTGTTATGAAAAGGTTGAGGCAGCAGATAGGCACACAAGGAAGTAAAGAAAGAAGAACAAAAAAAGGATCCTGAGGGCAAAGGCTTCCAAATACGGGTATCTAGAGAAGAAGGGTCCAAGCAAACAGGATCGATAGCTTTAAGGAACAAAGCAACCTGGTCAAGCTCAGAATCTCTCAAATCTCTCTTCTAAAACCTAGATTCTAGTTTATACCAAAAGAAAAGGAGGAGGACATAAACCTTTCAATTGGCTCTTTTTTAAACACAGGATGGAATACAAGGAGAGAAAAAGGTCCTTGAGGGTGAAGCCACCAATCCAAACATCCTCCCGAAACAAAACCCTATCTCTAGTACAAGCATCATACCTGATCAGGTTCAAGAAAACAGGAAGAATACTATGAATAGCCCATGGAGATTTCAGCATAGCCAGCCGAGATACACCAACATCCCAACCATTGCCTGCAACACCATGCACACTCCTTACAACTTTATGCCAAAGTCTTTCCCTTTCTAGAGGCCACCTCCACAGCCATTTGCCTAGTAAGGCTGTATTTTTTTTCCTTAGATTGCCTAATCCCAAACCCCCCTGCTCCTTCCTCCTAAGCGTATTTCCCACCTAACCACATGATCCTTCCTTCCCCCGACTCCCACAAGAAATCCCTCATGACTTTCTCTACCTTCAAAATCACCTTTTGTAGCGTTCTAAAGACCGAGAGAAAGTAAGTTGGAAAGTCTGCAAGAGTAGCTCTTATTAAAGTAATACGACCCCCAAGGAAAATGTAGTTTCTCTTCCAATCTACTTCAAGCTTCTTTGTGCATTTTTCTATAATTTAATTCCAAAATCTTCCTTCTCTTGGACTATCTCCTAAAGGCATACCCAAGTACTTCAAAGGCCAACTAGAGGTAAGGCAACCTAAGGACTCTGCTACTTCACTCAACTCCTCCATCTCCAAATTTACCACAACTACACAACTCTTTTCAAAATCGACCTTCATCTTCGACACGCATTCAAACAACTTTATTACTCATTTCAAGTTCCTAGCCTTTACGGGTTCTCCAGTCTCACAAAAAATGATTGTATCATCCGCAAATTGCAAGTGTGTTACCACAATACCTTCTCTTCCTACCCTCCATCCTCTAAACATGTCCAAACCATCAGCTCTCAAAATGAGCCTACTAAACACATCAGCTACCAAAGTGAAAAGGAAAGGAGAAAGGGGATCCCCTTGTCTCAACCCTCCAGAGGCTGGAAAGAAGTTTCTAACCACTCCCTTAACTAAAACTGAAAAATGGAAAATTTTTAAACAAGCCTCGATCCAACCACACCATTTCTCTCCAAACCCAAAGTTCCTCAGGGACTCCAACAAAAAAGACCAATCAACCATGTCCTACGCTTTCTCCAAGTCTAGTTTACATACGAAACCTTTCTTCCCCCTTCTCTTGAAACCCTCCACACATTCATTTGCTATCAAAATTTGATCTATAATCTGTCTTCCTTGAATGAAGGCCCCTTGTGATTGGCTTATTAAATTAGAAAGGGCTAGTTTTAACCTTAATGACAACACTTTGGCCATAATTTTATAAATGCTAGTCACTAGGCTGATGGGCCTAAAGTCCTTCGGTTGGACAGCATCTCCCTTTTAGGTATCAAGGCCAAGAAAGTGGAGTTGATCCCTAGACTTATAAAGTGAACACCCACAAACTCCACAAATACTGCCAACAAATCTAACTTGATGATATCCCAACAATCCTGAAAGAAAGCAATAGTGAAACCGTCAAGTCCAGGTGCTTTAGATCTATCCATTGAAAACACAACTCCCTTTATTTCTTCCAAGTCAAAATCCTTTCCAGCAAATTTGCCACCTCAGGCTACGAACTTGGGTTTGAAACCTGTATTTTTTATCACTATTCCATGCAGAGAAGGCTTTGGAATCCAACAAACCAGAATATGCTACCTGCAGATCCCTGTTGCGTTCTGGTCCTGTGGCATCTCTACGTGTAAATATTCGAGCGATCCGAACAATGGTGTTTGCATTGTTAAAGAGGAAGAGGAAAAGAAAGAAAGAAAGAAAGTGGGCTTGTTAATAATGTGATGTGAGAAACTAATATTTTGTAGTGTTGTCTGAAGCTGCAATTTGGTATTATTGCATTGGGAAGGATTTTCCCCCCTTTATCAGTTGAACGAATGGTAAGGAAAGGAGGGGTGGGGGGTAGTTTGAACCAAAAGGGAATGGAGTTCATGCAGGCAGGTCAGTGGAGGAGATCCTTGAAGATAGAAGCAAAAAATTTCCCGTTTGAAGAGATGAGAATCAAGGGGAAGGTAAGCCTAAAGGTAAGGAAAGCGAAAAAGGGTACAATATTGCTGGAAGGATTAGAAGTGATCAAGTGGCTAAGAGAGTTCATAGCTGGAGCCTGTTCAAAAGGTAAGCAGATAAACTGGCAGGATTTTAGTACATTAGAAGGGAGAAGATATGTTGTTGAATGTAAGAGGAATAGAAAAGGCTTCTTCATAGCTTTCGCTGAATTTTTTGGTAAGGGACAAAGGCAACTGGTGTGTTTACCAGCAGGAAAACAGAGCCAAGAATGGGGGGAAGTTGACTGGTTGCTCAAAGAGTTTTTAGCCTAAAGAGTAGCAAATGATAAAAAAGCCTCCATAAGGGAGGAGAAGGCATATCTCAGCAACAGCAGGGTAGAACAAGGACCAGTGGTCATGGCAAAAAAAAAGGCCAATGCAGAATGGTGGGAGATCTAGAGAGAGGAGTGGGATAGTAAGTTTGTGATACAAGCCAAGAATAAGGTTAATGATTGGAGGAGGGTAGCTGACTTACTGGCAACTAGGTTGAAGCTGAAGAGTGTCTTCATAGTAACCCCCTTCGATAACTGTAAAGCCCTCCTAGATCCAGTAGAGAATGAATTGGAAATATTGATTTCAGATCATTCACAGTCTTTAAATGGAATCCAACATCCAACTCCAAGGATTTATTCGTCGAAGATGGTGTGGTGTTGCGTGTAATAGGCTTGCCATTTCATCTGTGGAAACAAGAAGTAGCAGAGTCTATAGCATTATTGTGTGGAGGAATCTTGAAAGGAGCTTTCTGGGGTGCTCTTTATTCAGTAGCAATCCTGCTAAGTGGTGTGAAACCAGAAGACATTCCACGAAAGGTAGAGGTACGAACAGAGGGGAGTTTTGTCTCTGTGTGGCTAGCATCCTCCATTGAAGCAAGGCTGTGGAAGGAGGCTCGTATGGTAGGAGGGGAGAAGGAGGAAGAAGAAGCATTACATGGACTTGTGAGATTGGTTAATTCAAATGGAAAGGAATGTTTCACTAAAAAGGGCCAACAAATTCTGGGAAGCCAAAAAGCTTTGGGGCAGATGGAAGGTCAAACCTGTAGAAAGCAAGAAAAGGCTATGACAAATGGCAGATCTTTTGCGCAGGTGGTGTCAGGGGAAATAGACAAAAATATACCAATGTCTAAAGGGAGAGAGCTGAACCAGCAACCTCAGACAGGGAGGATTGCTGGTTCGACCATTAAAACAGGGGGGCGTGACTTGTTAAGAGGTCATGTGGGAGGAAAAGACTTAGAAAATGGACCCAATCAAGTGGATCCCTTTTCTGGTGCGCCGGAGAAGGCAACTCAAGTAAAGGTTTTAAAGTCGGGTTCTTATATTACAAGTTTTGAGCCCAAGGCCCATTACAAGACAGATGGGCCAAGGGACCCTTTAAGTAAGCATGTGACTGGGAGGAGGGATGAACTGATAGACAAGATTAAGCGTCTATCTTCTTCTACCCCGAATCCCTCCTTTTGGTCGAACAGTTCAGGTGCAAAATCTCAAGACTCTCAGTCTCGAGGCTCTCTACAGTGGGTCCCATCCAACCTGGCGAACTGTCTCTCACCAGATAGGCACAACCCGAGATACCTGAAGCCTAGTGATATGAACAAAACAGGGTCTGAAGTTTGGTTGAGTGAACAAAACAACAGTGACGATTCTGATAGAGACGAAACTGTAAGCTTGGGAAGTCTGTCTCCGAAAAGCAACAATGATTTACTTGAAATAGAAAGTTTGCATACAAAGCTGTTGTTTTTAGAGGAAGAGATTGAAGAGGCAGGTGGCGGGAAGACTAGAAATGGCAAAGAAAATGGTCCTAAAGCTGTGAAAACTCCTTTTCCCTTCGTTGAGGGAGCTGCCCTGAGTCTAATGAATTACAAGATGTTGGTGGAGAGGGACAAGAATCGGCCGTGAGGATGGATGTGGGTATTCTAGTGTCGGAAACACAGAGAAAGGATTTCCAAGTGGGTAGGTCGTCAGGAAGTGATTCTTTCACTATGTCTACTTCACAACTTTGTCCAAAAAGGGGAAAGGCCTTAAAACCATTTGTCGACTGCCAACAACTAAATTCTAGTGATTCTAGTCCTACCCCCGTCCTACCAGGCATGGGTGTCAATTCTTCTTTAGGTACTAACTAGTGTGCTATGCCTGTAACAGATATGCCAGCTTCCCATCCAGGAGGTTCTGATGCAAGAGAGAGGGTGATAGTGGAAGGAGGAGAGAGGGTGATGGAAGGAAGTAGTAAGGGGGAGGCGGACAGAATTTGGGAGTTGATTTGTACAATGATGGAGGAACTTAAAAAAAGGAAGGATTCTTAGAGAGATGTTGTAGCCAAAATAAGTGTGAGCAAGGTAAAATTCTTCCTCAGACATTGGCTGGAAAGGATGAAGAAAAGAAAGAGGATGATTGTTGTATTAGGAAGGGAGGGGGGGAAGGAACAAAGAAGAAAAAAAGATCTGAAGTGGAAAGACTAATCTAAGACATTGAGGGAGATTTAGAATTTAGTGGTAGAGGGGATAGGAGGAAGGGCCTAAAATGAGGAGATTATGGCCTTTTAATGAGTGTTTTTGCTATTTTGTCTCGATGAAAATTATTAGCTGGAATGTAAGAGGGTTAGGGAGTGCAAGAAAGAGAAGGGTGATCAAAGACCTACTCCGAAGGGAAAAACCCGATATTGTGCTATTACAAGAATCCAAAATGATGGAATTAGATGGGAGATGGGTGAGGAATTTTTGGAGGTCTAGAGGTTTAGGTTGGGGAGCCTCGGGGGTGATAGTAACATTGTGGAGGGAGGATGTGGTGGAAGTAGTGGAAGAATTGATGGGCAGATTCTCAGTTTCCATTAAGTGTAAGAATGTAGAGGATGGGTGTGTATGGATCTTAACCAATGTTTATGGCCCTAATTCCTATAGAGAGAGGAATGAGATGTGGGAGGAACTATATGCAATCAAGGGGCTATGAGATGGCCCTTGGTGCCTGGGCTGGGATTTTAATGTCACTAGATTCTTTGATGAAACCAGTAATCCCCAACAGGTAATTACAACAAGCATAAGGAAATTTAATGGTTTTATTGAAGAATGTGAATTGAAGGAAATACCTCTGCTGCAAGCCAGTTACACTTGGTCCAACCTTCAAGAAACCCCTTTGTGTTCGAAGTTGGATAGGTTCCTATTTAACCTTGCCTGGGAGAATAGTTTGGAAAACTTGGTTGCTAAAGCGTTACCCAGGGTTACCTCCGATCATTGTCCGATCCAGATAGATACTGAGTTTTTTCCTACAGGACCCAAACCTTTTAGATCGAAAATGTGGCTTACCCATCCAGATTTTGTGAAAAAAGTGAAGGAATGGTGGGGTGAGGAGGAGAGGGGGATAAGATGGAAGGGGATCAAGTTTCATAAGAAATTAAAAAGGTTGAGAGCCAAAATAAAAGAGTGGAATAGAGATCATTTTGGTAGAATTGAGGAGCAAAAATTGTGCCTAATCTCTCGAATAGAAAACTTGGATGTAAAGGAATCTCAAAATGGGTTGACTAAGGAGGACAAAGTGTTAAGGAGACAATTGAAAAAGGATTTGGAAGAGGTGTTACTGAGGGAAGAAATCAGTTGGAGACAAAAATCTAGACACAAGTGAATTAAGGAAGGCGATGGGAACACAAGATTTTTCCATGATTTGGCAAATGGGAGATGAAGAAAGAATCTTGTGACCAAGCTAGAGAATGGAGAGGAGGTGATTACCAACCAGGATGACAAGGCCAAAAAATTTGTGGACCACTTCAAATCGATTTATAGAAGACCTTTGAGTGAGAGCAGTCGTGGAAGGGGTGGAATGGCCAAGAATTGATGACGGAGTGGCAAAGTGGCTGGAAAGGGAGTTTGAGGAAGAAGAGATTAAGATAGATGTCTTTCTAATGTATAGATCCAAGGCTCCAGGTCCAGATGGCTTTACAATGGGTTTTTATCAAGACTGTTGGGAGGTGTTGAAAGAGGATTTAGTTGAAGTCTTTAAGGAATTTGCAGACAATTACTTTATAAGTCCTGGAATTAATGTCACCTTTTTGGCCTTGGTACCTAAGAAGAATGATGCCAACCACCCAAAAGATTATAGGCCTATTAGTCTGGTGACAAGCATCTATATTAGTCTGGTGACAAGCTTCTATAAACTTCGGGCTTAAGTGCTCTCTTTGAGGATCAAAACAGTCCTCCATTCTATCATTAGTGAAAACCCAGGGGGCTTTCATTCAAGGACGACAAATAGCAGATCAGATCTTAATTGTGAATGAGTGTGTGGAGGAAATGAAAATGTCTAGGAAGAGAGGTTTCATTTGTAAATTGGATCTTGAAAAGGCCTATGGTTTGGTGGACTAGGAGTTTCTATTAGAGGTTATGCGAAACTGTGGATTTGGGGACAAGTGGTGTAGTTGGATTTTTGGGTGTATCAGTACTTGTCACTACTCTATTCTGGTAAGGGACTTTTTTCTAGCTTGCAAGGGTGTCAGGCAAGGGGATCCACTCTCACCCTTCCTTTTTACCTTAGTAGCTGATGTGATTAGTAGGATCATTACTAAGGCTGACAGTGAAGATGCCATTAGGGGTTGGAGATTAGGGAGATACCAAGTCCCCGTCACCCACCTTCAGTTTGCAGATGACCTAATGATCTTTTGTGAAGGAGGTTTTAGCGAAAAGGTAGCAAACCTAAAGGAGCTAATCAAAGGATTTGAAAGTATTTCTAATTTGAGAATAAATTTGGAAAAGAGCTGCATAGCGGGTATAAATTTGGAGGTAGGGGAGGTCGAGGCTATTGCGAAGTGTCTTGAGTGTTCCACCTCTACTTGGCCTATGTCATACTTAGGGCTTCCTTTAGTGGCAAATCGTAGGGAGAGTAGATTTTGGACCCCAGTGATAGAAAAGTTTGAGAAGAGATTAGCATCATGGAAGAGGAACTATGTCTCTTTAGGAGGGAAAATTACCCTAATAAGAGCTACCTTGGATAACTTACCTACCTATTTTTTGTCTGTTTTTAGAATACAAGTTAGGAAAGCTAGGAAACTGGAAAAGTTGATAAGAGATTTCTTATGGGAGCCGAGACAAGAAAAAAAGGATCACTAGGTTAATTGGGAAACTGTGCAGAAGTAAAGAAGAGGGGGGTTTAGGACTTGGGAGGGTAACTAGAAAAAATCAAGCTCTGTTAGGGAAATGGTTGTGGCGATGGCCATTGGAAAGCGAGAGATTGTGGCATGAGGTGGTGGGAAGCATTCATGGGAGGTCAGAGAATGGATGAGATGCTAGTGTATCAAGGAAAGCTAACTTAGCGGCACCTTGGAAGGCCATTCACAACACCCTTCCTCAATTCCTCAATTTCATCAGGTATGAAGTTTGTTCTAGCAACTCTGTCCTTTTTTGGGAGGATATTTGAGTAGGAGACACCTTTAAAGGATTTGTTCCCTTCGCTATTTTCTGTTTCTTTGTACAAAAAAGAGGTGGTCTCAAAATTTGTCTCGCCTTTGGGAACACCCTTAGATCCTACTTGGGATTTTGGGTTTCATAGAGGACTTAGGGATGATGAAATTGAATCTCTTCCTATCTTGCTTGGTTGTCTTAATCAGGTTTGTTTGGATCCCTCCAAGCCAGATAAGAGGGTATGGACTCCTAGACCCAATGAAACCTTCACTTGTGCTTCTTTCTTCAAGTCCATCTCTCAACTTTCTACTCACCAACCCTTTCCGTCAAAAGAAATTTGGTGCAGGCCAATTTCCCAAAAAATTATGGCGTTTTGTTGGGAAGTATTCCATGGGAAAGTAATCACTCTAGATAGCCTACAAAAGAGAAGACCTTTCCTCTGTATTTCTCCTAATTGGTGTATCCTCTATAGAGTTCACGGTGAGGATTGTTACCACCTATTAATATCTTGTCCCTTTTCTGCAGACTTTTGGGCTTGGCTACTTTCGTTGTTTGGGAGTAGTTGGAGTCTACCAGCAGAAGTTCACATGCTCTTCAACCATTCTACCTTTTATTGGCCTACAAAAATAGGGAGAATTATGTGGAGATGTGCTCGTGCTGCCTTGATTTGGACTCTTTGGGAAGAAAGGAATGTTAGAATTTTTCAAGAAAAGGAAAGGAGCAATCAGGAATTGAAAGACTATGTGTTAAATAGGGCAATACCTTGGCTGAAGACCTTGGAAATCTTTCATCAATTCTCCTTTAATGACCTTTAGAGAAATTGGTTAGCAGTAGCGAGGTGTTCATCCCTAAAGGACAAATCAATTACAAGATGGTTTCCTCCATTTGAAGGCTCACTGAAGCTGAACTTTGATGGAAGTAGCATGGGTAATCCAGGATTATCCGGAATGGGGGGTGCTTTGAGAAATGAGAAGGGAGAGATTTTGTTGCTCTACTCAGGTCCCTTGGGAATTGGGGACTCCATCAGGGCAGAACTTTTAGTTGTTGTACAAGGGGTGCAATTTGCAAACCAGTTGGGGGTACAACACCTAACAATCGAGGGGGATTCCAAAATGGTGGTGGGTTGGTTGAAAAATCCTGAAGAGGCTGTGGCGTTACAAGAATGAAATGAAGAAATTTAGTTGGTTGACAAGGAATATGTTGGTCACTGTATAGTGGGTGGGGAGATCAGCAAATACTTTGTCAGATGTGTTAGCTAAGCAAGGGGTAAATAGGGAAGAATTGTTTTGGGCTCAGTTGTGATTCTTGCTTTTCTTTCCTAGTTTACTTGTAAGATTCAAGGAGGGGCTGCAGCTCGCGCCTCTCCCTAGGATGTTGTATGAACTCACTCTAAATCTGCTTCTGAATTAATAAATTTATTTTCATTCATCAAAAAAACATTTGCCACCTCAGGGTCCAATCTAGGCCACTCTAACCCTTCCACTCTAAGCCTCACATCCCCTTGTCTTTTGTAAACTGCTTTTTAACCACCAAGGTGGAAAGAACTTTAGAGGGCACAAAATGACCAACTTGGAGCAGCCCATGCTTCTACAAGGTTAATAGTGGATATACCCAGACAACAAGCTTTAAGGTTAAGAACCTCCCCCAAATGATTCCTAGCAATACAAGCTACTGAACAGACCTCACCATTAATACAGGATGCATCAAAATTGATTTTAATGGACCCCACTTGAGGATATTTCCAAATAATGGCTTTCCATGACTTCATATTAGTTTCCTTAGACTTACATTTGAAGCTTCCCTGACATTCCAAGAAATAGTTTAAAGCTTTGGGGGTGGGGGAGCGGCTTGTTGTCCAAAGAGACTAGAGAAAAATGCACTTCTCTTTGCATATATTTACAATTGATTCTAGGGGCTCCTCTCTCTCTCTCTCTCTCTCTCTCGGAACTTTTTATTAAATTTGAAAAATTGCTATATACACTAGACAGTCCTTGAAGCACCTTCCACATGGAGGCTTGTAATGTTAAGAGACATGTTGAATCTTAAGCCATATAGTAATGCCAACATATGCTTTCACCAAGTTCCCATGGCCTATAGGTCCTGAATAGATGAACACGATAGCACCTTCATGGTTCCTAAAGATCCCCCCAACTCCTGAAGGACATGGGCTCCCAAGGTCCTGAATAGGGACCCCTCTTTTTTTATAATTGGTCTTATTCAACTTTAGATATAAGATTTTTTTTATTAGTCAATTTTAGATAATAGAATTTTTTTATCAGCAACACAACGAAAAGAATTTTATTAAAGAAAAGAAAGTACAGATTACAACAAGAAGTTGTGAAGAAAACAGTGTTTTAAAAGCGCAAGGTGCAAGGCAAGGTGTGCACCTTTTTGAAGCAAGGCACAAAATTAAAAAAAAAAATGCTAAAAAATAAAAAAATAATAAAAAAATGCAAAACAAATATTAATAAAAAATATAAACTTAAATTTTAAAATAAATGTTTAAAAAAACCTATTATCTAAAATTAAAATACATAAAAATAACATGTAAAGCATATTCAAATGAGAACTTAAAAATAAAATAAAACATATAAAACATTTTCAAGCATGTAAAAACCACAATCTCTTTTTTTTTCTTCAATTGCATTACTTCAAGCAACTAATGCGATGTAAAACATATTACATTCCTGATTTTACGAGCCGCCTTTGTGCCACGTCCCTCAAGGCAAGCCCAAACAAGTCCATTTTAGGGTCTTAAATTCTTAGTTCTCACACAAAAAATAATGATTTTGTAATTTTAATTGCTTTTTAAGAAGATATTTTATTAGGATGAATGAATGACCAACATTACCAAATAGGGGGTTGTTTGGGCTTACCTCAAGGGGTATAGCACGGGGATTTGGGGGCGAAGCCCCCAACCCAACTACTAGGTTCAAAAAAAGGAAAAAAGCATCAAATTTTCAAAAGGCACACGCCTGGGCTGAGGCACAAGGGGCATCAGGTGCACACCTAGGGAAAGGGCTGCACCTAGGACCTGGGTGAGGTACCTACCCTAAAATGCGCCTTGCCTGTGCTCCTAGGCATGCCTTTTAAATCACCAGAAGAAAAGCAGTACAAAACAAGACTATCCCCCCATAAGTATTACAATTGTGCCTAGTACAAATTTTGTTTCTGAACTCCTTGCTTAGCAAGATTGTCTGCCAAGCTGTTAGCAGATCTTCTAATCCATCTTACTTGAATATTCAGATCTTTTGAGAGCCATTTGAAGTGCCTGAATTCATTTTTGAGCTTCCAAATCACCCCTTCACCTTTTCTTGGCCAACCTACTACAATCTTTGAATCATCTTCAATGATTAACCCTGCCAATATAAATTTCTTTGGCTTTCTCCACCCCAAGCAATCTCCTATCTTTCCCACTTCCTTCATTGATTGTGGAAACAGACATTTTTTGAGACATCAATTGCAAGGAAGAAAGTTCAGTGAATTCAGTAATAGGAGGCCATGGAGCTCAAGATGGAAACCATGGCATCGTTGATAGAAGATTAATAACTGCTTTAGTGAAATGCCCAAGGTTCTCTAGTTGAAGGCCCATAAAAGACTATTAACAGATGCCCATTTCAGCACAATTCTTTCAAATTTTCCATGCAACTTCTCAACAGGTGAGGAGCCATTTTTGAAGGTATGGCTAACTCTTCAACTGGCAGTTTGGCTAAGAGCCAAGTAGGGAAATTGTTTTGGAGACATCAATCATAGGACAGATTTCCATTCTTTGTATCAATATTTGGGGATTTAAGCTTGCAAAATTGTTTGTTAAGTTCTTCTTTGTTTGGTTTTCTTTTGAGACCCTTCCCTACAGTGGGGTTCCTTTTCCTTGCATTATTCCTTCTCTTGCTTTTTTAATGCATATTATTGTTATCGATAAAAATATTCAGGAGTCATTGTAGAGTTGGTATGCCAAAAGCCTCCTTCCTACAAGCAGGAGGAAAGCATGTGGAGATGCATCTTGGCTGCCATTTGTGGAATATATGGGATCAAAATTCCATGTTCTTTCCATATAGGCCTCACACACCTAGGATAATCATTGCAAATTTGCTATTAGAGATGCTCAATTTGGCAGTTGTTCAACAGGGAATGTTAAGCTTCTAGGTGTTGGAGTTGACAACACCTATGGCTATTAATTGGAAAATATAGGGCCTTCGGTCAGAATGTCTGTCCATGCATGTGTTCATGCACACCAAAACTATCAGAAAAAGAAATAAAGCAAATGAAGCAAGCACAATGTGAAGTCAAATAAAATATACATAGATAAAAATCTGAGCAAAAAGAGGAAAAAAGAAAAAATAAAATGCAAATTTGAAATGCTTGCCTTGTTCCAGTTATTGCCATGAATTGCTGAACTTTGTCACGGTGCCCTCTGCCCAATTTATGCTGTCAGGCAAGCAGATTGCAGTTAGCACATCATTAATAATTAATAAATAATAATATTGCAAGGAATATACCAATAAAAAAGTTTAACATTTCAAGAAAGCATGTATATGCTGTAAAGCAGGAATGCACATAGACTCGGCACATGGTTTTGGCTCATTAATCATGTAAAGTCCTTCTATCCTTTTGTGGTTTACCCTTGTTCTCTATGGTAATATAACATATATATTAGACAAGGCTTATTATCCATGGTGATTGAAAAAAAAAAAAAAATAGCAGTTCACATCCCAGAAAACCCTTACATAAACATCTAACTGATGAATGTTTTAGAGTCAATCTGCTGTCAAAGAACCAGATGACTGACGGGAGTGTTTATCTCCAATTGCATATTTTCATGGAGACTAACAGAGGATAATGCATCTGAAAAGGAGATAATTAACAGCTGCAGCAGTGCAGTGGCTTGCTGATTGGGAAATTGTTAATGAGAAATCTTTTACTGTCCCCGCTCAAGATCCTATGCTGTCCACAGTCCACACAGGCTCTCTTCACATGACACATTAGTCCACATAGTCAAGCCTCTGGCCCGTTACCTGTTACCAGTGTATTTTTGAAAGTACTGGTGTATGGAGTCCATAGGGACTGATGTTACTGGTTTATGGAATTTGTATGGACTATCATGTTACATAGGAAGGACTCCATGGACAGCAAAGGACACCAAAATTTTCTCATTGTGAATGAGGCAAAGCACAGCCTCTGCTCTTGCATGGAAAGGGGGGAAAGCAATGATAGAGAAGGGGGGAGGTGGATACCGTGTTTCAAAGGTGACTGAGAAGCAAGTGGGGATCTTCTTACTGTGACAAACAGTCAGGATTTTAGATCAGACAAAGAGGAAAATGGCTGCCAGCTGCCTGAACCAAAAGGTTTAGGATTTATCTCATTTTCACTGGGGAAGAAGACATAGTTAGGAAGGAGAAACAAGAATGACGAAAGAGAACTATATTACCTGGTTTTACATTTTCCCTTAACAACATGTTATAGAGTATTTTTTGTATGAAAAGATATGAGAATGAAGCCACCCACCTAGGACAAGGAGATTAGATTTCCCCAAATAGATCGTAATCATGTTTTAAATATATGCACTGATATCAATATAGACTATATCATATGTTATTATATATTTATATAATAAGTTCAGATCCTTATCAGCCCAATCAGGGTAAGCCCTCTACCAACAGAATTATTTCAGGCCTAAAAACTTGGATCTAGAAATGACCCAACAGAACAAGGATCTGTCATGGACCTTAAGAGGGCATTTATATTATTTGCTTGCTGTTCAATCAGTGCAGGATTCCCTTCTTTTTAGCAATATTTTGTTCAGTCCCGTGACTGTTAAGGGGGGGTTTAGATATCAATCAGCATGAATGAGCAGATTTTGGAGACTTTTCTTCATTTTTCCATTTGGCAGTGCAGTTTGAGCATATGATAGAAAAAACTTCCTACACCACAGCTTTGTTTGGACCCTGTGGAAGCAGGCCAGTTCCTCTTAAAGCCCATATACTCATAAGGATTTTATAAGCATGAGATGGGATCACATTGAGTAATTTTTCAGTTGGTGCATTGTGCAAAGGAAAATTTTCTTCTTCACCCTTTTGTGTAATCGTGTTTGATGACTGTTTTGTGGCTGGTTATCTTCCCATTCATCAAGTAATTATCATTTCTTGCAATATAAATATGTTGGTATTCATCAAAATATTAATTAAAATGCAACTTGCAAACCCATATGCACCAAAATATACGAAGATTAATGATCCTCTCTAGTATGATTATAATTTGGTTCAGGGAATAATGATTTATTATCCTGTAAATGATCATCGCAAAGAATACCCGAATTGCTTAAAAACATAAAATTCTATCTTAGAATACGACACTCAGGTTAGATACAAGGTGTCAAACCAAAAAACAGCAAAGTCGATCATCTTTAATTCAAGAAAAAGATAGATAAAAAAGAAACAAAAGGAGAACCGTACTGTTAAAGCCTAAACGCTTCATGAATATAAAATGATATAAAATAAACACAATTAGAGATACTGACCATATGAAAATTTGGAACCGAAATTCTATCAGAGATACTGACCATTTTGAGTTCGTTGTAGAAAACCTAATTATCGAAGAAAAGGACGGCTTTCTTTACAGAATTACGGAGAGAGAGAAACTAGGCTTTCGATTTTCTGCCTCACTGTCGTGCACTCTCTCTCTCTCTCCTCCCTCTCTACTTCTCGCCCTCCTTTTCCCTGGCTTCGGTTTCCGATTCCAATTACACCATAGAAAGGCGTCGACGCCATATTCACCCCACCGCCCCACGCCCGGTTAATTTGCTAAATTACTAACAAAGACATATAACTTTTTCTATTTCATTTAGAGGAGTTATGCGATGTACAGATTAGCGTTAAAACACCTCCTATTTTATAAATAAATTACAGACACGTGCTCTATACTTTGTTTTGTACAAAAAACTCCCGCCCTGGACTTTTTTTGCGGTTTTTCCCCTAAACTTTCTTTGGCAATTTGACCCGCCCCGTCAGAGCTCCACGGCCCTCCACCCCCTCCGCCTCAGTCGGGGCAGGACTTTTAACCTCTCGTCGGGACGGATATGCAAAACCCGGCCCCGCCCCGCCCCGTTGCCATTACTTTGTTCTTATCGTGGGATCTATGTCGTTGTAATCGGGTTAGGTTCGAAACGGATCCACAGCTATATTTGAAGTTTTGAACCTATTTCAATTGTTTAAAAATGCAATCGATCCGGAGTGAACTAATTCGAATCCCATCGGACTTGGATTAGTCTTACAAGTTACAACAGCAGATGAGCTCAACGGCTCAAAAAGGAAGGAACGTTTCCCGCCAAAACCTGTCGTTCTAAAGGAAATGCCGAACTTCTTGGTCTCCCTCCCTCTACTGACTCTGAGCTCACGAACCCTAGCAGCTTATCTGCAGGAAGATGGGCGAAACCCCCAAACTAACGAAACGATCCTCTCCTCGGATTCTCAAATCGTCGCCATCTTCAGCCGTTTCGATCCCCCCGACACCGGAAGCTTTGGTTCCTCGCCGGTCGTCGTGGCGGATCTCTTTGGGTTCCAGCCCTCCACCCCCCTGCAAATCACTTCTTCAAGTTGAAGAAACCACTAACATTCATGGAGAAACTCCAAATTCCGCTAAAAATGGCAGAAGATCTACCAAACGTTCGGAGAAAGCATCGATCGGAGCTTCATTTGCTCCGATTTCTCCTGATTGTTCAGAGTCAAAGAAAAGGAAAAGATCTGAGAGGGCGGAAACAGCTAAAACGAGAGCTCGGTTTTTGAGAAACTCGACGTCTCATAAAAAGAAAAAGAACAATGACGTACCCAAGAGGCGTGTGTATTACAAGAAGGTCGTCTATGACGAAGGGGAATTCAGTATAGGAGATGATGTTTATGTCAAGAGGAGAGAGGACGCAAGCTCTGATGATGAAGATCCTGAGGTGGATGAGTGTCGCATATGCTTCAAGTCTGGAAAGGCTCGGATGATTGAATGCGATGATTGCTTGGGCGGATTTCATCTCAGATGTCTCAAACCTCCTTTAAAGGAGGTTCTAGAAGGGGATTGGATATTGTGGATTTTGTGAGGCTAGGAAAATGGGGAAGGCGGTTGAACTTCCATCCCTTCCAAAGGGGAAGAAACGACGTAGAACCTTGAGAGAGAAGCTTCTTTCAAGCGATCCATGGGCTGCACGTATTGAGAGGTAGATTCTCTTAGTAGAGTAATATCACTTTTTGCTCTGATCGTCTTATGTAGTAGTCTATTGAGATTTTTCTTTTGGAATTGGACTAGTTTATGGAAAGAACCAGAAGGGGTCTACTGGTTTCGGGGACGTTGGTATATAATTCCAGAAGAAACTGCATCAGGAAGACAACCACACAATCTAAGGAGAGAGCTTTATCGCACAAATGATTTTGCTGACATTGAGATTAGTGCCATTTATTTATTACTTGTGTTTTTCTTTTCCTTCATGGAAACATGTTATGTCATTGCTATTTTTCTGTTTTTCCAGTGATAATCTTTTAACTTTTAAGGCTGGGGTTCTCCATGACAATTCAGTGACTACTATGGGACTAAATCTCAAAACACGTTTCCATTTTTCACGATATTATGCATAGATCGGATATGTCATGGCCAATTCCTTGGGAAAATGGTGCCTTCCATGATGTAATCTAACAAGTAAGATTGCCTTCCATGATGTAATCTAGTAAGTAAGATTGCCTTCCATGATGTAATCTAATAAGATTTTGACAAGTGTTTACATAATTTTCTTGTCTGAAGAAGTGATTCATCAAAACAATGAGTCTCATGTTCCATTGATGTGGACACATCTGAGATCACCAAATGCTTGGAAATAAATTAGTGCAGGAATAACATGGAGTGAACAATGAGTCTCCTATTGCATAGGGCTATGGGCCTACGGCTTTACCTTGTGAAACCATGATCATAAAGATAGGGATGAATGAAAACTAAAATTCTTGTACACAGCCACTCCCAACTCCCCAGAAATATATCCTATATTTAGATCATATCAGGCACAATATTAACCAGTTACAGTTTGTATAGAATGGGACTTGCTGCTAGTTAGAAGTGTTTCAATGGTTCAAATAGATCCTGTTCAGAGAGAGAGAGAGAGAGAGAGAGAAGAAGAGAAGAAGAAGAAGAAGAAGAAGTTGTCGAACTAGAGAGATTAACCCTCCTAGTCAACCATAATCTCTATTATATTAGAATTAGGGTACAAGGTCAAGGGTACAAGGTCAAATATACCCCTACTTAAGTATGGGACAAGTGAATTAAAAAAGATAAAACAGAATTGCCACATCATCACTTAACTTAAAACGTAATGAAAAGACTAAGTTACCCTTAACCAACTCTAACACTCCCTCTTAAGCTGGAGAATATATGTCATATAATCTCAGCTTGTTACATATATAGTTCACTCTCCCTGAGCTCAAACCTTTTGTAAACAAATCTGCCCATTGATCACCTGAACTCACGTGTTCTGTGCTTATCTCTCCAATAAAGACTTTCTCCCTCACAAAATGGTAATCAACCTCTATGTGTTTCGCTCTTTCATGGAAAAATGGATTAGAAGAGATGTAGGTTGCAGCTTGGTTGTCATAGTACAATCTCATAGGTTTTCTCATTGAGAATCCAACCTCTTGTAGAAGATTTTCAGCCATACTAACTCACATGTAGTGTGTGCTATGGACTTGTATTCAGCTTCAGCACTACTCCTTGCCACAACAGTCTGCTTCTTATTCTTCCACATCACCAAATTTCCTCCAAGAAACATGTGATAGCCTATATTAAATCTCCTGTCAGACACCGAGCCTTCCCAATCTGCATCTGTATACCCAACTATCTCAAGTCTTCCCCCTGGTTTGTACAATAACCCACGACCTGGAGCTCCCTTCAAGTACAGTACAATTCTAAGAACTGCATCCCAATGAGGTACTTAGGGATTTTGCATAAATTGGCTCACCACACTAACAACAAAGGAGATGTCTAGTCTAGTAATGGTTAAGTAGTTCAGCTTCCCCACCAACCATCTATTCCAAGATCAAATATTTCACCTGCATCACTACTCGACTTAGCATTTGGTTCCATGGGTGTTTCAGTTGGTTTCGCACCTAACAATCCCGTTTCTTTCAACAGATCAAATGGGTGTTAAGTAGTTTCGCACCTAGTAACTTCTATACCCAAGAAATACTTCAACTTCCCAAGATCTTTTGTTTGGAAATGGTTTTGCAGAAATGCCTTTAGTTTGTCAATCCCTAATCTGTCACTACCAGTTATGACTATATCATCCACATAAACCACTAATAAAATCTTTCCGGTTTCAAAATCATAGCTAAACACTGAGTGGTCGACCTAACATTATTTCATTCCAAAATTATTCACCACTTCACTAAACTTCCCAAACCAAGCACAAGGAGATTGTTTCGGCCCATAAATTGCCTTTTTCAATCTACACACCTCACCATCCTCCCTTGAAGCAACAAACCCTGGTGGTTGCTCCATATATACCTCCTCTACAAGGTCATCATGGAGGAAGGCATTTTTAATGTCAAGCTAAAGCAGAGGCCAATCATACATAACTACCAAGGAAATTAAGACACGAACTGAACCAATCTTAGCCGCAAGGAAGAAGATTTCCATATAGTCCACCCCATATAATGGAGAATAACCTTTAGCAACCAATTGGGCCTTCAACTACTCCACACTACCATTTGGTAAAAATTTAACAGTATACACCCATTTACAACCTATAATATGATTATTTGGAGGAAGCGTCGTGAGCTCCCACATGTGATTGTGTTGAAGAACAAAGAATTCCTCCTCTATTGCTTGACACCACCCGGGTGAAGTAAGGGCCTCCTAGACATCCTTAGGTATAGATATAGAGGACAATAGAGAAACAAACTGCCGATGCGAATTGGAAGGGTGAGAGACAAAAACATAATTGGAAATGGGATGTAGGGTACAACTACGTTGACCTTTCTGTAAAGCAGTGGGAAGATCAAGTTCAAAAGGCTCTGGGACAGGAGCAACTACAGGATCCACAGATGAGGTAGAAGTTGGAGGAGGTGTCGGTGTCTATCAATGAGTATGCGCGTGCCGAATTGGTGGTTGTTCAGTAGGAATCTGCACTAGAGGATGTGAAGGTTCAGACATAATAGGAACAACCCAAACGAGATCACCAACTGGAAGAGGAAGAGGGATCAATGGTGAAGAGGAAGGTACATCAGGCCCCGAGAAGAACGGTACAGACTAAAAAAAGGTGACTTTAGTGCAGGCAAATGACTTCCGAGTGATAGGATTGTAACACTTATACCCTTTCCGGGTCCGAGAATAGCCAAGAAAGATACACTTAATAGAATGTGCATCCAGCTTGTCTAAACCAGGACTCAAATTGTGAACAAAGCACACACCCAAAGACCTAGGGAGTTAATGGAATGGGAGACAAAGTAGGGAACAAAATAGAAAAGGGAGATTGACCATGAAGGATGAAGGAGGGCATCTGATTAATAAGGAAATAAGAAGTAAGCACTGCATCACTCCAAAAACGTTTAGAACATTCATAGGATGAAGAATAGACCAAGTAGTCTCAAGAAGATGGCAGTTCTTTCGTTCAACCACCCCATTTTGTTGAGGGGTGGATGCACACGAAGTCTGATGAATGATGCCATGTTGTTCCAAATATTGTTGAAAAGAAGTAAGAAAGTATTCGCGATCATTATCTAAATGAAGAACTTTTATTGGAATGCCAAATTGTGTGTGTATTTTAGCATGGAAATTTTGGAAAATAGAAAACAATTCACTCCTTTATTTCATTAAATAAATCCATGTCATCCTTGAACAATCATCAATAAAAATGACAAAATACTTGTAACCATTATAGGACTCAATTATATTCGGACCCCGAACATCTAAATGGAGTAAAGAAAAAGGACTCAACATACGACTATCAACCCTAGGACTAAAGGAAACCCGATGGTATTTTGCCATACTGACATGACTCACAGTGTAAAGAAGACAAATGACTCAAAGAAGGAACTAGTAGCTTGAGTGCCTTGAGAGATGGATGTCCCAGTCGACAATGCCATTGGAGGGGAGTTAAGGAAGTTTGAAGTGCAACCAAAGATCTACCACCGTCAAGATAATACAATCCACCGGCCTTATGCCCTCCACCAATTTTCTTCCCCATCTTGAGATCCTGAAAAACACAAGATGAAGGGTAAAATGTGATAGAGCAATTAAGGGCCTTAGTTAATTTACTAACTGACATGAGGTTGAATGAAAATTTAGGCACATATAGAACAGATGATAAAGAAAGAGATGCGGTGTCAACTTTACCAACACAACAAATGGGGGAAGACAAACCATTGGCCAGGGTAACAGTTTGTGATGTGGAAGTTTCAGAGAGGGAAGAAAACACACCTGGAGTCCTGGTCATGTGATCAGAGGCTCCAGAACCAATAATCCAATGAAAAGGTTTGGATGCTAGACAAGCCATTCCTGAGTATGCAAGAGTAACAGTGGTATGTTGTGAAGTGGCCTGAAGGAACCTCTCATACTCATCTCGTGGTACACTCATCATCTCCTTCCTAGAAGCAGATGTAGACATGGAAGGTGTTTGATCTGTCTGTTGGTTATCACTCACATCACCCCCACTAGCAACCACATGATTAGCCCATGTAGAGGGTCGGCCATGTAGATCATAGAAGTTAATCGTATGTCTGTCTTTACCACAATGTGTACACTTTCTAGTAGTGTTCCCTCTTCCTTTACCACGACCTCCCCTTGAGTCACAACCTCCACCACCACGACCAAACATGGGACTACCACGGCCTCCTTGAAATGCATGTCCTCCCCCTCTGTTACCATGTCCACCTCCTCTGCTACAACAAACATTGATCTGTCAGACGTTGTGGTATTCTCTGTGGGTCCCAATGAAATCCTATGAAGCCGAGCAAATACTTCCTCAAGTATAGGAAGAGCAGAACCTCCCAATATTTGTTTTCTACTTGGTTCATACTCTGATTTTAGCCCCACTAAGAACCTGGTTACATCCAGTTGCTCCCTTTGTTGTTACTAAATTTTAACATCTAGAGTTAGGGGATGATAGACATTGAGTTCACTTCTAAGGTTTCTCATACTAGCATAATACACTTCTAGGGTTTGATTTCCTTGCTGCAAATTGAAATACTCCTGATAGAGCTAAAATACTCCCATGGTATTACCCTATCTAGGATAAAGTTTCTTGGCATGTTCTCATATTTCCTTGGTTGTATCTAAGAACATAAAGTTGACACTTATCTTGGGTTCCATACTGTTCCACAACTATGTCATGGTTTGGGCATCTTCTTGTTCCCAGTCATCAAACCCTGGAGATTCAACTGATGGTATCCTCTTTTACATGCTTCACCTTCCTCTTTGCCTTGAGAAAAATTTCCACTAACTTGGACCGTGTCACATATTTTTCACCATTAAGTTTAATTGATGTCATCTGCACACCTAGATAGTCTGAGGGAGAACACCAGATTTCGATTCACTACCACCATCTCTAGTTGCTGCCATTGTGTTCCCTAATACAATTTCTAATTCTGGATTATCAACTACCAAAAAAAATACTGCTGTTAAGTCAACACTACAGCAGTCTCCACATCACTTACAGCAATTTCTCAACCCGCCACAACCAAAGAAAGGAAAAACTTGATGTAAACCACCATTCAGACACATTCGACCACTCTTTCAGCCCCAAAAAAAAAATCTTCACACCACTACTGATAATAAACCACCATAACTGTTACTCAACAACCACCAAGAACCCTCTTGAAACTGCTCAGTAGAGGGTCTGGAATACCACAAACACCACAACACAACCACTAGGGCTGTCACTCATGGTGACAGCAGTATTAGAACTACTAACCTAGGGCTGCTGCACCTTCCTAACACCTGTAATGAAGATTGTGGCAGTCCTGGATTACCAAAAAATAACTTGCCGTAGCCTTCTACCTATGCACCTTAGATCGCAGCCCAGAAACTAAGAAAAGAAGAGGAGAGGAGATCGCAGGTCCAGATACTTGAAACCGCAGCCTTCTTCTCCTGTATTTAATGCTCTGATACCATGTTTCAATGGTTCAGATAGGTCTTGTACTCCTGTTCTGAGAGAGAGAAGAAGAAGAAGAAGAAGAATAAGAAGAAGAAGAAGAAGAAGTTGAACTAGAGACATTAACTCTCCTAGTCAACCATAATCTCTATTATATTAGAATTAGGGTGCAAGGTCAAATTACTTTAAGTATGGGACAAGTGAATTAAAAAAGATAAAACAGAATTACCACATCATCACTTAACTTAAAACATAATGAAAAGACTAAGCTACCCTTACCCGACCAACTCTAACAAGACGCATGAAAACTAATCTGGATTATTGAGAACTTGGATAGTTTGCAACATAGGAAAATTTTTTCCATGAAAAATAACACATCAAAGAATCAATTTTATCGATCAGCTATTGTAGATATAGCAGGTCCATTGCTATACATGGCATACCAAAATTCTTCACCTTTTTAACTACTAGAACTAGTAGTTGCATGACTATAAACCAACATCTCAATCAAGAACTCTTTGATGTCATATCATATATGTTTTAACAATTTTACATGGTACCCATTTCAGTTTACCAAATTTATTGCATCAAGCTGTTCCTTTCTGCTTTGTTTTATTGGATTTTTGTACAAGAAATGGATGGTCTTAAGCTAAGATAAAGGTCATAACCCAATGTTGGTCCCAGTTATCTGGGGAATTGTGAGGGATGGACTGGGTATGGACCTAACCTTGTTTTTTTTTTTTTGGCACAAAGTGGCTGCTCTCAGACTCAAAATTGTGTTTTCATGTTTGTTAGCCCAAGATTTTATCATTACACCAAGCAATGGCCCCTATCTAAGATAAAGAATATGCAACATTATTTTCTCAATGTAATATCAACTTTTTGAGAAGTTTGATGTCTCATGCAATGATGCAACTATGCTAACCTGTGTTTTATTAGCCAGATGGAATCTGTCCTTAGACATTGCTATGTTATGAACCCCAAGGAATTTTCTAAAGCGAACAATGAGGGAGATGATGTATTTCTCTGTGAATATGAATATGATATCCATTGGCACAGGTTCAAGCGTATAGCAGAGATTGATAACAATGATGAGGTAGGTCCCTAAGGCACTAGAAAGAAGCATTTTGGTATCTCTGAATTCAAGAAAATGGTGGTATTATAAGGGTTGAACCTTGGAGCACAGATTTTATTAAATCTTTCTTATTTGCTAGGATGGAGAAGCTGATAGTGATGAAGATTGGGATTCTTGCAAGGAATCAGGTTCTGATACAGAAGAAGAATTGGAATATGAAGAGAAGAATGAGAAGGGTTTATTAGCTGGACAATCCCCTGCTCATGAACTGGCTGTGGTGTGGTCACTTTTCTGAATTATATATTTAAAGCCTTTAATTTGATGGTTAATTGGTGGACAATACTGACATCTATATCTTTCATACAGAACTCACACAACGGATTTTTGGCCTTCAGAAAATAGGGGCAAAGAAGATCCCAGAGCATGTGAGATCTCACAAGCTAACTGAACTTGAAAGAGCAAAAGCCACGCTGTTGTTGGCAACTTTACCAAAATCACTGCCCTGCAGGAACAAGTATGTACTGGTGTTGATTTTTTTTTTTTAGGTTTTCACTGTATGTGCATTAGATCTCCAATACATGCTTAAATTCCAGGGAGATGGAGGAGATTACTACATTTTTGAAGGTGCCATTTGTGATGATCAATGTCTAGGGCGTTGCTTGTACATCCATGGTGTTCCTGGAACTGGCAAGGTAGTGGTTGCGCTTATCTAATAACGTTCTGGCTTATATTTTTCAGATACAACTCTAGAGAATTATTGGTTTTCTTCTTATCCTGTGCTGCTTTAATGAGTGATTACTTATTTGTTGATTCTATATTTCTCTCTACACCATACTGCAGACTATGAGTGTACTTGCAGTGATGAGGAATCTAAAGTCTGAAGTTGATGCAGGAAGTATAAAACCATATTGTTTTGTAGAAATTAATGGTTTAAAATTGGCTTCACCAGAGAATATTTACAGGGTAAATTGTTTCATGAAAATTTATCCTCACCCACATCTTCTTGTTTGTATTCCTTCTCCTTCCTATAATATTTCTATTCAATGTACTTGCAGGTTTATACGAGGCACTAAGTGGTCACAGGGTAAGTTGGAAAAAGGCTTTGCACTTGCTGAATGAACGATTTTCAGAGGGTAATAAAGTCAACAAAGAGGACAACCAACCACGCGTCCTACTTATTGATGAACTTGATCTTCTTGTAACCAGGAATCAATCGGTAATTTTTGCATATATAATTTGTATAATTTGCACCATTTTTATGGCTATTTTCTTTCATGAATTTTAGAAGTTTGTTATTAGTGAATTGTGAGAGTTTCTTCCAACTGCAGGTTCTGTATAATATTCTTGACTGGCCTACAAAGCCACACTCAAATTGTAATAGGTGAGGCATAACCCTTCATCATGTTTCTTTCATGGTGAACCATATTGTTGCTAAATTGTAAACACTCTGTTACCTTTGCTACATATTGAAATGCAGGAATAGCTAATACCATGGATCTTCCAGAGAAGTTGCTTCCTCGCATTTCAAGCCGCATGGGGATTCAAAGGCTCTGCTTTGGCCCCTATAATTATCAACAACTTCAAGAGATAATTTCAACTCGTCTTAAAGGCATTGATGCATTTGACAAACAAGCTATAGAGTTTGCATCAAGAAAGGTAAATCCCTTGTTATATTTTATTTCATTTTGCCTTATAATCTTATATTTAATTCTGTGTGTGCTCTGTTTTCTAAACTCAATCATCACATGGACCTGCTCTTGTACTCAGGTAGCAGCTATTTCAGGAGATGCTCGTTGTGCCCTGGAAATTTGTAGGCGTGCAGCAGAATTAGCAGATTATCGACTTAAGAAATCACACTCTGATCATGATCCTGCTGCTTCAGGTATTATTTTTTTTCTAAGTTATGAGATCATGCATTTCAAAGTTGAAGAAGAAAGCAACATCACAGTAGGGAAATAATCTGATAAGAACTTGCATTCAATTCAATTACTGCCTTTCAAGTACTATGTGTTTTCCATGCTCCTAAGGATCTCTTTAGGATGTTGTCTATAGAAATTGTTGTTTCTAATCTCTGGTATGCATGAGATTGATCTTATCCCAACCACACATTAACAACCCGGTTTTGATCCTTGTGGACTCTATTGAGAGAGTAAGGGTATTGGGGTGCCCAGTTAAGAGTATTGTTGTAATTTCTTTATCCTATACAAATACTAAGTTCTTGTGGGTGAACACTAAGCACATTATTGAGACAAATCTCTCTTCTTCTTCTTTCTTCTTCTTCTTCTTTCTTCTTCTTCTTCTTTCTTCTTCTCTTTAATCTTTATAATTTGGTATTAAAGCACCCTTGAGATTAGGGACTCTTCTACTGCTGGTTGTGACTCACAAGAAGACCTGCTGATGTCAGCATGCTGCCAGTTGGCCTCAGCAGCCCGTACAGTCAGCAACAACCCTATGTGTTTCAAATGCAAGCTGATGCATCTTATTATTAGGACTTTCATATTAGCCATTTAAATTTCTTCTTGTACCACCACACAGCTTGCTCTGGATTCTTCAACTACCATTACCACCACCTTGGAGACCACAATGGGATATTAATATTATAACAGCCAAACTGCTCTCATGTCAATGACAATCACCATACTGTTCTCCTGGTCCCATCTGTCATGCTCAGCAGTCCCTGTGTTACGTTCCTTTAATTTCCCATTAATATTAACCAGCTTTCCTCCTGGCTGTAACATACAAGTTTACTCCCTTAGACCATTCCAGATAATTTAATCCATTTAATGGACATGCTGTCAACCCCAACAGTGGAGGTTCCCTAAGATGATATATTACTCCAGATGATGCAGAATCATTAGTTGCCATGCAACCAAACACCCAAACTACCAGAAACACAGTCTGAACTCAATAAACAGAACCTAACACCCCACTTTCAGCACACACAAAGGGAAAAATAAGGGACCAAACCCTAATCAAACTAGTGGAACTGCTGAAAACCTCCTCATACACTAGCTACACAGCCAAAAACGAGTTTCACTCATCATCTATACTGCACACACTGCTTATAGCACGTACCTTGTGCACAAGGATCCCATGATTAGACCTGTTCATGGGCCGGGACAGGCTGGGTTTGGGCTGGGCTTTGTCTCTGTACCAACAGAATACATTCAGGCCCAACCATTGGGCCTATATATACACATATATAATGTATATAAATATAAATATAAATATATATATATATATACACATACATGCGATGACATGGCACAGTCTCAACTGTTTGACCCGGCTGGTCGAACCGGTGACCCACGACCCAAAGGCAAAAAACAGTTCGGCCTCTGGGTCGGTTTTTAGAACACTGCTTTTAACCCAATTGAAAGTAGAGTTAAATCTGTTTGCAAGTTGGTCAATTTGGTTTAAAGTGAACCTTAGCTTCCAAGGTGCTGACTCAATTTGTTTTGCCCATGTTATAATCAGAGTCTCCTTCAATTTCCAGCTCTCTTGCCCCTAGCTGTTCTACAAGCTTCATTCCTTGCCATAGAGCCTTTAATTCAGCTTGGATCGAATCTGCAAACCCAATTAGTCTTGAGAACAAGGCCAGCACTACTCCATGATGGTCTCAAAAGACTCCCCTAGGCCCATACTCCTGCTCTTTATGGGTTGCCAAAGGAACTCCCATCGAAGTTTAGTTTCAATTTATTTGGTCCTGGTGGTTTCCACTCCACTCTTATATTTTCTCTATGTAGTTCTGAGAATGCCACTTCTGTCCAATTTCTTGAGAAGTCATCTGTGGGAATACCTTTGAACAAACCCAAGGTTTTGACCCAATGTACCAATCTGATTTTGATGGCTTCAATCACCTCCGCTAAGAATTTACTTTTTCAATTGAAGATCCTCTGATTTCTCTCTTCCCAAATTGACCAAACCACAACAGCACGTACTGTCTTCCACATGCATCTTCCCCTTTTCTTAACACAAATAGTCCCAAATAGAAGAAACAAATGAACAGGAGAGCAGTAAGTGAGAGAGAGTTTCACCACAAGCCTTACAGAACACACACATGAGGAGCAAGGCACATGTTTGGCCTTTTTTTTGTAGCATGTCACAGGTATTTACCTTCCCTAGAAACATTTCCTAGCAAAAGTTTGTACTTTAGGAGTGTTATAATTCGGCCTGCCTTTGAATTCTGTTTGTCTGTTAACAGTCAAGAAGAAAGAGAAAGAAAGAAAAAAGAAAGAGAGAGAGAAAAGGAGGAGAAAAGTCTGGTTCGAATTAGGGAAAAGTAAACCCTACCATTCGGCCAGACATGTTTTTATATTATTAATATAATGGAAAAGACACAAGTGCCCTTATTTAAGTAAGAGACACTAGTTTTTTGATGAATAATAATAAGTTTATTGATTCAGAAGCAACTTTAGAGTGAGTTCATACATCATCCCAACGAGAGGCACGAGCTGCAGCCCCTCCTTGAGTCTTACAAGTAAACTAGGAAAGAAAAACAATAATCACAACTGAGCCCAAAATAATTCTTCCCTATTTACCCCTTGCTTAGCTAACACATCTGACAAAGTATTTGTTGATCTCCCCACCCACTGTACAGTGACCAACATATTCCTTGTCAACCAACTAAATTTCTTCATTTCATTCTTGTATCGCCACATAGCCTCTTCAGAATTTTTTAACCAACCCACCACCACTTTGGAATCCCCCTCGATTATTAGGTGTTGTACCCCCCGCTGGTTTGCAAATTGCACCCCTTGTACAGCAGCTAAGAGTTCTGCCCTGATGGAGTTCCCAATTCCCAAGGGACCTGAGTAGAGCAACAAAATCTCTCCCTTCTCATTTCTCAAAGCACCCCCCACTCCGGATAATCCTGGATTACCCATGCTGCTTCCATCAAAGTTCAACTTTATTGAGCCTTCGGGTGGAGGAGACCAGCTTGTAATTGATTTGTCCTTTAAAGATGAGTACCTTGCTACTGCTGACCAATTTCTCCAAAGGTCATTAAAGGAGAATTGATGGAAGATTTCCAAGGTCTTCAGCCAATGTATTGCCCTGTTTAACACATAGTCTTTCAAATCTTGGCTGTTCCTTTCCTTGTCTTGAAAAATTCTAAGATTCCTTTCTTCCCAAAGAGTCCAAGTCAAAGCAGCACGAGCACATCTCCACATAATTCTCCCTATTTTTGTAGGCCAATAAAAGGTAGAATGGTTGAAGAGCATGTGAACTTCTGCTGGTAGACTCCAACTACCCCCAAACAACGAAAGTAGCCAAGCCCAAAGGTCTGCAGAAAAGGGACAAGATACTAGTAGATGGTAACAATCCTCAACGTGAGCTCTATAGAGGATACACCAATTAGGAGAAATACAGAGAAAAGGTCCTCTCTTTTGTAGGTTGTCTAAAGTGTTTACTTTCCCATGGAATACTTCCCAACAAAAAGCCATAATTTTTGGGGGGACTGGCCTGCACCAAATTTCTTTAGACGGAAAGGGTTGGTGAGAAGAAAGTTGAGAGATGGACTTGAAGAAAGAAGCACAAGAGAAGGTTTCAATGGGTCTAGGAGTCCAAACTCTCTTATCTGGCTTGGAGGGATCCAAACAAACCTGATTAAGACAACCAAGCAAAATAGAAAGAGACTCAATTTCAGCATCCCTAAGTCCTCTACGAAACCCAAAATCCCAAGTAGGATCTAAGGGTGTTCCCAAAGGTGAAACAAATTTTGAGACCACCTCTTTTTTTACAAAGAAATAGAAAAAAGCGAAGGGAACAAGTCCTTTAACGGTGAGTCTCCTACCCAAATATCCTCCCAAAAAAGAACAGAGTTGCCAGAACAAACTTCATACCTGATAAAATTGAGGAATTGAGGAAGGGTGTTGTGAATAGCCTTCCATGGTGCTGCTAGGTTAGCTTGCCTCGATACACCAGCATCCCATCCGTTCTCTGACCTCCCATGAATGCTTCCCACCACCTCATGCCACAATCTCTCTCTTTCCAAAGGCCATCTCCACAACCATTTCCCTAACAGAGCTTGATTCTTTCTAATTACCCTCCCAATTCCCAAGCCCCCCTCTTCTTTACTTCTGCACACAATTTCCCAATTAACCAAGTGATCCTTTTTTTCTTGTCCCGGCTCCCATAAGAAGTCTCTCATCAACTTCTCCAGTTTCCTGGCTTCCCTAACTGGTATCCTAAAGACAAACAAATAATAGGTAGGTAAGTTAGCCAAGGTAGCTCTTATTAGGTTAATTTTCCCTCCTAAAGAGATATAGTTCCTCTTCCATGAGGCTAATCTCTTCTCAAACTTTTCTATCACTGGGGTCCAAAATCTACTCTCCCTAGGATTTGCCCCTAAAGGAAGCCCTAAATATGACATAGGCCAAGCAGAGGTGGAACACTCAAGACACTCCGCAATAGCCTCGACCTCCTCTACCTCCAAATTTATACCCGCTATGCAGCTCTTTTCCAGATTTATTCTCAAATTAGAGACACTTTCAAATCCTTTTTTCTATCTCCTTTAGGTTTGCTACCTTTTCACTAATACCTCCTTCACAAAAAATCATTAGGTCATCTGCAAACTGAAGGTGGGTGACGGGGACTTGGTGTCTCCCTATTCTCCAACCCCTAATGGCATCTTCGCTGTCAGCCTTAGTAATGATCCTACTAATCACATCAGCTACTAAGGTAAAATGGAAGGGTGAAAGTGGATCCCCTTGCCTGACACCCCTACAAGCTGGAAAAAAGTCTCTCACCATACCATTTACCAGAATAGAGTAGTGACAAGTACTGATACACCCAAAGATCCAACTACACCACTTGTCCCCAAGTCCACAGTTTTGCATAACCTCCAATAGAAACTTCCAGTCCACCAAATCATAGGCCTTTTCAAGATCCAATTTACAAATGAATCCTCTCTTACTAGACCTTTTCATTTCCTCCACACACTCATTCGCAATTAAGATCTGATCTGTTATTTGTCACCCTTGAATGAAAGCCCCCTGGGTTTCACTAATGATGGTAGGGAGGACTGTTTTGATTCTCAATGAGAGCACTTTAGCCAGAATTTTATAGATGCTTGTCACCATACTAATAGGCCTATAATCTTTTGGGTGGTTGCCATCATTCTTCTTAGGTATCAAGGCCAAAAAGGTGGCATTAATTCCAGGGCTTATAGTGTGATTGTTTGCAAATTCCTTAAAGACTTCAGCTAGATCCTCTTTCAACACCTCCCAACAGTCTTGAAAAAATACATTGTAAAGCCATCTGGACCCGGAGCCTTGGATCTATCCATTATAAAGACAGCTTTCTTAATCTCTTCTTCCTCGAAATCCCTTTCCAGCCACCTTGCCACTCCATCAATTCTTGACCAATCCACCCTTTCCTTGACTATTCTCTCTCTCAAAGGCCTTCTACAAATCGATTTGAAGTGGTCCACAAATTTTCTGGCTATGTCATCCTGGTTGGTAAACACCTCCTCTCCTATCTCTAGCTTGGTCACAAAATTCTTTCTTCGTCTCCCATTTGCCAAATCATGGAAGAATCTAGTGTTCTCATCGCCTTCCTTAATCCACTTGTGTCTAGATTTTTGTCTCCAACTGATTTCTTCCCTCAATAACACCTCTTCCAAATCCTTTTTTAATTGTCTCCTTAACACTCTGATTTCTTCCCTCGATAACACCTCTTCCAGATCAGCAACCTCAACAAGTATAAAGACAAAAATACCCCTACGCTAACACTCCCCCTCAAGCTGGTGAGTATATATCATATAATCCCAGCTTGTTACATATGTAGTCCACTCTTCCCTAACTCAACCCTTTTGTAAATAAGTTTGCCCACTGGTTTCCCGTATTAACGTATGCAATGTCTATCACTCCATTTAGCACCTTCTCTCTCACAAAATGATAATCAACCTCAATGTGCTTGGTTCTTTCATGAAACACCGGATTAGAAGAAATATGAACTGCAGCCTGATTGTCACAATAGAACTTCATTAGAGTACTAATGTCGTACCCTATCTCCTGTAGAAGGTTCCTTAGCCACACTAATTCACAAGCAGTATGTGCCATAGCCCTATATTCTGCCTCTGCACTACTTCTTGCCACGACTGTCTGCTTCTTACTTTTCCAAGTCACCAGATTACCCCCCAGAAAAGTGCAACAGCCTGTGGTAGACCGCCTATCAGACATAGAACCAGCCCAGTCAGCATCAGTATACCCTTTTATTTCCAGTTTTCCACCACTTTTGTATATCAAACCACGACCAAGGGCTCCTTTCGAATACCTCACAATTCTTAGAACCGCATTCCAATGAGGAACCAGAGGTTTTTGCATGAACTGACTCACCCCACTAACCGCAAATGAAATGTCTGGCCAAGTAATGGTTAGGTAGTTCAGTTTACCTACAAGTCGCCGGTATCTTCCAGGGTCTTCAAACACTTCACCCATATCACTGCTCAGCCTAGTATTTGTTTCCATAGGTGTCTCAGTTGGTTTAGCACCTAACAAACTTGTTTCTTCCAGCAAATCAAGCACATATTTCCTCTGACACAAATTAATACCATGCTTAGATCTTGCTACCTCTATGCCCAAGAAATATTTCAATTTACCAAGGTCCTTTGTTTGAAAGTGTTCCTGTAGAAAGGTCTTCAACCTGTCAATGCCCATTTTATCATTCCCGGTAATAACGATATCATCTACATATACCACCAGTAGTATTTTTCCTGTCGGAGAGTCATGACTGAAGACGGAATGATCAACTTGGCACTGTTTCATACCAAACTTCTTGACCACCTCACTGAACCTACCAAACCATGCTCGAGGAGACTGTTTAAGCCCATATATAGCCTTCTTGAGTCTGCATACCTTACCATCCTCCTCCTGAGCAACAAACCCTGGTGGTTGCTCCATGTAGACCTCCTTGAGCAAATCACCATGCAAAAAGGCATTTTTGATATCAAGCTAATATAGGGGCCAATCATACATAGCTGCAAGAGAGATTACAACGCGAACTGACCCTATCTTAGCAACCGGGGAGAAGGTCTCTGTGTAGTCAATACCATAGGTTTGGGAGTACCCTTTTGTAACCAATCGCGCTTTCAGGCGCTCAACACTATCATTAGGCAAATACTTAACGGTATAAACCCACTTACAACCGACAGCCTGCTTCCCAGGAGGAAGAGCGGTGAGGTCCCAAGTATGATTATGATGTAGAGCGGAGAACTCTTCTTCCATAGCACGGCACCACCCTGGAGAGGCAAGGGCTTCCTGGACATCCTTAGGGACAACCACTGAGGATAACAAAGAGATAAACTGGCGATGGGAGGCGGAAAGGTGAGTAAGTGAAACATGATTAGAAATAGGATGAAGGGTGCAAGTTTGTTTACCTTTCCGCAAGGCAATGGGAAGATCAAGATCAGAAACTGGGTTCGGATCTGGAGCTGGATCTATCGACGGTGATGGAGCCGAAGGAGTAGCAGCCGGTACACGTGGGCGATGTGTATAAACTTGACGGATAGGTGGACATTCAACGGGTGGTGGCACTGGAGGCAAGGACGTAGGCACGGTTGGAACAAGGGGAAGAGGATCGGCAACTGGAAGTGGAAGAGGAGGCGAGGAGGAGGAAGAAGCATCACCGGACCCCAAGAAGAACGGAGTAGACTCAAAGAATGTGACATCAGCACACACAAAGGAACGGCGAGAACTAGGATGGTAACACTTATACCCTTTCTGGGTCCGGAAATAGCCAAGGAAGATGCACCCTTAAGTGCATCTAACTTGTCGTTCACGGGGCCCAGATTATGGACGAAGCAGACACACCCAAATACCCGAGAGAAAGCGGAAACGGAGACACGGTGGGAAACAAGACAGTAAATGGGGAATGACCATCAAGGATAGACGTGGGCATCCGATTAGTCAAGAAGCAAGAGGTAAGCATCGCATCACTCCAAAAGGGTTTGGGAACATTCATGTGATGCGTGAGGGATCGTGCTATTTCTAATAGATGTCGATTCTTTCTCTCAGCCACCCCATTTTGTTGTGGGGTGTAGGTACATGAGGTCTGATGTATAATGCCATGTTGGTCCAAGTATTCTTGAAATGATGAAGACAACTATTCACGCCCATTATCAGAACGAAAAAGTTTAATTTGAACACCAAATTGATTGCGAATCTCAGCATAAAATTTCACGAAGATGGTAAACAATTCACTTCTTTCTTTCATTAAATAGAGCCACGTCATCCTTGAAAAGTCATCAACAAAAATAACAAAATATCTATATCCATTGTATGACATCACTTTATAAGGACCCCAAACATCTGAGTGAATCAAAGAAAAAGGACTCGACACATGGTGGTCAACCCTAGAACTAAAGGGAACACGATGGTGTTTCCAAAACTGGCACGACTCACAATCTAAAACAGAAAGTTGACTCAACGAAAGAACCAAAGATTTCAAAGTTTTCAACGAAGGATGACCAAATCGACAATGCCATTGGAGAGGAGAGATAGATGACTGGAGTGCTGTTGATGTTCTTCCACCACTGTCAAGATAATACAGTCCACTGGTTTCATGCCCTCCACCAATCTTCATCCCCGTCTTGAGATCCTGAAAAACACACATAGAAGGGTAAAAGGTAATGGAGCAATTAAGTGACTTGGTCAGCTTACTAACAGACATAAGACTAAACGGAAATTTAGGGACATACAAAACTGAGGACAGGGATACAGGGTCCAGGTCAACAGTACCAACACCACAAATGGAGGATGTGGAACCATTAGCAAGGGTAACAGATTGTGATGTTGAGCAATGAGAGAGGGAAGAAAACAAACCTGGAGTTCCAGTCATGTGATCAGAGGCTCCAGAATCAATAATCCAGGGATTGGGTGTGGATGCCAAGCAAGCCATACCTGAGTGTGCGAAAGTAGCCGTGTTCTGCTGAGACGTGGATTGAACAAACCTCTCATACTCATCACGGGGAACACTCACCATCTCCTTCCCGGGACCATCTAAGAGGTAGGAGGCATCTGATCAGCTGAACGATTCTCCTGTCTAAAACTGGAACTGGTGTCACTAGTCATGGCATGATTGGCCCAGGTTGAGGGTGGACCATGCAAGTCATAGCAATAATTAATGGTATGTCCATCCATACCACAATGAGTACACCTCCGTGGACCCGAGCCACGTCCTCTACCACGGGCTCCCCCTGAATCTCTGCCTCCAGTACGACCACCACCACAGGTATATGTAGATCCACCACTACCACTCCGGCCATATATCGGACCACTACTACCACCATGGCCAGACTGAGCTCCTAGAGCTCCACCTCTAACACCACGGCCTCTCGACACTGCAAATGCTGATCTAAGACATTAGAATTCTCCGTAGATCCAATAGAAGTCCTCCGAAGTCGGGCAAACTCCTCTTCTAAAGACGGAAGAGCTGATCCTCCTAGTATCTGGGCTCGTACTGGTTCATACTTAGATTTCAGCCCCACCAAAAATCGAGTCACATCAAGTTGTTTTCTCTATTATTGCTAAATCTTGGCATCAGAAGTGAGGGGATGATAAACATTCAACTCATTATGGATGTTTCTCATACTGGCATAGTACTCCTCAAGACTTTGATTGCCCTGTTGCAGATTAAAGTATTCCTGATACAGCTGATATACCCTGGTTGTATTGTCTTGACTAGAACACAATTTCTTAGCATGGTCCCACACATCTTTGGCAGTGTCAAGAAACATGAAGTTTACAATAATACTGGGTTCCATACTATTCCATAACCACGTGATAATCTGTGCATCCTCTTGTTCCCAACCTTCGTACTCATGAGAGTCAGTGGAGGGTTTCTCCTCTCTTATGTGTTTCACCTTCTTCTTTGCCTTCAGAAAAACTTCTACAGATTTAGCCCAAGGGACATAATTCTCCCCATTCAATTTAATGGAGGTCATTTGAACATTCAGGTAGTCAGTAGGTATCATCACATTAGATTTGCTATCACTGTTATCTCCCATTGCTGAATTCTGTTATCACTGAATTCTGCACACTTGCTGAATTCTTTTATCACTGAATTCTGCACACTGCACACGACTTGATCACACTGATCACACTGGTTTCAGCACTTATTATTGCTGAAAGTTGCACTCGTTACACCACAAACCCTACCCTACGGCTACCTGAAATCTCACCACTATATGAACACCACTTCTCCTTCGAATCACACAAAAAACAGCATAAACCCTAGCACACTACATTCTGAAATCCCATCATACGATCTGCAACATACTTCCTATATGATTCATAACAGAAAATATGCATAGAAATCCCTTACTTCATCACCTAAAGGACAACCACACGAGAAGGAAATCAGTCCACACAAGACACCCACTGCACTACACGAGCCAGCCCTACATTGATTAGGGGAGGGCTTAGAAACCACAGCAACCAACCACACAAGACACAACCGGAGGCATAGAAACCTCCAAGGGAAGAAGGTGATCACTCTTTTTCAGCCCTTTCCCTGATCTCCAATCGATGGCAAAGAATTCAAGGGAAAACCCTAGATTGAGTGCGCAGAGAACAGAAATCTAGGCAGATCCGATTTGCTTAGTTTGGCTCTGATACCATGTTATAATTCGGCCTACCATTCGGCCAGACATGTTTTTATATTATTAATATAATGGAAAAGACACAAGTGCCCTTATTTAAGTAAGAGACACTAGTTCTAACATAATAATACAGATCAGCAACCTCAACAAGTATAAAGACAGAAATACCCCTACGCTAACAAGGAGGAATTAGTTTACACCAAATTTCTTTTATAGGAAAGTTTACCTCCCCCCCCCCCCCAGTCGACCGAGCAAGTAAGTTGAAGAAAGATGAATAGGAAAATAAACCATCTAAATCTAGATGCCAAATTCTGCACGAACTCCATTTCTCTCCTTCTACACATCCCTCTACCTTCTTCTCACCTCACTTCTTCCGGAAACTAGTTCTTCTTCTTCTTCTTCGGCTGTTGTGTTCCAGCAAACAGGCAGCCTCAGCTACCAACAATAGAAAACATAGACAAATTGGTGATCAGTCTCACAATTGAGCCCAAAAGCACTCTGCTCTATCTATCCCTTGCTTTGCTAGATGGTCAGCTAAGCCATTTGCTGACCTAGAAGCCCATTGAAATATCAGCTGTATATCCCTTGAGAACCTCTTGAACTGTTTGAAATTGTTTCTGAAAAACCAAGGAATCTTCTCGTTCTGCTTAAACCAACTTATTACTATTTTGGAGTCGCCTTCAACTATTAGCTTCTGGAACCCCATTTCCAAAGATTTCTGCATCCCATAAAGTACTGCCTTCAATTCTGTTGTTACAGAGTCACACACTCCAATGGAACCCGAGTACATTCCCAAAATCACTCCGCTTTCATTCCTTAGAACCCTTCCAATTCCAGAGGGCCCTGGGTTCCCAAAACTACTTCCATTGAAATTTAATTTCATGAAACCTACCTCTGGGGGTTCCCATTCCTTTAGTGTTCTCCGCTTAGCTGAAGTTGAGGCTGCAATTGTTCTCCAGTTCCTTAATATATCATCAATAGAGAAATCTGAGAACAACTCCAAAGTCTTTATCCAGAAGGCCACTTTTGTCATGATCCCTTCAATGAATGCTTCCTTGCTTCTTTTCTTTTCCTCAAATATACACTTATTTCTTTCCTCCCATAGGGTCCATGTTATTGCTGCTCTTGTGCACCTCCACATCCGTCTTCCCCTCCTTTTTGGCTAGCTGAAAGTGGATCTATCAAACAACCTGTCCAATCTGTCCAAAGTATTCCACCTGCACCCAAAAAGAGAAAAGAACCGATCCCAAATACCACAAGCAAAAGGACAGGAAATGAACAAGTGAAGAGCAGATTCACCATTGGATTCACACAAGCAGCACCAATTAGGGGAGAGGCACCATCCAGGTCTCTTCCTCTGTAAAATATCACAAGTGTTGATTGCACCATGGAAGACCTCCCAACAAAACGCACTCACTTTGGAAGAGATATATTCTTGAGCAGATTGTGACGGCAATGGGAGGTGATTGCACCATGGAGCTCTGCTTTCGTATAACAAACGTGATCTGAGAGCATTACGCTTGAGGGTTGCTGGAGCAAGCTAGAGGTGATTCCAAGATCCTTCATGCTGCATGTCGGAGGCCTATGGAAAAGGGTGTGGGTGGCTTTGGATGTGGAAGCGGCATTCTGGTTTGGGAAGACAAAGGAGGAAGATGATGACATGGCTAGATGGGTTACAAGTGGCAAGGCATGTGCAACTGAATATGCACATGTATGTAGTGGCATGGACGTTGGGAAGGATGCAGGGAAGACATCGGGTAAGATGTTTTGAATGCCAAAGCCAAATGCAATAGGGGAAATGAATGCTGTTAATAAAGAGAAGAATTGCACGGGGAAGTAGCAACGAAAGGGGCTGAGTGGGTTAGTTGGTGGAGTCCATCAATAAAAGAGAAGAGGAAGTGAACCGGCTGGTCCGCCAGCAGTTCAAAAGATTAGATTGCATGGGGTTGGGTATAGAGCATTGATAAACTCGAGCAATTGGGCCTCACCAAACATAGTTGCCACTTATGTTGTGTCTTCCTCAGATGGGGTAGAGCTAGAAGAATGAGAAGAATCAGTGGGAGAACTCAAAGAAGGGAGGGAGGAATCCAAGGATGATGAATGCTTTCAATCGGAAAAAGAACCTTCAAAAGAAGATGACAGGGTAAGAGAAGTTGATATCAAAAAGATGGAAACGTTGGAGGTAGAAAAGAAGGGGACAGAAGGGAGAACAGTCGGGGAAGAAGATAAATGGAGAAGAGAGAGAGGGGGCAGTATTCAAACAGGGCCTGAATTGGAGGATGCAGAAATCAGGAAAGATAGTGAAGCAGCAGAGAAGAATGTTGAGAAGGATGATGAAAAGGGTGAAAAAGGAAAGTCCTTTTCAAGAGTATATTCAAGAGTATATAGAAGGAAACAAAAATATAGAACTAGACTCTTATAAGATGATGAGGACTTAGGCAATGAGGATGGTGTAGAATCAGCTAAAAGGGGATAGAAGTAATTATAGAAGAGACTCACAAAATCAAGAGAGTAGCGGATATGGAAATGGTGCTGAACAAAGAGGTGGAGATTAGTAAAATCTTGGGTTTATTCTTCTTGGGGAGGGGGGGGGATTTTGCAAAGGAAGCATTTAGGGAGGTGGAAGAAGAGCCTAGAGAGCAGTTGAAGGAGAAGAACATGGGGACATTTATCTCAGGTACAAAGGCAGCTGGTTCCAGTTCTCAGATGGCTGAGAAGGATGTGAGTTTAAACGTTGACAGAGACATGGGGGAGGGGAACACTAGGAGAGTAAATTGGGTGCAGCTCAATTTTTCGAGAAGAAAGCAATGCTTGAATTGGAAACAATCAATTCTAGAAGGGAGACCTCTTCGATGATGGAGAAAATTCCTAATGCAATAAGAAAATTTAGAAGACAGAAAATGAACCAAATAGTGCAAGTTTCAAAAGTTTTTTCTAGATTAAAGTTGGTAGTATTTGGAATGGGGCTAAAGAAGGGGAAGAAGTTAAAGAAAGCCTCTCAAATAAGAAGTGAAAGCTCTGTCTTAGACAATGGATGTGCTTAGAAAATGGATAAAGTAGGAGATTTGCCTCTCATCGGAAATGTATTTTGGGATCAAGGTGACTTTTCATTGTATTAAGGTAGGGGATGGATGGGTTGGATGGATTTGTGTTTTTGTTTGATTATTTTTGGTGTTATGTGGTAGGGATTTTTGCGATATTTGATTTAGGTTTTTGGTCATGGTAATTGGGATGGGATTTTGTTTAATACTGTACAAGGTTTGTAAATAGGACAAGTTGAAGGGAGATAGTATTTCAGATCCTGCTTGGTCCTCCACTCTGTCAAACTTACAAGGGTAGAAGTCTAATCAATTGGCTTGGGTGAAACATCCTCCCTCTCTCCAAGACAAACCCAACCCACGGTATACTAGACCAAATGCAGATTGGAGAGATGATCTGATGATGAAGGGTGGAACAGCTACAATGATTCCGAAGAGGCTAGTGCTTCAAAAGAAGCTTCAAGTATTGATAGTGTGGAGAAATAGTTCAGGTCTGGTTGGGTGTTGAATCCGGTGGCAACCAAGACACATCAAGTGTGAAGGGGGAGGGGAGGCCTCTACCAGAGCCTCAAAAATTGACTAAGACGGATAGAGTGGTGTAGCCTCAAGCTAGAAGTGGCCTAAACAAACCTTGGCAGTTGTAGCAGGGGTCAACTGGTAATCAAGAAAGTGAGGAACCATTTCTAGTACAACAGCAAGTATAGGGCTTCCAATAAATGGAGGACAACCTATTGGCAGTGTTTTAAAAGGCATGGGAGGTGTACGCCTGGAGCGCTCCCAAAACGCCCTGAGGCGTATGCCAGAGGCATACCCCTCCTGTGCCTTTTTCATGAGGCGTGCTAGAGGTGCACACCTCTTGCGCCTCATGCACATCTTATATAAAAAGACAGAAAAAAACAAAAAAAACAAAAAAAAAGGAAAGGAAAGGAAAAGAAAGGGAAGGGAAGGGAAAGAAAAAGAAAGAGAAGATAAAAAAGAGAAAAGGAAAGAAAAGAAAAGGAAAGGAAAGGAAAGGGAAGAAAAGATAAGGGGAAAGAAAGTAGTTTGCCCCTTGCCCCTTCGGCTAGGGGGCTTCGCCCCCCAGACCCCCTCTTTCAACTAATGTTATTCATCTTTATTCTTCTTAAAATAAAAGATTTTTGTTAAAAATAAAGAAAAAATGAGATCTCCCCTTATTCTTCATCCTCCTCCTAATCCTCCTCCTCTTAAGGAGGCTTACGCCTCTTTGTGTTCAGGAGGCTTACACCTCTTGCATTCTGAACTACGCGTCACACCTCTAGGTAGCGGAATGCCTCCGCGTTTTAAAACATTGCCTATTGTAAGGTTGAAGGTCTCTCTGACTTTGTTTCCTGGAGGACAACCTCTGGTTTGAATCGTCTGATTAAATTCCTGACCACTGCTTTTCTTTTCCCTCAGACCCCTAATGTTCCATCCCAAATCCTCATCCTCAAGACCCTGTCTGACCCCTACAAACAAATTGAGGCCCAATTTCTCACATATCCTCCCCCAGAACCTCCTCCTCTCCCCCTTCTTCATCCCAGCCACTCCTCCTCTCACTTAGTTAAAGGTGTAGTGCATCATTTCCAAAGGACACCCTAGCATGAGCACGAAAAGACAAATCAGGATCCATGATCATGAGGGTTTGGCAAAAGTTTTAGTGCCAGCTGCCAACCTGTTACCCAAGGTTCAAAGTATTGATACAATACATCCAATACAGGGTTAACTGTATCAGTTTTTAAGGCCACCAGAACACCTTTTACTTACATTTATGGCATTTCATTGTTATTAAATGAAAACAGACAACCTATCACATCAAGTGACAATTTATCAGTTCAAAATAATAACAGACAACCTATCACATCAATTTTAAATATCTCAATTTGACTACAATTTAGATCACCTAAAAATTATAAAATTGCCACCGATGCAGGAAGCCATAGTAACTTGACTTATTCTGCCATGGCTTCTTTCCTTTTTCTTTTTTTTGATCAGTAAAAGTGATTTTTTTAAGAATTGATAATGGATTTAGTACAGAGAATGAGTAGCCTCGGCTACCCCAATAACCTTTAAGATTCCACCTAGGACTTGCTTTACATCCTTACACCTGAGACCAGAAACAGTGTTCCCTATTAGCCCCTTGCTTCACCAGCTGGTCCGCAAATCCATTTGCTGCTCTTGGAGTCCACTGATATAATATTTGCATATCCTTTGTAATATGAATAATTTTCTTCATCTCGTTTCTGAATACCCATGGCTTCTTTCCTTACTTCCATGTCTTTATCAGATTGTCTAATAAGAGGCACCAATTTTCATCTGCTACTATTTCATTTATTTTCTCCCATACTGGATCTCCACCTCTGGCATCTCTCTTTTTTTTTAGTTTTTCTTTTAAGAATTGATGTATGAGAAACTGTTTGCTTCATGCCATCTCTGAAAGTAATTAAAGCCACACCAATTCTTCTTGTATAAACAAAGAAAGAAAAAGAGGCACTAGAATGCTCTTCAAAACTTAAATTTGAAGGTACCTGATGAGATACAAATTTTAACTCGTTAAGTAGACTACCAAATGAATTATTTAAGAAGCTTGATGAGGTGGGATCCTCCATTTCTTATTGAATTTTTATGTGATTATGTCTTGACATGTCTTTGTATTCCTAACATCTGGATATGGATCTAATATCAACAACCCGTAGAGCTGCATCAGTATTTTGTGACTAGAGGATCCAGAGAGCATGTATGAAAGATAGAAACAGGAAAGTGAATGACTGAGTATTTATACTTGAAATGCTGCAGTTATCTGAAAGTTTGCACCACAGAATTAGTGTTCTTGTCTCCTTTGTTCTTTTGGAGAGTTTGTTGGTGGTAATGATGCAAATGCATTATGTTCAGCTAAGAAAAAGGAAAACATGCTGCTTAATAAGTTATGTTTCTGACATAATTTACTTCATGGTACTATGCAATATAAAGAGACTGTGCCTTGTATATAATGTAATTGAAAAATATTGTAATGCATGCTCTCCTTGATTTTATTTTTGTGGGAGGCCTTCTGTACAGTCACTGTATATTTGCTAGCTGTTCTCTTGGGGTTCTGCCTCATAATAATGAAATTATATTTGTATCTTAAAAAATATGTAATGAAAGTTATATCTAGTGATTGAATGTGTGTGCATGGTGGGAAAGCATGTGCATGTATTTACGTACATATTTATGTGGTTGTTTTTGTCTAACAGGAGCCAGCATGTCTTACAACTGCTGCATATAAATGTTTAATTGGTTTCTAAAATTTCTTTTTCAGTAGAAATTACAACTTATATATTTGTGTGGAAACTTGATTGTCACAGATATTTTCATAGATGGTTGTTCGGTCCTGGCAATACTTTTCTTTGTTTTCTTTTTTTTCTTGGATGCACATTTTTTCCACTTCCTGGATCACCACTTACAACTAATTGATCCTTTCTTTTCTTGGCAAACGACTTTCGTTTTTCTTTTTGCAGGTTATGAAAAACTGTTCCAGACTGAGTAAAGTCTTTCTGGTTGCTATGGTGCATGAGCTCTACAAAACTGGAATGGGTGAAACCACCTTTGAGAAGGTACATATTTTCTGTCCCTGCTTATCTGAACACTCAATTTCAAGGTGTAACTTTTAAAGCCTGCAGTATTCTGTTATTTTCCTTCATACAAGATAGCTTTGTTATGCAATATTACTGAGATACTTGTTTGGCTGATGGTTTATCTAAGCAAGGGACAAATTGGGAAGTCTTGTTTTGGGCTCATTTGGGAGAGGCTCCAGCTTGCGCCCCTCCAAGGGCTGTTATATGAGTTTTAAAGTTCTCTATTAGCTTCTGAAGTAATAAAATTTTTCTTTATTCATCAAAAAAATATATATTGCTGAGATACTTGATTTTCAGAATATATGAGGTTTGCTTGCTTCTCAGGCATACTGAGATTTAGCAACAAATTACATCCAAACAGGAACTTGTCATTTTTCAATAACATCTTTAGATGCAAGTACTTATGATGATAATTAATCTTGATGAGATGGTTCCTGTTCTAAAAGGCGAATTTCAATTTTTTTTCTAATTCATTTCGACCGTTGCAGATAGCGACAACCATTTCCTGTCTCTGTGCAAGCAATGGTGAAGCATTTCCTGGCTGGGATGTGCTCTTGAGAGTTGGGTAAGACATGCTGACATTTATTTTTTGTTTGGTCAATTTACATTCCATCTCTGTCAGGTTGAACAGAGTAACAAAATGACCAATCCAGGTTTTCCACTGGGACACCCTCTGGATTGGGCACATCAATTATCAACACCCCTTGAATTTGTAGCTTGTCAAAATAAATTTGGTATTTTAGATTGGCTTCTGGCACCGTATTACATATCTCAATGTGTAAAAAACATAAGACTGACTTTTGGCCTCTGCAATAGTTGTCGTGTGTAACAAACTAGGATTGTCTGGAGCTAGGCATAGATTACAAAAGTTGCAGCTTAACTTCCCGAGGTTAGTTCCTTTTACTGAAGAATTCATATTTAAGTATCCAAGTATCCTAACTGATCAGACTGATTCGACTGCATATTTCTGCACATATATTATTTATGGATTTGTCCAAATAACGTGTGATCATTCTTGTCAGTCTGCAATCTGCATATCTCCGCTTGTTCTGTAGTTTCTAATCATCTCGATTAAAACGTTAGCATCAGATGACAGCAATTGAATAGAAAATGTTATGACATGGCAGTGATGATGTGGCATTCGCACTGAAAGACAGCAAAGAGATACCTTGGTTGGCAAAGTACCTGTGACAGATGACTTGAGAGGAAAAAATCATAACTACATTCTTGGAATTATTTATTGACTTTTCCGTTTTCACCTTCTCATCAAAGTATGGATCGAGTTTCCTGGATTAGATGATCTTTTTTTTATCAATGATGTTTTCTTCACACAATTCTTTTTTGAACTTCACATTCAATTTTTCTAGACAATGAATGCCAATTTTTAGGACCATGTATTTAAACCCCCCCCCCCAAACAACACACGAGAGAGAGAGAGAGAGAGGAAATTGTGTACTGGGGTGGATAACATCATGGATGACTTGACTCAAACGAGGATCTTTAGTCCATTTGACAAATATGAGAGGGAACGTTCGTCCCTTTGCTGGTGGATGCAAATGAAAATGCTCCAAGAATCATTGGTTAAAGCATTAATTGTAAAAAGGTCTTACATTTGCGCTAGGTTCCTAGCAGTGATTGTTTCTAGGGTCAGTATTTCTATTTGTATGGAGTGAATTACAGGTCAAATGGTGGATTCCTTGTGCCAGAAGCAAAGCCATGGTTGGCACAAATAGATAATCGGTTTATGGCCAAAGGAAAAGCCAGGGCTCTTACTAGTGGCAGGTAAGTAGAGACGGCAATTTGACCCGTACCGTGGGGTCCCACCCCAATCAGGGCGGGGTTTTTTTGACCACTGATTGGGGTTTGGGGCAGATTCGAGGAAAACCCGAAACTCGGGTTGGGGTGGGGTCCGACTTGACTATATTATATTATATAATATAAAATAGTTTTAGATAAATTTTAAAAAAAATAAATTATTAAGTATACTGGGGCGAGGTAAAATTGGGATTCCCGTTCCCTGCAGGGATGGGGATGGGGTTAAGATTTTTAGCCCCATTGGGGTTCGGGGCAGGTATGGGGTGGAGATTTTAAATTTAGGTTTGGGTAAGAGGCAGGAAAAACCCGGCCCCGCCTTGCCCCTTTGCCATTCCTACAGGTAAGTACTAGCCCAAAAGTGCTTCTTATGCTTGCCACATCATCCTCTCACGTGGCAAGTTTGGACTGGTAACCCCATGCTATGTTGCCAGAAGAAACCCTTTTGAGTTTTGAAAAGCATTCTTTTCTGTAATGGTTTGTCAAACGAGAGCTCTTACTCGTGACTCAAGTTCACTCATTGAATCGACATCAACGCATCTCAATCGTGTATTGAGAACATCAACCAATGTCAAGTACGGTAAATATTCCTGATGCACGCTGTGATGATGTGCATGTGGAGTGCAATGTGAATTCCTGATTATTACTCTTCCAGCATCTATCTATTGCTCGTGGGATTGTAGGCTGTAGCCCCACATTATTTGTGCCCTTTGAGGGGGCTTTCCTGTGGCGGCTTTTGGCTTTGCATGCTAGGCCCCATCCGAACAGCCTATTAGTCAATGCTGGTAAAAAATCTGGATTATGGAAAGCTCAAATTTGCTCTTGTTCAGACAGAAAAAAAGATGGCTCTAAGTAACTCAGTGAAAAGTTCAACCAACTTCAGCCCTTCCAATTGAAGCATGAATTTGGCTTTTTTCTTCAGTGTCGTTTGATAAGTCTTTATTAAGGATCTTCTCGAAAATTTAACAGTCAAAAGACTGAGCTTTTGCATAAAGATCTTGGTAGCTTATAGTTATAGACCGTTTGGTGGAGGCACATCTTTTCATGCGTCTTTCTGCATGAAGATGAGGCAAAAGAAAAGTGAAAATATCCATTTGGAGCTTCTTGAAAATAGCCTGAAACAGGCTTTTCACATCTTTTCGGGACTGCATCTTTCGGCAACTAGATCATTTCCCAACCAAATGGAAAAAGACGAAAAAGTAGGCTGTTGGGCTTTTAAAAAGCCAACAACTTGGGCAAAAAGATGCACCAAACTTTTATTAGACGAAAAACATGGCTTTCTAAATTGGATGATTCCTCAGAAGCTATCCCTTCTTGACTTCCTAGATAAATGCTAGGGGGTGAAACTGATCCGATCCAAGATTCAATCCTATTTGGTTGAATTCAGATCACCCCTATCCGATCCGAGAAGATTTGATTTGATATATGTTATATATTTATTTATATAAATATATATAATATATATGTTATTTATTTATTTACTTATAAATATATTATTTATATTGTATTTTTATAAATTTGTTATATTATTTATTTTTTTATAAAAACATGTATATATGATGAAAATAATGAAAAAATACTTGTACTTTTTGTTTTTTCTTTATTTAGGTATATTTTATTTTTCTTTTAATAATTTATTAATTTTTTAAAGAAAACAAGTCAAATCGGATCAGATCCGACTTGCCAATAAGATTCAAATTTAGATCGAGACATATCAAACCCACTATGAATAATATCGGATTAGATTCAAATATACGCTGATTCAAATCCGCTCCAATCAGTTTGCATCACTAGTAAATGTTATGAGCTATAACAGTGCTCTTCAGTCAATGGCTCCAAAATAACTATTAGCAAGTTTTTTAAATCCCACCAATGTGCATGGTGGGATTCACCAGTTTTATTGACGTGGCTGCTGAGTGCTCTCTCATGATCATTACTCTAAAATAGTAATAGAGTATTGCTATTACCAGGTCAGCGTCATATGGCATAGCTATTGTGATCTATTTGGTTTTGGTTCAATGTTTTGCAAAAACTGGTGGTACCAGTTCGATTTTTGGTCAACAGTTGACCTAAAAGAAAAAATAGTGGTTATCTGAACAGATCGGACTAGTGAATATATATAATATTTATATATTATATATTATTTAAAATATAATATTATATATATATAGTATTTATGTTATATATTTATATTTTTATAATATATATTGAAAATATGAAAAAACAAAGCAACTGAAGAGCCAAACTGATCAACCAATTAACTAATGGTTTCAGCACGCTTCAGTTCACCTGTTTTTCAAAAACCTGAGATGCATTTTCATCCAAACCTGATGCAAAAGGATTTAAGTTATGAAAAGAAGCTCTAGCAAATTACGGATGAATAAAAATGGATGAAAAGAAGATTAGTTTTGTTTGCATCCTTCTCTCCCAAAACAAAATTAATACTCCCGCACACCTGCTACTGAGGATAATATTCACATTTTCTCTGCCCTTTCTTCATAGGGTAAAATTGGCCAGAGATTAATAAATTAGTTAGGAGTTGTACTTGAATAAGATAATTGTTACAACAAGAAACTTGTAGCTCTAAACTTGAGACCGACACTTGCAACTATCACAGTGGTTCTCTCAATTGCAATGGCAGGCTGCAGGGTCGATCTCAGTTGCTGAAAATGACAAACGTTGCTTCTGTTCCCCAATTCTTGAGCTACTGCAATTCCTTCCAAGTACTTTCCAGTTGACCTATAACGCATTAGTTGGTGTCTAACAAGCACTCTGATGGTAATCCAAAATCCTTTGTCAAATAACCAAGTTGCCGCCTCCAAGGATCATTATGTAATTTGTAGTGCAGAACCTTGTTACACCAGAGGAAACTCAGCTAGATCAATGGGTTAGAACTTAAAAATATAAATCCACAGATATATAAGCATTAAATCTGTTGAACACTAATACCTTTAAAATAGGAAATTTCACATTATAAGCATTCTTAAAATTTGATCAACAGTAGATGGTATTATGGAAATGTCATGCCACCATTTACTTGTTTGTTTGTTTGTTTTGAAGCCATGAAGACACTTGTTGATTCGCAGTTCTCACTAAAAAGAGGCTTATTCATAAAGGCATCAAAGAATTCAAGAAGATGCCATTAAGTTGGTATGAGTGCACAAGTTGATACCAAAGACCTTTTCAAAGCTATCTTCTATTCATTACCCATTGCATATTAACTAGCTTAATGGTGAAAAATAATTGGATCTTATGAGGTGATAGGGATATAAGAGATACAAATATGTGGAAGAATAGTAATGGGCATCCTAATATTCTCAATTTACACCATTATCTGATCTTAGTAGCAATAGTATACCAAAGGATTTAAATGGACAGCAGTATATTTTCACATACCCAGTAAACAAATTTCAAGGCTCTCTTGAAGTACCTTAAGATGTCTGATATTTAACTGAGATTGAACATTACATGCAGGGTGGGAACCTATGCAACCTAACACTAGACAGAGATTACTACTTACTGTCATTCTATCCAGTTGCACTACCACAATTTTTTTATACAACAGAAAAATATTAAACACAAGCAAAGAAGCAACCTAAAGCATCTATCGTAACTAGGAAATGTAAATCCCAATCACTTGATCGATCAGAGTCTAGGCTTTTATAATGACCATTCTCCAACCAATCAGCAGCTTGGTTCTCCTCCCTATGAATGTGGCTGTAGGAAACTTTAATCCTGGCCTCTTCACATGATTTTCTTGCACTTATCAAAGTAGAATGACACCTCTGCGCTGACAAACTTGATCCCTTTAGAGTCTCAATTGAAGTCTTTGAATCTCCTTTGATGATAACTCATCCCACCCCCCAAAGACTTCACTAGTTTATGGGCCTCCAGACTCTCTCTCATTTCTGCCACTGCAATGAACGAGATACCAATTGGACCAGCTACTACTTTTATAATTTTTCCATTTGAGTCTCTTGCTATGCATCCAAAATCATATCTTCCACCCTTTTTGAAGCATGAAAGTTGATCTTTATGATATTGGGTTCTGGCAGGACCCACTTTATCCAAATGGTTTTTCTTTCTACTTTGCAGTCATTACCTGTTCTCCCTTGGGCTTCCAAAAATTCTCTTTAACTTTTTAAGGTCTTAGTTACTATCTGCAGGGGGTTAAAACTTTTGTTATTGAAGACTTTTTCATTCCTGTTTTTCCATAGGTAACATAGTAAGTAAGCCATTCTTTCCCAAAGAAGGTCAAATATCTTATCACCTTTCCTCATTTTTATTTCCAACCACCAATCCAATATGAAGTGGGAATTCATGTAACTAGGTGTTGGCAATTGACCCATAAGCACTGTCCATATTTGAGAGGCCAACTGGAAATTAATAAATAAATGGCTTATATCTTCTGGTTGTCCACAAAATGGGCTTGGATTTTTATGGACTAAGAGGGACCTAGCTTAAAGTTCCTGCCATCCAGTGGCAACCCACTGATCCAGATGAATTATTGTCAATGGCATAAGCAGGTTACATTGCTAAAATAAGGAAAGAGTTCCCTTAAATGATCCATAAACTCAATAAGCTACTATCAATGTAGTCCAGTTTCCAATAGAGATGTTCTTTCCGGCTTCTTCAACTCACCAAAATTAACCTTTTCCATGTCAAGGCCTCCTGGGGGCAATGGCCAATTGCTGTTGTCTCACTACTCATTAGCAAGATCTTCCAAATCGAACAAGATATCCAATATCAACTCTTCTTATTGATTGGATACCTCCATCAGTTTATTAGGAAGAGAAGAATAAAATGGATCAAACTCCCTATTCATTATTCAGAGATCAATAGGGCACCAAAAGCAGTAGCATCTTATGGACCTAACATAGGTTACATCCCACATGACATAAAATTGAAAGATCCACATCTTCCTCTTGGAAGTGGAACGGCCATGACCCAAACATAATACCCCTCTTCAAGGCTCCCCCCCCCCCCAATCCAAACCAAATAAAAAAGAACAAAACATAACTACTGATGCTCAATTGGAACAAATAAGCGTAGAGCATTTCAATTTTCAATTCATCCTTCAAATCAGATAAAATTACAGTAGTAGAATCCTATACCATCCAAATTATCTTTATTGTATGACCAATTTAGGAGATAAGTGTTGGAATTTTAATCGTCTTATATGTATATAATCCAGAAATCTAATGTTTGAGTCAAGTTATTACTAAATATGGTGACTTGGAAAAAATATCCAACAGCTATGACTGGCATAGACTTGTTTGATTGATTACTAATCTAAATAGTTACATGTGTTGATTTAGAAAAGAAAGTAGAAGAATGTATTAAAAAGAAGAAAAGAGAACACATGTTTAGAAGAGGAAGTATAAGACATGAGCCTCTTCTATTATTTATATCACTTTATACCACCAGTAGAATAACCAGCTCACCCCTGGTTGTCTGTCTCTATAACAGCACCCAAACAGAATGAAAATAACTTCTAAAGGCGCTTACAATAAGGAGCTGAAAATTAAAGTATTTCAACACATAGCAGGTGCATTGAGTACCTGTATGAATGTGGCAAGGACATCGTCTTCACTCAGTCTCAGGAACTCTACTGCCCAGTCATCCACACGACCAGAAGCACGTTTTTGCCTCTCAGCCTCAAGCAAAACAGAATCACGATACAAAAACCTCTGCCAGATCCTTTGCACATTTGCCAATTTGAAATCTATTTCCGTCTCATTGAATCCCTGTACAATGAAGGAAGACCAGTATCAATCTGTAGTATTAATTGCTGTCATCTTGCAGTAGAAACTTTTTTTTAATTAAAGTACTGCAATGGCTCAGCCAACCAAAGAATGTTAGGGAGCAGGTACCCGCAGAATCTTTATCAAGATTGGAATCTCATCCTCACGAATTCGAACAGCAAAGCTTTCATAGTTGAGCACATTTTCATATGGAAGGAAGATCCCGTCCTGAAACCATAGTAACAAAATCAATAATAATTCTAGGTTATAAGAAAACAATAAATACTTATGCTACTTGCTGACTCATGAATGTCTAGAACAAAAGGTACCCAGGGAAATAGGCTGCTCATGATTAATGACCAGAATAGTAATTGCCAATATCTGGTCATCATAGGAAACTAATCTGTGCAATATAATCTGCCATTTTTCCTGATGGGGGAAATATAAGATTATAGTATGTAAGAAAAGGAGTCTACCCACAATTGCATTTCCTGAAACAAATGCAAGTCTAGAATCCATCATTTGATGAGACCTACCTAAGAGAGACTCCATTGTAACCATCAGGTGATCATCAAGATCCTATACTATAATTGCTTCTGAACTGTCAATGCTACTCATTCATCAACCAGCATGTAATAGATTGAGTGGTTAGGATTATCAGATCAGGTTGATTATTGGTTAAAGAGACCTTGTGGAACCAATCTAGTGTGTGGTAATTTCCTAGCTGCATGGACTCCATCTCTTATTCTGCTATTGCTAAGCTATCCCTACCTGGCAGGTAACTTATATTCTTCTTCTTTATGTTTGTCATGAAACATGTGAAAGGTCAGGTTACCTGGATGACAACAGGTATGCACCCTTGCAAGATACTATCTTCCATCCGACCACTCCAACCATCTCCAGGTAACACTCCACAGAAAATGGAGCTGGCCAAATCATTGTGGTAATCTGCAGAGCGCAATGGAGTTACGATCACATCTTCTGCGTGTTGCCTCCCGAGCTTACCTTCTTTGTCAGGGCTTGATCCAAATTCTTCTGCCAGCTTCTGTCTGATACCCATGCTATACCTGGATAATAAGGGCCAAAAATAAATGTTTGTTCTGTAAAATTAAGTTTCAGAGGAAAAGGTAAGACCCCAAGTAATAAAGAATGTATCTTGGTTTACATACGTATCTTCAGGTCTGCCATCTCTATAAGCTGGTCCAAGATTTCCATTAAAGTAGAACAGTGTCTTGCGATTCTTACGGGACCTGAAATTAAAAGGCTCAATTGATTCATTGTGATTGTTTTCTTGTCAATAGGAATGTACTGTTCGCCAAAACCAGCAGAATTTAAGCAAAAGTTGAGTTAGCTAAACAAATTTTTTTATGAGATAAATACCTTGACCATAACTTCAATTCTAAGGATTTTGGATCAGGTATTTTCCATGCAGGAAGCACCAGATCTTTATCAGGGTCAAAGCATGGATGATTGCCTCTTCTAAGAGAGGAAATTTTGTCCCAGTTGTCTGCCCAATATGCTGTTGTTGAGTGGTTATGCTTTGAATTTGTGTTCCCCCAGTGGACCAACATCATGCTGTTCCAAATCTCCTTGGGAGCATAGCAAGCACCTTCATCCCATGAAAAAAACTGCCTTCAGATACAGAGGCGTCATCATTAGGAGCATGGAAAGGTGAAAGATAACAAATAGGAAGTAATTGACATTCACTCTTCTGCTGTATCAATGAAGGTTCTCTATCTATATCGTACCCAAATATGGTCTCTTCCAGAAGAACGGTTCCAGTAAGGATACTGCTCAACTATGTAATTATATGCCTTCTTATAGAAATCCAGAGTCAGAGAGCTCCTCAACCCCATGTGGTCCTGAAGTTTAAGGTAAAATAAACATTATAACTGGGTGGCAATATGCACACATACAAATACACATATGCAAGAGATAATATAGCTAAAATCTCTGTTAAATAATCCCAAGATAATTCTTGTCATATGAAATAAAAAAGTTGATTGCTTATATATAATTATAATGAGTAGGTAATGCAATTCATATAAATAGGGGTGCAACTTGGGCGGGCTGGGATGGGTTTAAGGTCAATCCAGGTAGGCATAAGGCCTGAGCCCAAGGTTAAGCCCAATCTCCCAGTCCAGGCCCAGCCCAAACTAAAACTTGACAGAGTCGAGCTGGGCTTGGGTTGGTTAGGTGGGCCTACTGGGCCCAAGGTGTCAAATGCAATCCTTGTATGATGGATGGATGGATTAGTGGATGGTTGGTTTGGATTTAGATTGGATCAAAGTTGAGCTGTGGTCGATCCAGGCTAAGGCTACCCAAGTGCTAGGCCTAGGCCAGCCCAAAAAATATAAAAAACAAAAAAAAAAAAAAAACGAAGTTTTGGGGCCAATCCCAGCCAAAGAACCAAAGTGGCAAAATCCAAGCCCTTGCCCGTTTAAAATTTCAAGTTGGTCTGGTTCAGGATCAGGTTGAGCACACCAAATTTGCACCCCTAAATTGAAATTATTAAACCTGCAAAACCATTAAAGTGGAATTTCATGAGCCAAAGAATTTACCCGCATACTCAAGTGAGGTGCATCATCTGCACGAGTTATAATGCATGAATCAAGAACTGGAACATAAAAATAGTCTGCTTCTTCACCATTTAATGTTCGATAAGGGCTAGCAAGAATGCTTTCATAGAGTGCTATCTGCAAAGGAGCGTTAGAAGAAATCAATTGTAAGCTACTTCTGATACTATTATTTTTTCTGTTGTCAAATAGAGGTCAAGTTATACCTGTGCACCATACAACTGATCTGTCCACAATGTTGCATTCTGGTCATCATAGATTCTGTTTACACATTCGAACTTGAAATGTCGACCCTGCATCACCCAAAAGCTATAGATAAGGAATATCAAAAAGAGATTTCCCTATGGTTATCAGGTATAAGGGCTAATTCCAACCTCAAGGAGCAGACTATTATACTCTGGTGGCAAATCATAAACATATATAAGAGGCCTTTTCTTTGTCACCGTAGCTTTCATGTTGATAAGATCTCTGCTGGGATGTGCATTATCAGGTAGATCAACTGTGGCTGGTCGAATCCATTGAGGCCACTCCCTGAGAGATGATAACACAGAGGGAATACTGCAATCTGTTCCATACCAACTAATATCACACTGAACATGAACAATGACCTGTTAGTAGGTTACATCAAGGAACAGAACAATAAATAGTAAATAGCTCAGTGTGATGGTAAATCTTGGCTGACAAGTGTAAGAGTCCAGGTTCGGGTCTGAAAGCAACCACTTCATGTGAAAAATACTGGAGGTTAGGTTTGTATCCAGTTGATTCCTCTCAAGCCCAAGGTTTTAAAAGGCTAAAAGAGGAGGCAAGGTGTAAGCCTCAAGGCATTACTTGCATTTAATGAAATTGATAACGTACTCCTATAGCTTAGTTTTTTGTGGCACATATTGTACCTTTTTAATTCCCCACTCTCCTTGGCCATCCCTCTTGAGATTGCACAAACTCATGAACAGAAATAAACATAATAATACAAGCATATGAACAAAACCAATTTAAGTAACTTATACAAGAGAGCATAAATTACCAGGAAAGGGGGAAATCTTATAGAGGGAATCTTAATATGATTAATCTATGGATGCAAAATAAAATAAAAGTTGTTTCCATCACTACAATATAATATAAGATCCATCCTCTAAATGAATTGAACAGGTATTACTAAATTGGCAGGGATGTTTTAGGCATGTCAAACTTTTTGTACGAGACATATCCTTTTAGTAAAGAAGTATGTGTTTTAAAGGAGAGTAACACCCTTGTGTATTGTTCTATTGTTTTAATCCTTAAGCAAATATCCTTCTATTTTTTCAAAAATTCTTTAAGCCCATTTTGAGTATCATTGTATTAGGATTTAGGTGAAAAACTTTAGGAAGTAAAGTTTTATTAGCTTTCCTCTACCATATCCTTTGTATTGTAGTTATACTGTTATATTCTTTTTTTAGAAGAGATAAAGTGTCATTTCATTAAAGCAGAAAAAACCAAGTACAACCAGTGGCTGTACAGTGGGAGACTACGAAGTAAATTAGACCACTATCCTATTTGAGATTACAAAAAGATTTTCGACTTCCAAAAGAGAACTAAGGACAGGTCCATCTAAAACTATCTGTGCTTGTTTTAGAGAGTTTTGCTTGAATTAGAATACATGAGATTGCCCAAAATAGGAAATAAGGCTGCACAAGTTAAGGTAGTAGTATAGTTCAATTTTAAATTTAAAAGAAAAAAATCTAATACAGATGCATGTTTATTGGTTGAAAGGAGATATGTATCTTATGACCCCTTTGATAAAGTAAAAATTTTTGTTTCATTTCTTTCCCTTCATGATATTCTTTTATAAGAGGTTTACACCTCTGCCTACTTAAGGTGAGAGGCGAGAAGCACATGCGCCTCAACATTTGGGGAATATGCCTTTGCTGTATCTTATGAGGCCATAAGGGCAAAAAAGTTTTGAGTTTTTTTGGCCTGCCTTGCCTCATAACCTTTAAAACACTGCTCAATACCCCATATAGCTGGGACCAGAATAGGATCACAGCCCCAATAATAGATGGTAAAGTTCAAATTCTATAATCTTTACACAGAATTTTTCACTTAATTTTAGTAAAAGATTCAACAATTGTGAAAAGAATCACTTGTACAAATACTAATCCTCTAAATTTATCCATCTACAGAATGAAAAATCCAAAAAGATCCATATATTTTGTCTTCCTTTCCTTGTCTTTAGAAAAGGACAAACAGAACAGGTAGACAAGAAGAATGGAGGACATCCTAGATATAGAAAACTTCCATCACCTACCTGACAAAATCCACCACGGCAATGCCCATGACCGGAGCATTGGTTGATACACGTGCATTGCACAGGCACCTCGCAGAACCTCCCCCAGAGACCATCATATTTACAATCACATTCCTCTTTAAATTGTACCTCTGAAGCATAGGCTTTCTGTGGGTCGACATTGCACCACCCATGTTTGCTACTATTTGTTGTAAAGACATCTAGATCAGCCTTTGTCCAGTTAGTCAGCTTGGGCCCACCAGGTGTAGAAGGTAAGCTGAAAAGTGGTTATGTGCTTCAGATCAATTTTGTGTGGAGGAATTCAGGGATCTTCAATTGAAGTTTAGAAATGAAAGCTGGGAATCCTTACTCTATTTGAAATCCACATGCCTCTGCCAGAGGACGGTTTGGATATTTTGTGCCTTCCCCACAGAAGCACATTGCCCTCGTTTTATCACAATATCTAGGACAAATTGAGACAACCCATGTCCCATATGGCATCTCTGGTGATCCTGGATAATTGCACTCCAACTGCAATCTTTCAGAGCATCCTTCTCCTGCTTAATAAGTAGATATTGTGGATCTTAGTGTATAACTGATTAGACAAAGTTACTACCTAGACATCCCGTTTTCTGTAAAAAAGAATATAATTGTACTGAAAATTAAAAAAGGAGCTATAAGATTTTACAAGAGATGATTAGTTAAATGAATTAACAACATATTTCTAAATATAAAAAAGTTTGTTAGCATTTGGAGTCAAAATTGGCCCCAAAAGAAGGCAAACAGGGGACATAGAATATGAAAAATCCTGTAAAAGGAAAAAGTGAAATATACTACAGAGAATAGGGTTTTATTGAAGAAAATCATTTCAGAAACTTCACTAGTTACAAGCATAATAACATACATCTGGGATTAGGGTGTTGGAAAAGATAACCCCATAAATAATGGTACATTTCTGAGACAAAAATGCAAGAGAAAAAAATGATATTCCCTAACATAATTGATCCTGAATAACATTTAGGTATTGCAAATTCTTCAAATTTGCCTCCCCTGTGACCCATATTTGACAAAAGTACTTAACAAGAACCTCCAGGTTACAGGAACCAGCTTCATTATGGCCCCTCACCAGAATATGGTTAAAATCCAATATTCCTTGGCTTCAAATGGAGAGCACTAAAAGGTGTAACACACTCTATACATTTATTAGACTATGAATTTTAAACCTTGAATTGATTGAAAAACAGTTTTAAACCTTGAAGGAAATGAAAATAACATATACATTTAATATTTAACTATAGTGAAAGTAATTTCCCCAAAACAGGAACATAACTTTCACTAGCTTTTATTAAGAAGAGGTATTGCAAAGCCCATTGCTTGGGCTTTAACATATGCTTAATAGGCTAAGGCACATGCTATGCACATGCATGAAAAGGCTGGGGGAATCCTAGGTTGCAACATACTTCGTTCATGGGAAACAATTTTTATTTTTACTGCCTGTCTAATTGGGTCAAGTTATAGAGAAATTTGAAAATCTACACAAACTCAAAATAAAAAAGGCTCAAGAATTATGTCAACACCAATACCCAAGAGAGTAGGAGGGTGGGTTCTCTTCATATGGTATATATAAGAGGCAACATAAATGCTAATAAGACTCATGAAACAAATAAAGTGATAATGTTAATGGGCTAAATGTTGAATAGCCAGATATCTTACATAGTTTTTGAATTCAGTGTTTCATAATAAAACAAAGCGAAAGGAAGATAACACTCACCAGCATATCCATGAAAACACCTGCACTGTCCTAGTCCCCGGTTACAAATGCCTTGACCACTGCAATCATTCTTGCAGGCCTTGCCACCTATTCTCTATTAACAAAGTGATTATAAATTACAAGCAAGAAAACAAAAACTGACATTGGGCATTCTTTAATCCTTTTCACAAGCTAAAAGGTTGACAAATCATATCCAATAAGCTAGCCTCTCTTGAAGACTTAGATCTTAAGTATGATTAACTGAATGAAAATTATGATACCAACTAACAATCAAAGAGACCCCAACAGTTAAAAGTTGCAACATTTAAGTCAACATCTAATATACAACAAAGGATCTTCATAATAAGATAGGAAAAATTTGAGAAAGACAAATCTGATGTGTTGTTGGGAGTCAAAAGCCAACAAAAACCCGATCATAACTTGAATTTGAAAAGAGACCAGTTCTGCAGGGCTTGAACCATTCTTCAAAAACCGTACCTCAATAATGTTTACTGCCTTGGTAGTTGAGTCACAACCAGAAAACCATCGTCCTATCTTGGCTATCCATGGTGCACCACGATAAACCACTGCATTGTGCAAATCAGCTGGAAACCGACTACTCAAATCCAGACGGGGTTGCTGATTTTTAGCCACATGCGCATTGCTTTCAGTTGACCCATTAAATGGGGAACAAGAAGTCTGAACTTGGCGGGTACTGAAGTAATCAACAGAAGAAGGCGCCAAAGGAAACAAGAACAGATGAACTAATGAAACTAATACCACGATAGAAGCAATGGTTGCTACCAGAGACCACGAGCATTTCCATGTCTTAACAGAGATCATCATCTCAAAAACTTTCACACCAGTCAAAAAACGTAATCAGTTTCATGAATTAACATGATCAAAACTCTCCCTATGTAACATAAACAGGCTTAAAAAGGTCCCCAGAAAGAACCATTGCAAAGATCATTCAGAAATATTTGCAAGACCACAATACGTATCTTTAACAAAAGTTCAAAAAATGGAAGACAGAAAATCAGAAACCCATTGATAAATTTCTCTTAAAATTGTTCAGTGGCAGGTTAAATAACAAATTCCAGCAAAGAAAGATAGTAAGCGAGTGAAAATAATTTCACCTGCAAGGGAACTAACCATAAAGTTTCGGGACAAAATTAGCAAACTCCGCATAGAACACCAAAACTTAAACACACACACACACACAGATTTTCAGCAGAGAGACACGAATATCCCGAATAATTCAGGGAAGATTTCAGATTATTAAAAATATTCATCTCGGTCTGATTCAAAAATTTTGAAAAATTCAGCAAAATTTAGAATGAAACTGAATAGAATCCAGAAGAATACTGACCTTCAACAAATCTAAGATGACAGCGTTTCAGACGAGACAGCAAAACGGAAGATCAAAAGGATGAAATCAACGAATTTGAAGATTCTGAATGCCATATGGCCATTGAGAGGGATCAGCCAATGGAGAAGAGCTGACTCCACCCACAACACTAATAAATAAAAAAAATTAATAATTCAATTATGAACAACAATAATGAACAATGCAGAGAGAGCGAAGGTCAATAAAAGAGCCGCCAAGGCCCTCGCTGCAAGAATTTGAACAAACTGACCCTCATATTTTCATTAAATGACGAGATTACCCTTCTCCATTCTCCACAACCAGTACCAGAGGGAATTAGTTTGATCAAGACGGAAGAGATAGAAAGGAGAAGAATTTACCCAAGAAAGAAAGTAAAAAAGCAAAAACGACAAAAAGCCCATCACAAATCACAGTAACCAAACACTCTCAGCCTCAAATGAAATCCACGTGTTTACCAAAAATAAAGAAAATCCATGTGTTAACAGCAACATTCTTTGTCGTTTTGTACTTCAGAAGTCCACGCTCTCCATGGGTCCTACCTCGGCATCTTGGCTTTTGCCCTTTTTTTACTAAAATCCCCTATAGAGGTGAGGTGAAAATAATCAAATATTTGAGCTTTGCTTGTTTTTTTTTTTTTTTCTATTTATTTGGGGTAACCAAAGATTTATAGGCCCGTTCGGTTCGCGGAAATAGGGGTTTCGAATGGAGTCAAAATAAGTTATTCCGATTTCAACTGTTTTGTTGGGTGGAATCAGAATATTGTTTTCATTAGTGCTGGAATGTTGCCCCTTCCTTCGCAATGAAATCTCATTCCTATTAATTTTAATTTTCATTTTCCATTCTTGTTTGAACTAAACAAACTATGAGATTATACTATTTTGATTCTAAAGGATTTCGATTTTGATTCTTACTACGAATCAAATAGACCTTTTTGAGTTTGAGAATTTTTTTATTGCAATTCTTTATTACTTTTATTTAAAAGAAAATCTATAATGCTAGAAAGACATGATAGCAAAAAGACTTTCTTTTTTTTTTAAGCCAATGGAAAGGATTTTACCAATCAAACCCCCCACCTGGTGAACTCTTCCTACCTTATAGAGAGACATTAGAGGTATTTAGGGCCAATTTGATTCATAGAAATAAGATCGGAATGGGCCATTTTCAATTTCAACGGTTTGGTTGAATGGAGTTGAAATCCCATTCCCATTCAGGGTGGAATGGCATGTCCCAATTTGAGGGTATGGTCATTCCCTCCCCCTCCCTTGGGAAGGAAATCTTATTCTAACTTATTTCAATTCCCATTCTAATTCCTATTTAAACCAAATGGTTATAGGAATAGACCATTCCAATTCCGATTCTAATTCTAATTGTAAACCAAACAGACTCTTAAATCATCGAATATGTGTATATTAGTATTGTAATTTATCATATCAAAGAAAGTCGCATCTAAATTCAACCTGATAAACTAAATGGCATAAATTTTGTATCCAGATTCAAACTACTAAGGGTCCATTTAGTTCATAGTTAGAAATCGAAATCGAAATCAGAATCAGAACGGTCTATCCCCATAGTTTGTTTAATTCAAATAAGAATGAAAATGAGAATTGGAATCAGTTGGCATGGAATTTCATTCCGAAGAAAAGGGGGAGGGAATGCTATTACATCAGGAATGAGGATATAATTCCAATTCCACCCAATCAAATAATTGGAATTGAAATGGTCCGTTCCAACTTCAATTCCATACCCCTATTCCCATGAACCAAATAGGCCCTTAATGTATTTGAATTATCCAAATTCCATTAGATTAAATTGAATTCTTGAATCTCACATTTGGTATCAGATTTTTGGATTCGTTTACACCCCTATTTAGAATGCTTCAATGCAAATGAGACCAAGTCCAAGTTAAAATACAAACAAAGCGACCATGTACTATGTTATCTCATTGGCATTGCAAACTTTGATTTCAAAAAACTGGATGCAAGGTTTATTCAATTGTATTCCTACCTTATTTCTCTCCCATATAAGTGGATGCCCTCATTATATTACCCTCTTTTTCATTCCCAAACAACCAACATTTACTTGCCCTTCATCCTGGACAAACAAAGACAAAATTATATCTAAAGCTAAAGTAAATTAGAATTTACAATGATTAGATATGTATTTTCATGCATTTATGTTGCAAAGAAAAGGAATCTTATAGTAACAAAATCATCTATATATTAGGCCCCATTTGGTTCACAGGAATAGGGGTCTGTTTGGTTGGGTGAAATTGGAATCCTATTTCCATTCTTGATAGAATGGCATTCCCCCATTTGGGAATGGCCATTCCTTGCCCCTCCTTTGGGAATGAAATTCCATCCTGCTAATTTTAATTCTCATTCGCATTCTTGCTGATTTTCATTCTCATTCCCATTCCTATCTAAACCAAACAGATTATAGGAATGGACCATTCTGATTCTTATTCTGATTCCAGTGGATTTTAATTATGATTCTGATTCCGACTACGAACCAAATGGACCCTTATTCTTTTTAGATTTTGTAGGGATAATTTTCCCTAGGAGTGTCTGCCCCTCCTTTGGGAATAAAATTCCATTCCTGCTAATTTTAATTCTCATTCTCATTCTTGCTTATTTTCATTCTCATTCTCATTCCTATCTGAACCAAACAGATTATAGGAATGAACTATTCTGATTCTGATTCTAATTCCAGTGGATTTTAATTATGATTCTGATTCCGACTACGAACCAAATGGACCCTTATTCTTTTTTAGATTTTGTAGGGATAATTTTCCCTAGGAGTGCCTAGGGTTCCTCTGTTTTGCAACCCCTCGCTATCAAAAAATAATTAATATATAATAGTGAACGTCCCCTTAGGTTTTCTTTGGTACCATTGCAGTTCCTACCTACAACACTTGAGGTTGATTTATATAAATTGGCATAAAATTGTTATTGTTATTTGATTGAGGCTATTTATAGTTTAAATAGGCTTTACCTTAACAATATGATTCTTTTGTTGTTGGTTTCAAAAATATATCAAAACCATCTGATGTAAAAAACATATTGTTTTTTACAAAACTGAAACCAAGAACATGTTATTGAATTTCTAGTTTCAATGACATGTTTTTATTTGGTTATTTAACATCATGTTCTATAAATCATAGAATTCTTATCTTTTAAAAATCATTATTAATTTCAATGGTCCCAAAAACATGTATTGTCTTTTGAAATAAACCAAATTGTTTGAAAACAAAAAAATGAAATCTAAGAACATTTTCTTTCTTTTTTTTTTTTTTTTTGCTAATGTGGTGACTTTTAAAACAGATGGGAACAAAAACATTTATGTTATAGAACACCCCCTAAAAATGTGTATGTGGGAGGTTGTCCATACAATACATATCTCTCACAAAATTGCATTGATCAACCCAAAATGTTTCACTAGAAATAGCAATGCTATCAAACACAACCTTAATAATCACACTAACATTGTTTTCACCCAGGATTGTGTAGCAGCAATGCGAGCGCAATTATCAAAAAAAAAAGGCAAATCTCTTAAAGTATCCCTAAGTTTTAGGAAATTAACTTACCCCTACTTTTAAGTACCTCCATTTTTTTTTTTGACAATTAATTAAATCCTCCAATGCCGTTAGTGTCCATTAAAAGAAAGACAAAAAAAGACTATTTTATCTATCATTTTTTCTTTAAATTTTCAAAATGAAACATTTGAATAACACCTTGCTAATCTTCTCCTCATGGCAAACTTCCTCTATCGGCAAAGCTTCCCAACAGATAAAGATATCCAACAAAACCATTTGCAACGCAAAAAATTAGATTGGATCATCAAGACCTCTAAACAAGTGAACAAGAGGGATCATCTTTCACCCCAAAACTAGATTCTGAGGATGCCATCTTTGCTTTAGCTAGCTTCATGTGCACTTCCTATAATATCACAAGAAACAATGGATAAATTCCCTTTTGTGTTCTTGACCTTTAACCGAGTAAATATTAGAGAGCAAAACCAATCACAAAAGGATAATATTGAGTTTTAAAAAATTCTATACGAATGGATTGTGATGGAATGATAATAGACACTAATATCACTGAAAATTTAATCAACTGTTAGAAAAAATTCTCTAAATAATAATAGGGATAGAATTAGTCAATTTCCTAAAATTTCAAGATATTTTAAGAGATTTGCTAATAAATGTATTTATTATATATAGAAAGTTAAAAGAGATAAATAAATGGACAAGGACGTAAAGGCAAGGCAAACATATTAGGATAAAATTACGAATGTCGTATGTGGACCTTCTGATGACGCGGGGGGCATTGAACATGGATCAGGAATCTGGATTCTGGAGTTGAGAGGAGCTGGGGAATCTTCCAGTGGAAAACTGGGGAAACTGAAGATGCGGTGCTTATCAGTTGTGCTCGTGCGTCGCGCTGTTAATTACTTCAAGACTCAAGAGTATTAGAGTAAAGAGATCTGACCCATACAAAATTTAATGCTGTTTTAAAGTAATGGCAGGTGGCTCTGAATCCAAAAACCGTTAAGTTGGAATCTTTTGTTCCAAGAGATTCGATTGGCTGTTTCTCCTGTTCTTCCGCCCCGAAGTCCGCAAAAACTTTCGGGGGGTGGTCAGATGATTCAGATTCATTCCAACAAGACCGGATCGAGTTGCAATACAATGTCCGGTTCAACTGGTCATTGCAACTGTTGGTTGCGACGGTTGGGAAATGCAGGTTTGTATGGTGAGGAAATGCAGCTAACACTGCACATCTCATCATGAAATTTGGGAGTTGAGACCCATCATATATGAATTCTGTTGGCAGGTGTACGTTGGGAATCTCTCGTTGTAGAGGATAAAGAAATGTTTTTCATTGCACGGGGAAGTCCGTTCTTGTTTGTCTGGCATGGAAATAATTTTTGGCCTGCAGGCTGGCAAGTTTTCTCAAATCATATTGAGATATTTCAACTTTTTTGGATTCTAACATCATTTAATGTGAGGCCTGCATGGGCCTAGTCCAACCTAACTCATAAACAAAGAATAATTTAAAAATTGAAAAGTATGGACAGGCCCAATGCAGATTTTTGAATTCTTCTTTACATTTATAAACATTCAAAATGTCAAATACCTCCATTTTTATACATCAACACCTACCTATAAATTGGCATCAATTCCGATTTGGCATCTACCTCGACTGTACTTTGGGCTTAAAAATTCTGACCATGTTCTAACACATAGATCCCATCCCATCCCTTCCATCATTTACCTATTTTAGCATATTTTTATAAGATTTTCATTATTAGCCTATTGTATTCTAGAGAGAGAGAGTTTTATTTTCATCCTATTTCCATTTATTTGTTTCATATTCAAATTCTATTTAATTGGTTAGTTGTCAAAAATTATAATTTGAAATTACTAACTAGAATTAATAAAAAAATATTAAACTTTATCAAGTTTTTATCTAGTAACTATTAAAATTAAGAAATTAATAAAAATAGTATTTTGTAAATTAAATACATTTGAATTATCTTTACAAATAGCTAATATTAATATGATAATTAAATTAATAACAAAATAGAATATTAAAAGTAATAAAATAAATCATTTAAATTCTATATAAAATTATAAAAAATAATTAAAATATTAAAACTAATATTTATAAGTAGACTCCTTCTACTTAGGGATGATCGTTTATAACTTAACCGAACCTGAATAGACCTATAATTTTCGAGCTAAAGCAATTATCTTATTTTGAGCTAGGATATCCACCAAGCCCACACATAATGTGGGCATTGGGCAAGACCTAAACTAAACAACCCTTAAGCTCGACTTAAAAGTTATATACATATATGGTAAGTATTATTATATAATATTTATATAATAAATTTTATATTAATATATATATATATATGATTTTTATATATTTTTTAAAATATACTAAAATTAATTAAAATTCTGGATTTGTAGAAAGCCATAGTCTTATGTTTAACACAAGTAATCTTTGTGCTTGTCCCAAGCCTAGACAATTACACTCGGGTGGTGTAGGTTGGGTCAGGCTAAGTGGCTTTAAAACCTGTTAATTAATACATTATGAAAAATTGGCCAAAAGATCTTTTATTTTTTGGGTTCACTCAGCTACACAATGGGGTAGCCCATCCCCCAACCTTATTCAACTATAATATTAATAATTTTAATCTAAAAATAGTTAAAAACTAAAAAATAATGCATGCATGGGTTGTATTTGGTTTGGTTCAATCCAATTACAAATATCACATTGCTCTTAGGGGTGTAACTTAGGCAAATTGGGTTAAGTTCAAAGATCAACCCAATCCCAACTTGAAGTCTTAAATCTAAAGCTCAGGATTAGATTAATTTAATTATGATTACAATTTAATTTTATATATTTACTAATATTTAAGTAATATTTATAAAAAAATGTAACATTTAATCATTAAAAAGTAAAATAAATAAAACAAAACACTAATAGATCATATGGAAAAATAATTATTTTATTAAGTATTTAGTAGTAATTTATTATTTTTGTTAAACATCATTAGTATAATTAATCATCATTTTAAATTACTAAATTATTTTTATAACAAATTATTAAAATAAAGATTAATTATTTTGAATAGGGTACAAATGGATCAGATCATGATCTGATCCGATCTGAAGTCTGATCCTATATTCGAACAACCCCATCTCAGATATTCGGATTGGATTGGATCGAATAATAGGATTTGATAAGAAATCAAATCGGATTCAATTCACCCCTGTCTGATTTGAGAAGAGTCGATCCGATATTGTTGTTTTTATTTTTCTTTATTTAAATTGTTATATATTTTTTAATAACTTATTATTTAAAAAAACTGATTCCGGGTCTGATTCGACTCAAAACCGCCAAGAACCGGAACGGACCTAAAATCGGGATAAAATCGTGGAGGTGGAACCATAACCGTTATAATGGGTTCGATCATTCGGATGTCGGATAAATCCGACCCATTGACAGCCCTAAAAATTACAGTTCGCTATAGACTAGAGCATAGTATAGAGAAAGTTCTGTAACCTCTCGAGGGCGGCACGGGACAGAGCAAAAGAGATAGTTCAACCTCGTCGCTCAGGTGACAAACCTCGCCATTACTTCTCAGTTTAAGATCGTTCTTTATCCTGCTCTTCAAGAATAGTTAGCTTCTGGTTATACCCTTCAAGTATGTGAAGATTTAGGGTTCTCCGACTATGATACCCACAAAGCATTATAACTGAAAATAACAAATCATTGGTCCAGTGTGTCAATGGCGTTATTTTTCGGTTGTTTGAGTGGATTTTTTTTTTTTTTTGAGTGGGCATGCTCTTCTTCATCTTGGTGATAGTCTTTAATTATTTGTTTTGGATGAACAATGCTTGCTTTACGGTTTTTTTTTTGTTCATTTTATGCGGTTACTTCATGAACTGAAATATACTAGGTTGGCATTATTTTAAGAAAATTTCTATCTGTTGCCTTGGATGTTATGGGTGATATCTTGGAAAGAAAGCATGGAAAACTGACTGAACTCGGTGTTGATTGAAAAAAAGAGTGATTATGGAAAGGTGGTGATTAGTGCAAAGGTTTTCTGTTACAATCCATTTGTCCAATGCTGGTAGTATGGGATGCTAATGTGTGGTATCCCACATGTTGTTGTGGGGTATATATGTGCTTGGTTCCCTCCCTCTAAAAGTTAGCTAGGGAAGAGTTCTCCTAAGGCACATAACAAATGGTATCGGAACCTACAATATGCCTCCCATTTGCAATCACGCGGCGGCGTAGGTGGTGGTGTCAGTATTGCAGTGTTCGGCTGGGACTAGGTGGACTAGTGCAAAGCCAGCCTGTGTGGGTGCCGGGACTACGGAGCATGGTGGAATGTTATGATCCATTTGTCTGATGTTGGTAGTATGGGATGCTAATGTGAGGTATCACACCTCGGTAGTATGGGATGCTGTTGTGGGGTATATATGTGCTTGGATTCCCTCCCCTCTAACAGCTAGCTTTTAGGGGTGGGTTCTCCTAAGGCACATAACATTTTCTTCAGTATCATTTTTTTTACAGTATCGGTTGGTAATTGATGCATGTATTTAACTGTTCAATTGTTTATTTGAACCTAGAGTGCAAAACTAAGCTAATGCTTACTCGAACTTGATATATGGTCTGTTATTCTTTTATGCTTGGTTTTATTGGATTCCCCCCTCTTATCTAATACTTTACCTTATTATTTCTGGCACCAGGAAGGAGATTTTAAATCTGAATTTCAACTGTAAAGATGTCAGGGTAAGTAAATAGTTATTCTTTATTGTTCCATTACTTTTGATTCTGTTCTACTTTTGAGGTTTCTGCTATATTCATCTTTTTGTAACTGTTACAGGTATATTCATGACCACCTGTGCCTCTCCTTAGGTGGTAAAATTATTGTCTGTTGTATAATTTGTTGACCATCCATGTTCATTAAAAGCAGTTAAGCTTGTTGTTTTTTCTGTATTTTATACATCATACATATAAGTAGAGGGGCATGATTTCCCAACTTGACTATCTAGATAGTTAGGCTTGTACCGTCAACAACCTTTATGAAGGGAATTTTGGCCAATACAAGTTCGATTTTGGGATGGTAATTGATGTAAGTCAATATGGTGTGTCATTCCCTTAAAAGTAGTAGCTCATAATTTGGAGATCGTGGTATACCCAATCAAGTATTTTTTAATAAGGTAAATGAATGTATATTTAAATGAATGTTTTCATGTTTTGTGAGGCAAGCATTGCCAGTCAAAATGTGTAATAAGTTGGTTGCAGATAATGAGTTAGGACTTAGGACTGTGGCAATAAAATCTTGATCTTTTTGTTTTCATGTTTTGTTAACCTTTGAGCAGCCTTTGTAGTATGGGTGGTGTCTTGCTTTTGTTTGGAGTGTTTTCATCTGTATTAGGTTAATGATTGGAAGTCAAAAACATGCATGTTGGCATTGGTGATATTTAAGAAAAAAATAATGGCATTGGTGATAAATTGTGGCTTCAGGGAAGTTACACAAAGAACTTCCCTGGACACCTGGACACCCCCCAGATGTGGACTTGGTTCTCTTCTATCTTGGTTGTAGGTGGACACCTCCCCTAGATTTGGCAAGCCTTTTTGACCCAAGCTTTTTCAGGCAATTGAAGAGGCGTGGAAGATTAATGTGGAGAGCCACAAGAGCAGCTATCTTTTGGTCAGTTTGGGAAGAAAGGAATAATAGAATCTAGGCATGGAGAAATCCAAGGAGGCAATTGTAGAAAGGATAATTATTATGACTATTCATTGGTTGAAAACTTTGGATTTATTTAAAGACTTCTCAGCTGAAGACATTTACAGGAATTGGGAAGTGGTGGCTTCTACAACTTCCATGAAACCTATTGTGCAGGAATTGTGGTCCCCACTAACACAACAAAGAGTGAAATTGAATTTTGATGGGAGTTCAAGAGGTAACACAGGCCCTTCAGGTAGAGGAGGAGTTTTCAGAGATGAAAATGGCAAAATTGTAGCTTTGTTTTCAGGACCAATAGGAGTAGGGGGCTCATTGAGAGCTGAGGTGATGGCCTTGCTTCAAGGTGTAAGATATGCAAAACAGTTGGGGTTACACCAAATTGAGATTGAGGGAGACTCTAAATTGTTGATCGAGTGGCTACAATCTGGTAAGTTGGGAGCCTGGATTTATAGACAGCCCCATAAGGGAAATCCACAATACAACAAGAGAGATCGGTTCATGCTTCAAATGGACAAGGAGATCAGCTAATGGTTTAGCTGACACGTTGGCTAAACAAGGGACTGTGAGGGAGAGTATGTTCTGCGCAGTTTTGTAAGAAAGACAACTGGGGCTCAACACCTACTTAGGGGTTGACAGCTGTACTTAAATATGGAAAGTTATTTTAAAGTTTTTTAATGAAGTTACCGTTTCCAATAAAAAAAGTTACACAAAGAACTTGGAGGTGCTCGTTTATTGTTTTTGGTTTGGGGAGAAAAAATCCTGTGTATTTGGTATGACAGTTACAGTGTTGGAAGTTTGCAGTGGGGGCCATGGTGCTTGAAGAGTTTGAAGTTAGCCTTTTGTTAAGAACATGTAAAACTTCTTTCTTCTTATGAGTTGTAACTTGTAAACAAGTTGTATGGGCCTATTGATTAAAAAAGAATTTATTTGGATGGAACTGGAGGATATGCATGTCAGTCGAACTGGAAACATATGCATTTTAGATGGCATTTCCTACTCTCATAAATGGAGTAAAGGATGCTCAAAAGCAAGGTGAGCTTTATTGATTGATTATTTGTGATGATTTGGTTTTGCTTAAGGGGATAGCTCTTTTTTTCCCCATGGCCATGCAAACTTATCAGAGAACAGAAGTCGTTCCATCATAGATCTAGCTAATCCATTAAGCCATACAGTTCAGCTCCTTAGGTATCCATCTAAAGCAGCTAGAAAATATATGATCTTTTTGATTAAGAAGTACAGTAAGGGATTCTGCTACATCTGATAGCATTAGAAGATCTCATTTTGCCTATGAAAGGCTTCTTGGTATAAGCCCCAAAAGGACCATCACATCAGTCCTGAAACTTGAAAGAGTAGTCATCTCCAACCGGATTGCTATGAGCCTACATGGTAAAGCCCTTGTTCCCTGAAATTCCCCCACCATTGAGTCATGGATTGCTAGGTGAGCTGTTGTCAAATCTTAGATGGTTATGTAGTGGTGCTACCAATGAATTAATTCTTTTAGCAAAAAATTTTTATTTTGTTATTTATCAAAAAAAATGTTTTTATTTTGTTTTTAGCTTTCTCAAGAAGGCCTTATAATTTTCTCCAATAGCAATCAATTATATGTATGAAAAGTATTGCATCTCTGGTCTTGATGTTGATTTCAGTTAATAGGATTTGTTACCATTGTAAATTAAGAATATCTGCTACATCTGATAGCATTAGAAGATCTCATTTTGCCTATGAAAGGCTTCTTGGTATAAGCCCCAAAAGGACCATCACATCAGTCCTGAAACTTGAAAGAGTAGTCATCTCCAACCGGATTGCTATGAGCCTACATGGTAAAGCCCTTGTTCCCTGAAATTCCCCCACCATTGAGTCATGGATTGCTAGGTGAGCTGTTGTCAAATCTTAGATGGTTATGTAGTGGTGCTACCAATGAATTAATTCTTTTAGCAAAAAATTTTTATTTTGTTATTTATCAAAAAAAATGTTTTTATTTTGTTTTTAGCTTTCTCAAGAAGGCCTTATAATTTTCTCCAATAGCAATCAATTATATGTATGAAAAGTATTGCATCTCTGGTCTTGATGTTGATTTCAGTTAATAGGATTTGTTACCATTGTAAATTAAGAATATCTGCTATCTCTATATCTTATGATTCATTCGTTTTCATGTTAGAAAAGAAATCCTCTACTTTGTGTCTTATTTGCTCCTTTCTACTGCTTTTGCAGTGAAGATGGTGCTGCTGCAGTTGAGACTGCTGCCCCAGCTCTAGGGGAGCCAATGGATGTCATGACAGCCTTGCAGCTTGTTCTGAAGAAATCATTAGCCAATGGTGGGCTTGCACGAGGGCTTCATGAAGGAGCTAAGGTGATTGAAAAGCATGCTGCACAGCTCTGCGTATTGGCTGAGGACTGCAACCAGCCAGACTTTGTTAAACTGGTCAAAGCACTTTGTGCTGATCACAATGTAAGCTTGATATCAGTGCCAAGTGCTAAAACACTTGGAGAGTGGGCTGGTGTAAGTATACAAAACCCTTACCACTTAAGTTTGTTTGTGATCAATTCTTTCTACCTCATATGTTTGTTTGAGCTATTATATTGATAGTTTGGCTAATAATCTGCTCTGGGAGCATGCCTTCTGGTCTGGTTGTTTGCTTAGCGGAAAACTTATATGTCCCCAGAGTTATCCATGTAGCATGATGAACTTGTTCAGGGTTGGGTATAGGATTGATATATGGACCAGAAGGTTGATCATTTGGCCTGTTATTGGTCCCTCATCCAGTGGATGAATGTGATAAGCAGTGAATTTCAACCTGCCGTTGACCCAGCTAGTTGAACCGCTCGAACTGTCACCCAGTCAAGATTCTGGGTCCAGTTTGAGTAAAACCCAGAGAAGGTAAAAAAACTGTTGACTTGGTCAAAACCTGTCTGACCTAGATGGTTGGACCGTTGACCCATTCGACCTGGTGACCGGGTCGCGGGTTGCATACTAATTGTGTATGCAAAATTCAAGAGGCCATAACTTTGCACCCCAATGTCCGATTGAGGTGATTTTTTTTATTTATTTTGGGTAACTTTTTGAGATATATGCGTCCCAAGGCACCTACGGCACCTTAGGGCCATGTACTGAATAACCCTAATTAATCTAATTAGTGACTTCATTTGATTTTCGCCTTTTTTTATCAGCTTCATTTGCTTTTCACCTGTTAACGCACAATTGTTTTTATTGTTCCATGGAAGTTTAATAGGAAAGAGAACATGGTGTTTACAACTATTCCTTTTTTCCTAGTAGTATTCACACAGTTAAAATTGTATAAGTACCTAGTTTGCTTTCCAGTTTACATTCTAGTGCTTTTCTAGATTTCCTTAGGTTGAGGACAAGAAGCCTAAAAAGTCGATTGGTTCAATGGTTTGACTTTTAGATTTCCTATTTGATATATAACTATGCAACTGGAAGCTGCCATTTTGTAGGCCTGGTTCAATGGTTTGACTTTTACATTCTAGTGCTTTTCGATCATGCCTATTATATTCATGTCCGCCTTTGTTAAATAGGTCATTTTTTATTGCAGACAATAAACTAAATGTTTACCCAGCCCTCTCCCTCTCTGGTTTTTCATGTTTTCTCCAGAGATCCTAGGACATTTCCTTGACTTCTATTTTTTCCATACAGTTGTGTAAAATTGATTCAGAGGGCAAGGCAAGGAAAGTGGTGGGATGCTCCTGCGTTGTCATCAAGGTATATATAAATGGGAGAATTTTGGTGCATCTGTTTTTGATCTTTCTTTAGTAGATTAGCTGATGAATCCTTTTATTATGAATTTTGCAGGACTATGGGGAAGAATCAGAGGGTCTCCATATTGTCCAGGAGTACGTGAAGTCTCACTGAGTGAATAGTTGATTGAAGAGTTTGGAGTTTAATCTGTAGGGACATTTTTTCCCTTTTATATTGGTAGCTTGAGGGATACCCCCTTCTTTTTGGGAGTTCTTTTTTTGAGTCTTGATTGATTATCATACTTGATTTAAGTATGATTGGTTATATTGGTAGCCTGAAGTCTTGATTGATTATCGTTCCAGTCACCCCTACTGAGAAATCAGTATAATATAGTTTCTGGTTGGGACCAGTGTATCATTTTCCTATTTAAAGTGGTCCAAAGTCGTATGGCCTTGTTTAGACCATGTCATGTTTGCCTCCAAAGTGGTCCAAAGTCGTATGAATTCATGGGGTGTCGAAGCAACAAACTCGGAGCTTTTGCTCTTGTTATATTTTTTCTTTCGAAGCTTGATGTGGTGAAACCTTCATTGATCAAGTGTTCAGGCTACGTAATGAATGAACCACCTTATTGGCTGATCTAGGGGTATGCATAACTGAGCATTGGGTGATGTGGTGGCTGATTCGGGCACATCCCGTTTTTGATTAACCTGGCACATCTCCGGTGAAAAGACAGAAAAACACCCCATGAATTCTAAGGTATAACAGTGCATTAACCGAGGGCTGACTCGTTGGTGTGTAAGCTGGTTTGTTCCAGAGTTGACACGGAATCAAATTCCATTTGTAGTGCATATTTCATTTACACTGGCCTAAATGGAGTGAGGTGCCCACCTTATACTCACACAGTCTGAGTGTAAATCCTGGTATACTGTTTTCAAACTCGACATTGTTTCATTTGTTAGAAGTGTAAAATAGAAATGATTTAAGAGGGTTATTTATTTGAGAGTGAGGTAAGAAAGATGATGTGATAATGCAAAAAACCTTGTATTTTGTATTATTTTATATGTATTTGTATTTTATATATTTGTTATTTTATATATATATATTTTTCAAACTGAGCGTTTATGAGAGAGGAATGAGGTGCAGATTTTGCATCATTTTTGGGATGCAAATTTTGCAATATTAATAATGAGATAAAACTGAACCATTGATGGGACGAGATAAAAATTTGTTATCGGTAAAACTGAACCAGATGCAAAGACTGAAAAAACTGCAAGAGTTTATTATTCAAGCAGTTATTATTCACGTCCGGTACACTTTATTCACCAGCATAGTGTATTTTTGCATCCTCTACACTGACCCTATTCCCTCATTTTTCAAATAAAATGTGTAGTAAAAAATAAATAAAAGAATTATTGTGGGTATTTGAAAAAAATAATAAAAAAATAATTATTATATACCATAGAAGAAGAAGGTTTAGTATTCTCTGTTAGAAAGTGTGCAAGGCTTCAAGAACCAAAACATATCCAGGGGTTTTAATTCTGTCCTAGCTGCAGCAGCTGTAGCAAGCCTTCTATTTCTATTAGCAGTGCCTCTATCTCCATGCTCCTCTTGTTTTGCTTTATTGTCCTGCTGCTTCGTTTCCTGAAGAATTCCCCTCTCCTGCTGTGCCTATTAGATCAAAAAATGAACTAGTATCAGCAGCCGTTGATCATGCATAACCACATTTTATATCGTCATGGGATGAGGATCTATGGATGTGTTAATAGACCTGGCAGGCTGGCACATCTCTGGTCAAAAAGACAGAAAACTTACTGTGTTTACAATGATTTTATTCTTATTATTCAGGGTTATTTTTGCCTTTCTAAAGCATCCTTTTGTACTTATTACCAGGAATAGGATTTGGCCTGTTCTCTTCTCAATCCGACCCATAATTAGGGAATTGGAGTTTCCACGTCATACACCCACTCACAGCCGTGCATTTGGAACATCTACTATCAATGAAAACATACAAATACGGAAGATGTTCCCAAAATATGTGGCTGCAACTTACTATGAGGTGTGAAGACCATTCGGTACAAAATTCATAATAATCTGGGCTGAATTGAGATCTGTTCCCAACAAAAACTGTTCCAACACACATAGGTCATATGTTGGAATAGTTTTTTATTGAGAATAGATCTGGTTTCTCTTCTCAGTAAGTGAATTTAGATATGCTCCTCAGAGAGCGCACCTCACACCGACCACACAGCACGTGTAGCCATGTATCTATAGAACATCTCCGTACTTGAAAATGTTTATTTATAGGAAAATGTTTTCAAGTAAAAAATTGAGAATCTAGCCACACATCGGAAACATCTCCCCATAAATTTAACATACCGGAGGTGTATTTCCGATGTGCAGCTGCTGGATGTTATATATGATAATATGAATAGGTTTTGCTTACTGGAGATCCGGGCTTTTAATGACCCATTCAGAACTTTGTTCCTGTGGGCTTGTCAACCTACCGTGGGTTTGGGCCTGGAAGGCCTGAGTGGAGTGGTGGCGATTGGTTTGGTGGTAGTGGAACAGTTGGGCCCACGAGCACGAGGCGTAGAAAAGCATTGAGGAGAAGGAGGGCACGTCCGAACTTGCAACGACAAGCTTTCTTCTCCGCGCTTAACGTTCTTCACATCCACGGTGATTTGTGGGACCTTTTCATTCTCATCAGTTTCTCTGCGAACAGCAACAATAATAAATTAGACTCATCTTAAGATTACCCTGATCGGATGGTCACAAATGGCGCATCAGCATTGATTAAACTTCGACACTCGCATCACTAAGCAATGGTTCTAACTTCTGACTTCTGACCTGGCGGACTGTACATCGGATCCACACAGATTGGATCAGGACCAATGCAAGGAATTACGAGTTGTGAGTCATCAGATCGGATGGTCAGTATCATCGGATCTTAGTTCTTTTAACCAGTTCAACGGTAACTTACTTCCTTGGCCTCTTCTGTTGTTTCTCTTTGCCATTGCTCTTCTCTGTTGCTTCAGAATTCTCCTTTTCAGCCCCAAGCAGAGGCTTCTTTTCTTCTTTCTCCTTCTCGCTTTCCTCTCCTCGGCCACCACAAGTCTGATCGGATTTCTCGCCATCCACTGCGTTCTTTTTTGCATTCGATTTCTCCAATTTCTCTCTCTCCTTCGCTCTCATGGCCAATTTCTTCAGCTCGTTGCAGAACTCCGTTATCTGATTCAATATATCCCGTCCGGCGAAGAGATTACGAGCCGAAAGGGTGCTTTTCAGCTGCGGATATCGATCGTTTTGCGATGTGTCTGCATGGGAAGGAGAATCATCTAACAGTTTCTTCCTTTCCGTGCTCGATTTGATAGCCGCTTTCTTGATTTTGGCTTCATAGTTCTGAAGAGGAGAAGAGAAGTTCGGATTGTTGTTTTCGATATCTTGTTGGAATCTGCGTGGAGGCTTAGATGGTGTAGTCGTGTCGGATTTTAGAATACGAGGCGAAGAAGCTGAAGAGGGAATGAGTCCTCTCCTTTTTAGATTTGCATCTCTAAAAGAAGAAGAGAACACTCGGATCAGTAGTGAGATAGAACAAAATGGAGCTCCATTGAAGAACTGAAAATGTTGGGAGTTTCAATATTACTTGCGATTTCGATCGCCTAATGGAAGGATTTCAGAAACGCTTATTGATCTCAGATGCTTCGCCTGTTTAAAGAGGGGAAGACAAAAATTAAGACAATGAACAAATGGGAGAAGAAAACCTCGAAAGGAGACAATGAAAATTCTGCAAAGATCGAATCCTGGAATTTATTATTTCGTTTTGGGATCAGAAGCTCAGAACCTTTGAAGTAGGTGTCGATCGAAGAAAATCTTCTGCGATCTTTGGATGACGACACTCTACAAAATCGAAAAGAAAATTTTGTTGAAAGAAACGAAAAATGCCAGTTCTTCTTTTCATAGAAACCGAGCAGAAATCTTACCGGGCCTACAGAACCAGGCTTCATCATCTACATGTTCATCGGGAGCAGATAAATCGACCCATTTGGGAGCATTTATGTGCTCGTACAACTCGTCCTCGACGAATCTGGAGTCGATGTTCTTCCAGTCTATTTTTGCTGGTTCCATTTCTACGAAGTACCTACGAAAACGAAACAAAAATGAAAACCAGAAAAAAAAGAAAAGAATCGATCAAAGGAGAGAGGAATACAGAGCAGAAATGAATGAGATAACAAACTTTCTCGCAAAGTAGGAAATCGAGCGAGCTGTTCTTCAATTCGAGATGTCTCGGAGCTGCGGATGCTACAAGAAACCCAGAAAGGAGATGGATATGAACAAGGAGATCAAGGGTTCTTTGAAGATTGTGTGCAATGAGACAGTTGCGTAGTTGCAGAGAGAAAGAGAGGGAAGGGTAGAGCCTAGAGTCTTGGGAATGTATTGTGATTTTGTAACGTTGGAGGAGACCGGAGAGAGTGAACGTTGGAGTGTGTTACGCTTTTCTGACCGTTAGAGGTTCATCAATTTTTTTTTTTCTCCCTTGGTGGTCCCTTGTTGGCTGGACCAGGAACGATCAGGTACGTACTCATGTGAGAACCGTCAGATATGAACATTTTATCGAGAAATTAGACCGTCAGATATGAACCTGGGAGCAAGTAGGAATGTAGGATCCAGCTTGGCTAGAGTTTTCCTATTAAACCTGGAAATTGGAAAAATAGATAGTTGACCTCGAATCACGGAAATGAAGCTCCGTAAATCAGGTGTATCAAAGGATGGCGCACTTCGAGTTCGCATCTCCGCCCCACCGCCTGTCGCCCCACGGCCGTTAGCCCCAAAATGAGTCCAAGTTTCCTTTCTCCCATATTCCTGCCCCTTTAATCTCAAATCAACATTTTAAAATACCACAAAAAAAAAAAACGAAACCGTTTTGGCTACCGTTTGTCGATTGTCCGATTTGAACGGATGGGCCATTTTTACAAATAAATTAAAAAATAAAAAATAATTAAAAATAAAAACGGTCAAAAATCATTGAGTGGGTCGACAACTCGACGGTTCGACCGCCTGAATCAACAAAACTGATTGTCTAAACGGTTCAATAGGCCGAATGATCCAACCATCCGCATCAACGGTGGTTCGAAAACCTTACCTCAAATCGTGTCTGACCCCATTCTACTCCCCTCTGCCCAAGCTTGGATCCAACTCCATTTCTGGCAACAACAATCGCTCCGACCAATTCACCGTTACCAGGTACACTCTAACCCTCGTATTTTGTTTTGATATTTGGTTTTTTCATTTCAAATCAAAGAAGCCCTCGTTTAATATTTTATTTTTCATTTTAAACCAGATAAACTTTTTTCCCCTCTTCTAACTCCCTCTCCGGCACCGACAATCGCTCTGACTAGTTCACCGTCACCAAGTACTCTCCAACCCTCGTATTTTGTTTTGATATTTGGTTTCTCCATTCTAAATCAAGGGAGCGCCTTGTTTCTTTGATTTGGAGAGTACTTGGTGACAGTGAACTGGACGAAGCAATCGTCGGTGCCAGAGATGGAGTTGGATCCGAGTTCGGGCGGAAGAGAGTAGAATGGGGTCAGACATGATTTGAGGTTGGGGGGTGGGAATATGGGAGATAGGTATTCGAACCGCCGTTGACCCGGACAGTCAGACCATTCGGCGCAGGAACCGTCCAAGCAACGAGTTCCATTTTACCTCAAACCTGGTATTTGGCCAAAAAACATTGAAAAAGTCAACAACCCATTGACCCAAGCGGTCAAACCATTGACCCGTTCAATGATTTTTGATTGTTTTTAATTTGTCAGAATGGGTCATCCGTTTGAACCGAATGGTGAGACCGTCAACCCAGAAACCAATGGCCAAAACGATTCTATTTCCGAGTCATTTTTTAAAACATTGTATGGGAGAAAGGAAGTTTGGGCTTGTTTTGAGGCTAACGACCGTCCCATTAGCCCCGCATGCGGGAACGCCCCACCATGTGTGACTGGACATGTGGTAGGCCCACATTGTGTGGGGCGTTTGTGGGGCAACAGACGATGGGACGGAGATTAGGGGTGATCATTTCAGCCTGGCCCGCACAAGCCCGAGCTGAAAATTCCAGGCTTGGGCCTAGGTTTTGTGTTCAGGCCTGGCCCGGGCCCGGGCCCATATCAGGCCCACAAATTTTAGGGTCGGGTTGGGCTTAATACTTCAAGCCCGACCCGCATATATTTAAACTTACACATTTTGTGTATAATGTATACATATATATATATATATGTTATTTTACATTAGATTATATATTTTATATATAAATATTATAACATGACATGTATAATTTATATTATATGTAATATTTTATATTATATAATATATAAAATAAGTTTATATGCATGTTATGTCATTTAATATAAAATATTATAAATATGTAATGTTTTATATATGAAAGATATTGACCCAATATCAGGCGTGACCCAGTCCGACCCGGGCCCATATAAACCTGGGTTAGGGCTTATAATTTAGGCCCAAAACCCCAGACAGACTAGACCCGGGCCTAATATATAACCCTTATAATAAGTGCAAAGCCCGGCCCAAGCCCAACCCATCCCAGCCTGACCCCTGATCACCCTGGCGGAGATGTGAACTCGCACACTTCGGATATCCTACCTATGAGCCCTTCCCACATACTTACCGGACATCACCGCCTTACATTTGGGATCTGCTACCCACTAGTTGTTCTCACATTCATACCCCCAAACCACCACCACGATGTATTGGAAACATTGCAAAAGTGATATTTCCAACACACAGCTGTCATGCCTCGTAGGTAGAGATGTGAAAACAGCTCGTGGGTAGGGCGGCGGATCCGAGCCCCTTATGATAACTTCTCCGCAATCGAGTGATCTTCTACTAACAGAATATATTTCAATCCCCTACCAATTTGATCCTACACCACATAACTCTCATAATGAGATTGGGACCTATTATAAAAATGGGACCTGCCATGAATGAGATGTGCGGTGTGAGATGATATTGGTAGGTTAGAATAAATTTTATTGGCAGGTGATCCGGACTCGCTTTTCTGACATCAAAATGGGACCCACCTCCTGCCAACAAAAAACGTTACAACATCCTTGTTAACAAGGTCCACAACTGCACATCTCCTCACCTTGGGACTGAGACCTATCACAAAAGTGGAACCCATTATGTATGAGATGTATGGTATCAGATTATGCTAAGAGGATGTTGAATGTATTTTGTTAGCAGGTGATCCCAACCCGTAACAATCAGATTTGCGAGGAGTTCGGATAGGGGAGAATGTGGCCAGTGATGTGTTGTGATTAGACCTGTTCATGGATCAGGCTAGGCTGGGTTCGGGCTGGGCTTTGTATATGTGTCAACAAAATATTTTCAAGCCCAAGCCTGAGCCCGATCCTACCATCGGGCCTAAGTCTTGAGCTCGAGCCTGGCCCTCATATAAAAACTTATGAACCAAAATGATGGTTAACCGAACCGGTCAACCAGTTAACCGATCGACTTTAGTTCGGTTTTGGTTGCCGATTTTCTAAAAACCGATAACCCTAGTTCAATTTCAAAAATAAGCCCACGATTCGATTAACCGAACTGTCAGCACCCCTATATATTATAACTATCAACAAAGTTGGTTTAAATGTCGAATTTTCACTACATTGTCATATGTTCAGGTTTCATATAAGTACTTTTTAATTCATTTTGTTCATAAAAATATAATATTAAAGTTGTTGCTGCCAATGATGGGGCCGAGGATAATAAGGTAATTTTGCTCTTTTGATCGAGGCCAACGTGTCCAACATGAAAATAAGAGAGTATACGTTAGAGGCCTCGGGTGTTGTCTCAGGGGCGAAGACTCCAACAGTAAAGTTAGTCAGGCATATGAAAGGAGTCATACCAGGCTTGAGACAAGGACTAAGATGTGGTCACTCTAGAACAAGAGCAGTAATGAGCAAGATGATTTTACCATAATCTAGGCACCCCCTTTTATATTTGACCTTGCAAAGGAGTGGTTAAGGGTTGTTAGGGATGGATGGCCAGATCTCATCCGGCCGATGCCACATGGCGCAATCCTAGGCCTTGCCATATGCCCCTATATCAAAAGTCATTTTAGATCATTTTGTTAATAAAACGTAATACTTTGATTATTTTTAGTCTAATTCATTTATTCAATTTAATATCCAATTATAATTCAAATTCGATTTGAATCAGCTATATATCCAATGGATATAATCTGATTCTAATTCGGACATAAATGAATCAAATCTGTATATGTCTATATAGACTCGATTCAATCCATTTTCCTTCGTACATGAACTCATTGTTTATATTGTTTGTCAGCATTCCCCCTAACAAAGAACATTTGTATTTGAAGTTTTAGGTAACCATCATATAAACATTTTGATTTTACACTATGAAATATGATAGTATGTTTATTTGTATGTAAATCAATTATGATATTGGAAAGATATTATGTTAGGAAAACCTATTACCAATCAACCAGTATCTTTTGTAATCAACCAAGTGATATTCATCAAAATTCACGGAAGGGGCAGTGTTTTGATCGATCGAAGCTCCTCCAGTATCATAACTCAGAACTTCATCCTAAACTATCATGCCAAATGCTAGTATGTGGAAAAGTGCGGGCCGTGAGGGATTGAATGTTGTATTTTACCCTCTATTAAAAGATGTAATTAGAGGGCCCGCGGGCGGCCTGCACAAGGTGCAGGCCATCCCGGGCCATGCCACCCTCCCCTAAGATAATTGGGGGTCGGCCCAGCAAGGCCCATGGCCCAAGCCCATGTGGGCCCATGCCATGCCACGGGCCAGGCTGGTTCGTGGGTCAAGCCTTGGACTAGACTGGGCTGTGGATCGAATCAAAGCTATTTATTTACAAAAAATTGAAAAAAAAACTTAAAATTTTAATTATGAATTTTGATGTATATAATAATTAATTAAATTAATATAATAAAATTGAAAATAATTATTTATTTTATTATATATATAGGTTGTGCCAGGCCGGGCCGCAGACGACATGGCCCACTTGGTCGTGCTATGTTGGCCCTGCCTACGAACCTAAAACTCCGGGCCCAACACGGCCCACATGATTGTATCAAACCTGACACAATCCATAGACCATCGTGCCAGGCCATGGCAGCACGGCCCGATTTACACCTCTAGTTAGTATTTAAGAAAGATTGATAGGCTCAAGTTTCATATAATTTAAATTCATATTTCAAATATCAAAGTCATTTTTTATTCATTCTGTTCACAATAAATAATACTTTGATCACTTTTGTTTAACTTGCTAATGTTATTTAATATCCAACTATAATCCAAATCCAAAAATGAATCCGACAGGACAAAACTCAATTGATCAAGGTATATGCAACTCGATCCGTTGCAGGTATAGCTTATATGGACTCATCTTCCACATGTTTTCCTCGGCTCGCTCTAACAAGAAAGCAGCAGTCCATTGCACTTCTAAAGAAAAAGAAAATAGAAAAGCAAACTTTTGTCAAAGTTTCATCATTGATCAGGTGAAACCATAGCTATTGTATGAAGTTTAAAGGCAACCAAACTAACCAAGGAAATTGCAAGATATGGAGTCGGGTAAAAACACTTGACGCTTTGTTTTCGGTGCCAAGGATAAAAGCACTAAAACACTGTCCAACAATGAAGGCTAACCCAACCCTATGAATGTGTGGTCATAAAAAGGCCGGTTGCTTCAGATACATGAATCAACTGTTCATTATCCATTTTACAGTCACCTCATGTAATGGACCTGGAAACAACTTTCAGTGGTTGAGAATGTAGCTGTCTTGTACTACAGTTAGCCAATTGGGCAAAAACACTTCAATTTCTTATGAGAAAGCTTATGGCTGATAAGGATCCCACATTTCTACCCCAAAAACAAGAGGGCTCTCATCTCTATTATATGGATTTGGATACAAAATTTACACTAAATATTGGAAGTATACCCTTTACAGGTATACGGGTATCATAGGTTTCCTTGTTAGTTAAGCATCGACTCATTTCAGAATCAACCTACCTTGAAGTAGGACAACAATAAATTCTCACCACGTATAGGTATATGACCATCCAGATCGGCATCCAATACAAGGCAAAACTGATATTATATAAAGAATGAATGTAGTGTTAAATGTCGTTGATAGTTAAAGCATAGTATGGATATGTTCATTCCAAATTCCAATATATGGAAATATCAGATCTCCTTGGGCATTCATAATTCACAGGGTTCAAAATCTGAATCTTCATAAACTGTGGCAGATTATCAAGTCCCAACTTTCCACATCCTAAACATTGATCTCCTTCAAGTATTCCTTTCTCCCTACTCAGATCACATAGCCTTCGTTACGTTCCACTCCTGGTTTACTGGTGTCGCATTTCTCCATATTCATGAAAGCAACAAAGCAAAAGGGGGAGAATCAAGTACTAGCACAGGAAGCTATGCTAGTTGTGAGAGTTCTGATGTCTTCAACCACAAGGGGTGGCCCACCATAGCACGTCCATGGATGGCAAGGTAAGATGCATTTAACCTGGTTATCAGAATCAAACATCAATAATGAATCTACAAACAAAAGAAGTTCATTAATATATGAGAAATATATTATACAAGAGTAGGTAACTGACTTGTCAACATCTGGTGTAGCCAAAGGATCATAGGGTTCCTCCTTTTGTTCCACAGCTTGGACAACACCGGTCACATTTGCCATTTCTTGAGTGCCGTCAGCCTGTAAAGCAAGTGTATAAGAAGATTATAATATAACAAAAGTACATTTGAACCAATTTTCAATGAATATGCATTATATCAAGGAAAAGTTGTCTAGTCACATCACAAACATCAACATAATAACTGTTTTAAGAGACTGTGCAAGGGAATCAGAACTTGGAGCAATAATAATCCAGGCAAAGGTGCACAAATGGATAATATTAAATTGGGTTCGAATATGATACTGGAAATATATATCTGAAAATTTTGTGACCAATCAACCGGTATCATAAACATGTTACTAATCAGGTGGTACTTATCATAATTCACAGGTGGGTTTTGATTGGTCAAAACTCTTGCAGCCGAGTATACCACTTGGCTACTAGCCAAGCCTTGTACCTCTCAATGGTGCCATCAGCATGGTATTTGATAGTGAACAGTTACATCCCACCGATTCCTTCCCATGAGGCAAATCCACAATACCCCAAGTATTGTTTTTGCACAGTGCCTCTATTTTAGTTCTCATAGCCCTCCATTCTGACTTAGACAAGGCCTTTGTAACTGACTTGGGTATATAGGCTGAGAATAAATAATGGCTAAGAAAGAATAATAAGGTGGGGATAACAAACTGTAAGATTAGGTGTTTGGGAATACAATGTGCTACATTTCCTCTTACCTTTTCTCATAGCAATAGGTAGGTCCAAGTCTGGGAAGGGAGGTTTTGGAGCAAGTGGTGAGGGACTTGTCCTTTCTTAAGGAGTTAAGAGTGTCTGAGGCTTAGTTATAGATGGGGGAACAACCTGTTCATGCCATAGTCTTTGTCTCTTGTACCACCTCTAAAGAATAGGATGAATAGTAAAAAATGGAGGGCTAGTAGGAGGAGGAGGAGCAGGAATGGAAGAGCCGAGAGACGAAGGCTCTACCATTGGAACAAAAGGATCCATTGATGACTCAGCCCTAAGATCAATAGGAGAAGGCAAAGTTAAGTAGTGAAGCAAACAACTCAATGGAATGCTCCCCCTCAGGAGGATGACCATAAAAAGGAAGTGACTCTGCAAAGATAGCATCAGTGATTTAAAAGGCGCGCCTAGGCGCATAGGCAAGGCGCATTTTGGGGCATGTGCCTCGCCCAAGTCCTAGGTGTGCGCCTTGCGCCTTGCGCCTCAGCCCAAGTGTGTGCCATTTTAAAATTTTGCACTTTTTGCTTTTTTTGAGTCTAATGGCTGGGCCGGGGGCTCTGCCCCCAGTCCCCCAGCCACGCCACTCGAGGCAAGCCCGAACAAGTCTATGTTAGTGTCTGAAATTCTTATTTCTCACATAAAAATAATGATTTTATAACTTCCATTGCCTTTTAAGAAGATATTTTAGAATGAATAACATTAGCAAATAGGGGGTTCTTGGAATCAAGAATGCAATATGTTTTACATCACATTAACTACTTGAAGAAATGCAATTAAGGAAAAAAATGATTATGGGTTTTTCATGCTTGAAAATCCTTTATATGTTTGCTTTTATTTTTAAATTTTCATTTGAATACACTTTACATGTTATGTTTATATATTTTAATTTTAGATAATAGGTTTTTTAAATCATTTATTTTAAAATTTAAGTTTATATTTTTATTAACATTATGTTTAATATTTTTTGCATTTTTTAAAATTTTTTGGCATTTTTTTAATTTTCTAACTTTTTCTTATTTTTTAGCTTTTTTTTGTAATTTTGCGCCTTTCTTGAAAAGGTGCGTGCCTCAAGTGCAAATTGGCCCTTGTGCTTTTAAAACATTGGATAGCATCCATGGAGACAAAACGAGTTCCACTAGTGGGATCAAAACAGCAATATGTGTGGAGGCATACTCTTAAGAAAATGCACTTTCGGGCCTTAGGTTCAAACCCATGTCTCTGAGTGCTAGGAATATGAGCATAACATGTGTAACCAAAGACAAGAAAGGGAATAGGGTACATTTCACTCTTAGGGAACAAGACAACAAAAGTAGATTTGAACCCCAAGACTCGAGAAGGCGTGTAATTAATAATTGCATCAACCCAAAATCTCATTGGAACATGGGAGGCAAAAAGGATGCTCCTGGCTACTTCAACAATATGTCAATTCATTCTCTCTCTGCTCTAGAGTACGCAAACAAGAACTCTAATGTATAACCCCAAACCGCTCAAAGTATGAAGCAAGATCCTTCTCAAAATATTCATTAGCATTATCTGATCAAAATATCTTGATGAGGATTGGATAAGCACAAATTCATGAAACAGCTTCACAAGTTTGGGTACTTCAGCATGGGATCACATAAGGTAAAGCTAGGTTAATGAGAAAAGTCATCAATAAACAAAATAAAATATTTATAACCACCCATGCAAGGTAAATGGTATGCCCCCCACACATCATACTTGTAGAATAAGAACTTCTATAGTGCTTTGACAACTTGCATACCTCACAAAGTAAACTTGACACCTTAGTTTCCAAAACACAGCTAGAAACAAAAGACTCAACGAAGAAAACGAAATATGACCCAAACGATAATGACATAACATAATACAACTGATTGACCTTGACACATTTGAACCAAAAGTTGCTCTCGGAGGTAATATTGGACTCTATCTAGGCATGTCTAACAGGTATATCCCATTCACCTCATGGCCACTCCAAATCATCTTCTTTAATCTAGGAGGTATAAGCTCTGGATGTAGTTTCCAACAAGTATCCCTTGTGTGCTTAGGTTTCTTGCAATACTCCCATACTACATCTTTCTTCTCAGTACTAGCCCTTAGCTTCACTTCATCCCAACATTTGCAAAATGATCCGTTGAGGCCTTTGTAACCTACACCTGTCTTTGACTTTCCTCACTACTAACCATGGCATAAGCTTGGGACAAAGTAACTTCATCTTTTGCTAGAATATTCCGTCTGATAATGTCATACTCGGGATTGAGTCCAATGAGGAACTCAAAGACCCGATTTCTCTCCACTAACTTCCTATGAGTCTCAGCATCTTTAGTACACCCCCACACAACAGTCTCCATCAAGTCAATCTCCTACCAAAGAAATTTCAACATAGAAAAATAAACAGCCAAAGGTTTCTCCCCTATCTTAAATTATTGACATCATTCTTCAACTTGTAGTCCCCAGCAACATTCAACTTGTAGGAATAGGTCTCCGCAACACTACCCCCTACCTCTTTTGCAATCTCCATCCACAAGTAATGTTGATTGATATGAGATTGCAAGGAATTTATTAACCAGCCTACTAATATTTAGTTCTCCTGCATCCACCTCTCATAGGTAGGGTCACCCTCCGTAGGTTTCTCCTTGGTTCTAATAATGCACCCCCCATTTCCCTCTACTACAAACATGAATCTTTATAGACTGAGACCAAGCTAAAAAGTTGGTTCCATCCAACTTTACTGAGGCTACTACCCCTAATAGAATCTCCACAAACCCTCCTGGACCAAACCTAAAATCAGTCAAGAGTTTCATCTCACCTCCACTTCGCTCCATTGGCCAAACGGAGACAAACAAAAATCAAAATAGGGTGTTACTAGTCAAGACTTATTGTACTAAGTAAAAAAAAAAGCTCTTCAAATAGCCAAATTAGGGTTTTCACCGGACCCGACAAAATGGGATAAAGGGAGATAGTCTGCTAACTCCTACCAAAGGCTTCAGAAACCTTTCCAACTTGGGTCAATCTCAAAGATAGTTATAATGCTTCTTTTCTATCCCAAGTGCCACTTCCAGAATCCCTCTATACCCTGTAATCAAAAGGCTCTTTGCACCACCCTAACTGTTATAACTTCAATGATATATTCTTTATTCCTTTCCTTTTCAGAAAAGGTCCTTGAATTCCTTTCTTCCCATGTACAGCATATGGCAGCTCTCACACACCTACACATAATTTTACCACTTTTCTTCAGCCACCTAAAGAAGGAAGCAGCAAACAATCCTTGTATACTTGGTGGGGGGATCCATCTGTAACCAAACAAAGACAAAATCCACTCCTAAATATCAGAAACAAAAGGGCAAGAAATTACTAAGTGGTAGGAGCTTTCACCATTAGCCTTGCACAGGATGCACCAATTTGGAGATAAGCACCAATTAGGCCTTTTTCTTTGGAGTAGGTCACAAGTATTGCATCTTTCCAAGAAGGATTCCCAACAAAAAGCCCCAATCCTCGGAGGGATCGGTTTACCCCATACTTCATTGCTATTAGCAATGAGCACCAAGGACTTAAATAAAGAAAAACAGGAAAAATAAAAACACCAAAGGGGGATTGAGTCAAAGTTCTACTATCCCTTTTTGAAGGGTCCAATACCACCCCATTCAAAATCTAGATTAGATCCAAAACATTTATAAATTTTTAATCCGTAAGGCCACTTCTAAGACCCAAATCCCAATCAAACCCAAAGTTTGACTTAGAATGGACCAAAAAGTTAGACACAAGTTCCCCTTATTATCGGGAGAGAAAAAAATAAAGAGGGAAATTGATCTTTCAAAGGCACATTTCCCACCCAAAGGTGCTTCCAGAACTTCACCTGATTCCTAGAACAAAGATCATACCTGATGTACTGCAAAAAGGACAAAGAATACCATGTATAGATCTCCAAGGAGAGGATCAGGTAGTCCTTGCCAAAACCCACAGAGTCCTAGCCATCATCTACCTGACCATAAATACTCAATGTTACCTTAGCCCACAACCTATCCCTATCCCCTGCTAGCCTCCACAACCACTTCCCAAAAAAGCTTCATTTCTCTTCCAAATGTTACCTAATCCCAAACCTCCTTCAGCCTTACTCCTAGAGACTATTTCCCATTGCACCCTATGATCTTTCCTATTCTCCCCTAGGTTCCCACAAGAAATCTCTCATTAATTTTTCCAAGACTCTACTTATTCTCTCTGAGATCTTAAATACAGATAAATAGTACACTAACAAGCTAGACAAAGTGGACTTTATCAAAGTGATTCTTCCACCCAGAGATCAATAATTCTTCTTCTTCCAAGAGGCTAACCTTTTTGTGAATCTATCAATTACAGAGCTCCAAAAGCTGTTATTCCTCGGATTATCCCCTAATGGCATCCCCAAATAATTCAAGGGCTACTGTGATACCACACATCCCAGAATTTCATCCCTCTCCAACATTGCTCTCTCATCCATGTTAAACATAGTGCAAGAGAGAGAGAAAACAAGAGAGCAACCCTAGAAACAGGAGTGAAGGATCAGAGAGCAGTAAATCCTATGAGAACGATCAGACTACTGCTTACAGGAAGTAACCAGGAGTGAAGAAAAAGGATCAGAAAACAACCTACTCTTACGAGAGAGAGAGAGAGAGAGAGAGAGAGAGAGAGAGAGAGATTTGTACTGGTGGTTCTGATGATGACCTCACCCAAACAAAAGAATATTTGTATTATTGTAAGGACAAATCTGTTCTTACAAGAATAAGATAGTTCCAATATGGTACAAGAGCAGTTAAAAAGAATAAAAGAAGATAAAATTACAATATTAACCTCCATTATCTCTACACTCACAGGGTATTCAGATTCCTAAATATAGAAAGAAACCTTCTTAACAGAACATCTAAGGAAAGATGAGAGGGTTGTAGACTATGATTTGGAGATTGAGAACAGGGATGTTGAGGAGGGGGAAGGGATGAAAAGAAGTCCTTTTTTGAAGTTAGAAGAGAGAGAGAGAGAGTAGTTTGTGGTTTCATTTTTCAAGGCTAAAAATATGAAGGATCTAGTGATTTGGTGGGGGATGAACCATAAATCTGACTTAAAATATTTGTCAATTTGTTGGCTCTAGATAGGATGATGAGTCCAAGAATTTCAGTACTGCTAATGTTGTCTTTTTGAAGAGTTTAAAGTGTGAACTTTTTGTTTGCTTATTCGTATGGAACTTCTTGATAATTTTGTTGGGATGGTGTAGTGGTGCAGTTGATGGGAATGATTTCAGTGTTTTTTTTTTCTTTTTCTGGGTGATTTCTTATAAGCTATCCTCGTAATTACTTCTCTCTTTCTTCTATTAATGAAGTTTATTTTGTTATCAAGAAAAACTAAAAAGATAAGCAGCATATAATCAAGTATATTAAACTAAAATCGGGGGCATTTTGTGCCAAGCCAATGCTTCCTTACCTGAGGGTATTGTGCATATCCAGCATAAGCACCATAGGCATATAAAGATGGATCATGAGTAGCCCCATAAGCATAAGCTTCATAACCTTGTGCATAACCATAATAAGCACTGCTCCATTGGCTGGGGTCGACTTGCTGACTCCAAATACCAGTTTGGTCCTGCAATAGGGTGGGTGGAAGAAAGCTTGTCAAGGCTGCTACAAAGTTGATATGATAAATTATTTTCTATATAAGAAGCAATAGAGAGTATGCATAAATTTGCAGACACAGTCTTAAGTTTAACCAATAGAGTGCTAGTTGAAATCTCAAACCATACTAATCAGTTGTAGTTCGTGAAGAACTTCAGTCTCCCAAACAACTTATTTAGCATTTTCAGTACACAACATCCAATGTCACTTACCTGTTTCTTCTCCTAAGTAAGATGTTAATTGTGAGGTGAACTTCATCTATCCTTTCAGGTATTTTGACTTAATAATAAATTCAGAACCAAAAGAAGACAGAAATTTTCCATAAATAAATTTACCTGTTTGGTTGCAGGACTTCTACCCCATGAAAGGCGAACAATTTGTTGACCAATCATGGTACCATGTAGCCTTTGTATTGCTTCTTCAGCGGCTGCCCTGTAAGCAGAGATCAAAGGAGACGAGAGATTAGCCCATGTCAGTCCCAGCCATCTGGGGCCTTGAGACAAAAGATTTATTCTTTTTTGTCGAGAGCATAGCAAATTATGGAGTCAATATTAAGTATACTGCTTTACAATATTCAATATAATAATGACACAAACCATAAGCTCTACAAGTTTTAGGGCGGTAATCGAATCAGATTCAAATCTCATCCGATTATCAAGTTTTCAAATCCAACTAAGATCCAAAATCCAAAATATAGTTAGTACATGGATCGTGTTTAGATTTCATCCAAATATGCTTTATTTCATTAAAATAAATAAAATTATTTTTAAAATAATTATTTCATATAAAATATTGAATTTATTAATTATTGACTTTATATAATTATTTATTATATTACATAGAAATAAATTTTAATCGAGCTTAGATCTTAATCGGATTGGATGGGTCAAATTCGCGGGCATATTTTGATAATTCATTTTGCATTTGATTAGATAAATATACAAATCAAGTGAATAGAGGTTTTATTGCAGGATAGGGCATACCTAGTTCCGAACTGCACAAAACCGTATCCATTACCCAATGAAATCTTGACATAGACAAGTTCCCCAAACTGAGCAAAGATTTGCCTTAGCTCCTCCTCTGAGACATTAGGATCCAACCCACCAACAAATATCTATGGTAGAGAAACATAGCAAGAAAAGTTATAGCTCCTGCAAAGGAATCTCAAATAGAAAGGAAATCGATGTCTGACTTACAGTTGTGTTATTTGGATCAGTATCTGCTGGAAATGCCTGCACTGCCGGTGTGCTGTAAGCAGGGGTTGGGTAAATAGCTGCTGAAGGAATCATATGAAAGAGTGCAGTTACAAGCTTTTCAAGGAGAAAATGGTAAAAAAAGAGCCACTAGGAATGAGAAACATAACCTTGGGCCTTGGCTTCTAAGCCTATCTATGACATAATCAAGAGAGAAACATCATTACAAAAAGCAAGTAATTATTAAATTCATTGAGCCATTCAAAATAAATCCCAAATACCAATCAGTTTGCTGATCATTCCCTTTAGGAGCAGTAATCCAGTAGCTCATCTGTTTACATCCAGTTGTATCTTTTACAAGTGCACAAAATACACCCAGCATCCAACTATATATGATTCAGGAAGTACACTTTTGGGTAACTTACTTATACAGCAAGTTAAGCCACTTTTGTTTATCTTGATTGACTAGTATGTCATATAAACCAACAATACCAGCTCAACAAGGCTTTACCATTCCAACATACTACACTAGAAGTTCATTTTCTTTGCCAATCTGCCCATAGATCAGGTTAGATGCTACAGTGAACCACACAGAGTTTGTCTCTTGTTTTTATTATAAAAAATCTTGTTATAGGGGACATCTTCCTTCTTATCATCTCTTTGAAAGTTCATTTATATGTTACCCTTTTGCTGGACATTTTACATGTTTCTCTGTCACTATACATTTGAACTGCATCATCTGATCTTGGACCTTTCAACTTCTGAAGAATTTTTTGACATGGAGGAAGTAGGGTAGACAACAATGAGGAGATATCAGCTGATCAAAAAAAAGCAATGAGGAAATATGTAAATGGTTTTCATTTATATGTTATCCTTTCGCTGGGCATTTTACATGTTTCTCTGTCACTATACATTGGAACAGCATCATCTGGTCTTGGACCTTTCAAGTTTTGAAGAATTTTTTGACAACAAACGTTCAACTTTCAAGTCATGGAGGAAGTAGGATAGACAACAATTAGGAGATATGGAAATGGTTTTCAAAATGCAAATAATGATAATGGAAAGAAGTAATATCTGCAAACAATTCAGCTACATCAGCCACCCATACCATATGCGTATGTTTTTTTTTTCTTCTTTTTTGGATTTGATCCCAAGTCTCTGCCACAACTAGACAGGCCTTACCAACTATGTGTATGGTTACACGACAAATTCAGTGTCAAGCTATGGTAGATATTTTTGTAGAAACAATAAATTTTGCACCAAGATGACTAAGCTCAATATCAAACAAAAAGAAAAGGCATTGGCATCAACCATGCAAAACAATAAATTTTCATTTTTTTTGTTTGATAATTGAAAATGATTTCATTAAACAATAGGAATAAGATTTTACAAGAATCCCTTGGAGAGGCATGAGATACAGCCTCCCCTAACCGTTACAAAAGATCAGAAAAAATTACAATGCTGCTCAGAATAAATGGTCCCTAGTAGCCCCCTGTCTATCAAGATGATCAGTCAAAGCATTTGCCTCCCTACCACCCACTGATATCTTCAATAAATTTTCATTTAACATAAAGCAAATAAGCACAAGTCAAATTTATCTTTAAAAAGAACACAATTACTCTATACTTTTTCAAACAGATATGGATGATTCATTGATAGCTAAAATCGTGGCTGTGATGGAAGGAACTCAAAAGGCAAAGGAGCTGAAGGAAACTGGGTGGTGGAGCTTTGCTAATGAAGAAGAAAATTCAAGTGTTTAACACAATATATATAGTTTTCAAATGCTTTTGTTGATGCTTTGGCAAAGCAAGGGGTGGGGAGGGATTATCTCTCTCTGAGGTGCTCCATTGTAACTTTTTTCTATAATTAATGAACATTTCCTGTTATTGAGAAAAAATGAACGAATGAATTTCTGTGTTGCTTATCAAAGAAAAAAGGCGCTTAGAATCACTTCAGGGCTTGGAATCACTCACCACTCTTAGCGTAAGTTATAAAAACTTGAATAAACGGAATTCATTCATTCCTCCATGTTTTGACACTTTATACACATATAAAGTCACAACTGGTAATGGCCGGTCCTACTAGAATAGGAAAAACAAAAAGTACAGAATTCACACTATCATAAGAAAACTCAACACCTCTTTAGCTACTTAACCAATGGCTATGAAACAGTAAACACAACTTTTTTTATTAGTCTGCAAAAACAACTAAACTGTGATTGGACAATTCAAACTCAAGAGCTCAGAAAACCAATAAAATGACTACCATCTAAACTACAAAATACAAAAAAATATTCAAAACTTTCAATTGAGTTACATGTTTTTTTCTGATAAATGAGAATAGATTTTATTAATTCAGAAGGAATAGGCATTACAAGCATCCCTTAGAGAGGCACGAGATGCTACCTCTCTATAAACAAAAACAGAAAATATTTTTCCTTGAAGTAATATGAAAAAATAGGAAAAAGCAATAAATGATAAAATTATTAGAAGAGTGAAAATATCATTATCCTATTAAAAACATGCTTCTAAAATATTCTTATGAAAAATCACATATAAATCAAATAGCATAATTTGAATGTTCTGGGTGGAAAGCTAAGATGGTTTAGCATGAAGATTTTGAACAGTATTTAAACAAGTCAATGGTTTTCAAGGACTTGTTAATGGAGGCGAATTTGGTAATTGGTTAGAAGCCCAAATGATTCAACAGTCTGATTTGATCGGATCCAAACTTTTAAAAAGCCGGTCAGATATGAGAAAAAAATGAACCGAAATAATTAAGCTTTTCTCATTCTCTGAAAACAAAAATGCATATTTTTTCATTACCTTTAGCTGCTGCTGTATATGGCTGCTGAAAACCAGTGGTCTTCTTTGGTGTTGCTGCACTGATACGCATTGGCCTGGTTGAGCAATAAACACCATTCATTTCTGTCATAGCTCGGTTTCTTTCTGTCTCATCAGAAAATTTAACAAAACCATAACCCTTTGAACGGCCAGTGTTAGGATCTGTCACAACCTTGGCACCTCTTACTGATGGATATTGAGCTCGAAAAGTCTCCTGCAACAAATAATCAGTAACATCTGGTGCTAAATCTCCTACAAAAATGGAGTGCTCAGGTCCAGCATCAGGACGCCTTTCCCCAATTCCAAAAGAAGCCCAATTCAGCCTAAAAGTTTGTTCAGTCCCAGGCATTTGTGTTCCATTGTATGTTTGCAAAATTCGTTCAGCTGCAGCATGGGAAACAAACTCCACAAATCCATAACCTTCAGGCTGGCCAGTGATCTTATTACGTATAATTTTTATTGAAAGGACCTACAAATGCAGAAAGCTTGTTTATTAAACTTAGTAAATCCAACAATGTGCAGGCAGTAGTAGTTCAAACTTGCAAATATTAAACTGATAACCAATGCCAACATAGCGTCCTGAAATTGATATTTCAAATTAAGGAATATTTAAGTGTGATCAGTTTAATGTAGTTAACAGTGTTTTAAAGGTGCAAGGGGCTTTTTGCACCCAAGGCACAAGGTGAGACATGCACCTTTTTGAAGCGAGGTGCAAAATTTAAAAAACAAAAAACAAAAAATGCAAAGAAATGGTAAAACTGCAAAAAAAAAATATTAAAAATAGTATTATTTTAAAAAAGTACATATATATTAAACTAATGTTTTAAAAAACCTATTAGCTCAAATTTAGATATATAGATGTAACCTATAATGCATATCAAAGTGAAATGCAAAAATAAAATTAACTATAACATATACAAAATATTCATGCATTCAACAATTCAAGCATGTGAAACTTTTAATCTATTTATTTCTTTTCAAATCACATTACCCTAATTTACGAGCTGCTTTATACTGCGCCCCTTTAGGCAAGGCCAAACAAATATGTGCTAGTCATAAATCCTTAATTCATGCACAAAATTTTGATTTTGTAATTTTAATTATAATTCCTTATCTTTCAAAATTGTCTTGTATTAAGAAGGACAATGTATAAAAAAAAAAAGTGCAACATTTAGTGAAGGCCCATACCCAATGTTGGTTCCATCTTTTCTAGGGTGTGCACCTCCTACTAGATTCTCATCATAAATTAAGAATTAAGTAAAAATCTGTTTCTTTTTATATTTTCTAAACTAAAATTTAAAGGCCCATACCCAATGTTGGTTCCATCTTTTCTAGGGTCGTGGGGAGGGGTAGGCAAAGCATGAGAGTGCTGGTTTATATGTGAAGGTGGAGGATATCCAGTCCATCCCTCCCAAAACCTCAAATTGTCGGGACCATAATTGGGTAATAGCCTTTTTGTATCACTTAATAAACAAAATAATAATTCTTTTCAGTGTATAACTTGAAGAAAAAGCACATATTAAAAGAGGCCATTTCTTTCCTTGCCTCATGTTTTGCCTTCCAAATCACTCTTCAAATTAAGGTTTATCCATATTTTATCCAATTATGGACGTATTCAACTCAAATCACCTTAGTCAGGTTGCAAATAGTATCTGTTTGTCCAAATTTGATTTCAAATGCAATCTGATTAAGGCGATATGAGTTCAATACGTTTATGATTGGATAAAATAAGGATCCACCCCAATCCAATCCATAAACCTGATCTAATAATATTTACATAATGTGTATGCATCTATCTAGTTAGGTTGGTTTGAATATCATTATTTTCAAGTCTAATAGAAGTTACTTTGAAGTCATTTTATTCATCATATAAGTCAATTTTGGTACATTTTATTATAAATTTTACGATTTTTCATTTAATTTATTAATTTTATTCAATATCTAAATCTGATTCAAGTCAGATCTAAATCGAATGGATAAGATTTTGAGTACAATTATTAGCAAATCAAATTTGGATATAGGTATATCTTATTTGCTCAGGTCCATTTGCAGTGCTACATGAAACTCCTTTCCAATGCCTACTGATGCCATATCCATTGTTAAATTATTCTTTTATCAGCAACAAAGAAAACTTTATTAAAACTAATTAAGAAGAAGGTTACAAGAAGTTGTTAAATCTGAACACCCTTTTACCTGAAAAGAACCCTACCTTCCCATTACAACTAAGCCAAATACAAGTGATTTCTATGCAATCCTTGCTTAGCTAATCCACCCACCAATCCATTAGTGAACCTTCTTTTTTTTTTTTTTGATAATTCATTAGTGAACCTTCTTACCCATCTAACTTGAATGTTCATAGTTCTTGACAACATCTTGAACCGCCTGAGATGATTCCTGCATTGCCAAATAACCCTTTCTCCTTTCTTCTGCCACCTGATTATTATTTTTGAATCCCCTTCCACAATCAACCTTGTGATTCCCATTTCCCTACCATTTTGTACCCAAAACAGCAGCCATTAATTCTGCCCTTACTGAACCACATTGTCCAATTGGCCCCAAAAACAATCCATCATGTTGTTAAACTATGAGCACTTAAAATCATTTCTAACTACTTCAACCAATGTCCTTTTCGGTCTACCCCTAGCCCTTCTAGCCCATACAACATGCAATAGACCAATTCTTTTTACTGGTGCTGTTGGTGGTCTTCTATGCATGTGACCAAACCATCTTAGTCTACTTTCAACGTTTTCAAAGCACATGGGGCAAAAATGGCGCAAAGGCCATTTTGCACCCAAGGCGCAAAATTTTAAAAAATAATAATAATAACAAGTAATGCAAAAATGCAAACAAAATTCAAAATTCAAAATAAATTACGAATATATTAAAAATAGTATTATTCATGGGATGGTTGCTGCTTGGTTGTTAATACCTGAGAATGGTGGAGAGGGTTCGGTGACTGCGGGATGCATTACAAGGGTGTCGGTTTTCTCTAGAGTTGGAGTAGGAGGTGATTGCTAGGAGTTGAGACTTCTTGTTATGATGTTTCGTAGTTCCTCTTCCAAGTTTCCGCCTGGAGGGAAGCGGAGATGGGAAGCCAAGACTTGGTTTCAGAAAGGGGGGCGAGATGTGAGGAGCAGATCTAATGTGTCCTGCAGTAAAGCGGCAGCGGCTGGTGCTTGGCTGGATTTTGGCATATCGGAGTTGAGAGTGATGGAAGATAAGTTGGTGGTGGTTACAGAAAATCAGGCGGTAGAAGCTATTTTCTGCGTAAATGTCTGGTGGGGAGATTTCGGTGGCGGGTGGGAGCTAGTGAGGTGGAATCTTGGGTGACTAGAATGTGGAGGGGGTGTGGGGAGTTAGAGTGAAAACGATGGTAGATGATCTATTCTTGTTCATCTGTCCCTCGAGAGCTGAAGCAGAACGGATCTTGCATAATGGGTCGTGGCAACTGGAAAGGAATCCTCTTCTGCTGGATTGGTGGGGTGCGAGTGTGGGGTGTTTCTACCCGAAACCCAGCTCTGATACTGATCGCTTGGATTCAATTTGGATTAGGGTTTTTGGTCTTCCCCTTCTTCTCTAGTGCCCAAGTGTGATTAAAGCTATTGGAGACGTGTGTGGGGGTTTTATTGAGATTGATGATTCCCCTTCAGAGGTTGCAACTTGCAAATGGGTCAGAATGAAGGTTCGTAGGAGAGAATCCATTCCGAATAGGGTGGAGGTTGCGGCTGGGGAAGTCTTGTTCTCAATCCAAATTTAGCCTGAGCTCTTGTCAACAGTGAGCAGATGAAAATGGGGAGAGCGGGGGAACGAAAAGGTCCATAAGCAGGGGAGAGTGGATTCAGAGTCTTCAAAAACTTTAGTGTTGGAAGAAGTTGATGAAGTTCCTCAAAAGCAGAATCACTGTAATGAAGTTCAAATTAATCTTGTTTCACCGGCAATCTTTCCCGTGGTCAGAGAAGGTGAAGGAGACAAAACGTGCTTGAACCTGAAGCGTCCAATCTTGGATGATTTGGAGGGTCAGGATGTACCCTCCAGAACTAGCATCGAAGCTGGAGTACAAACCACAGAAGATGGGGGGTTTGGACGGGAGTTGGGAATTAATGATTTGAAAATTTTAATTAAAGAGTGCTTGGTGGAAATGAACATGGCTCCCTTGGCGGATTTGGCGTCGAACAGCCGTAAAGAGAAGAGCCAGAGTCCATTTCTCAAGTCCTGTTTGGGTCAGGACAATTTAATAGGGGGTTAGGATTTCTTAATAGGGGGTCAGAAAGCCTCTCTAAACCATTTAAGTCTGAACAGGGGCCAGCCGCAGAAGTATAGAAATGGGCCTGGGCCGAAAGATTTAAGTGAGCCCAAGGCCCTTTTCCATAGAAATGAAGGTAGTAGCCCAGTCCAAAGGGAGCCCACTCGATCCAATCAGCTCTCTATTGACGTGGATTATGGGCGAAAGCAACTTTCTCAGTGGGTGGATCCTAACGGTAAGGATTGTGCGCGAAAGGGAATTCGTCAGCCTCTCAACCCTTTGAGCTTGCTATCTTCCCCGTTGATGGAGGATTCAGGCCTGGAATTACAAGATCTGGCATTGGCAAGGATGGAAGAGAATATTGTTGAAGTTGATCCTATTGTGGTGGTGGAGTCCACTGATCCAGGGGAAGATAGGGGGAGGATCTTCTCCAGAGGAGCGGCCATGAGGGGAGGCAAAGAGTAGGTGAGACTCGAAAGACAAATGGAAGCTCAGTCCAGATGAAAGACTTCAGAGGAAAGACCCCCAACTTGTTGCTACAGGAAGGTATGCAGTCTGATATCCCTGTGTCTTCTTCTTGGGTTTCGTCTAAACTTCTAGGATTAGGCAAGTTTCTTGGAGTTTCAATGGAGGGGATGGAGGATGAAACAAATAAGTTCCTGGAGGGGATTGAACATAGGGTCCTTTTGGAGAGAGGGAAATTAGCGGCTAAGAAAGGGGGAGCTAATTTGAAGAGGAGCAGGGAGATGATGAGGTTGACTTGGGAGCTTAACGACAAGGCTGGTAGCAATGAGGGGACGATGTGAGGAGGAAAAAAAGTTTAAGTTCAAAGAGGGTTTTTCTGTTCTGTTCTTGTGTTTCAGATGGATTTGAAAATATTATCATGGAATGTCAGAGGTTTGTGTTCGGGAAGAAGACGTGTAGTGGTGTGTGCGTCTCTGAAGAAATCTGGTTTGAAGATAATATTGCTTCAAGAAACCAAATTGGATTATATGGATGTTGCTACTGTTAGAAGTATCTGGGGGGAGGGTGAGGTCAGATGGAAAGAAAAAAGGGCTGTGGGCAGTGCAGGGGATTTGTTGACTCTTTGGGATCCCTCTATCTGCAGTCTTATATCCTCTCATGTTGGAAACTTTTCAGTCTCATTGGTGCTGAAATTTCCTAATGATAAGGTGTGTCAGGTTATAAATGTTTATGGTCCTACAAATAGGAGTCATCGGGATGAGTTTTAGGAGGAATTGGCCGGGGTGAGGGGTAATGTCTTTCCCTTGGGTTATTGGAGGTGATTTTAACATTATTTTATCTGTTGAAGAAAAGAATACTAGAGGTAGGAGATCTAGAGAGATGCTTCAGTTTGCCAACTTTATTAACAGCTTTGAACTGATGAATCTTCCTCTTCAAGGTAGTCGGTTTACCTAGACGAATAACCAAGAAACTCCTACCTCTGCTATCTCTAAGCTGGAGTGGGAAGGAAGCGTGGGGGAATCTGATGCTGAAATGAAGGTGGTGGCAACTAATTTTTATAAAAAGCTCTAAACAAATTCTTGGACTTTCAGACCTTTTCCCAGAAATCTTCCATTTAAGCAGTTAAGTGGAGATCAGAAATCATTCATTGAGAGGCCTTTCACGGAGGAGGAATTTAAAGCTGCTTTACCATGTTGGCGGTTGATAAATCACCTGGGCCGGATGATCTTACCAATCTGTTCTATGTTAAATGCTGGGATACTGTGAAGCAAGATCTTGTGAATGTTTTTCAGGCTTTTCATGCTAATGCCTCTTTCCAAAGAAGTCTAAATACTACTTTCATCACTCTCATCCCAAAAATTGAAGGGGCTATTAATGTAAAAGATTTCAGGCCAATTAGTCTCCTTCACAGTTTTTATAAGATCCTGACTAAAGTCCTTGCTGAGAGAATGAAGGAGGTGTTAGGAAGTGTTATTTCAAACAATCAAAGTGCCTTTGTCCCGGGGAGGCAGATGCTTGACTCGGTCCTCATTGCAAATGAATTAATTCACTCAAGAAGAAGAGAGGGGGTTCCAGGTTTAATTTGTAAACTGGACATTGAGAAGGCCTATGATTATGTTAACTGGAGGTGCATTGATTTGGTGTTGCAACATATGAATTTTGGACAGAAATGGAGAAACTATATCAAAGTTTGCAAAACATCTCCTAAGTTCTCAGTATTGATTAATGGTTAGTCAGCAGGTTTCTTTGAGAGTTCAAGGGGGCTGAGGCAGGGTGATCCGCTTTCTCCTTTGTTCTTCATCTATGTTATGGAAATCCTTACCCTGTTTTATAAGAAGGCAGCCGATGCTAGCAGTTGGGAAGGCTTTGCTATCTCTCCGGAGGGGTTAAAGGTCAATATTCTCCAGTTTGCAGATGATACTCTGTGTTTTGTGGACGCTTCTCCTACTCAATTGGAGCTTATTCTTGGAATCTTAATCTGGTTTGAGGTGGTTTCTGGGTGTAGAGAACACTGATGTGGGCCCCACAGCTGTGGTCCCCACTGTGTTCGTAGGACAATATGTGTAATTATTTGTTTCAGTCATGGTAGTGTCAGTTGGGGTCAGTTTGTTATTTCAGTTGTTATTTATTTCAGTTTTTATTTACTTTATTTGTCATATAAGTACTAAGGGCAGATCTGTCCTTTTCGCTATGTACTAAACATAACCTATAAATACTAAGAGAGTGGCGGCGGCAGATGTGTTAGAATTTATCCCTTCTTTCAAACATTTGTGTTCTCCTGTTCCTCTTCTCTCTTTTCTCCTTCCTCTCACTTTTCTTCTACTTTTCTTAACCTAAAATCTATTAGGGTTCAAGGCTGATTGCAGTCTTGATCTTCTACTTGGTATCAGAGCCTATCTAGGGCTTCTCATGTGTGTCTAGTCCAACAGACCACATGAGAACCAGCTAGGGCTGGAAGCTTATGAAACAGTATTCGTCGGTTGATTCTTGGAGATTACCAGGAGAGTTTCGCAGCTGTTGAGGACTTGCCACGGCTTGCAGAGTGTTGGTAATCAGGAAGAAGCAGCGAAAGCTAGAGTTCAGGCAACCCTGGAAGGCAGCGAACAGCATTCTTTGAGTAAGTTTTTATTTAGTTTCCAGAGACTGCTATCAGTCAAGATAGGTTGGACCTATCTAGAAAGAGAGGCCGAACTGCTTTAGGGTTTTTCTCTCTAATCTAGGGTTTGACTGTTGGGCCGAACCCTCTTTATCTTCTTGGAAAATGATTGTTTTAGGGTTTTCTCTCAGAGGTGATCAGTTTTATGGTTTCACATTGACCCTACGACAGGTCCTACCTGTACGGACTGCTTGGAAAGTGCGGCTGAACACTTATTTCAGACCTACGATTAAAACCCTAATTCTGCTCCAGCATCTCAGATTGCTCTCTAAGCTAGTTTCAGACCTATTTTTAGCTTCGAGCTCTTCTAGGGGATAAAAACTTGTACGAACTGCTTGGTACTGTGATTGCCGATTGATTTCAGATCAGATTTGTACTGGTTTCATGCATATATTGTGATTGCCGATTGGTTTCAGATCAGACCTGCACTAGTTCATGCATATACCGTGATTACAGATTGGCTTCAGATGAGACCTGCATTGATTCTATACTGTTTTCTGATTGTGATCGACTGTCCAAGTGCTGTTTTCTGGTGTAGTGACTCTAACAGTTTGTAGCTACTGATTCTTGACCAAAGATGGAGTTTAAAAATCAGGGAGAAAGTACTTTTGGGAACAGCAATTATGGTAGTGTATCTGAAACTGGGTTTCAGATTACAACTGTGAGATTTGATGGGTCAAATTACTTGGAATGGGCCCAATCAGCCATGATGGCTATTGGGAGAAGGGGAAAACTGGGTTACCTCTTGGGAGATGTGAAAGAACCTTCCAAGGAGGACCTAATGTACACCAAGTGGGTTCAAGAGAACTATTTGGTCATGGCATGGCTGTGTAATTCTATGCAGCCACATATCAGCCGAAATTACTTGTGGGCAAAGACAGCCAAGGAGATATGGGATGTTGTGAAAGAAACCTATTTCCAACCCCTTAATGTTGCCAGAGCCTATGAACTGAAGTGTGAGGTGAACAGCCTTAAACAAGGAGAGAAGACAGTTTCTGTCTACTTCTCTACCTTGAAATCCTTGTGGCATGAGATTGACCATCTAGAGACCCTTGAGTGGGAGAGTCCCAAAGATGCACAGACTCATAGAAAGCAAGTCGAGACAAATAGGGTGTTTGAGTTTCTGGCTGGCCTGAATTCAGAATATGACATTGTGCGGCAACAGATACTGACCAAAGATAGTGTGACCCTCTCTCAAGCATACTCCCTGGTGCATAGTGAAGAGACCAGGAGGAAAGTCATGATGCAACTTCAGCCCCCTTCCCCAGCCCTGACAGCTGTTAAACCTAAGCCAAGGGGTGATCCAAAAAGGGACAGGAAGAAGGAAGATAAACAGGACCTGGTATGTGAACATTGCAAGAAACCCAAACACACAAAAGATACTTATTGGAAACTACATCATCATTTGGTCCCAGCAAAACTAAGAAATAAGAAGGGTAATGCTCATGTGGCTGTGAACACTGATTCAACATCCTCATCAGGCACAAAAGGCACATCCCTAGAGACCTTAACCACGGTTCGGGCTGCCCTCATACAGTTGGAAAAGGAAGTTGGGAGTTCAGCTCAGCCATCTTAGTCACCATCAGCTCCTGCCACATCTGCATTTGCACATTCAGGTACTCGAGCCTCAGCTTACCATGCTTCAGCTCCAGGTAATACTGAACACTGTTGGGTAATAGATTCAAGTGCATCCGACCATATGACTAGCTTGCCATCATTGTTCACTACTTATCACTTGTCCTCCGGTAGAGATAAAGTATCCATTGTTGATGGCTCTCTTGTTCCCATTTCGGGCAAGGGTGACATCAAGTTATCGGATACTATCTCTTTATCTTTTGTCTTGCATGTTCCTAAACTTGATACTAACCTGCTTTCAGTCAGTAGTATTACCAAACATATGAAATGTTCAGTAACCTTTTTCCCTTACCGATGTGTTTTTCAGGACTTGGAGACGAGGAAGGTGATTGGGACTGGTCGTGAGACGAATGGGATCTATCTGCTTGGAGAGAGTTCTCGTCGGGAGGAGCCAGTGGATAAGAAGTCCTTTGTTTCTCAGTTTGTGAGTCCGGTTATGCTTTGGCATAATCGATTAGGTCATTTGTCTTTCCGGTCCTTGAAGAGTGTTTCTTGCTTTATTTGAGTCTGTTGAGTTGTAAAAGTTGAGGTGTGAGAGTTGTGAGTTTGCCAAACATTGTAGAACTTCTTATTCTTTGAGTAATAAAAGGAGTAATTATTCTTTTGATATTGTGCATATTGGTGTTTGGGGGCCATATCACGTCTCTTCTATGAGTGGGTACAGATATTTTCTATTTTTTGTTGATGACCATACCCGGTTTCTTGGGTCTATCTTATGCGTTCTCGGGATGAGGTTCCTGCTCTGACCCAAAACTTCCATCAGATGATTCTCACTCAGTTTGGGGCCAAAATCAAAGTTCTTAGATCTAATAATGCAAAGGAATTCTTTGCTAAGCCATTGACCTCCTACCTCCTTAGCCATGGAGTTATTCACCAGAGCACTTGCCCTCATACACCGCAACAAAACGGGGTTGCCGAAAGGAAGAATAGGCACATCTTGGAGGTGGCTAGAAGCATTATGTTTACCTCCAATGTACCTATTCGCTTCTGGGGTGATGCTATCCTCACGGCAGAATATCTCATTAATCGGGTTCCTTCCCGTGTTCTTGATATGAAAACCCCTTTTCCCTTCTATACCCAGACGAGGAGTTGTTCACCGTTCCCCTTAAAACCTTTGGTTGTACCTGTTTCGTTCAGCTTCTCGGGCCCCATCATTCCAAGTTTGAACCTAAGGCCTCCAAATGCATTTTCCTCGGTTATGCACAAACTCAAAAGGGTTATTGCTGCTATGATCCTGTTTCAGGGAAAAGGTTTGTCTCCATGGATGTCACCTTCTTTGAGGAGACACCCTATTATCCTAGGGTTTCTCCTCAGGAGGAGAGCAGTGAGAGTGGCCCTTGTTCCAGTGGCCCTTGCAGCAAATCATTATTGGCCCTTGTTCCAGATGGATGTTAAAAATGTTTTTCTGAATGGAGACTAAAAGGAAGAGGTCTACATGCAGTTGCCTCCTGGATTCTATGATACAGAGACAAGTAAGAAGGTTTGCCGACTGAACAAGGCATTGTATGGTTTGAAGCAGTCACCTAGAGCCTGGTTTGATAGATTCAGATTAGCCCTTGGAATGTTCAGTTATGTACAGGTCCAGTCAGATCATACGCTGTTCATTAAGAGGGTGGACTCCTCTCTGACCCTACTTGTTGTATATGTGGATGATATTGTAGTGACAGGAAATGATAATGGTGTGATTGAGTCCCTCAAACAGCTCCTTCATCGAGAGTTTGAGGTGAAAGATCTTGGTACACTACGGTATTTTTTGGATATAGAGGTTGCTATATCTAAACAGGGAATCTTTATCTCTCAGAGAAAATATGCTCTAGATCTGTTGGTGGAAACTAGAAAGCTAGGTGTTAAGCCTGCTAATACACCCATTGAACAGAATCACAAGATTAGTGCAAAGGGCGAGGAGGCTCTTGAAGACAAAGTTATGTTCCAACGGTTGGTTGGAAAGCTCCTATATCTCTGCCTCACTCGGCCAGATATCAATTATGCAGTTAGTGTTGTCAGCCAGTACATGCATTCCCCTAGAACTTCTCATCTCCTTGCAGTAGAGAGAATATTAGCATACTTGAAGAGATGCCCGGGTAGAGGTATACTGCTCAAGAACAATAATCATATGAAGGTGGAGGTCTATACAGATGACAATTGGGCTGGGAGTGCTGATGACAGGAGGTCTACCTCTGGATATTGTGCCCTTGTGGGAGGTAACCTTGTCTCTTGGAGGAGTAAGAAGCAGAGTGTTGTTTCCCGCTCAAGTGCTGAAGCGGAATACAGGTCAATGGCTAACAAAGTGGCTGAAATCCTATGGCTGAGATCACTACTTGAAGAGTTGGGTATTGACTATGAGAAGCCCTTGATGTTGTATTGTGATAATCAAGCAGCTATTAATATAGCCCACAACCCAGTGCAGCATGACAGAACTAAACATATTGAAGTTGATCAACATTTTGTGCGAGAGAGGGTCTCTTCACAAGAAGTGTGTCTCCCGTATATCACATCTAATATGCAGCTCGCGGATATCCTCACCAAGGTTGTACCAAGGAAGAAATTAGAGGCAGACCTATCCAAGTTGGGAATGATAAATATCTACTCCCAACTTGAGGGGGAGTGTAGAGAACACTGATGTGGGCCCCACAGCTGTGGTCCCCACTGTGTTCGTAGGATAGTATGTGTAATTATTTGTTTCAGTCATGGTAGTGTCAGTTGGGGTCAGTTTGTTATTTCAATTGTTATTTATTTCAGTTTTTATTTACTTTATTTGTCATATAAGTACTAAGGGCAGATCTATCCTTTTCTCTATGTACTGAACATAACATATAAATATTAAGAGAGTGGCGGCGGCAGATGTGTTAGAATCTGTCCCTTCTTTCAAACCTTTGTGTTCTCCTGTTCCTCTTCTTTCTTTTCTCCTTCCTCTCACTTTTCTTCTACTTTTCTTAACCTAAAATCTATTAGGGTTCAAGGCTGATTGCAGTCTTGATCTTCTACTCTAGGCTTAAAGTTAACTTGAACAAAAGCCAAATCATTCCAGTGGGGCAAGTATGCAACTTAGAGAAGTGTGTTGTAGTGTTGGCTTGTAAGACTGAATTTCTTCCCGTGAAGTATTTGGGTTTGCCTTTAGGTGCTAAATGGCTATCTTCTTCAATTTGGGATCCAGTCATTGAAAGATTGGAGAGGAAATTATCATCTTGGAAGGCTAAATACGTTTCTTTTGGGGGAAGGGTGACCTTGATTAAAAGTACCCTTTCAAATTTGCCAACTTATTTCCTTTCCCTTTTTCCTATCCCAAATAGAGTAGCTAAAAGATTGGAGCAGCTCCAAAGGAATTTTCTTTGGAAGGGTTGGAAGGAGGAGAGCAGGATTCACCTAGTTAATTGGGACCAAGTTTGTCTTCCTAAAGCTGAAGGTGGATTAGGAATAAGGAAGTTGAAGAATTTTAATATTGCCCTTTTGTGTAAATGGATTTGGAGATTCTCGGCTGAGAAGAGTGCTTGGTGGAGATCCCTTATTGCTGACAAGCATGGGGTGGAATGGGGAAACTAGAGAACTAGATATCCTTCTCCAAATTAAGGCAACTCTCTTTGGAAAGGCATCATGAAGAACTATTCTATCTTTTGGGAAGGGATTTCAATGAATGTTGGTAAAGGGGGTAGAACAAAATTTTGGAAGGATACTTGGTGTTCGGATGGCCCTCTTGTTGTCTCCTTTCCTCTCCTTTTTAGGTGTGCCGTTAACCAATATGCTACTGTGGCTGAGTACTTCTGTTTGCATGAGGATTCTGTGTCATGGTCCCTCCTCTTAAGGAGGAATCTGTTTGATTGGGAGTTGGAAGAGTTCTTGGAGCTGATGGTTCTTCTTCATAAGCAGAAGATAAATGTGCTCAAGGATGATAAATGGTGCTGGAAATGGAAGCCGGATGGAGTTTTTTCTGTGAACTCCATGGCTTCTAAGTTATGCAGTATGGGGCCCACTGATTTCCCAGCTACACAGATATGGAATCCTATAAGCCCCTCTAAATCCAATTTTCTGGTTTGGACGATGGCCCTTGACAAATGCCTTTCCAGGTCCAATCTGTTGAGGAGGGGCATTCAAATTCTGGATTCAGCTTGTGTTCCTTGTGGGTCTGCTACAGAATCTACAGATCATCTGTGTCTTCACTGTCCGTTCTCCTCTCAGTTGGGTCATGCCTAGATCGGTTAAGGAGCACCTATGTAGCTGGAGTTCAATAGGTCTACGTAAGAAAGGGAAGCTGATGTGGAAGACAATCCCTGCTGCTGTCTTGTGGTCCATTTGGGCAGAAAGGAATAGTAGAATTTTCTCTTTTTTTTATAAATGAATGAAATTTATTAATCAGCAGATGAGAATAATACAATGTCCCAAGGAGAGGCACGAGATGCAACCTCTCCTATTTAGTTAAGTACAGCTTCCACTATATTATAACAACTTACAAGGTAGCACAAAAAAGGACCTCCCTGGATACCCCCTGTTTAGCCAGAGAACCAGCCATAGTATTAGCTGACCTACTTACCCATTTTACCTCAAATCTCATATTCCTAGTTAACCACTTTACTTTTTTGATGAGGTCTTTGTAGCCCCAAATGGTAGCATCCGGGTTTAGCAGCCACCTTGTTACCACCTGAGAGTCCCCTTCAACTAGGAGATGCTCCACCCCAAGCTGGTTAGTGATCTGAATTCCTTGTACTGCAGCTAGTATTTCTGCCCTCGTAGAGTCCCCCATTCCAACCGGTCCTGAAGGAACAGTAGAATTTTCTATAATAGATCCAAAAGTCTTGATGATGTAATTCAGAGAGCAGTGGGCAAGCTGATTTCTTAGATTTCCACTTCTGGGGAGTTCAGAAATCTAAGCTTGTCTTATTTGTTTCAGTCTTGCTCCTGGTGGAGGTTGTAATCCGGCTGTTTTTCAGACTGCCTTCTTGGGTCTGATTTCAGTCTGTAATTGAGTTTTTGTTTTGAATAAAGTTACATTACCTTTCAAAAAAAATATTAAAAAGAGTATTAATTAAAAAAAAATCAAACTTCAAATTTAAACTAAATGTTTTAAAAAAGCCTATTAGCTCAAATTTAAATACATAAACATAACATATAAAGCATCTCATTCAAAAAAAAAAACATATTCAAAGTAAAAATGCAAAAATAATATAAAAAATAGCATACAAAACATATTCAAGCATGTCAAGCTTTAATTTCTTTATTTCTTTCTCAATTGCATTATTTCAAATAGTTGATGTGATGTTGCATCTTTCATTCCTAATTTCTACAAGTCATCTTTGTACCAAGCCCCTTGAGGCAAGCCCAAACAAGTCACCCCTCCCTCTTTGCTAATGATGTTCATTCGACCATCCTAATAAAAGATAATTAAAATTATAAAATCATTTGCTTAGGGATTCAGAATTTTAAGACCCTAACATGGACTTGTTTGAGCTTGCCTCAAGTGGCTTGGTCAGGGTTTTAGGGGGCCCCACCCCTTGCCCAGCCACCATGCTCAAAAAAACACCAAAAAGCACAAAAAATAAAAAGGTGCAAGCTTGGGCTGAGGAGCAAGGTGCACCAGGGGCACACCTTTTGAAAGTGATGTGCTTGGGAGTTGGGACCTAGGCACATTCTAAGGTATGCACCTCGCCTATTGGAGCTACTCCCAGGATCTTTCAAATGACTTCATTCTTGACCCCATCCATTCTAGTTTTCCCACTCATCCATCTCAACATACGCATTTTTGCCACATTCATTTTTTGGACATGTTTTTGACTACCCAACATTCCGCTCCATACAACATAGTTGGCCTTACAACCATTTTATAAAATTTTCCTTTCAATCTAAGTGGCATTCATCTATCACATAAAACTTCGGATGCACCCCTCCATTTGGTCCATCCTGCCCTAATTCTATGGGCAGCATCCTCCCCAATCTCTCCCTTGTTAATTATCGAACCAAGATACCAGAAAAGGTCACATTCTGTTTTCCCCAAACTCTTGATATCCAATCCTAAGTTTATCCCCCTTTGCATTAGTAGTCGATCAAGACTACAATCAGTCTTGAATCCCAACTGATTTCGGATTGAGAAAAAATAGAAGGAAGAAGAAGAAGCAGAAGTGCACAAGGGTTTTGAAATGAGGGACAGATTGAATGATTCTGCCACCGCCACTCCCTCAGTATTTATAGGTTATGTTCACTACATGAAGGAAAGGACAGAACTGCCCTTAATACTTACATGGCAAATAAAACAAATAAAAGACTGAAATAAATAACAAACTGAAATAACAAGCTGACTACCAACTAACACTGACATGACTAATAAAAGTTACACATGCTGTCATACGAACACAGTGGGGACCACAGCTGTGGAGCCCACATCAGTGTTCTCTACAGCATTCTTATTACTATTAAAATTACAAATCATACATTCTGTTTTAATCCTACTTACTTTGAAACCGCTTCTTTCTAGGGTATGTACATATACTTAATTTTGCATTTCAATTTTCATCCTCCATTAGTTTCATCAATTAAAACAACGTCATCAGCAAACAACATGCACCATAGGACCTCTTTGTGAATATGTCTAGTCAATTCATCTATGACAAATGCAAATAAATAAGAGCTAAGTGCTGAACCTTGGTGAAGATCCATTACAACTGCAAATTCTGATGTCCCTCCCACAAGTGTTCTAACATTGGTTATTGCACCCGCATGCATATCCTTAATTAGATTTATATACCCAATGGGGACTCCTTTCTTTTCCAAGACCTGCCATATTATCTCTTTAGGAACTCTACATTATATGTTTTCTCTAGATAAATGAACACCATATGGAGATCCCTCTTCTTCTATTCTCTCTAAACATTTTTTATCAATAACAAAGACGATTTCGTTAAGGACTAAGGGGAGAGATAAACTCTCTCAGCTTTTCCCAAAGAAAATCAAATTACAACATAGCCCAAAATAAACTCTCCCTTCCCACCCCTTGTTTAGCAAGTGTTTCAGAAAATGCATTAACTTCTTTTCTCGCCCAATTGAATGTCACCTCCATCCCCTGTGATAACCTCTTCACTTTCCTTTTCTCATATATGTAGCACCACCACCCATCCTCCTCATCCTTTTGGAGCCAATGAATCACCCAGCTTCAAATCTCCTTCAATTGACAACTCCGAATATTCAATTCCTTAGCCTTTTGAGTACCTTCCATTACAATCATAATTTCAGCCCTCAATGAATCACCTACGCATAATTGTTAAGGTGGTGCCTAGGCGACTAGGCACTTTTCAAAGAACGCCTTGTCCAAATGCCAAGTAGGGATGCAAGTCGAGCGGGTTGGGCTGAGTTTATGGTCAACCCAGGCCCAGCCCTAAAATTTGGGCTTAAGGCCCGAGCCCGAGGTCAAGCCCGATTTTCCTAATCCAAGCCCAACCCACCCTGTAATTTGATGCACCCGGGTAGGGTTCGGGCCTGGGCTAGGCTTGGGTTGGTCAATGAACCCACTCTAAAATTATGCATATATAAATGTATTTATGCAAATATATATTCATATATTTATGTATGTATATAAATATGTATGCAAAATATCTATACAAATGTTATATATACAAATATGCATGTATTATATGTAATTATGTATGCAACACTTGTAATTGGGCAGGGCTCGGGCCGGGTTTGGGCTACCTAAGGGCTAGGCCCGGGCCCGGCCCAGAAAATAAAAAAATAAAAAAACCGACTTCTTGGGCCCGAGCCCAGCCCGTGTAAAATTCCAGGTTGGGCCGGTTCAGGCCCGGGCTGCGCCCGCCCAAGTTGCACCCCTAATGCTAGGAAAAAATATGTTCGACACATGCTTAGGGGGTTGAAACAAATATATAATATATAATATTTACTAAATAAAAATAAACATAAAATATATAATATTTACTAAATAAAAATAAACATAAAATATATAATATTTACTAAATAAAAATAAACATAAAATATATAATATTTTATTGGTTGGTTTCAGTTTTTATAATAGAACCTGTTCCATGTTATCATGTTTTTGTTGTGAGGAAAGTAAAAACAAAATTAGATCTTCGACGGAGTTAATCAGTTTCTTCGTTTTGTTCTCTGTTTCCTAGTTTAAAACAGTGGTTACACCCCATTTTTCTCCTCTTCATTTTTGTATCTTTTCCCCAAGCTTTTTGAATCATTTTATTGGACTAAAACAGGGGCTCCACCCCGTTGTTTTGTTCTTAAATTTCTTGCATGTTTTCAGCTTTTTTTTTCTCATTACTGGTGTCTGAAACAGGGGCTCCGCCCCTTCTTTTATTCTTCATATTCTTCTTTTATTTTAGTATTTTTTCACCAGCTTTTCTGGGTCTAGAACAGGGGCTCCGCCCCCTTCTTTTGTTCTTAATTTCTTGCATTTTTTCATCTTTTTTTGTTCTTGCCATTGGTGTCTGAAACAGGGGTTCTGCCCCTTCTTTTCTTCTTCATATTTCTTCTTTTATTTTAATATTTTTTCACCAGATTTTCTGGGTCTAGATATTTTCTTCATATTTCTTCTTTTCTCCTTCATATTTCTTCTTTTCTCCTTCATATTTCTTTGTCATTAGTGTCTGAAAGCTGTAGCAGTAAAAACGATGACAGGGATGTCATCCCCGAGAGCTCATCAAATTACAGTTACAAAGAATTCCCAAAAGGCTGATGAATTCCCACCCAGCATCCCAAAGAGCATCACATTACGGTTTAGCCCAAAACAAGCCATCTCTATCAGCTCCTTACTTTTCCAATGCATCTGCCATTCCATTTGCAGATCTTATCCACCCAAAAGCGAAATTGAATCTCTTTGACAAGGTGTTGATCTCCCTAAAAGCATGTCTGTATTTCCATGGAGCTGATCTGATATTCTTGGACCAAGACATGACTAACTGAGAATCTCCTTCCACTTCTAATTCCCTTACTCCAACATGTACAGCAAATCTTAATCCATGTAAGAGAGCCATTATTTCAGCTTGTACTGAATCTCCAAAGGCAGTTGGACCTGAAAATAATGCCACTACCACTCCTTTGTGGTTTTAAAAACACCTATCCTGCCCTTCCTGGATTACCCAATGAGTTACCATCAAAGTTAAGCTTCAGTTTATTGAAAGATGGAGGAGGTTTCCAAACCATTTGTACACTTTCTGCAGGTCTAATTGTTTGTGCCACTTCAGTCCAGGACCGTATATTCGTATTATGTCATTTGTTGAGAATTCTCAAAAGAGATCCAAAGTTTTTACCCAATGTGCTGTTCTTACTGTTATGGCTTCAAACAGTTCCTCCTTTGATTTGCTCTTCTCATTAAAAATTCTTTGATTTCTTTCTTCCCATACGGTCAAGATTGGCACTGCTCTCACTGTCCTCCACATAACTCTTCCTCTCGTCTTTTGTTGACTTAAGAAACTGGAATTGAATAGGCCTACCACATCCTGTGGAGGATCCCATTTGCAACCAAAGAAAGAACCAACGTATTTCCATTTACAAGACACAAAAGGGCAGGTAACAAGTAAATGAGGAAGGGTCTCACCACTTTCCTTGCAAATGATACACACATGAGGAGAAAGGCACTTGTTTGGCCTTCTTTTTTGTAGCAAGTCATAGGTGTTGATCTTCCCAAGGAATACTTCCCAACACAAAGCTTGTACTTTAGGAGGGATAGATTTACACCAGATTTCTTTAATCGGGAAAGTTTCCCCCAAAGACTTTGACAAAACAAGAAGGTTAAAAAAAAGGAAGCACAAGAGAAAAGGCCATCAGGTGAAGGGAACCAAATTCTTCCATCTGGAGAGTTAGGGTCCAAGAAAACATTTTCCAGCTTTGATAATAAGAGGACAAGGGAATCAAGCTCAGAATCTCTCAAACCTCTCCTAAATCCAAAATCCCAATTTATACCAAGTTCCGTTGCAAAACCAAATTTTGATATGGGTTCAGCCTTGAGAGGAAGAATCAGCTATTGCACCTCAAGACCTGAAAAAATCATCAATCTTAAAACCAGAGAAAAGATGGCTCTATCCTAGTGTGCCACTCTAAGGCTATTACTTCTATCAAAACTTCCTTGCTTCTTCTTTGCCTTCAAAGATCCTTAGATTTCTTTCTTCCCAAACTTGACCAGACCACCACTGCCCACCTACATCTCCACAAGGTCTTGCCCTCATCTTAGTGCAACTAAAAGCAGACAAGCTAAACAACCCTTACAAGCTAACAAGAGGGGACCACCTACACCCAAAAAAGAGAAGTCAACAAAAGGACATGAGATTAAGAGATGAAAAGCAATCTCACCATTCAACTTACATAAAAAACACCAGCTAGGGGACAAGCACCAATTTGGTCTTCTCCTTTAGATCATATCAGAAGTGTTAATACAACCATGAAACACTTTCCAACAGAAGGCACGGACTGTTGGTGTAATGGGGGACACCAAACATCCTTCATAGGGAAAGAAGGAGATAGGTAGGTGGCTACAAGGGACTTGAAGAAAGACTTAAATGAGAAAACCCCAGCAAAAGTAGGAATCGACACCCTAGTATCCATACCATCTTCCCTCAAAACCACTGAATTTAACAAGCTTAGCAGATCTGACACACTGGATATTTCAGACTCTCTAAGATTCCTAGTAAAGCCAAGCTTCCACTTAAGCCCTAAGGGGGAAGAGTGCTTGGAAATGAACTTGGACACAGCCACACAGGTCTATTTTTAAGGATGGAGAGTGTAAAAAGGGATGGAAAGATCTCAAACAGAGGACATTCCCCAACTCAAACATCTTCCCACAATCTAATTTTTTGACCCAAGGCCAAATCATAACTAACATGGTTGAGGAAGGCAGAAGTATATCACAGATAGATTTCCAAGGAGCATCTAGAGTAGCTCTATGCAAGCAACCAGCATCCCATCTAGTGGTGGAGATCATTGAGAGAGTATAAGAGGGAGAGAGAGAGAGACAGAGGGAGGGAGAGAGTAAAGAGGAGGAAGAGGAGGAGGCATAGTTTTCAAAGAGCCAAGGCAAGGCTAGGCGAAAGGGGTGCCTTGTCTCCTAGGCAATGGATTTTTTAAGTAAATAAAAATCATATATCCTAGGGTAGTTCCCTAGGTTCCAAAGCAACTAGCAACCCTATTTCCTTAATAGTTATCTATAATTTTCGTAAGCAAAGTATAAGCTTCAAGTTGAAGTATAGAAAATCAACATATTTTTTATAGAAAATCAGCATATTCGTGACAAGAAAAAGATGAAAGAAAATAAAATTCAGAAAATATAGGGGCTGAACCCCTATTTCTGTTATAAGAAAAGAAAAAAAAAAAAGAAGAGGTGGAAGAAGAAGAAGAAAATGAGTTGATTAGACAAAATTTTAAGTTCTTCCTTACTTATTGGTTCAGGACCTTCAAGTTTTGAAGTCTTTGAGGGTTCAAGACAGCATTTAGAAATGTGTGTGTTGATTAAACCCTAAAAAATTAGAAAATAATAAAAAATAATATACTGACACAAAAATGGATATTTTAGTTTAACAATATCTATTTTATAATTATAATTATAATTATAATTATAATTATAATTTCAAAAAATTATAAACTATTTCATAACACCATGTACAAATTTGCTTGGTGATTAGGTGAGGCGACCCTCCAACTCCAAGGGCACCTTGTTGCCTACATAGTTGTCAAGGCGACACCTAGGCAACTAGGTGATTTTTAGAGGTCACCTCACCCAACACCAAGATGCTTTTCATATTAAGCACTCGCCCATATACATATTATAGCATTTTTTTTCGAATGTGGATATGTATTATATCATTTTAGTGGTTGGTATTATTTTATTAGAATACAACCGGTTGTATCTTACAATTTTTCTATTAAGATAATTCTTTTTTTATTAAAGCTACAAAAGTTTCTTTGGGTTTGAGTTCTGAACCAAGGGTCCAAGACTGAGAAGTTTCCATTGTTCTTCTTATTATTATTAAATGGTCCAAGTCGTTTGTGATCCTATTTTTTTCCTACACATTAAAGAAATATTTTTGGGATGAAACAAGGGCTCCGTCTCCTTCTTCTTCCTTAAATCACCCTGGTACTATATATATATATATATATGGGAACGAAACAGGGGCTCTGCCCCAACTTTCTAAAATTTTCCTGTATTTTTTGAACTATTTTTTAATAATGCATCCCTTTATTTTTCTCTACTTTTTCCCTACATTCTCCCTTTTTATTAGCCGGGAACAGGGTTTCCACCCCCTTAAACATAGTCCAAGGCACCCTCTTGGACGACTTTTTTTTTTATCAATAACCCTGAAAATTTTCATTAAGTAAGAAGCTTTAATATACAACAAGAAGTTACAAAGAAATCAGCATAGAAGCTGACCCAAGACAGAATTACAAAAGTGCCCAAAACATATCTGTTCTTTGAACCCCTTGCTTTGCTAAGCTATCAACCAAGCTGTTGGCTGATCTCCTAACCCAACCCACCTGAATAGACATATTTCTATACATCCATTTGAACCTTCTGAAATTATGCTTCAGCTGCCAGGTCACTCCTTCCCCTTTTTTCAACCATTTCATCACAGTTTTTAAGTCTCCCTCGATGACTTATTTTGGGAACAAACCAAGGGTTCCACCCCCTTATTTTTCTCTCTCTTTTTCACTGTGTCCCCCTTTTTGTTGGCCTGAAACAGGTATGATGTATATATGATACCATTTTATGTTTTATTTGAATGTTTTATTGCTCATAGCCAGTACACAGGTATGTTGGTTAGCATCAAAAACTAATAAAGTAGCTTAAGAGGGATAGGGATCTTTATTTTATATTTTCAAATTTCACCACATAAGCATCACCTAGGCACCTAGGCGACTGGGCGCCCTGTGGTTGCCTAGGTGTCTCCTTCGCAACTATGGGAGGAAGAGGAGAGAAACAAAAGCCTTGGGCATGCAGCCCAAATCAAAAGCTTTTTTGTATACTATGATTGTACAGGTACAAGAAAAATTACTCTTTAAGCAAGAAGACCGTCAATAACAAGAGTGGTTTAAAACTTTTTTTTTTTGATAGATGAGTGGTTTAAAACAAATTGAAAGATTTATATAAATTAGGAGGGCTAAAATAGCATGGATTAAGGTAGAGATAAATAATACGAGGGCTGACAATCGGACAATGAATTTAGCCCTAAATAGAGTGGAATGGTGAAATATGAACATGTAGCCAAACCCATATAACTGGAACAAAGCTTTGTTAACTTGAGTTGACTTGAGTATGATGGCACAAGCCTCTTTTGGGCTTAACAACTACTCTACATTGTTGTACTGATGTTAATAGGCTATTCTTGGGTTCTCCTATTCCTAATAGTTCTTTCTTCTATTTGCTGAGTTGGGTGAATACTTGACAGAACGATGAATCCTAAAGGCTGACCATCATAAGACCTTTAGATCAAAGATGAGGATCTAAGAGGGTGTCGTTATTTTAAGGATGACTATTTATCATGCTTCAGAAATTACAGAGAATTTATTCTAATGAAGAGTGTTCGATTCAGAAACCATTTATTTAAAATTTATGTTGTTTTCGAGATAAACTGGTTGTTCCTGTTTGTTTCTGTACACTGCAACAAGAAGCAAAACTACATTTCCCCAAGTCTAACAAACCACAGATATAAAAATACGGGCGACTTTGGACAGGGAGGAAACGTTGTGGAGGCACCAACCTAAATGGGATTGAAAGTGATTGTAAATTTATAATAACTTCACCCACGCGTTGGGGGATCTGAACCAAGTGTTCTCTTGCGCAAAATTATGTCATGAATAGAAGAGTAACCATACAAATCACTTCCCATGTCTAAATTCCCGTATAACAATTAGAAACGACGGCGGCACATATAAATTATTTTTCTGAAGAAAACCCTGAATGGAGATGGTCTATTTAGACGTATACTGACCTCACCAGTGTGGGCGAAGCAGCTATGGAGGTAGCTTTCGTCGACCCAGTACTGCAAGTCGCCAATCCAGAGAGTTCGAATCTCGTCGATGGATGTAGGCTGGCGGTAGGGTTGAGAAGAGGCGTATGTCGAAGGTTGGTGGGTTTGAGGCTGTGCGCTCATCACCCAATGCTGTTGCGCCTGTTGATGCGCGTGTGACTCCATTAGTCTTTGGGTTCTTTCGTCGTTTCGCTCTTCTGCGAGGATTATTTTCAGTTGTTTTGATACTTCTGCAGCTGCCGGGCTAACTGGCGGACTGTTTTGTCCGGCTGGTCTGATGGAAAAAGGCTTTTACGCCTTTACCTTCTTGTAGCGGAGACCAAATCCCGCCTTCGTCCGGGTTGGGTCGTTGTCGGCTCTGAGTCGGGGGACTGACTACCGCCTTACCGCGAGTCCGGATCTTTTTCCAACAAAATAGCTTCCAACATACGGATCGCAGATTCGTAGTTAATGGTGCGTTTTGGTGAGATGGAGTTGGGATTTTCTGCCAACAAAACACTCCAATCCTTTATCAACTTGATCTACCACCGCACTATCTCGGTATCAGACTTGGCTCCACCATAAAAGTGAGACCCGCCATGTATGAGATGTAAGGTTTTTTAAAACCGAGCCGGAGAATGAACTGGTCAGAGTCCGATTTTCAGATTGAACGGTCGGTCCATCCTGACAAAGGAGAGGATGCTTATATTTTTTAAATTGGAATAGTAGAAATGCTTATATTTTTTAAAACGCTAAAATAGATCATTCTGCTACTTTAATTGTTATTAACAGGACGATAAAGGAGAGGAAGTTGACTTCCCCACCAAAATGGCAGCCTTTTTCTCTAGTTCTTAATCAGATTAGTAGAAACTCTTTTTGGGTCCCTCTAGGTTTTGGTTGTGTTAAAGTCAATGTGGATGGTAGCTTCATTACTCAAGGAAAAACATGTTTTGGGCGGTGGCAAGAGACCACTCGATTAAAGTGTTAGCTTCTATTTTTGGAAGCTGCAAAGTGAGTTCTCCTAGTAATAGCAATCAAAGGTGTTGCAAAATAGTAAAGAAAGTATAATGGAATTTATCGATAATTGCTTTCCAAACCGATGACTTGAGAATCTATAGCGTTGTAGAACTGTGAAACTATGAACTTGTAAAGAGAATGAGGGCTAAGTCATGCCACTTGGCCACTCTCCTTAAAATCGCATTTGCCCCTACGATGCAGCCGAATGATTGCAAAACGGTCGTTAAGATAAAATAGCCCACAAAACACTAATAGGCATACACTCGCTTACCATACATCTGCGAACCACCAAGAGTGATGGTCAAAAAATTAACACTTGACAAAGAGAAAAAGTTTTGTGTTGTGTACAATGATCTGTGTTTCTGGGTCGACCAACACTCCTTTTATAGAGTGTTCATAGTCACCCGAATGGACACATAATTGTCATTCCAGAGATAAGTCTCTTATGAACAATGCACCTGTTCGAAGAGACACAAAATAGGAATAGAAAACATTTGAAAATAAATTTGAAATTCAAATGTCAAACCGGTCAAAACCAAAATGATTCGATGTAGCGCACGTATACACATACCTGCACCCCATCCTATCCCGGCTAGACTCAATGCACGCATGTGAAAAGCACCCCCAACCCCCCCTCACATGCATGTGAATATCTATAATGATTTCCTCCTATTGGTCCCTACCCATAAAGAGAGCAAATATATCTATCTATCTATCTATCTATCTATATATATATCCTTTCCAAAGCAATATGGGACAAAGAGTCTTCTCATGCATTCAAAGGTGGGAAGGGGAAAAGACAAAACTCAAAGAGCACAAGGGAGGGAGGTGATATTCTTGAAATTTTGAATCTCCCTTCAATAATCCCTCACAAAATTCAAAGTTACAAGAAAACTGAACAATCTAAGCATCGCGATGAGAAAAAAATATTCACGGTGATATCATTTGGATTTCAATCAACTCTTATGCATGACAGGTTATGTTACAAGTATGAGTGGAGTTAGACTCATTCAAAATTTCATCTTTTTCATTACTAACCTGCCAACCAAATCAACTCATCAGTTATTTAGTGGTTCTTTTGTTTTGGAACATTCTGGCCTTGTTCTCTTCTTAAAATCATGAGTGTTTTAGAGAGTCAGCACTAGATCTCTCTTAGAAGTGACCAGACTTCACACTCACTTAGATCAATTATTTAGCATGCATTGCACACACTAAACTGATTAAGAGCCTTATGCTCAACCTCCTCAAACTACAATGACCACTATTTTACTTCAACATCTGAAATGGGACACATAATGATAGTGCTTTCCCAAGTCATCTAGTGATTCGTTTTTACCCATTCAACATAATTCCAAGGATCTCATTTTCATATAGGTTGGGTATCCATCACTAATGACTTATGTAACGAGCTTCAGCTCCATTCCTACCGATGCCTCATAAACCACTTTAGAAGTTTGTGGTCTGGTTAACGAATCTACAAGATCTTTTTCATACCTCACAAAATCTAGAGAAATTTTACTTTCGCTGAGGTATTGTCTTACCAGGTTATGCCTAAAGCAGATGTGCCTTATTTTACCATTGTAAGTTTTGTTCTTGGCTATGGCTATTGCTATTTGGTTATTACAATGGAGATATATAGACGGAACTTGTCGTGGCCAAAGTGGTATATCTGCCAATAATTTCCTTATCCACTATGCCTCGGACCCTACCAATTTTAATGCGATGAATTCGGCCTCCATTGTTAAGTTAGTATTATAAAATTGCTTTATTGATTTCCACGATATTACTCCTCCACCTAGGATAAAAACATATCCATTGGTGGAAATACTATTATTTGAACCTAAAATCCAATTTGCATCAGTAAAGCCTTCTAAAATATGAGAAAAACTTGAGTAATGTAAACCAAAATTTATACTTCATTTTAAATATTTTAGTAACCTTACTAGAGCTTCCTAATATTCATTTCCATGATTGAGTATGTTGACTTAATTTTCCAACAACTATATCTATGTTTGGTCTTGTACAACCCATTAAGATACAGATCCAATTAAACTTATATATTCCTTTTGTGGAACAGGTTCCCCTACATGCTTCCTTAAGTGAATATTACAACCAATAAGTGTTTTAACAATTTTACAGTCAAAGTGTCCAAATTTCCTAAGAATATGATCTACATAGTATGACGTTAAGAAAATAAAATTTCCTTATTGTTTATGGATTTTAATATCCAAGATCACATCAGCCTCACCCAAACCTTTGGTATCAAATTTGGACATTAGAAATTATTCTGTTTCTTTTACTACCTCTAGACTTATTCCCATTATCAGCATATGATCGACATATAAACAGATCATGATTCTTTTATCATTTAGAAACTTGTTATAAACGCATCTATTGGAATCATTTATCTTATATCAATTTGTTATTAATACACTATCAAATTTTCTATGCCATTGTTTGGAATCTTGTTTTATGCCATACAGAGACTTAATTAGCTTGCATACTTTATTTTCTTGTCTCGACATTATGAAGCCTTCTTGTTGCTTACTATATATTTATTCCTCTAATTCCCCATTTAAATAACTTGTTTTTACGTCCATTTGATGAACTACTAGTTTGTAAATAGATGATATAGCAAATAAGACTCTAAATATAGTTAACCTTGTAATTGGGGAGTAAGTGTCCAAAAAGTCTACATCTTTCTTTTGTTTGAACCCTTTACCAACTAATCTAATTTAAAATTTATCTAGTGTACCATCTGATTTTAATTTTTTCTTAAAAATCCATTTACAATAAAGTGCCTTACGAGGGAAATCTACAAGTTCTCAAGTGTGATTAATAACTAAAGAATCTATTTCACTTTTTATGGCTTCTTTTCAAAACACTGCATCAGGTGAGGTTACGGTTTCCTGATAGGTTATTAGGTCCTTGTCCACCAGAAATGTGAACATTTCGTCAGTTTGTTTTTTTTTTCCATTTGTCTTTTACTTCTCCTCAAGTCTGATTCTTTATTCCTAGAATCAGTGTTGTCTTCACTAAGTGAAGTATTGATTCTTTGAGCATTCAATTGTTTTTGGTTTCTGTTATGAAATTGGGAGGGTTCCCTATTTATTGTTTATTTTTCCATGGAAAAATGTGCTCAAAGAATTTTGCATGTTAGGACTCAATTATTATGTTGCTTTCTACAACATTATCAATTGTTTTAATTATAAGTAACCGATAAGCCGCACTATTTTGTACATATCCAATGAATACAGTTATACGTTTCCGGTCCAACTTCTTTGTTTTTTAGGTTTCAATATTTTAACCTTTGTTAATCAGCCCCAAACTTTTAGGTAGTTCAAAATAGGTTTTCTGTTATGCCATAGTTCAAAAGGTATTTGTCCTTAATTTCTTCTTGGGTGGTATTTTATTGTATAAATAACAAGCTATTGGGATTGTTTCTCCCCACGAGTTCAGAGGTATACAGACTAATTATCATATCATTCATCATTTCTTTTAATGTTTTGTTCAGTTTTTCTGCAACTCTATTAGATTGAAGTTAGTAAGGGTTGTGGTTTCGTGTATGATTATGTTTTATTTAAAGAATTTTTTGATGGTTTCTCCATCATATTTACTTCTTCTATCTATTTTAAGTCTTTTTATTTTCTTTTATAACTGATTTTCTACTTTAGTCTTGTAATTTATAAAAGCTTGTTCAACGTCATATTTTGATCTAAGTATAACTACTTTTTCATATCTACAAAAGTCATCTGTGAGAGTTATATAATATATTTTTTTCCTCCTCTAACTTCATGATTCTTAAGGTCTCCTAAATCACTATGTATAAGTTGCAAAAATTTAGTTTATCTTTGTACACTTTTATGCGGTTTCTTAATTAATTTTGCTTCTATACATATTTGACATTTTTCATTTGTAAAATCAATAAGAACATTCAAAACTCATAATTTACAGAACCATCTTAAATAAAGAGCACTACAATGTCCTAATCTAGCATGCCGAATATCAAACGATTCAGCAATATAAGAAGAAGAAGAAGCATTCTTATTCATAATTATATAAAAAAATGTTTAGTACAAATAGTCCACTAGTATTGTATCATTTTATAATAAATACATTATTTTTAGTTAGCATAGTCTTGTCTTTTTCAAATGTGAGTTTCAGTCTTACTTTGTTGAAGAGTGCTCCCAACACCAAATTTCGTTTGATCTCTACCACATTCATCACATCATTCAACATCAAGATTTTTCCCGAAATCAATTTTATGAGCATTTTTTCTTTGTCAATAACCTTCAAAGTTTGTGAGTTTCCCATGAAGACTTGCTCTCCCTCAAACTGAGTTGTGTACTCATAGGAGTTGCAGTCCCTACATATGTGCTTAGTATCATTAGTGCCCAATACCCACTCATTTGGTTTATCAAACAAGTTTGCCTCAGTTATCATGGTTGTAATAACATCCTCAGCCAAATTGACTTTTGGTTCCCTAAAGTCTTTTTTCTTCCAGTACCGACAGTTTCTTGTTATGCCCGAATTTGCCACATACATAGCATTTTCCTTTATTTTGTTGTTTCTTGAATTTCTAATCATTTTTTACATTTAGATTCTTTTTGAATTCTGTAGTCGTTTCCTCAACCAGATTGGTTATGGAAATCTGATTTCTCTCATCCTCATCTTTCTTTATATTCTTTTCTTCTATTTTAATTTGGACCACTACTTGATCCAAAGTAGTGTCCTTCCTCTTATTCTTTATATTTGTTTTGAAATCATTCCATATATGTGACAATTTCTTTATGAGAGAACCGACAATAAATTTATGTGGTAGTATCATGCCTTCCTTTGTTAGTTCCCTCACAAGAACCTAAAACTCATCTATTTGGGTAGACACGTCTATGTCTTTTTTCATGGTAGAATGTAGAAAATTGGCAATCACATATTTTTTATTCCCAACATTTTGTAAAGCATATTTGTTGTCCATTGCATTCCAAATTTCATAGGCAATGTTATAAAAAGAGTAAACATTGTATAGTTAATTTGACAAAGCAATTGAGGATGTGGTTTGTGCATAGGTGGTCAGCCGTAGTCCAGTGTTCTATAACAATAGAACGGGCTAGTTCCTCCATATTTAGTGGGTTTGGTTCAGTCAAAGCAAAAGCTACCCTTAACTGCTCTAAAGCAAACAAAAGTCGTCTCCAACGCTTGTAGTTGGTTCAATCTTAGAGAAATCGAGAACTGTTGATAGTATATGGTTCGTCGTGAAGGGGTTGACAGAGATAGGTTTTATAAATGTGGTTTTAAGATTGTTGTAAAATAGTAAAGAAGGCAGAATGGAACTTATCTGTAGCATTACAGAACTATGAAACTAAGAAATTATAGAGAGAATGAGGGTTGAGTCGTGCCACTTGGTCACTCTCCTTAAAACCACATTTTCCCCTTACGGTGTAGCTGAGGTGATTACAAAGTGGCCGCCAAGATAAAATAGCCCATAGGCCACTAGCAGGAGTGCACTCGCTTACTAGACCTCCACGTACCACTAAGAATGATTCTTAGAAAATCGACACTTGACAAAGAGAAAAAGTTATTGTTGTTGTGTGCAATGATCTATATTTCTGGGTCAACTGACACTCCTTTTATAGAGTGTTTTCAATCACCCGATTGAACACATAAGTTTCCTTTCAGAGAGAAGTCACTTCCGAACAATGCACCTATTCTAAGAGACACAAATCAGGAAAAAAAAACGTATAAAAATAAATTTGAAATTCAAAAGTCAAACCGACCGATCAAAACCAAAATGATTCGATGTAGCGTGTGTGTTCAAAAGTCAAACCGGTCCTGTTTTGTCTCGGCTTGGCTCGGTATGTGCGTGTGAAAAGCACCCCAACCCCCTTATATGCATGTGAATATCTATGGTACTTTCCTCCCATTGGTCTCTACCCATAAAGAGAAAATTTATAAATATATTCCAACTCAACTCTTTTTCCAAGCAATGTGGGACAAGGAGTCTTCCCATGCATTCAAAGGTGGGAAGAGGAAAAGACAAAACTCAAAAAGCACAAGGGAGGGAGGTGAGATTCTTGAAATTTTGAATCTCCCTCAAACAAAGGGTCTAAAGTTGATATCACAATTAGAAGCACTTGATTTTTGTTTGGAAAGTGATTGTCAGACTCTTGTAAATGTAGTAAAACAAAAGACACTTTAGAAATGGTGAATGATGCAGAATTTCTATTCCAAGACCTTCTTATCGTTGTAAATGAAAAGAATATTTCTTTATCTTTTGCTAGGAGAAGTGCAAACAATGTGGCACATAAACTTGCTAAGAAAGGTTTATTTGAATGTTGTGTATATTTTCGTATTAGCCTGGACTGGATCTAGGAGCTAGCTTTGAAAGACCTAAACTGTGCTTATCAATATTAAATTATCTTTTATAAAAAAATCAGACTTTTTTATAAGTAAAGGACATAACTATATTAAAGAAGAAAATAAAAAACATGAACTCAAATTGGTCATCACAAAAGTCAAGGGTTTGATTTTTATGATGAATTCAGTTTAGGAGTCTCATGGAAAAATGTGTAGTGCTAGATCATTTTGGAAGGGTGTTGGAACTCATTGGTAGGAGATTCTAACTCATAAGAAGTGTGGTGTGGATACGTAGGATCTCCCGTGGGTTTAGGAGAGTCCCATGGATCATGGAAATAGGTTGGGCACACCCGATTTGAAGAATTTATAACTTGGGCTTGGGCATTTAGGTTGGATCCATTCGAAATTTAAAAAAAAGTCACAACCAAAGCCCATTCAAGTTGCACCCCAATTTGGGCTATAATGGGTTAGGTCTAGTATGAAATAATTGGGTTTGGCCTTGTAAGGTTATATCGACATAAATAATTCTTATGCATATAATAATTTAAAACCTGATTTTTATAATATAACCTTAATAAAAATGAAAATAAAATATAAAATTATTTATATATTAATAAATTAGAATTTTTTACCAACGCAAAATTATATATTATTTATCGAAAATACCCTTCAAAACATAAAATATAAATCCTTTATATATTATTAACAAAAGAATAAGTTTGGAACAATCAAGAACCAAAAACAACCCAATCATTTATTTGGGGCAAAATGATAAAACTAGAACCAATTACGATAATTAATTCGGACAAAATGACAACAGAACCAGATCCAACCTAATCGATCCGGTCGTTACTCATTAAGTAGAACCAAACCATCGATAGCCCTAACCCAAATTTTGAACCACAAATGTGGAGATCACATCTCCGCCCCACCACACATCATCGACGTGTATTGGGAACATCTACTGACGATGACATCATCGGGAGATGTTCCCAATACATGACGAGGATGTGCTGTGGGGCATTGTGGGGCAGAGATGTAAACTCCAAAATGTGGTACCATTAATAACTTTTACATGACATAAGTTTTTTCTTTTTCTTTTTTTTTGGGGGGGGGGTGTGGAAGAAGTGTCATATTAATTTCTCAACTCTTATAGGGTTTTCAACATGTCGGATTTCTTATGGTTATTATTAAATGCGAAACTAATTGGAAATCACACCAATCCAACTGATTAAGGGGACTTGTGTTATTGTCTTCATGTGCAAGAAAACAAGAACATGATTTTGAATTGTGATTTTGTTTTGAAAAGCAAGGGTGAGTTAGTATGTTTCGAAAAAAAAACAATACATGCTTTTTAAACTATCAAAGTGATTCTTTCTAAAATAAGAATAAGTCTTTATGAACTAGAAATCTTATAGTTTATGAAACATAACCACAAAATAACCACGAATGAGTTGTTGGTTAAGAGAGAGGGAGAGTTTGTTGATGTGGCAATTGTTTTCATTTTCAAAAACACACCCAACCATGTTTTCAAACACTCCCACAATCAGCTAATTTTGTTTAGTTTATTGAATTTGCAACAACCCTAAAGAGGTGTGAGCATGAAAGTTTTTGTTTCATGTATTTTTAAAATTGCCACATCTAGGGGTGAGCATTGGTTGGTTCGATTTGGTTCCAATGCAAAACCTAGAACTTGCCCTATAGATAAATGGCAATAAAGACTCATCTCAATAATAGACAAAAGAACAATACCAACACACCAGAGAGAGAGAGAGAGACGGAAGATACTATTGCCTGATTCAATTCTACAACTTCTTATAGTTCAAGATTTTTTATGTTGAAGTCTAAAAGCAACAAACTCAACTTTTGGGTTATGCATTTCTTTTCTACCCTTAATTTGTTATGTTATTTGATGGTTGATGGGAATGTTGGTTGTTTGTTTAGGGAAATATCATGAGACCTAAAACCAACAATGTATTTGTATCAGATATAGTGTGTTGGAGATAGGTTGCATCTTAAGTTTGCAATGGCAGTGGTATCGGCAATAATGGCTCAATCATAACATACAATCCTTCATTTCTATAATTTGAGAGAGAGAGAGAGAGAGAGAGAGAGGTAGTGGGTCTGAGGTTTGTAGTGGTGGCCTCACCTTTTACAACAAAAGCAAAGAAGGGTAGGAACTATAAAATATTGAGGATTAGGTCATCATATGTGTGTGTGTGTGTGTGTGTTCGGAAAGAGCCCTTAGAATTAACAAAATGGAATCTTTGGGCTCTTCTCTGTTCGTCTTTACATGCCTAACGCGTGTGAAATTTAAGTGTAAACCAACATGTAAAACCCAATGGGAGATGTATGTGTAAAATCCAATGTTAAATGTAAAAACCAACATGTAAAATCCAATAGGAGATGCATGTGTAAAAACCAAAGTGTAAAACCTAATCAAACCTTATTGAACCATCATTTTTCTTTAACTCTCGTGTAAAAACCAATGTGTGATATTCATGAGCATTTTCTAATTACAGAAGTGCCACTATTTATTTACTTGAATTTTATACTAATTACAAAAGTGACATTATTTGTCTCCATGAATTTTCTATTAATCATAAAAGTTCCAATAAAAGCAATCATTGCCTCTTTTTTAGTTATGCATATGACATTAAATTTTCATGTAATTATAAGAGTGCCATCAACATGTAATTACAATATTGCCACAAAATTGTTATTACTCTCTTTATACTTTTCATTTCATTTATTATCTCTCTCTCTCTAGTCAAACTTGAGCCGAGCTAAGCTTGAGCTTACGAGCTTTTGACTCGAGTCGAGCTCGAGCTCAAGGTTCTACCTTGAACCGAGTTCGAGCTCGAACCTCATACTGCCTTAGCGAGTCGAGCTTGAATAGCTAGCTATTCAGCTCGGCTCAACTCGAATCCACCCCTACTCATTGGATTTGAATTCAGACCCATGTTTTATCATATCTAATCGGATCTTTGGATTAGATCTATAATTGATATTGTTGGATCGAATTTGGATATAACCCTTATTCGAATCCAATCCGATCCGTCTGCATCCCTTGTCAATGGGTCGGGTTGAACCTGATGGGCCCAAACTGATTAGGCCAGTTTATTTTTTGGTTCATGATATATTGTCCCAATTCTTATCGGGTCCGAGCTGGTTCCACTAAATCATGAATTGATTTGCAGTTGGGTCTAAAATTATATACATTGAATTGGAAATTTGTGAGTTTAATGTGAGCTTGGGCTAGGCTACAGTGTTGGTCTAAAAATTTGTAGGGCCAGGCCTAAACCAAGTGTAAAGACAAAACTTAGGACCATGCCTAGAATTTTAGGGCCAAGCTAGGCCTTTTCATCTACACCTCTTTAACATCTCAATTGAAATCTATGGAACGAAAGCAAACTAATATTTTAAAACATTTCATCTTCTCTCAATCTCTCCAATAATTTAACCACTTCCTCCCATCCCTCCCCCAATTCCCCTAACCCCTCCAATAGTATACACTTGTTAAAATGTCTTAGGGGCCATTTGGAAAGTCTTTTTTCAAAGATCTTTTGAATGCTATGACAGTTAAAAGACGATGTGAGCTTTTGCATCAAGATCTTAACAGTTTAAAGACCGTTTGATTAAGGTGCGTCTGTCTATGTGTCTTTCTGCACGAAGATGAGTTGAAAAAAAAGGCAAAAAGCTCCATTTGGAGCTTCTTGAAAATAGCCCGAAATGGGCTTCTCATGTCTTTTTGGGGCTGCGGCTTTCAGGGACTAAATCTTTTCCTAACCAAAAGAAAAAAATACCAAAGGACATGCCAAGACATGGCCTTACTTAAATGTATTTTTAAGAATTTATTAATTATTTTAAAGTTATTATTTGTAATTGTAAAATTATTTGTTTTAAAATTTGAGTAATTAATGTAATTTAAGTATTTAATTATATTAACTAAAATAATAATTAATTGATTTATCATAGTTAATTAATTAAGTTAAATTAACTAATTAAATAACACTAAATTAATTTGCTTCATTTATTCAAGTAGTTAACATTAAATATACCTATATGAATAAAATTATTAAATGTGTTGTTGCATTCTTATTAGCCCCTACAACGCAGGGGCACTCTGATAGTATATAAGTATTAACAAAATGATATGAGTAAATATTGGAAAAGAAAATTTTGATCATTGATGAAAAAACAAAAGCAAAGAGCATGAAACCATCTCTTTTTGTTATAGGTATAGATGGCAGCAGCAGTGATGGCAATGGGTCATATATAAGTATAAACAAAATGATATGGGTTAATATTGAAAAATAAAGTTGTTCTCATTGATGAAAAAACAAAAGCAAAGAGTATGAAACTAGTGGGCTTGAAGTTTGTGGTGGTGACCCCACCTTTTACGTAAAAGCAATGAGGTCAAGAGTTAGAAAATATTGAGTATTGGGTCATGTGTAAGTATTAACAAAAGATATTGAAAAGGAAATGAAATATTGGAAAAGAAAAATTCCCAACATTGACAAAAAAAATGAAATAGCAAAGAGTGTGAAACTTTCTTTTATTATGGGTATTTGGACATGGAGAATTATAAATGTGATTTAATTAAATAGTCACAAATTATATCATCGATAATGTTACTATCAATACATATCATTGACTAGAAATTACAGTAATAACATGTTTGAATTTGATTTTCAATAATAGTAATTTATAGTTCAAAACTTAACAATATAATTTAAACGTTGTAAATATTATGTTCAACGCTATTTATTATATACATTCAAATATTAGATTAAAGAAAAAATCAACTTAATTGGCTTAGTGATCAAGTGAAACTCTGGTATTTGCAAATATTAGTTCTTTGGTTCAATTCTTCAAATTCTCAATGTATTTTGTAATTTATTTGAAGGCAAGCTTGATTTATCCGATAATAGATTGGGTAAGGTCAGTTCAAGGCTGGCTTAAGGTAGAACCGACCCATTTATGTATTCCACAGTAGCATGCTCACTTGTTATTGGATATATGGCCCATTTTACAAATACTTATTTGCAAGCAATTGATCTCGACTATAATGAATAAAAATGATACACATTCTTGATATATTATTGTTTTGACAATCAATGACTTTTGTGTTATGCAAGTGATCCTAGAACATCACTGAAAATGCCTACGATCCAATGAGAGTAATGTTACAGTTTGGACATATCCTTATAAAAAATGTTGATTTTATTTTTTTTCATGGACGTCACTTTTTTAATTTATTTTCCATCAACAAATAACTTATTAATTGAATTTGTGTTTGCATAAGTTTAGGGATTTGTGATTTTTAAAGTCAATGAGCACAAAACCATAATTTTTTTTGGCTCAAAGAGGGACTTAAAAGTGTTTTGACATTGGATTATTATGTTTTTAACACAACTCTTACCAAATACCCAAATAACTTTTTTGAAGGCAAATATAGGGATGTAGAACACTTTCCATTTTCTACCTTGCATACATCATTGGTTTTCATAGCATACCATTTTAATATTTGATTTTTTTACCTAGTGAAAACCTTACTTCCTTCACATTAAACCATTTAATACATGATTCTTATCCTTTTTTGTTTTTGTAAAGAATATTTATCTATTGAAAACATGTGTCTTTTGAACCGATACACCAAAACTAATAAATCGACCCAAATTGATTCTTTACAATAGGGTCAGCTGTCACTAGTGGTGACTCGGTTTCAGACGGTCATTTTTCTAACCTGACTAAATCGGTTCAGTTGGTCAAATAGCCTAAAAACAAACTGAACCGACCTGTGAATATCCCTACCTGATGTTTCAACCTAAAGGTTTGGTCAAGCCCGAGTTTCCTGACCTAGACCCATCCCAAAACTTGAAAAGTCAAGCTCATCCTGTGCAAATGAGTTTGGCTCACCCAAGTTAGGGCCTAGTTAGTATGCAATCTATGATCCCTTTCTCTTCCACTCTTTACTTAGGCAATGTTTGGTTAGAGAGGTGGAGATTTGATGGATAGTTTATCTTGTTTTTCTATCAAAGCAAGTATAGTTTTAAGTCAGACATAGAGATACTTATTCTATGTCTAAACTATAAATCTTGTTGCTAAAACCTTTGCCTACATTGTTTTGCTCTTGCTTTTTGCTAAACTAGTACTTCAGTACTATTGGTTTAGCTTATTTTTTTATTTTTCCTCCTCTACTAACCCTTGTCAAGGAACTTTCTGGTTGTAGACACTGGGAGATGGAAACAGATCCAAGCTTGGAAGGAAGTCACCCATGCAAGGAAACCACAATTCGGTATTAGAAAGAAGCTATGCCAAAGTTTTTTTTTTTTTTTTTTTGCAAAAAGTCTTAGTGGACAAACAAATGAATGCTCATGGTGTTTCTAATTAAAGGACCCGGGGCATAAAAAATGAATTTTAAGAATAGGAGAGAAAAAAAAGTGAAGTAAGATATTCCATTAAGGAAAAAATGGCAAAACAGGAAGAGTGTACTAAAAATCTAAGGAATATGCAGAGAATAATAAAAAAAAAAAATTATTGCTTCTAATTAAGGGTTAAAAGAAAAAGTAAAACAAAAAAAAAAGTGCATCACAATATCTTCTTTTAATTTCTTTTGTTAAGAGGAAAACAAATCACATAGTATCAAGTGGTTTTGTGTCTGCTTCTCAAAATCCCATTTGTTGTTTCCACTCAAAATAAATGGGTTCAGGGTCCTGTCCCGTATCAAGGCCCAAGAGCCAAATGAAAATAATGGGTTGGAATTGTCTTGGGTCCACCTTGGCAGTTCATGCCCTCAAAGAGACATTGACAAAAGAAAAAATAGATGCTATTTTTTTCTAATGGAGGCTAAAGCAAACTTAGGCCCCATTTGGCGTGTCTTTTCGCGTGGTCTTTTGGCTGCTTACAAGCCGGGAAGACCGAAAATCGGTCTATTGCCGTTTGGCACACGGAAGATCTCGCTACCAAAAGATGGGGTGTCGAAAAGACACGGGAAGCCCATTTTGGGCTGATTTCGGGAAGCTCCAAATGAAGTTTTCCACGTCTTTCGCATTTTAATCTCGTGTGGAAAGACCCGAAACGACGCACGGAAAGATGCACATCTACCAAATGGTCTTCGGGCTGCTTAGTTCTTATGTCAAAAGCTCAATGCGTCTATTGGCTGTCAGAGCTATGGGAAGATCTTCTCGAAAAAACTTTCCAAACGGGCCCCAAGGTAAATTGTAGGAAGGTCTTAAGAGGTATGGGATCTTTGAGTTGTTGGGGAGTGGGGGACCAGTGTTGTTCCTTTGTTTATTGTGAACCAAAGAAGAATAAAAGAAACATTTTATGTTGAAATGGAAAATAATTGCTAAAAAAATAGAGCCATGGCTCTATATGGGTGATTTAAATATTTTTTTTACCAAAAATGAAAAAGGATGTAGAATATGTAGTCAACCATATTTGAAAAGAAATAGGAAATTTCTTTTGGAGTGCAATTTACACTATAAAGTCATGGTCCTTGGTTCACTTGGTCCAATAAAAGTGAAGGTTCCAATTTCATTTGGGCTAAATTAGATAGAGCCTTATGTAACAAAAGTTGGAAATGTCTTTGAAGAGGCATCTACTAGAGTGGTGTATTGTTTAGGACCAGACCATTTGCAAATTTTAATTAATACCAGAAGAAATGCTAAATGAAAAAAAAAAGACCATTTAGACTTGAGGAGATGTGGTTAACTCATGACTTATGTGAATTAGTGGTTAGAAATAGTTGGACAAAGGATGTTTATGGATCCTATCATTTCTGATTGTGCCAAAATAGGGAAATAAAAAAATACTTTTATGTAATGAAACAAAGAAGTGTTTGGAAATATTTAAAGGAAAATTCAAGAATTTAAATCCAAGCTAAAAATTGAAGTGAATATAAATTGAAAAAATGGGTGATCCATTGAAAAGCCAAAAATCTTGAAGAACTTGGGAATCTCCCCAAAAAGGAGGAAATCATGTGGGCTCAAAAGGCTATAGTGAATAGGTTGTCTCATGGGGATAGGAATACAAAATATTCCCATGTTGTTACCATGAATAGAAGGGCAATGAATAATATTATGAAATCGAAAGATGAAAATGGGGATTGGCATGACAATTAAGATGATATTAATCAAATCATGAATCAACATTTTATGGAAATATTGAAAACATCATCTATAACAAACATCGATGATTTCCTCAATTGTTTGGAAGTCAAAATAGATGAAAATGAGAATAGGGAGTTGGAGAAAGAGGTGCCTAAAGAAGGAGTGAAGGAAATCCTATTCCAAATGACTCCAAAGGAGGCTCCAGGTCTAGATAGATTTCCAAATTTATTTTTTCCATAAACTCTAGTATATAGTAAGCTCAGATGTCACAAGTGCAATTAAGCAATTCTTTGAAATGGGACACATGTTGAATGAGCTAAACAATACTTTCATGGTTATAATCCCAAAGGTCAAGAGCCTAGAGTTTCCAACTCACTTTAGACTAATAAGTCTTTATAACACTATGTATAAAATAATTTCAAAAATTATAGTAAACATGTTGAAACCTTTGTTAAAAAAAATAAATAGTGAGCATCAGAGTGCCTTTACACAGGAAGACTCATCCAAGATAATATCGTGGTTTCCCATGAAATTGTTGACTACATGAAGAATGACAAAAGGAAAAAAAATTGATGGTTGTGAAGCATGATATGAGCAAAGTTTATGATAGGGTCGAGTTGCCCTTTCTAAAGCAATTGCTTCAAAGTTTGGGGTTCAGAGAGAAATGGACTACTAGGTCATGGAATGTATTACCACTATAAGATAAAGGGGTTTAAGACAAGGTGACCCTCTACCCCCATATTCATTTCTTTTTATTTCTAAAGCTATGTCAAGTAAGATAAAAAAATCTAGAGGGAGTGCCCTACACACACACATATATGCAGATGATAGTTACCTATTCACCATGTCTAACCCTAGTGAATAGTAGGTCATTCTGAAACACATTTCAAGCTTATGTGAGAAATTTAAGCAAAAAGGTAAATCTTACAAAATCCGAGGTCTTTTTCAATAGAAATTTACATCCCAAACTTTAGAAAATGATGGCTAAGGTGCTTAAAATCAGAAAAGTAGATCACCTTTCCATTTATCTTGGCCTTTTAACTGAGATTGGGGGGGGGGGGGGGGGGGTAAAAAGAGCTATTCAATTATTTGGTGGAAAGAGCTGAAAGGAAAACTAATAATTTGTATGACCTTCTCCTCTCCCCTACAAGAAAAGAGGTCCTCCTTAAAGCTGCAATCTCATCAATACCATCCTATACCATGTCATGTTTTTTATTGCCCAAGTGTTTTTAGCCTTGAAAGGAATTCAAACAAAGTTCTGGTGGAATAATTCAAGCAAAACAAATAAAACTCACCAGGTCAATTGGGATGTAATTAGTATAAAGAAATGAATGAAGGTCTTTAGGGATCCCCATTGTTTTAATTTGGCTTTACTGACTAAGCAAGCTTGGAGATTGTGCATTAAAGAAAACAATTTATGGGTAAGGTTAATTAGAGAAAAATATTTAAAAAATATGCATTTTTTACCCAAATATTCCAAAAGGGGATCTTGGGGTGGCAAAGTATCTTGTCAACTATAAGAAAGTTGGTTCAGGGCTGCTGCTAAGCAATCAATTGGGAACAAGGTTAGAATTTGGAAGGATCCATTGCTTCCAAAGATTCCAGATTTAGAACTCAGGGGCTAAAACCAAACAATACTAGCCTAAACTTAGCAAAGGATCTTATTCTTGAGGATGAGAGAAGATGGAATGAACGTTTAATAACACAAAATTTCCCTTAATGTCTATGCTTCAAATATTCTCAATACCCCTTTGGCTGTTGGAAAATAGCTAGACAAGCTTTGATGGAACCTTGCAGGAAATGGTAACTTCTCAGTCAAATCAGCCTATTTTGTTGCAAAGTTAGTGGTAGGAAATCAAGTTGAACCCCAATAACAAATAGTTCTTACTGGAATGGCTTTAGAGAAGAAGCATTATAAGCATATTTGGGATTTAAAAGTAGACCTCAAAGTGAAATCTTTTCTATGGAAATGTTGTTCTAATGCCCTAGTTGCAAAGGAAAATCGTGAAAAAAAGGTATAGGTCTGTTTTTCTATGCCCAATCTTTAATATGAGTGATGAATCTGATATGCATGCTCTGTTTTTCTATGCCCATGCTAAAACTTCATGGTTTACCAGCTATTTAAATGTTAAAAGATAAAACTTCTATAACCCAGATAATGATGTTTGTTGCAAAATGGGCAATAGAAAAGAAGAGGAATATAGTTTGGCTATTTAAATGTTTCTCGATTTATTTATTATGGATAATATGGAAAAATAGAATTTAGTTCTCCCTCAAGACTGCCAATCTTCTTCCTAATTTACTGATCTCTTAGGCTCACTTTGGAAGGAGTATAAATACAAATTTGTAGAGTACAAAACCTTGCATTTTATATTATTTTGTATGTATTTATACTATACATATTTGTGTTTGTTATCTTTCCAAACTGAGCTTTAGGTGAGCAATTTTTTTGAACAATCCTAGAACAATATAGCCTCAAAGTTAATTTGGATGGAAGTTTTTTTTGGATGTGGGAAAAGCTAGGTTTGGAGTGATTGTTTGGAATCATTTTGGCTTGGCAGTGGCAGCTTCTTCTGATCAAGCTCTAGTTTCTTTTCCGATACAAGTGGAGGTAGTGGCAATGGTGAAATGCTTGGAGCTCCATAGTTGTTTAAATCCTCATAAGGCTATTTTGGAAAGTGATTGCTCAAACCTTATTCAAGCTCTGAAGTTAGGATCAAGTGACAGAGCTCGGGATGCCTTGTTTCTATACAAAGATGTTTTGAAACTTACAAAAAAATTTGAATGTGACTTTTAGTTTTGTAAATAGATATTTGACAAAGTTGCCAAAAAGCCTAAAGAGGCATAGTGTTTGACTGGTTGTTAGTCATTTGGATCTCAATTTCTTTTTGAATAGTTGTTTAACATGTTGATACATATCAGAATCCAATTAAAATACAATTGCATCCAAATCCTACAAAGAAAGCAGAAAGCAAAATTACTGAATTGTCATCATTCTCATTAGTTACAAATTCGGCTTGTGATATATTACTACTATTTGAGTATGGATCACATAACGTGGGCTTGGGCTGTTGAGGTCAATTTGGTGGGTTTGGACTTTGGAGTTGATGGCTCCACAAGTAATATTTTTTTTTAAGACAAAAATATTCTAGTAGATTCTCAGTTGTATAATTGTAACTATGAGTGAAGGGTAATTTTGTATTTTTAGCAAGGCAAAGGACATGCTGATGTTTATTGGAGAGTTATCAATGGGTCGGTCCGGTTCTAGACAGGGTAAAACCATTCCAAACCGATGAGAAAAATCTCTGTTCTGGTTCCGAATCAGACCCGAAAGGGGTCTACAAATTCAAGCCTAGAACCGAACCGACTACTGTTAATTGGAATAATCGGGTCTGCCCGATAAATCCCGATTATGGTTGAAGGTATGCATTTAAAAGCAAGACTGAACAGAGGAAGTTAAAGAATAGAGATTTGAACAAGGTAAATTTTCCCAAATTCATAACTACCACCTTAAGGTTTTGATCTCTATATATTTGCATTTGTATTCCTTCCAAACTAAGCGTAAGTAACTTGGTTGGATCTCAACTATAGATGCCATCAATACCATTGCTGTGAACCGTTGATGCTGCCTCTATTGCTGCTGCTGTTGTCACGACTCACGAGTGGAGAATAAGAGGCCAAAAATGGAGAATTGAAACTTGAAACCATCGGAGAAATGAGGAGGAATGCAGCTGAGTGGTAAGGTTTTCCCCTTTTTAGTTCAATTGTAGGCATTTAGGCCATAAAATTACATTTATATGTCATTATTATATTACTTAAAAAGCCAAGATACTTAATGTATGTAAATATTACTATCGGTTTGGGTCTAATCGGTTCAGGACAGCAAAAACCAGTCTCGACCCAATATTAATTGGGACAAAATATTTGGAACCAGAACCAACCTAATGGGACATCATGTGAAACCAGGTCCGATATAATTGGTTTGGTTATGTTGGGTAGCCTGACCCATTGACAACCCTATTTATTGCTGTCGGAATCAGTTGAGACATTGTGCGTGTTAAACGTTCATGCACAAGTTAGCAACGTATTTTTCTAGGGAGGAAGGAGCTGATGAAGATTATATGCAGTGTTTTAGAAACCAATCTAAAGGTCGAGCCATTTTTGTCTCCATGTTGTGGGTCGTTGGTTCAATTGTCTAGGTCAAACGGGTTAGATCGTGCTACGTTAACATCTACATATATTTTAAGTGCATGCATATATATATATAATGTATAACTATGAATTATGTTTTAGATATGATATATGTATCGTTTTATATTTAATTTATATTTTAAATTTAATTTTAATTTCTATTTAAAAAATTGTCAAAAATTGTGATTTAAGACTAAAAAGAGGTTTTTCTCATGAAAATAGTGGGGCACTTTGGGATACATAAATCTCAAAAAATTATCAAAAATGAAAAAACATTTCAACCAAATATTAGATTGGCCTCCTGAAATTAATATGCAACCCACAACCCATTATCAGCTCGACCAGGTCAAAGGTCCAACCGTACGAATTGGAATGTTTTGATCAAATTAACAGATTTTGACCTTTCTCCAGAGTTTATTCAAACCGGACCCAGAATTTTAACCGGGTGATAGTTCAAACGGTTCAGCCGACTGGTCAACGGCTGGTTGAAAAACACCGAGTATATATGCTCGTTACAAACTTACAATTTACAAATGGGAAGCGGTGTTTGAAAAGCGGACAACCCCTGACAACGTCTCTGAAAAACCTTTTTTCCTTAACTACTCTTTCACTCCTCTCTGGCTTCGGCTGTTCATGGCGATCGCAGCTGCAGCTGTTGTCGTTCCTTTGGGTGTCCTTTTTCTTTTCTCTGGCATCGTCGTTAATATCATTCAGGTAAGAGAGAATTGATTCCCCGCGTTTCTTCTTCTTCTTCTTGAAAGCTCTGGTTTAATAATCCTCAGTGTCGATGATGTTATTTTCGATTAGGGATAAGTTTTATGACTTTTGTCTGAGCTACACTGGATGGTTCTCTTAGGGATTATTCTCTTGCATTGGTTAGGTTAATGGGTCGGGGTTGTTTGGGGCTGTTATTTTTTGTTTCAAATCTTGCTCACTGGATCGTTTTGCTTCAAATATTGCTATATTTTTGTTTTTCTGTGCTTGACTTCGTTTTACAAAATGTGGGGTTTGAATCGTTTTAATACTTTTTCATCTGAGATTCGAATTTAGGGTTGTCCTTGGTTTCTTGCATTTGGTTGTGGGTTTTATTTTGTTTTCACAGTGCATTTTAATGCGACAATTTGTTGATTTTTGTCATACAATTCCGAATCCTTTTATTTTTTTATCTCGTTCAAATTTCGTTTTGCTTTTTTTATTGCATGTTTATTTTTGTTCTCTGCGTCATTATTACTTAGTTATTTTTCATTACTTTAATACTGATTTTAAATTCTTAATTGTAGAATTTCTTGGTACTGTTTTTTCTTCTTGTTGGACTACGTGGGTCTGTTTTACTTACTTTCTTTTTTTTTTTTTTACACCGGTCTCTCTCTCTTTCTCTCTCTCTCTCATACACACACACACGCACGCTCCAGGCAGTATGCTTCATTCTTGTTCGTCCGCTGTCGAAGAATATGTACAGAAGGATCAACAGAGTGGTGGCAGAGTTGCTGTGGCTTGAGCTTGTGTGGCTCATTGATTGGTGGGCAGGAGTTAAGGTATTCAACAACTTGCCATTATATTCTATTTATCCACAAATGACTTTATTACCGTTCATTATCTTTTTCCAATGTAGTCTTATTCCTTTCTCGCGTAATTATAATGACTTATCAAAATAAAATTCATGCTTGGATGTTCTCTGAACTCTGATCGTTTGTTGAATATGTTGTGATTCCACATATATTTTATTGTCTGATAGCTAGTCTAGATACCTACCTAGGTTGCATTTGCAGACCTACTTAAGGTAATTTAACATAAGTTAAAATGTTAATCTGGTGTTTGAATGTAATATGGAAGTCTATAGAATTAACTCGCTGAGTGGCCTTTTCTTGGTGTAATGGTAAAATCTCAGTCTGACAAGCGTGAGAATGTGTGTTGGTTTCTTTTTTTTTGACAGATGAGAATGCGTGTTGGTTTCTGAGTGGCCACTTTGTGCAGAAAATGCGAAAAGTATATAATATTTTAGCCATCATTGTAAAAGCCAGTAAAAATGAATAAGTAATAAGAAAATTAATATTTAAGATCAAATATAACACATTCATAAAAAACAAAAGTAAAAAACAAATGATCAAACTAAATACTTATTAAAATAAAATAAAATGCATAAATGATTTTTATAATAAAAATATTAAATTGTTTGTATCATTTATATGATTTAATAAAAATAAAATGCCTATCTCCTCATTTATCTCTTTACCTGAAGGGGAAGCATGGGATTTGGGCTTTAGAAGAGGTCTAAGAGATTCTGGGTGTCCCCTAGTCACTAATTTACTCCAAATCCTAGAGTATGTCGTTGTTGGTCCCCTTATCTCTGATGAGAGAGTTTGGACCCTCCAACCCTAGAGGGGTCTTCTCTTGTGCTTCCTTTTTGGTCTGGTGGGTCCTCTTTCCCTGTGTGTGAGGTTTGGTGTAAACCAGTTCTGTTAAAATAGAGGCTTTCTGTTGGGTGGTTTGTCATGGAAGAATCAATACTTTGGATATTTTACAAAAAAAAAAAAGAAAATTGTATGCTTTTCCCCCAAACTGTTGCATACCCTGTAAGGCACATGGTGAAACTGAACACCTTTTTATCTGTCTCTTTTTTTTAATCAGCCATACCTTTTCATCTGTTGTCCCTTTGTTACCTCTATTTGGAATTGGTGCTTCTTCTCTCCTTTTGGAGACTTTGTTTGCAGGTGCAACTTTCAGATGGCCAAGGAAGTGAGGAAAAGTTTTATGGAGGTGCACTAGGGCTGCTTTGCTGTGGACTGTTTGGGAAGAAAGAAATACACAAATCTTCAAGGAGGAGGAAAGACATTTGGAAGCTCTTATGGATTGCATCCAAGTAAGGGTGATACATTGGATTGAATCTTTGGATCTGTTTTCACCTTATACTGTTAACGATATAAAAAGAAATTGGTGGGAAGTGGCCTCTTTGTCTATCAGAAAAGAGAAAATCATTGTACCTTGGACACCACCCTCGGAAAGCTTTATCAAACTTAATTTTGGTAGAAGCAATCTCAATAACCTAGGTTCTTCAGGCATTGGGGGAGTCTTTAGAGATAGAGAAGGGAATATATCAGTCATTTATTCAGGTCTTGTTGGTTTAGGCTTTATCAAACTTAATTTTGGTGGAAGCAATCTCGATAACCCAGGTTCTTTAGGCATTGGGGGAGTCTTTAGAGATAGAGAAGGGAATATATCAGCCATTTATTCAGGCCTTCTTGGTTTAGGGGATTCCATTAGAGCCAAACTTTTTGCTGCACTATGCGGGGCTCAAATAGCAAAAGAGCTAAACATGGAAAGGATGATTTGGTTGTAGGAGATTCTAAAGTGGTTATTAGTTGGCTAAAGGATGTACGGAAAGCAGCATGGGTGCACTGAGAAGGAGTTAAGAAAATCTTTTGGTTTCTGAGGAGGATAACAGTGATTTATCAATGGGTTCCAAGGGAGGCAAATGGGCTAGCAGATTCTCTAGCTAGGCAAGGGGTTGATTGGAAACTGTTAGAGTTCACAGAACAGGTGTATTTTGGTCATTTGGGTTTATCTATTTGAGAGTGAAAGGTCTGTTTTATTCAAGTTTAAGTTGTGTCCCATCACTTATGAGGGACAATATGGTCTTTCTTGTAATTAAGTTTGGAGATAAATACAAGTGGGTCGACTAGAGAGGACTGATTTTCCTCTACTGGCTGAATTCCTCCTTTTCTTCTTCTTTTTTTTCTTCTTCTTCTTCTTCTTCTTCTTCTTCTTCTTCTTCTTCTTCTTCTTCTCTTCTTCTTCTTTACTGTAATCTAGGACTTAATAAGGTTTTCACATGGTATCAGAGCGAATTTAACAAGTTCAGATCTGCTTGTCTTGTTCCTTTTTTTTTTCCTGATTTACCTAGTTTTTTTTTTCTATCGCCCTCTTCTCTAGGGTTTCGTAGATTTCTCAAGAACCACTGGGAGGTTAAGGGAAAGGCTGCAAAGGAGTGATTGTTTTTCTCTGTAGGAGGCCTTCATGCCTCCAGTGTATGGTGCTGTGGCTGTTTGTGGTGATTGGTAGGAAGCTCTCTATTTGATGGTACAAAGAGAGCAGGTTCGGGTGAACAGTATTTAGCTAAGTACAGGTTGGTTCTGCAGTGTGCAGTGCAGGTGTTTGATTTAATGGCTGAGTGATTTCAGCTCTTGTATTAGGTGTGTGATGTGTAATTGAAGAAGTCAGTGGTGCTGAAGTAAATTTTCTACTGATGATTTAATGTAAGTGTTATTGATAAAAAAAAGTCAGTGGTGCTGAAAGTGAGTTAAGGTTTTGTGGTGGTGCGTGAAGTTGTGTTGAATATTTGAAGGTGAATACTTTGCTTATATCAATGATTTCTTTGTGAAGTAAGGTGAATTAGTTAAAATGGCATCGACTAGAGATGGGAATGACAATAAAACAAGTGTTTTGATTTCTCCAGCTTACCTAAATGTTCAAATGACATCTATTAAGTTGAATGGTGAGAATTATGTGCTGTGGGCAAAATCTGTGGAGGTGTTTTTAAAAGCCAAGAAAAAGGTAAAACATGTGAGAGAGAAGAAGCCCTCCTTTGATTTTCTAGGGTTTAGTCACTGGGAACAGGAGTATGCACAAATAATGACATGGTTGTGGAATATCATGGAACAAAAAATTAGTGTGAACTTTATGTTCCTAGATACAACTAAAGAAATCTGGGATCATGCTAAGAAACTGTATTCCAGGCAAGACAATACAAGGGTGTATCAGTTGTACCAAGAGTACTTTAATCTGAAGCAAGGTAGTCAAAGTTTGGAGGAATACTATGCAAGTCTGAGAAATACCCGAAACGAGCTTAATGTGTATCATCCTCTGACACCGGATGTTCAGGTTCAACAACAACAGCGTAAGCAACTTGATGTGACGAGGTTTCTGGTGGGTTTGAAGGTTGAATATGAGCCTGCCTGAGCACAAATACTGGGGGGGATCTGCTCTTCCCTCACTTGAAGAAGTTTTTGCCTGTCTTAGGAGGACATCTATTGAGTCTACAGAGCATTCTTTTCTCTCAAACAGATCTGGTTTGGTGGTGACTAGAGGGGGAGGCCGTGGAAAGAGAGGTGGTGGTGGTAGCTGTGGACTTCCAGATAACTGTGATGATCCCATGTTTAACTGTGTTGGTGGATGGAGTGGAGGTCGGAACTCAGGAAGAAGTAATGCCCCTAGGAAGTGTACATACTGTGGATTAGTGGGACACACGGTTAATTTCTGCTATGATTTACATGGTCCACCCAACACTTGGGCTAACCATGATGTGACTAGGGGTAGTGGTATAGCTAGTGAAAGTCAACAAACTAACACAATCCCCTCCACATCTACTGGTGTTTCTGGGAAGGAGATGATGAGTGTACCCCATGCAGTATATGAGCAGTTCTTTCAGACATCTTCTCAACAGAACACAACTACCCTTGCCCATTCAGGTATGGCTTGTTTGGCTTCCAAGCCTTCACACTGGATCATTGACTCCGGAGCCTCAGACCGTATGTTTGGGACTCCAAATGTATTTTTTTCTCTTTCTCGGTCCTCCACATCTCAAATAGTTACTCTTGCTAATGGTTTTATATCTCTCATTTGTGGTGTTGGTGATGTTGATCTCTCCTCCTTATCTTTATCATCTGTTTTATATGTTTCCAAGTTCCCTTTTAACCTTATGGCTGTTAGTAGATTAACCAAGTCACTTAATTGTTCCATAGCCTTTTATCACTCTTCTTGTGTGTTTTAGGATCTCAAGACAGGGATGAAGATTGGTGGAGGGCATGAGGCAGGTGGATTGTATTACCTTGATGGTGGCCCTCCAGTAGCTTTTCAGTCGTCTCTTACTCATCTTCAATGGCACTACAACCTTGGTCATCCTTCTCTCAAGGCTCTAAAGTTGCTGGTTCCTTCCTTGAGTTATCTTTCATCGTTGGATTGTGAGTCGTGTTAGCTTGGGAAACATCATAGAGTCTCTTTTAGTACAAGAGTTGATAGTCGTGTCTTAAGTCCTTTTTCTTTAGTTCATTTTGATGTTTGAGGTCCAATCAAAGTCATGTCATACAATGGCTATAAGTATTTTGTAATTCGTGTTGATGACTTTTCAAGGATGACATGGATTTATCTTATGAACGATCGTAATGAATTATTCTTTATTTTTCAGAAATTTTATGCTGAAATACGTACCCAATTTGGTGCTCATATTAAAATTCTTCACTCCGATAATGCAAAATAGTACACCTCAATACCATTTCAGCAATATTTAGAGCACCATGGGATAATTAATCAAATTTCTTGTTCCTACACCCCACAACAAAACGGTGTAGCTGAACGGAAAAATCGACATCTCCTTGAAATTGCTCGGTCTATGATGCTTAATATGAATGTCTCAAAGCGTTTTTGGAGTGATGCTGTCCTCACATCATGTTTTCTCATTATTCGGATGCCCGTGTCCATCATTGGTAGTCAATCCCCCTTCTTGGTGTTGTTTCCCACCTTGTCTCCGTTTCCTCACCTTGAGAGTCTTTGGGTGTGTTTGTTTTGTTCAAAATTTGAGGCCTTGTTTAGACAAGTTAGATGCACAAGCTACTAAGTGTATCTTCCTTGGATACTTCAGGACTCAGAAGTCATTTGTGTGCTCCGATGTCACCTTCTTTGAATCGGTTCCTTTTTTCTCGGACACTGTGGTTCCTTCTCCTTCCCCCATAGTTCCTCTTCCCGTCCCTGTTATGGGTCTCCTTCCCGTGGTTCCCATTCTAGTTGCGGATTCCCCTCCTGTTCCAGTTACTATTGAGAGGCCACAAATCAGACTAATGTATACTCACAGAAGAGCATCGGCCCCTCCTCCAATTCCGCCCTTGTCGACAGATCTTGTGGTTGCGTTTTCTCCCTCGGACCTTGATCTTCCTATTGCCCTGTGGTAAGGTAAACACACTTGTACTTTTCATCCTATTGCACACAATGTTTCAGTTGCTCACCTTTCTGCTTCTCATCGCAACTTTATATCATTGCTATCATCTGTTTCCATTCCCAAGACTGTCCAAGAAGCCCTTACCTTCCAGGGTGGCGACAAGCAATGGAAGAGGAACTATTTGCTCTACAACACAATCACATGTGGGAACTCACTACTTTTCCTCCTGGTAAGCATGTTGTTGGGTGTAAGTGAGTCTACACAGTGAAGTATCTTCTAGATGGCAGTGTGGAATGATTGAAGGCCAGGTTAGTGGCTAAGGGCTATTCTCAGTTGTATGGTGTGGACTATATTGAGACATTTTCTCTTGTGGCTAAAATTGGTTCAGTTTGCGTGTTGATTTCATTAGGTGCTATTGTAGAGAAGATGGGCCGAATGGCCCACAGGCTGTTTATCCTTTTTTTATCTTTTATTTTCTTTACTGTAATGGGCCTTATTCTGGGCCTCTTTGTAAGTTATCAAAGTTTAACTTAATAAAATTGTGTTAGGGGGTAAGAGTAGAGATTAAGGTTCGAAACTCTCTTACTCTGAACCCTTATTGCCGCCATCTTCTTCTTCATTTTCTCTTCCTTAGAAGAATGATTTCTGTTATTTTATTTTGATTTCTGCATCTGTTCTAAACAGTCATTTGTTCTCAAAAGACATGTTTTTCTTCTTGGTATCAGAGCAGGTTCTCTTTTCCTTTTTCACCCCTTTTTTTTCCCATACACAGTGTGTAAGGAGAACTGAATCGTACGGACTGTTAAAGAGACTCTGTTCTGCCCAGTTGTTAGTGGTTTTTGGAGAGAGAAGGGGACTGACTGTGTCGCCTCCTTGGCTGATTCAAGTGTATTGCCCGAAACCCTAATTTTTTGGAGAAATCTGTTTGCGGGGGCCCCGCAGGGTGTTTGGTCTGGGTACTCAGTGTCTGGAGGCTTTTTGATTTTCTTTCTTGAAGATCGAACCAAGTTGTTTGGTGTGTCGTGTAGTCTACAAGGTGCGGCTCCTCTTTTTCTGTTTCTCCCAGCTTCCGGGTGTGACTCAGATTTCTGGTACTGCTGCATAGAGGTTGGCTCACAATACAGTCCTTGTTCTATCTTCATTTGGTGTCTTTTGAAGTTGGTTGAAATCCTTTTGAAGTGTTTAAAGAGAAGAACTCCTCAGAGATTGAAAACAAGAATGTTGCTGAATCCGGGCAGGTTCCGGGAGCTTCTGTTGACTTTCTACTGATTGTGACCATAGTCAAGCTGGATGGAACTAATTATCTGGCATGGTCACAATTGGTAAAGATTCATATCTATAGTAGAGGAAAGTGGGGTTTTATCTCCAAGGGCAAAAAGTCTCCCTCAGAAGATGATCCATCTTATGAGAAGTGGATGCAAGAAAATTATACTGTTATTGGGTGGCTTGTAAACTCAATGCAGCCACAGATTAGTCAACACTATTTGTGGATGAATTCAGCAAAGGAAATCTAGGATAATGTTGCTGATACCTATACCAGAAATTAATTGTGGCCAGAGCTTACAAGTTGAGAAGTGATGTGAAGAATTTAAGACAGGGGGAGAAACCTTTAGCTATATACTTCTCAACACTGAAGTCTTTGTGGCAAGAAGCAGATTTGATAGAAGCTGTAACCTGGGACACCACTAATGATGCACAGACCTATAGAAAACTGGTTGAGAAAAACAGGGTGTTTGAATTTTTAACTGGACTAAACCTAGAGTATGATATTACAAAACAAAATATTTTATCCAAGGATAGTGTCTCACTGTCACAAGCATATGCCTTGGTAAGTAGTGAAGAAAGCAGAAGGCTTGTCCAGGTTCAAGGGGCTGGTCTAAATGATCACTTTGCTAATATGGGAGTGATACCCAAAGGGATTGCAGGGACTCCAAGTGGCTCAGGGAAGAAAGGGGTTGTCTGTGAGTACTGTAAAAGGCCAAAACACACTAAAAACAAGTGCTGGAAATTACATCCTGAGCTTCTTCCTCTTCGGTTCCAGAAGAAGCATGATAATAAAAGGGCAGGGAGCTAATGTTGCTGCTGGTCCAGATAGTGACAAATACCAAACTGAAGAGATGACAGCTAGTGCACAATTAGCATCCATGAAAGCAGAATATGAGAAATTTGGGAGGATGATCAGTCACCTAGAGGGTGTGATTTCTTCTTCCAACCCTTCAGAAAATTCAACCTCTTCTACATTTGCTCGTTCAGGTATACGGGCTTCTGCCAATCATGCAACAATTTCAGGTAATCATAGGGTCTCTTGGATTATTGATTCAGGTGCCTCTGATCATATGACCAATCTTTCTACCTTGTTTGTTTCATATGATTTAATTCCTGGACGTGATAAAATCACCCTTGCTGATGGTTCTCTTGCCTATATCTCCGGCAAGGGAACCATCAAGGCTACAGATTTCTTGATCCTTCATTATGCTCTTCATGTACCTAGACTAAATACAAACTTGTTATCTGTAAGTAGTCTAACTAAGTCATTAAACTGTTGTGTAACATTCTTCCCTTCCTACTGTGTTTTTTAGGATTTGGAGCCTCAGAAGGTGATTGGGAGTGGCTGTGAGGCGAATGGAATATACCTGCTTGACATTTCGGGATAGTGCCCTGAATAGCCTGGAAAAGCTGCTTTTGGATCTATATCTACAGAGTCTATCAGTCGAGTCATGTTATGTCATTTTCGTTTGGGTCATATTTCTTTTTATGCATTGAGTCATTTATTCCCTGAACTGTTTAAGGGAATTAGTTTGTCCAGTCTTCATTGTGAGTCTTGTGAGCTGTCAAAGCATTATAGAAACAGTTATCCCTTGAGTAATAAAAGATCTTCTTCTCCTTTTAATATTGTGCACTCTGATGTGTGGGGGCCTTACCACTTACCCTCTATGGGTGGCTACAAATATTTTATCTTGTTCATTGATGATTTTTCTCGGTTTACTTGGATATTCCTGATGAAATCTCGTGATGAAGTTCCCAGACTTGTGAGGCAATTCCATGAATTTGTCTCAACCCAGTTTGATACCAGGATTAAAATTTTCAGATATGACAATGCAAAAGAATATTTTGAGAAAAACTTGTCCTGCTATCTCACTGATTTAGGGGTTATTCATCAAAGCTCCTGTGTCAGGACCTCAGAACAGAATGGAGTTGTTGAAAGAAAAAATAGACATATTGTTGAAGTTGCAAGAAGTATCCTGTTTGCCTCACATGTCCCTACAAAGTTTTGGGGTGATGCTGTTCTCACTGCTACTTACCTTATAAACTGTATGCCATACAGGGTTTTGGGGTTTAAGTCTCCTTTTAGTCTCCTTTATCCGGACAAGGAGCTTTTTTCTATTCCTATTCGTGTCTTTGGCTGCACCTGTTATGTACATATCTCTAGTGTCCAAAGACATAAATTTGAACCAAAAGCCCACAAGTGTATCTTCCTTGGTTATTCCCCCATACAGAAGGGTTACTATTGCTTTGATCCAAAGACTGGTACTCGATATGTGACAAAGGATGTCACATTTGATGATCTTTTTTCCTTTTATGGTTCTTCTCTAGAGGGACATTGTCCAAAGGGGGAGGATTTGTCACAGGTCTTTGCTCTTCCTCTTCCTGTCCCAGTTGAGTCTTTTCCTGAGTCTCTTCCTCCTTCAAATGAATCAAGAGAGGATCAATCATTCCACTCTCACTCCAGTGTTCCTATTCCTCCCCCTTTACCTCCTCGTCCTCTTTTTAATCCCATGATGTATCAAAGGCAAAGATCCAGAAATGAGCAGGTTGTTTCCCCTGCAACACACGAGCCTCATGCACTTCTAGTTACAGATGAGACAACAGGTACTGTTTCAGCCCCTTTGGAGCCATCCTTTCTAGACCTTGATATCCCCATTGTTATTAGGAAAGGAAAAAGGAAGTGTACTGCACATTGCATTTCCAAACAGCTTTCTTATAGTTTGCTTTCTCTTTCATATTTTGCCTACCTTTCTTCTGTTGCCTCTAACCCAATTCCTAGGTCTGTGTCAGAAGCTCTGAATATTCCAGAATGGAGGGATGCTATGAGATCCGAAATTGATGCCCTGCACAAGAATGACACATGGGAAGTGGTTGATTTGCCTGAAGGGAAGGATCCAGTTGACTGTAAGTGGGTCTTATTATCAAATATCATGCTGATGGCACCATTGAAAGGTATAAGGCTAGCTTGGTTGTAAAAGGTTATACAAAGACATATGGGATTGATTATCTGGAGACCTTTGCCCCTGTTGCCAAGATGACCTCTGTGAGAGTTCTTCTATCTTTGACTGCTCACTTTGACTGGCTACTTTATCAATTGGATGTAAAGAATGCATTTCTGAATGGAGAATTACATGAGGAGGTTTATATGTCTCTTCTTCTAGGGATGTATGAAACATATATGAAAGGAAAGGTATGCAAGATGAAGAGATCTCTTTATGGACTAAAACAGTCCCCTAAAGCCTGGTTTGAGAGGTTTAGGGCTGCTTTTGTTAAATTTGGCTATGTACAGGCACAGTCTGATTATACTCTCTTTGTGAAGAGGAGAGGATTCCTGACAGTTTACCTGATTGTGTATGTTGATGATATTGTGGTGCTTGGTAATGATGTCTCAGGAATTAATGATCTCAAATCTTTTCTTCATTCAGAGTTTGAGATCAAAGATTTTGGGGGAATTGAGATACTTTCTTGGCATAGAAGTTGGTAGGTCCAAGGATGGGATTCTTATCTCTTAGAGGAAGTATGTTCTTGATTTGTTCTCTGAAACAGGGAAGATGGGTGCTTAGACCAGTTGATACTCCTATTGATATGAGTCATAAACTCTCTGTTTCAGATGGAATATTGTTAGAAGACAAATGAGTCTTCCAGAGATTCCTTGGAAAACTTCTTTATCTATGCCTGACTCGGCCAGACATTGCATATGCTGTCAGTTGCATCATCCAATTCATGCATGCTCCCCGGGATACTCATATGGCAACAACAGAGCGATATACAAATGCTGACTGGGCTGGAAACATTGATGACAGAAGATCTACTTCTGGGTACTGCAGCTTGGTGGTAGGTAATATTGTCTTTTGGAGAAGCAAGAAACAATCTGTTGTTGCTTGATCTTTAGCAGAAGCAAAATACAAAGCCATGGCACATGGAATTCCTGAACTATTGTGGCTAAAATCATTGATGGAGGAATTAGGGATTGAGCATGATAAGCCAATGATGTTATACTGTGATAATCAGGCCGCCATCAACATTGCTCACAACCCAGTACAATATGACAGATTTAAGCATATTGAAGTTGATAGACACTTCATTCGAGAAAGAGTGGCTTCTGGTGAAGTGTGTCTACTTTTCATCACTTTTGAAGGACAGTTAGCAGATTTCCTTACCAAGGGCATTCCCAAGGTTAAACTTCAGCATGATACTGGCAAGTTTGGCATGATTGACATCTATGCTCAGCTTGAGGGGGAGTGTAGAGAGGATGGGCCGAATGGTCCATAGGCTGTTTATCTTTTTTTTTATATTTTATGTTCTTTGCTGTAATGGGCCTTATTCTGGGCCTATTCTTTCTATGTTATGTTCTTTTAATTTTTTGCCCAACTATGGGCATCTCTGTAAATTATCAAAGTTTAACTTAATAAAATAGTGTTAGGGGTGTAAGAGTTGAGATTAAGGTTCGAAACTCTCTTACTCTGAACCCCTATTGTCGCCATCTTCTTCTTCATCTTCTCTTCCTTAGAAGAATGATTTATGTTATTTTATTTTGATTTTTGCATCTGTTCTAAACAGTCCTTTATTCTCAAAAGACTGTTTTTTTTTATTTTTTTTTTCTGCTATGTATGATTGGCCTCTTTTGCAACTTGACATAAAAAATGCCTTATTGCATGGTGATCTCCTTGAGGAGGTGTATATGGAGCAATCACCAGGGTTTGTTGCTCAGGGGGAGGATGATAAGGTTTGTAGACTCAAAAAGACAATTTATGGACTGAAACAATCTCCACGTGCATGGTTTGATAGGTTCAGTGAAGTAGTGAAAAACTTTGGGATGAAATAGTGTTAGGTAGACTATTCTGTGTTCAGCCATGATTCAAAAGATGGAAAAATCTTTCTAGTGGTGTATGTGGATGATATTGTCATAATTGGGAGTGACAGTAATGGAATTGACAGGTTAAAGAAATTCCTACAGGACTACTTCAATACGAAGGATTTGGATAGGCTGAAGTACTTCCTGGGAATAGAATTTGCAAGGTCAAGACATGGAATTAACTTTTGTCAAAGAAAATATGTTCTTGACCTACTTGAAGAAACAAGACTGTTAAGTGCTAAACCAACAGAGACTCTTATGGAACTGAATGTCAAGTTGAGTGTTGATGCATGTGAAGAGTTTGATGATCTTGGAAGATACAGGAGGTTGGTGGGAAAGTTGAATTATTTGACTATTACCCTGCTAGATATATCATTTGCTGTGAGTATGGTGAGTTAGTTTATGCAACATTCTCGGATTCCTCATAAGGAAGGAGTTCTAAGGATTGTTAGGTACCTGAAGGGTGCTCTAGGTCGTGGTCGTGGTTTGCTATACAAAAGTGAGGGACTCTTGAGATAGTAGGGTATACAAATGTTGATTGAGCTAGTTCTATATCAGACAGGAGATCAACTATAGGGTATTGTACCTTCATTGGTGGCAATCTTGTAATTTGGAAGAGCAAGAAACAAACAGTGGTGGCAAGGAGTAGTGCAGAAGCTGAGTACAAAGCTATGGCTCATACCACATGTGAACTAGTATGGCTGAAGAATTTGCTACAAGAGATGGGGTTCTTAGTTGACAAACCCATGAGACTATACTATGATAACTAAGTAGTTGTTCACATCTCTTCCAATCCAGTCTTCCATGAGAGTACCAAGCATATTGAGGCCGATTGTCACTTTGTAAGAGAGAAAGTGATCAATGGAGTGATAACCACATCTCATGTGAGCTCGGGAAATCAATGGGCAGATCTCCTTACACATGGATCGTCTTAGGGCAAAGTAGATTATATTTGTGACAAGCTGGGACTAAATGACATATACTCTCCAGCTTGAGGGGGAGTGTTAGAGTTCACATAACAAGGGTATTTTGGTCATTTGGGTTTATCTATTTGAGAGTGAAAGGTCTGTTTTATTCAAGTTTAAGTTGTGTCCCATCACTAATGAGGGATAATATGGTCTTTCTTGTAACTAAGTTTATTGGAGATAAATACAAGTGGGTCGACTAGAGAGGACTGATTTTCCTCTACTGGCCAAACCCCTCTTCTTCTTCTTCTTCTTCTCTATAGTAACCTAGGACTGAATAAGGTTTTCACAATCTTTGTACACTACTGTTTATATTAATGAAAAGTTTTCATTGTTAACATAAAAAAATATGATTTAATAGATAGTTTATATTTTGATATTATAGGCCCTTATTATAAAAGCAATAAAAAATGAATAAATAGTAAGAAAGTTAATATTTGGGATAAAATATTCATAAAAACAAAAAATAGTGAGATATTTTTATAATAATAAAAGTATTACTTAAACTAATAACTTATTAGAATAAAATAAAATGCATAAATAAAATAATTTTCTTAATAATAAAATATTAAATGCTTCATGTTGTTTATATGATTTAATTCTAATTATTTAATAGAAGAAAAAGACATGCATCGTGGAAGATAATAGTCTAGAAAGGTGTATTAATGCATCTTTTATCATTATATAGAATATCATTGCATATTTCCACACATTTCATAATATTTCCATAATGTCTATAATTTTTACAATATTTTCATCTGACACTTCCAACATTTGTTCTATATTTGGGTAAACATTTCCATCGATATCGACATTTTAAACCTTGCTTTTTACCTAGGGCACTTGCTCTTGTCACCAATGTTGCACCTCAGATAGCAAGTCTTGATCTAATAACATTCTTTGCAATCTGCAAATCTGTGATTTATGCATTTCACTTTTTGACCTGAGCAATATTTTCTGTCTGCAGGTCCAACTGTACACAGATTCTGAAACTTTCCAATCAATGGGTAAAGTCCATGACGTTTTTGTTTACTTGAATACTAAGCATTACTCTCTAATATAGAGAGGGTGGTTAATGATCACCCTTGTACGTAGATTAATTGGAGAAAATTCCAGGAAAGGAGCATGCTCTTCTCATATCCAATCACAGAAGTGACATTGACTGGCTTGTTGGATGGGTTTTAGCTCAGGTACTTGTCTTCTCTCATTATGAACTACCATTCCTTACCTACATGCAACATAAAATTGGGAGTTCTGTATCTGTTTTAGTGTTTTTTGATTCACTTTAATGTCTTAACTTTCTCTCCTGTTATTAGTTGGTAATGGTAATTTAGTTTACTTTTTTTCCAGCGTTCAGGTTGCCTTGGTAGCACTCTAGCCGTCATGAAGAAATCATCAAAGTTTCTTCCGGTATCTTTCTATTGATATTGACACAATGTAGCTTTTCTCACCATATCCAGCTGAAAACCATATGCGATATCCAATTGCATCATTGTAAAACTTCATTGGAGATTGATCTCTTATTCACTTATGGTCTTTTATTTTTTTTTGTTCACTTTTGTGTTATTGGATTATGATCCTAATTTGGAAAATTCAAAAATAAATGCTGCTTCTGATTGGATTTGCTGAAGGCCAACTGTTGTTGCTCTTATAACTATAGGCATATAATAGTAGAGTAGGAGATGTATAATATCATTAAAAGACAAGCTATCTATTTAAAAACTTGAAAAAGTAAAAGGATATGTATATTGGCAGTGCAACATTGCTTCCTAGTCTTTCTTGAAACTTATCCTTGTCGTATTATAGAAATAGAAGGTGTTTAGTGCTATAGTTCAATACTTGGGACTTTGTGTTCTTATAGAATGATGTCCATTTTTTTATCATCATGTAGTTTCATGTCATTTGGCATGTTTTTCCTAGGATTCGCTATGTTGGTATTTGTTATGAATTCGCTATGTTGGTATTTTCTTTTTTGTTTTTTTGCCATTTTAAGGTGATTTTTGTTGGCATTTGTATGTGTGTGTATGCCTTGAGGAGGTAGTCATAGTGGGAGGTTTTTTTAATCATTGTCTTCCTTGCTGGTATATGTCTGTATACCTTGCTAATGGTCTAGATGGGAGCAATAGGGGATTATTTTATTGTGCCTTGACCATACTAGGTTAGCTTTTAGATTCTCTTGACATCCTTATGCCTTGTAACACCCTCCTGAAAAGAAACCTGGAACCAAAATACAAACATATTCTCTACATCCTGCTCAATCTCAAGAATCAAAAACCAGCTTAAGCTTGTTAGACAGTTGTATGCCCTTAGCTTCAATCAGAATGATGTACGTTATGACATTTATTGTAAATGAATAAAGTACATATTTGATTCATGTTCTTGTGGTGTGTTTCTGTGTAGTACTCTTAAACTGGACACTTATGAGACTCGTGTTAGTTTAGAATGTTCACAGCTATTGGATAAGTCTGGGGAGATTTATCCCGCTAAGGCTGACACTGGTGTGCTGCCAAATGTTGGGGTGGCCTGTCTCAGCCACCAGGGTGAGACTTGAGGCACATGCAGTGTAGGTTTACTTGAGGCACATGCAGTCTAGATCTAAATGAGATTTAGATCTGGAAACCTCCTAATAAGATTAGGAGAGGGCTGATCTAATCTGTAGATAAGATAAGGGTCTGCCCTTATTACTTAAAGGGAATTCAGATCCAGATAAGATTTGGATCTGCAACTCCTAATGGGATTAGGAGCTGATCCCTTTAAGATTATAAAAGGAGGAGGGGGCGGCAACCTCTACATCACATCCTCACTCTCAGAGCAAGAGATACAAAAGAGAGAACATAGCACCACTGCGCTATTTTCTCCTTGCCGCTGCCATAACTGCCAGTTCGATCTCCTCTTTCAAGCAGGAACGATCAAGATTGGATCTTGATATCAGCCTTTGGAGAAAGGCTGATTTGAAGTTGTGCTCACAGCCTCCAGAGAAATTAATGTGCCTCATCTGCACTCTCTAGTTTGTTGATGCACTCTCTTTTTTTGTAGTGCATCACATGAACAGTTGGCTAATCTCCAAGTTGTCGAGATAGTTCATAGCTGTGACAGTTCTCCACATAAAACATCCAAAAAGTGAAACGTTGGTAGGTAATGAGGTGGCTGAAACAGAGGAGTGGGTGGAGAAATGGGAGTGTAAACTAGGAAAGCTCCCAACTAAGGTGGCTGTGACAGTTCTCTACATAAATATGGGGGCACGATGTGGAAAAAATGGACAAAAACTAATCTCATGGAAATCCAAATACCTTTATCGGGAGGGGGGAGGTTATTGTCATTTTTACCAGTTTAGTAATTATCTTTGTTGGAATTCCTGCAAAAGTGGCACTTCTGTTAGAGAAGAAAATGTGGGATCTTTTATGGAAAAGATGGTAAGAAAAAAACTGGAACAGGGTGTGTGTGGCTAAGAAGTATGGTGGGATAGGGATCAGGAAATTGCATTTATTGGGGAATGTTTTTTAGGAATGAAGGGGGTCATGTTGGGAGCTCTTTAAGGGATGTTCCCAGATTCTATAAAGGAATGGTAGAGTCAAGCAGGGCTCATAGTAAAAGAGGTGGTTAAAAGGATAGTGGGATGCTGTTCTTGGCTGGTCAATCATGAGCTTTGTAATTTAGGGAACTTTGCCCTTTTTTACCGCTTCATTTTTTTTTTAATTCTTTAAGTTACATACTATACAGTTCTTTTAGAGGATATTGTTTCAGGTGTTTATCCCAAATGTGACAGATCCTCTATACAGGGGTCCCTCTTTGTATCATTTTTACTTATCTTTTCTCAACACTATACTTTACTGTTTCAAAAGGAAAAAAAGAAAAGAAGAAACAGAACTGGTATCTAAATTGCTCCTGGATTATGGGGATGTGATCACTGTATGCAGGTTATAGGCTGGTCAATGTGGTTCTCTGAATATGTTTTTCTGGAAAGAAGTTGGGCAAAGGATGAAAGCACATTGAAGGTAATAGCATGTCAAATGCTTGCTGCAGTTGTGTATGTGGTTTTGGCTACCTTGCCAACTTCATTTCAGTTGTTTATGATTGTAATTGCAGGCAGGACTTGGACGATTGAAGGACTTTCCTCGGCCCTTTTGGTTGGCTCTTTTTGTAGAGGGAACTCGCTACACTAGGGCAAAGCTTTTAGCAGCTCAAGAATATGCAACTTCAACAGGGCTGCCTGTTCCTAGAAATGTTTTGATTCCACGCACTAAGGTTAAACTCTTCTTGCACCTATACCAACATAAATTCACATATGAATTTTCTCCTAATAGTCCTACTTGGTCTTGCTTATTTTTTTCTCCGAGCTAGTTTTGTATATGTTTGCCATTTCCTATGTTAACAACGTTTCTATTGAACTACAGCTTCGTTGTTGAGTTTTTAGTATTGTGCAACTATATCTAGCTTTTTATTTGTCAAGTAGGTCAATAGAGGGTTTTGGTGAAGTTTTAAGAAATATTACTTGATGCTCCCTCTTGTAGTTTGCAAATTGTTTTTCTTATTAAAACTTCTGGTCTGTAAAAGGAACTTCTCTACTGTTTTTTGTCAATTATTTGTTGCCTTACAGTCTATATGTTTGATATTTTTATTTCATTTGTATCTGTTTATGGCATCACTTGGTTCCTTTCTGTCCTTCTGCTTTCACATTTGGTGCAGATGACTTAATGGCATATACAAGAGTATGTCTCATGGTTTGTGTTGTTTTAGCTGTCCTTCAAGTAATTAGCTATGGGGATAATTAATTCATAACTAAAAATGTGAAGGAAAGCTCTAGTATCCAAGCTTGAAGGACAGATAAAACATGATACATGCAGTATAATTTTAATTAAGATATGAGTAGAAGTGTCGGAAGGTGAGTACTTTGTATCATAGGAGGTAGAGGATCCCTTGTGTCAAAAGCTTTACAAACCAAGGCTAATCATTTACCCAGACACTATATATAATCATTTATGTATAACTAGATGTGTGTTATATCACAAAATCCTTTGCACTTATGATTCTCTGCAATTGATTAGTTTGTGGTGATATGTGAAGCCTATAAACTCCTTGTAGGACTTTAGATTAGAAAATCAACACTCTTTCACTTTTCCAGTGAACACCTCTCTGGGGGATTTCTTTTTTGAGAAAAAGTTAACTTTATTCAAGATAAATGAGGTACATGAGGAGATGTACACAGATATCACACTCAAGGAGTTACATATGCAGACACTATGACTGAATAAGTAATCCCTGTAAGCATCAGATTTAGCTGGACTGTCAGCTTCAGAATTTATCTCCCTTGGAACCCAGCCCACGTGCGCATTCAAGGAGGAGAGGATGTCTCTTGCTTCAGCCAAGTAGTGAGCTACGGCCCAAGGCCCACTATCAGGATTAGTAAGCCAATTAATGGTGTTGGCTGGATCTCCTTTAATGGTAAGATTTAATAGACCCAGGTCTCTTGCAATCCTGATACTGGTTAATGCTGCCATGACTACAGCCTTTGTTGAGGAAGCTATCCCAATCGGTCTACTAAAAGCCCAACTGATAGTACCACCTTTTCTTCGAATTACACCTCCAATACCAGCTGCACCTTGGTTTCCGAAAACGCTTCCATCAAAGTACAAAGTTGTCTCCCCTTTGTCAGCAAATCTGAGACTGCGGGAAGTGTTGAGGTGTATGGGATTAGAGTGAAGAAAATTTACAGAATTTCTTTGGAGGTCAGCAAATGTGACACCTCTGAATTAATCTGAGCTGGAAGTCCACAGGAAGCATCTATAACAGATTAAAGAAATAAGTTCCTCACAGTTTTTTGTTCTGTTGTTAAACACCTGGTTATTTCTCTCTTCTCAAATGCTCCAAAATATAGCATGTGCAGGAGATTGCCATAAAGTTTTCCCTCTTTTGCTTAAACCTCTTCCTGTCCATTTTCCCATAAAAGATTCTGCTAATCTACTCCTGGCATGTCAACCAATGTATGGCAAAAGGGACCAACTTCCACAAAATGGTTCCCCTCTTACTGAATCCAATGAAGGGCCATGTTAAGATAAGTGTGCTAATATCTTTTCGGGTTGCCCAATGTTTACCGAAAAGCTGTAGAAAATGTACCTAGCTGCTCTAAATGAAGCTGTGGAATCAGTACTTGTGGAACTGATTCTTCTTCTTGCCACAAAGACTGCATAGGTTGCCCAACACCCATACCTCTTGATTGCAAATGATTAGTAGGGAGGATTCTATACAGAATTGTCCATAAGATGATAAGAAGAATGCGACCTTTAAGGGTACCTTAATCTTCTATCCAGCTTCATGCCACTTTGACACCTCTTGGGCTCTATTAATTCGTTGAAAAAGGTCTGGAGAAAAGAATCCTGACCATCCTGGTTTCCATCTTTTAGAGTTTGGATGAGAGTGAATCTTGTTAACTGTTTCCAGCAGTGATGTCAGTTCTTGCACCTGCCAGTCATGCAAGTTTCTCAATTTTGGGGACCAAACTACTTGCCAGCATAAATCTGATAGCACCGTCATGTTAAATATTTCAGAGATGGGATTCACACAAAGGTTCTGATCCACACCATGCATTCTTCTAGAATAGGATCTATTCCCCATTTCCAGGCTGATTAATCTATAGATTTCATCCTTTGAGACATAAGGCATTTGAGGGATTTCTGTTTCCCAATCAAGAGCACTTTATTCAGGAGGTTTGATTAATGGTTATTCCAGGTTAAAAGTGTTGATGCAATCGATGCATATTTTTTTTTTTGTGGCCATAAAAACTGCAAAACTAATCGTTGTTTTTTTTTTTTTTTTTTTTTTTTTTTACGTTTTGAAAATCTGACAAAGCCATAGTGTATGGTTGTTATCATGTTGCTAAAGTTTTAGAAAGTCAAAATTGTAATAAATGGCTTATTCATGACCCTGAAAATCGATACATATCATATGATGCATTGATACATTGATATTTTGAACCTTGGGTGCTGATAAAAAAAAATTTTGAACCTTGGGTCAAGTACCAATTTTACCCTTGTCTTTGAGAGTACAAAAGAATACAAAGGAAATCACATCTTAGTTTCTCCAAGGAGTTAATAACTGAGATTGGATTTGTAAAGAGAGACAGAGAGAGAAGAAATAGTTTGGGAGATTTGATGAGGCACATTGTATCAATGTAACCTTTCCTCCTTTGAACAAGTACTCTGCTAATTTTTGTTTAAATCTTTCAATGAGTGGGTTTCATATATCCTTTGACCTATAGTTTGCTCACTCCTATATGTGGATCCCTTTGGGAATTAGTTCTCTTTTTTGAATGTTATTTTGATATTTGCACTAATCATTGATTAATTGACTAAACATATTCAGGAGGTCCCAAGGTGTTTATTTTGCTTATGGCCTTATGCATTGTATAAATTAATGAAGGATTAAATGCAAACTTAGGTTTATGGACAAGTACAGTAGAAACAAGAGGTTTTAAAGTAGTGGAGTGGTTGCAAAAGGAAGAAGAATGTTTTTGGACTTTCAATAATGAAAAAAAGAGATTCAAGTGGATGACTCAAGATATGGAAGTGCAGTTTAGTTGGATTAAAAGGACAGCAAATGCTTTTGCTGATGTCTTAGAAAAAAACAAGGGATGGGGAGGAATTAGTTGTTTTGGGCTCAATTGTTATAACTTTTTTGTTTGTGGAGAGTTAAGAAAGATTACCTGTCCCTCTTATCTTGTAATTTTTAAAAATTTCTAATGAAATTCTGTTATTAATAAAAAAAGTGTGACAAAACAAAATCTATGCTATGAAATTTTAATAATAATAGGATTAGAGACCAAGAGATAACTCAATATGACCTCTTTGTTACCTTGTTCTGATAATTCATAACAATGGAAAGATTGAGGAGGATTTCACCCGTTGAATTGGAATGGGATGGGTAACATGGAGAGGTGCATTTGGAGCCTTGTATCATAGGTGATAAGATGAATACCATTTAGGTTAATAGAAAAATTCTATAATGCAGTTGTAAGGCTGATAATGCTGTATGGAGAAGCGTTGGGCCGTTAAGAGACATGTCCTAAATATTAGTGTGGCAGAAATCTGTGCTAAAGAATTATGGAAGATGATGAAGGCTTGAAGAATATTGATAAAGAATTATGGAAGACAATAAACGTGCATACACGTTTATTAGTGTAATTGTAATTTATGCACAATTTTTTTAAGTAATTCTTTCCACCATCTACTCCAACTATTTTCTGCACCTTAAAATTTTTCATGAACAATTGGTTGTGTTTTGTGCATAGCAAAACGTTTTAGGAAACCGTGTCATAATGATGGATTTTTCTGACATTAGTGCTTGTAAAAATTTGACATGAATTTCTTTTTTTCTGAGGAATTTTTGTGTTTCTTTTCAGGGTTTTGTTTCTGCTGTAAGTAATATGCGGTCATTTGTTCCAGCAATTTATGATGTAACTGTTGCTATTCCTAAAAATCAACCTTCCCCTACTATGCTGAGAATCTTTAAAGGGCAGCCTTCTGTGGTAATTACATATTTATAATTCTTGAAATTTTGAGCATTTTGTTTTTCTTTTATCAAGTTAGTATTATTGATTTACTTAGTGTTCCTGCAGACTTGGGGTTGAACATTTCTTAATATTTTTGAATCATTAAAAATTCAATTGAGTCATGCGTTCAATTTAAACTCTATGCGATAGTGTTTGAATTTCCTAGTGACGTGGACAAAATGGCTAAGTCATAGTGTGCCCAAAATTGTCATTTGAGCAGAATGTGTACTTGTGCATCTGAGAGGAGCATAAGGAAAAGAGAAACCAAAAGATTAAGGGAATCCAATTTAGTATCAGTAATTCCTTTTTTCCTTTTTGAGATTATACTTGTCAACTATTTAGGTTGCTCAAAAGGTTGCGACCTATGAGCCAGGGGTGTCAATGGACCGGTTTTGGTTGGAACCAATTGTGATCCAAACCTTGTCAAATCGGATTTGGATGGTCCGCTATAATTATTGGATTGGGCTAATCCAAAATAAATTGGTCCATATTCTTATCAGTCTGAATTGGGCCTAAACCAAATTCCCAGATCTTGAGGCCAAACCCTTGTCCAATTTGAAGCCTATCAAAACTGAAGCCGGCATAAGAAACACTTTTATGAAAATACTTTTACGAAAGCACTTTTGCAAAAGCACTTTTATAAAAGTACTTTTACGAAAGCACTTTTGCAAAATCACTTTTATATAAGTACTTTTACGAAAGCACTTTTGCAAAAGCACTTTTACGAAATCACTTTTATAGAAATATTTTTATGAAAAGTACTTTTATGAAAGCACTTTTACAAAAGTACTTTTATTCATTCACTTTGGATTGAATTGGGCCTAAACCAAATTCCCAGATCTTGAGGCCAAACCCTTGTCCAATTTGAAGCCTATCAAAACTGAAGCCGGCATAAGAAACACTTTTATGAAAATACTTTTACGAAAGCACTTTTGCAAAAACACTTTTATAAAAGTACTTTTACGAAAGCACTTTTGCAAAAGCACTTTTATATAAGTACTTTTACGAAAGCACTTTTGCAAAAGCACTTTTATGAAAGCACTTTTATAGAAATATTTTTATGAAAAGTACTTTTATGAAAGCACTTTTACAAAAGTACTTTTATTCATTCACTTTGGATTGGATTGGACCCAATCCGATTTGTTTGCATTTTAAATGGACTGTAGCAGGTGTTGTGTTTTTATATATTTTCTGGATTTCTCATGTTATTTTGGTGTTTGATTCAATTTGGATTGGATTGGACTTGGCTTGTATGGATTTGGTCCAGTCCATTTGTAAATGGACCAAAATTGGATTGGACCGGACTGGACCAAATTCAGTTCAATTGACAGTCCTACCTACGAGTATGTGGAGGTTATGTTTCTTAGTATGTCTTAACAGCTCATTTCCATTAGGTTCATGTGCACATCAAGCGACACTTGATGAAGGAATTGCCGGACACTGATGATGGTGTTGCTCAATGGTGTAGAAGTGCATTTGTGGTCAAGGTACCCAATTTCAACTTTTGCTACTTGGTGCTGCTGGCATAGTTTTTTCATGAACTATTTCAAACTTGCACTTGCAGTGTTGAAAATTCATTTTAGCTATAAACTTAGAGTTTGTTGAAAACATGAGTTCCACCTAGTTTTCTTGCAAACAATATGCTTTTCACTTTTGGGTTTCCCTTGTGATTGATTTGCTTTTTTTTGCTTTCTTGTCCATCAGGATGCTCTATTGGACAAACATTTGGTTGAGGGTACGTTTGGTGACCAAGAATTTCAGGATACTGGTCGACCAAAAAAGTCTTTGTTGGTATGATGCTGCTCTAATGATTGGAGCGAATCTGTGCTTTTTTTGTTCCTTGTTCCTTCTGAAGCTGGTCTTGATTATCTCTTTTTCTGTCGTGGCAGGTTGTTATCTCTTGGTCATGTCTCCTTGTATTTGTGGCTTTCAAATTCTGTAAATGGTCTTCACTCCTATCATCATGGAAAGGAATTGCATTCTCAGCAGCAGGCTTGTCCCTTGTTACAATCTTAATGCATATCTTTATTCTGTTCTCTCAGTCTGAGCGTTCCACCCCTGCGAAGATAGCTCCTGCACGACCTAAAAGTGGGGGAGAATCATCTGTGACAAGCCGAGACAAGCAGCAGTAATTGGCTGCTGCTTGGGGAATAACGGGAAGTGCTATTTATCCTGTTGTCCCATTATTATTTCATATATAGATTTCAAGAAATACCAAAATGATACATAAAGCCCTGTGTGCATTGTTTGCCTCGTTGCTGATCCTTTTATCTTCTTTTTACCTGTTTGTATGTCATTGGCTATAAGTGTTTTAGAGGTTTTGTATCAAATACAGTTTGTATGCAAATCATTTTATTTATCCGTTTATTTAAAGTAAAAGAATATTTTACCGAGATAGGAATTTTACTAGTGCAAAATCTAGCAAGAACTGTGGTTCAGTTTTACCCTATTCTTTGAGAGATTTGTTTATGTTTATTCACTTTTCATTTTCTGAAATTTCTTGAGCTTTGAATTTTATTTTTTGTAGTGTTGGAATGTCGTTACAAATCTTCAAATTGGATTGCTTGGCTATATGAATGAATCGTAGACAGCCAATTCCAGCTGCTCAATACGGGCCGGTTTTGATTTGTTCAGCCAAATATTTTACCAAACGACACGAATAGGAAGAAAGAAGAAAAAACCCTTGTAAGAAAAGGAAACGGGATATTATTGGGTACGGAAGAGAACTCCTGCGTTATTTTCTCATTTGAGTATGACAGAAACATATCTTCTGACTTCCATCTATCGATACGGGCGTATCGTATTGTATTGGCAAGGTTTCGGTACACCTATTTAAAGGTATTCTCAGGAACTTAGTTGTTTTATTCATTAAATAATATAAAATATTTATAAAAAGGAAGGTTTGAAAAAAAAAAACGCATTATATAAAGCACCATGCTTGAGTCATTTGTATTGACAAAAATGCCTCCAGCCATGAAACATATTTTCCATTTTCGTGAAGTATTGCCAATGTTAAGCACTTAGTGAGGCATCTTTCACTCTTTAAATCAAGGCTTGAGAGTTGAAGATGGTATCTGATTGCCATGTTTGAACTCGATCCCTTCAAGGGGGATATGATTTGATCTGTTTACAATTGGATAGAATATGGGTTATCCTATTTAATCTGATTTCGTTTGACTTGAGTATATATGCGCTCGTAAGAATTTGATCTGTTTATTTGAATTTTGTGTTTTTACTAATTTTTCATAGCTTTAAGTTTTGTATAAATAAATTTTCAATTAATTTTGTTCATAAAATATCCGATTATAAATTTGAATTTGACATAAATCCGATGAATAGGATCTGATTTGAATTCGAATATAAATACTCAAATTTAAATCTACCTATATCCAATTTGATTCCATCCATTTGTAGCCTTAAAGCTAGGGGTGTCAACGGTATTCGAAAATCCGATTTTGAATTTGATATTTGACATAATCAAATCAAATTCGGATATGACCTGATTTGATTCGATAAATATCTGAATTTGATCGATTATTTAATTCTTATATAATATATAAAACATTTTATATAATTTATATATAATAATTAAGTTATATAAATAATTTATATATTTATATACTTTATATACTTTATATCCATCAAATATTTATTTTATATATTTGTTAATTATCTAAAATTAATCGAATCGAATATTCGAATATTTAATCGGATTCGGATTCGGATATTAATTTTCAATATCCGTTGGATATTGGATTTTCTAATCATATTCGAATTTGGATATTACCTGATTCGATTCGATATCCAAATTCAAATTCAATCCATTTACACCCCTACTTAAAGCTAAGTGTACTAAAGGTCAATAACCATGTGATTTATTTCTCCCTAAATAGTAGAAATGGGAGAAATAATAGTCAAACTTCAAACTCGTCAATTGAAACAAGTTATCTTAGGAGTACGGATGCAAACGGATTGGATTAGATTCGAATCGGGATATATTCGAATTCGACTCGACATATTAATCGCATATCCAATCCAATCAGATTTGATAGATATTTGGATCTGATTCGAATCGATTTGTTTTCTTTAAAAATTAATAAATTATTAAAAGAAAAATAAGATATATCAATTTAAATATGTAAAAACAAAAAAAAGTACAAGTTTTTTAACTTTTTTCGTCATATATATACATGTTTTTATAAAAAATAAAAAATATAACAAATTTACAAAAATACAATATAAATAATATATCCATAACATTTTTTAATGCTAAAAAATGAGCTGCTTGATTTCCACTTCTAGACCATTGGATCTTTAAATCAGTCCCAATCTCAAAACGGATGTCACGAACCAGAGTTCTAATTTTCATAGCCACCCTTGGACTGCAATCCGAGAGGACATTGATGACTTCACTGGTATCTGACAAAAGAACTAAAGATATCAAGTTCATGAGACTTAAGTGACATCACTGACCCATGTAAATATTGGGGAGCCAGAAACCTAGGCAAAAAATCTTCACCCCATTTGACAACCTTAATACAAAATCATGCGCTAATTAAAATTGACATAATAGGATCACAATACACTTAGGGGGCGTTGTTTTTTTGTATTTTGAGAGGAGGAAATTTGGTCAATGGGATTTTGGTTCCTATTAATTAAGAATCCCATGTTCTTTTTTCAGATTTATGTGGGACCATGAAAAGTTTATTTTCCTAGGTAGTACTTACCTGGGTAAGTGATACCCATCTCCTAGGTGGATAAATAATTTTCCCACCTAGGAGAAAAGTTGCCAACACTTGAATAGGACAAAAATGCCGCTTTTAATAATAGATTTTTATGGCTAAAATGATCATTACCTTATTTACATGATAAATAAAAGAACATGGATAAATGCGCTTACTTGGGTAAGTGTTTCCCAGGAAAGACTTACTCAGGAACTACACTTACCTGGGTAAGTAACTTACCAAAAAGCAAATGAGGCCTTAGTGAAACCTAAAGGGTGGAAACAAAAAACATAAAAGAAAAACTAGATGGGGTTTGTCAACAGAATAGTGGCATAAACATTTCCCTTAAGCGAAAATATTGGCCATTCCAACAATTGTCTCCAATCATACAATGTTGTTGATGGACTCCTCCCCAACAGTATTGACTGGACCAAAACAATTCCACTTCCAATCAATGTGGGCAAAGGAGGGATATAAGGACCTAATTGAGGACCTTCGGAGTGATAACTATGCTGGTTTACCCCTCACAACAAAACTTAAGACTTGCAAGGGGAGTTTTCTTTTTTCTTTTTTTTTCAAGGGGAGGTTGAAAGCTTGGAACATGAGCCAATTTGGGGAAATCAAAACTAAGTTGTGCAAACTTGATCAGGAGACACAGAAGTTAGAAAATGAAAATAACCCATCCACAAGTGAACAATGGGGTAGATAATTGAAGTGGTTGAAAAGAGAGGAATAGATGTGGTGACTAAAATCTAAGAGAAATCTGGGTAAAAGAGAGGAATGGGAATACATCGACCAGTCCATAAATTTTTATAGGGAAAGGAATTCCCTTGAATTTCTAAAAAATTGAGGGATGGCAACATCTTTCAAAAATTAGATTAAAGCCATTTATAACTTGGACCAATCGGGGGATTTGGATCTCAATGGATTAATCCATAGAAGGTTAACCACTGAGGAGGCGACTGAATTGCTAATACTCCCAATAGGGGATGAAATTGAGCAAGTGGTCAAAGCAATGGGACCTTTATCTGTCATAGGTCCAGATGGATTTAACCCTTTCTTTTATCAGAAATACTGGTATGCTATAAAAAGGGATGTGTGCAACTAGGTAAAAAAAGTTTTTTGAGACCACAAAATTCCCTAGAGAGATAGATTCTACAAATTTCGTTTTTATCTCAAAAGCAAACTCCCTGAAGAAACATCTCAATACAAATCGATTAGTGTCTGTAATGTCTTATATAAGGTTATTGCTAAATATCTAGATATGAAAATGCAAAAATACATCAATAAATTAATTTCCCCAAACCAATATGCTTTTTATCAAAGGTAGACAATGTGTCGACAATGTAATTGTGGCAAATGAAATAAAAAATAAAATGAAAAAAAAAAACAGAAGAAAGGAGTGGGATGGATAATTCTAAAATTAGATATGTCAAGTACTTATGATAGAATGAGACAAGATTTCATGGTGAAAATGTTAAAGGAGATGGCCTTTCCTAAGAAATGGTGCAAAATGGTGGAAGATTGTATCAAAACACCAAGGTTTTCTGTGAAGATAAATGGAACATAAAAGGATTTTTTTGAGGTAAAAGAATCAGTTAAGGCAAGGAGATCAATTATTCCCATACCTTTTCATCATGGGAATTCAAATGTAATCAACTTCATTGGAAAAGGCAGAAGATTTGGGAGAGATTAAGGGTTCCAAGCTTTGTAGGAGGGGAATTCCAATAACCCATTTGCTCTTTGCTGATTACTGTATAGTCATGTGCAATGCAGAACCAAAACAGGTGGACAAAAAAAAAAAAATCTAACATCGGTTTGGAACGATATTAGGACAAAGGATAAATCAGAACAAATTGACTACTTTGTTTAGTTGGGGAGTATATAAAAGGAATAAGAAAATGCTCATAAGATTGTTGGGCTTTAAACATATGTCAACAGAAGAAAAATATCTGGGAGCTAAACTTCACATATCAAGGCAGTGGGAAATTATACACAAAATGGAAATAGATTGACACCTTGGAGAGCAAAACTATTATCCCAAGCAAGAAGAACTACCTTAGTGAAAGTAGTAGTTCAAGACTTTCCTACATGCACCATGGGCACCACAATTGCACCATTAAATATTCTCCAAAAAAAAGTGGAACAAATCCAAAGAAAAAAAAGTAGACACACTGTTGCTGCCAAATCTAGATCCAAGGGTAGCTTGGTAACTTTTGAGGTCCGATAGCCGAGGCTCCCACGTGCTAAGAGTGAAAATACGTCAGAGGCTTCAAGAGTGTTCCCAAGGGCGAGGAATCTAATAGTCAAGTTAGCCAAGGGCTTATGGAATCCAAGGTCACAATAAGAGAGTAAGGATTAACTTAAGTGTGCATGCGTAAGAGTATACCTTAGCCTTTGGTGTCCTTTTATTGTTGGATTTACCTGGGAGAAGAATACTGGGCAATTGATAACGATCTCGTGAATCTCGGTCATGAATGTGGATGTTATAGGGATAGCGACTGAGTGTTACCCCCTCATAAGTGCACTAGGAGGAAGTTCAACCGAGAACGTAACACTTGTAATAAATGCTCTGTATTTAATGATTCATGGGAGTTATGAAAATGCCCTTGACCGATGCTAAAATAACGACTTGGGTGATGCCATGCGTCGTCATCTAGTAAAGTGGCTGATTATACCCACATCACTTGACCACCACTCTTGACGTTGAGATCAAGGCCATCGTTTGATTATTTGTTTAGGCCTTGGCATCGGCCGATGGGAGTAGAGAGAAGCTTAAAAAATATTCTAGTCTTTGACCATCAGGAAGTTGGTGTTTTTAGGGAGGTGTGAGCATCTACTGTTAGACGGTTATGTCCAAGATGGGTTTCTACACCAGTTCAGTGGAGGCAATGGGTTGTCTTGTGGCCGCGATTGGGACAAATGAACGCATTGGTTTTGAGGAGCCTAGGCCAATGAGTTTGGGCAAACTAGGACTGGGCCTTGTGGTGTTGTTCCGCATTTTGAGGTCGATGCTACATGGTGGCCATTAATGCAGGTAGTTAAGGTGGCGCATTGGTGACTGTTGGATGCAACAGATTTGGGTTGTCTGCTTTTCTTTAAATGGATAGGAGGGAAGAAGACCATCATTTGTTGATCGTGCATTTTCTTAGAGCTTTCAAAACACCTCAACTAGATATTCACTTTGCTTTGGCTCAGTTTAGTAGGAGTACAAATACAAATATGTATTGTGCAAATGTATACAAAATAATACAAAATACAAGGTTTTGCACTCTACAAATTTGTATTTGTATTCCTCCCAAACTGAGCCTTAGGTAAGACCTTGTCTTCTACCATATCTACCTCCGATTCCAAGCATGTGACTTATTCCTTCCTTGATTGGAGAGCCCCCAATAGTACTCCTACCTAGAATAGTATTAGTATTAGTAGTAGTAGTAGTAGTTCTGAGAGCTCCTCTTAGTCTTATGAGGTGGAGGTTTTATAGGCCGAGCATGACCAATGGAGTGAGGTCTCCATTGATGAGAGTACTGGGTCCTTTAGGCTAGGGTGCAATTCCCAAGGTGGTCCCGCAATGGTGCCTTCGATGGGTGGTGCCTTGGTGGTACATCTGTTGGTTTGTCTATGAAGAAGAGGTCGAAGGGGAGTCCGGTGTTGAGGAGCAAGGGGCTGAAGGACGAGGTGTGAGGCGTGAACGTCCGATGCACTTCGATTTAGATAGTGTTCTTGGCAAGGAAGATATTAGAAACCTTGCTAAGAAGTAATTCATCCTTAAGGATTATAGGGGTAGAGTCCTTCGGGTTGGCAACAGGCTGTGGTTTTGTCGGGAGGGTGAGGTGTACGCCCACGAGCACTACTTGTAGTTGGGTTGCACTTCCTGTTGCATCCTCTGATCCCTGAACTGTTGAACCATTACAAGATTACCCCTAGTCAACTTTCCCCCAACACTATTAGGACCACTGTGGCCATCCTGGTAGTAGCCCGCAACCGATGATAGTAAACCTCTTTCAAAACTTGTTTGCTCTTACGAAGCACCCTGAGGGCAAGGGGCTGTGGTATTTCTATGGCTGAGAAGGTAAAGTGGTGGATAACTCGTTGTCTATCCACAACTGGAAGTAGTTTTTTTTTTCATGAGGTGCCCTGAGGGTTGTCTATCCAAGAGGATCACACTACATTGTAGTGATGTAGAGAAGGCACTATTGAATTGACTTTGGTTGGGTGGGACGATCCACATCAAACCATTGGTGAAGGAGGAAGACTTGGTGAAGATTGGCCTTAGTCTTGCCCTTCTTGGTAGGGAAAATCCCATAGTCTATAATTTGGTGACTCCAATTTAGTTTTCTTTTGTTAACTAGGTGTTTCCCTTATCTAGAGATGGATAGAGGACAGAAGGTGTTTCTACTGGAGCTAGCTGCCAAGAAGGTGAAGACTATCAAGAGAGGAGCTGTAGTTGAGGGGACGCCATGGAGATGTTCTGAGGAGGAGGCAACGAAAGGGAAGTTCGTCACCGATGTTTCTTAGAAGGGCACTACATAGAAATGACCTATCGAGGGGGGAAGGACACTAGGCCCCTAAAGAAGGCAACAATGAGGGACTACCGAAATGAGGCCCTCAGATGTCCTCGCAAAGTTATGCCCTATCGTAGTGATTCGCCACAAGATGAGGAGCTTCTTGCTCGTCGTGATATCTTTCAATTGAAGTGGCGTATGTGGGAAAAGCGGTAGCTTGTCAATGGAGGGCATCGACCAACAACTTGCAATAGGGATGGCCCTCCCTGGAGATCGGCAATCATGGACCCATCAGTCTATAAACTTTATATGTAAGGTGTTGTTGGACAAGGCGGTCAAGGTAAGAGTCATATTTCTTTGTAGAGTTCACTTTGTGTAGTGACCCTTCTGAATCTAACTTGTCCTTTCTGTAGATGGTTTTAGCTTCCATTAGCCTATGTGACAAGGTCCAAGTCCTATTTCAATAGCTAAAGCTAGCAAAGGATGACATCGATTTATCTAAGCATGAGATGGCTGAAGCCCAGTCGATGAGGGAGGAAACCAAGGCCTGCATGAGTATAATAGCCGAAAGAAGGCTGAGGCTGAGGTTATGGCCAAGAGGGACATGGTGAAGGACTTGAAGGCGTCCCTTGGGTCCATGGAGTGAAAGTTCGTGGAGGCGTCCACCAAAACCATCACTGAATACAAGGCCTCAAACCAATACAAGAAAGACTTGGCCAACTTCACCACCCTGTCCTATCAAGAGGGGTTTGATGATTGTAAGGATCAAGTGGCAAAGATCGTTCCAAATTTCAGCATCGAGTAGATGGATCCGTTCAGCAAGGGCCAGAAGATGGTCGATATTGTTGAGACAACCGAGGTATAAGGTGGTGACACTCTTCACCAGGCCAATAGACAAGAGGTCACTGTTGTAACAATGAAGACTGAGGTCGAGGGGCAGGCTGGGCTTACCTAGTGTTGAAAAAAAATTCAAGTTGTTGATAGTTGGGCCTGCATTGCCCCCATTCTTTATTTGGTTTTTACTTTTTTTTTTGTAAGGGCTGAAGTGCCCTCTTTTTGTTATACTTATACAAAACATTTCTCCATTAATACAAAGATTTTTTTTGCTTAATTTGTGAAATTGCATTTGGTGAAATAAGTGGTTAGTCTAAACTTTTCATATTCGATCGAGATGTTTAACCCTGGCTGAGGTTTGTTCAAGGCCTTTAACTACTAATGTTTTAACCCAATAGTCAAGGTCCCATGTCTAGATGAGGGGTTTGTATGGTGTGTAACCTAGAAAAGGTTGTATGCCAAAGACCGTGACCGGAAATGGATGGGATTCTTGTAAAATTGAAACAAGGCAACCACGTTGGGGAAAAGTTGTGGAGCAAAGTAGTTGAGAGGAACATCTGCTTTCATTAACAATAATAGGAGGTTTTCTGAGTTCCAAGTACGAGGTACTACTCTTCCACTAAGGTATTCGAGACAAAAGGTTCCCAATCCCACTACTTGTTTGATCTTGTTAGGCCTTTCCCAATTGAGGGAAAGCTTCTCGATGCTAGGTTTAGGAATGGTGACTTTCCTAAGGACAAGGTCACTCTTCTTAAAGTGACATTCCCTGACTTAAGAGTTATAGTATCTTGCCACCATTTGTTGGTAGGTGACAACTCTGATCTAGTCTTGCTCTCAGACACCTGCAGTAGGTCCAGGTTATTCTGGAGTTCCTCACTATTCTCGGCCTCATTGTATGCCTCTATTTGAAGCATTGGCTGGCCAATTTCTACAAGGGTAACAACTTTTATTCCATAGGCTAGGTTGAATGGGGTTTCTCCAATGGCCATCCGAGGTGTAGTCTTGTAGGCCCACAACACATTGGGAGTGGTGAAATTGGACATTTTAAAATCTTATGATACTCCAGAGTGGGACTACCTTGGGTGGGTGATGGAAAGTTAGGGTTCTCCTCCACTTGATGTGATCATGTGATCTAATTTGGTTTTATATCTCTTCAATTAGTTTCTCACTTGTTATTTATGGATCTGTTGATGGTCATTTCTAGGCAATCAGTGGCATTAGATAAGGAGATCCATTATCTCCATACTTTTTTGTCTTAGCAATGGAAGGATTTTCAAGGTTGATGGGAAAAGCTAGTGATGAAGGAAATCTATAAGGGATTAAAATTGCTAGGGAGGCCCAAAAATTTCTCGTTTGCTCTTTGTTGATGATATCATAATTTTTGGCAAAGCAAATAGGGAAGAAGCAATAAACTTGTTGGATTTACTCAAGGAGGTTCAAGATATCTCTAGACTAGGGATATATTTCTAGAAATCAGGTTTTTGGTTTACTAAAACTACACCATATATAGGGCAAAAGATGATTAGAAGACAATTGAAGATGTCATCCCTTAGTCGAGACTATGAATAAGGGGTTCCTTTATTATGGAAAAAGAGTAAGGCTGACTCTTTAGAATTTTTCTTGGATAAAATGAAAAGTAAATGGGTATACTAGAAGGCTTCCTATTTGTCCTATGCTTAGAGATGGTTGTTAGTCCACTCCATGTTGCAATCTATCCCTCTTTATAGTATGAGTTTTACTTAACTCCCCAAAAAAACTTTAAGAAAATTGAGAGAATATAAAATAAGTTTTGGTGGTTCTATTATAAAAGAGGCTTTTAAATCAAGGTTTAAAGTATCGATAGGATACTATTGATATTGGGTGTATTGTATCCGTATCCATGGCTGTGGATACATGATATGTTGCGATTGGGTACATATCCCAAGACTTGTGCGTATTGGCATGATACACTTCTGTATCAGTTCCTAGTTTGATAAAAGTGTATATTGACCACTTTTGTTTTTTGAACTTTGATAAAAATTATAAAAACTGAAATAAATAATTTAAGATTTAATTTTCCCAAAAGAATTAATAAGAACTGAAAACTTTAAAAATAGTTTATTTCATCTATCTTAAATGATTATATGTTTTATTTTACATTTAAATTATAGGTTAAAAATGAAAACATATTTATTATTTGAAAGAATAGAATTATTATTTTTATAAAAGTAAACTAAGTAAATAAATAAATATTTTTGGCAAAATTAATAAGAATTGAAAATTATAATTATAAAAACTGAAATAAAGTTATAATTTTAATAAATAATGTAAGATTTAATTTTCATAAAGAATTTAATAAAAACTTAAAATTATAAAAACAGAGTTACTAATGTTTTTAAAGTATTTTTAATGTTTTATTTTACCATTACATGTTAAAAGTGAAAACATATTTATTATTTGAAAAATAGAGTTACTATTTATATAAAAAATGCTAAATAAATAAAATTTCCCAAAAATCTAATAAAATTAAAAATTATAAATAATAATTAGTGTATGATGTGTACATGTTTTATTGTCCCAATATTGCTAATTGCAATGTTTCTCTTCATATAATCTATTAAAGTGTGCATTTCTCATCACGTGTTTATATTTTATTCACAAATATTTTAGCTTTAGATTTATTATCATTAATTTACAATTAATACGTATTTTCTAAAAATACCCGTATCCATATCTATATCTGAGTTGTTCGATACAATGCTCAAAACCAATACTTTTATCCTTGTTTTCAATGGACAAGCTGGGGCAGGTTATGTGACCCTTTTAAACAAGAGGCTTAGGTTTTAAGCGAATGGACTTATTGAATAAATCTTTACTAGGTAAATTGGCTTGGAGGTTTCTTAAGGAGTCAGATGCTCTTTGGGATAAATTGTTCAAGAGTAAATATTTAACTAGTGATGATGCACAATCTGGCCGGTATTAGCTGTTGATGATCTTGCCTCTGAAATGAGTAACAGGGACCTGAAACGAGAGGAGAAGAGAAGCTCCGGGGAGAACCCAGCGTAAGGGCTCCGAAGCTCAAGTTAGAATCCTTCAAAGGCAAGAATAACCAGATAGCGCGAAAGTTAGCATACCTCATCCCTGGGGGGGTAGAAGCCTTTTATAACCACCTCGCGCACTCACTTCCAGGCCTCCGTCAGGTCGGGCATGATTACTTCTGAACTCCTGCCAGTTCGGGTGTCATTTCCTCTGGTCGGACAGAACCGCCACTGTTCCTTTTGTCGGAGCCGTCTCTGCAGCTAGTGACGACGGTTGCAGGTGGCGGTGGCAGGAAGCCGTTTGAACTGCGGCTGTCAGGCGTCAGATCCCAAATCAGTCAGGTACGCCGCCCTTGGATAAAGACGTCCTTGGTATCGGGTACGTCTGGCTGGCCTGGTGCTTTGGAAGTGAAGTGTTGGAGTGGCGAGCGAGGTGCCTTGAGTTCGGTTTGGAGTGTTTCGAGCTGCCACGGGTCAGCTCGGGTCAGCTTTGTGAGGCTTGGGGCCCAGTACAGTTCGTGCTCCTTGCAGGGAGCTCGGGTTCTCAGGAGGGAGCTCGGGCTCCTAGTAGGGAGCTCGGATTTAGGAAGCTCAGGTTTTAGGGAGCTCGGACCTTTGATAGGGAGCTCGCTCTTAATCAGGGAGCTCGGGCTCCTAGTACCGAGCTAGGACTTAGGGAGCTCGGGTTTAGGGAGCTCGGACCTTTAACAGGGAGTTCGCTCTTAACAAGGAGCTCGGACTAAGTACAGCGGTCTAGAGTTCGGGCTCGGTAGTGAGTTTGGACTTGCTTCCGATGTTCGCTTTGGGTGCTCTACTGTCCCGAGCTGCTTGCCTTTGCCACGTGTCGGGCGATCGCGAGGTCGGGCAAAATTTTCCTTCATCAACTAGTAATGGCTTGCGTAAAAGGTTCACTTCTACTCTCTTTCATAGTTGGAAAACTCTATGCAAAGCTTGTGAGATTTGTTTCCTTAGTTAGGAATTTAGTTGTGTCAAGATCATAATCTCACTTTTAAAGATGTTCTAAATGCTATTTTGGGGCTTGGGATAGAAACAAATTGGTTCAGACTTTCTCTGGTGATTTGGTTAATGATATAATTGATTTTCATATCTTTAGAAATTTTTGAAGATATAAGATTTTGTGGATAGGTTCAAATAATGGTCCTTTAATTAAAAGAGGCTTTTGAGAGTTTTGCTTTTACTAAAAAGGGACTTGAGGTTGTCAATTGATGTTATGATGAGTCACTTTGTGGTGTCGAGGAAGAATCAACCATTCATATTTTTGGGTTCTACCCTTTTATTTGTTTTGTTTGGTAGTCCTAGGAATCTTCGAGTTACCTCTTCTTTGCCCATTTCAAGCTCTTTTTGTAGAGTTTTTCACAAAATCTCTATGATTTATTTGCAGATTCAAGGTTCTGGTATTTTTTACGATTTCTATGTTCTTAATAAATCTAACACTTTTGTACTTTTTCAAACTTTTTTTAAAGAATTACTCTTTCAAACTAAGTCTTAGTTTCTTGTTTTTCTATTATTAAGTTCTTAATTATATACTATTAAATCAATTAATTAAGCTATTCATCTTTTGGCCCAATTTGCAACAAAAAATTTTTTTTTGAAGATTCTATCCAAAAGAGCAAGCCATGGTCCATTAGAATGCATATTTGGTGTGTAGTGTAGTTTTCTTTTGCTTATTGAAAAAATCCCAAAAGATCTATGATACGGTTAAAAGATGCAAGTGGCTAGGTGGCAAGCAGCTTGACTATTTTACTTAGGCAAGCGTAATGAAATCATGAAGGGTCGTGACAGTTATACCGGATATTCATACCAATAATTGTAATCATTATTACCAGTATTCGGTTGAGACATGTGTCATGTACCTATATATTTCCCTTTCAATGAAGAATAAGCATGAGTATTTTCTTACCAATTGTTTACTGTGTTCAATTCACCCTCTGTGAGCAGTGATCCATGGCACCATAGCTCGAGGAAATGCTAAAACCAAGTCATCTTCTCGCTTGTGAGAAGAGTTGGATAACATTCTAGTATCAAAGCTAGTAGATCCAACGAAAATAGAGATGACGGAGATGGAAGAAAGGGTGTCTAGCATGGAGAAAAGACAAGAAGGCATGGATGCAAAGCTTAATGAAATCCTTGCTCGCCTGAGTCCTTTTCCTCCACTGAAGATCAACTAGGAGTAGGGGAGTCGAAGGACCACCCCAGGTTGCTTCAATGAAAGGAGGAAGGCTCTAGATGGCTCGCCACCATCTTATCTCACCCCTGGAAATAGACAACTGAAGATTGGGATACCTCATTTTGGGGGAGCAACCTCGAATGGTGGATGGTGTTAATACAACAATATTTTGAGGTGCATGGTGTTCTTGAAGAAGAATAGATTGCGGTTACTAGCTTAGGTTTTGAGGGAACCGTGATTGAATGGTGGTGCTGGTTTAAAGATCATTACCCTTAACCTAATTGGAACCAATTCGTGCACGTCATTGACACCCGATTCAATGGCCTTCAGAGAGCTAATGTGGTAGGACGATTTTCAAAACTAACCTAAACCTCTTTGGTGCAGCAATACATGGAAGAGTTTCAGAGGCTTGCTAGTTGGATCAAGGGCCTCAATGAGGATTTTCTGGTGGGATGTTTTATAGCGGGGCTTAAGCCAAAAGTGAGAGTCGGGGTGGAGAAGTTTGAACCAACCTCAACTACCTATACTTCCTGCCTAGCCTTATTAGAAGAGGAGGAGTGGGTAGTGAAGCATCAACAAGTGAGAGGGAATCTGGTGAAATTCAAGGTAGCTCTACCTCGACCATCTATGGTAAGCAATTAGGTTGACACTAGAAATTAGAAAATTCATGCTAGTTGAAGTGAATGAGAGAGAGAGAGAGCTCTACTTCCATTGCGATGAGCGGTGCACCCCGTAACATTGATGTAAGAGCTAGAAGTTTTTCTGGATTCAAGAGATTCTCGAGGAAGAAGAATCCAGTGGTGACCTTCAAGAAGATGAGGGAGAGGAGACCGAACCAAAAGGCACACCAGAGATATCATTGCATCCTATCTCTAGAACTCAATCACCTAAAACCATGAGGGTGTTAGGTCACCTCCACCACCAACCTCTCACAATTTTGGTGGATAGTGGCTCCAACCACAACTTTCTAGATCCCAGCATGGTTGAGAAGACTGGCTTACATATCAGCTCCAACCAAGGTTTTGAAGTCCAGGTGGCTAGTGGTGAACGCCTCCAAGGGAAGGGAAAATGTTGTGGAATGGAAATTTAGTCTCACGGGACCAAAATCAATGCTAATTTCCACATTTTGAATATTCTTGGGTACGATATTGTACTATGAGCTCATTGGTTGGAGACCCTAGGCCTTGTTGTTTGGATTTCTCTTCAAAGATACTCCAATTCTCTGACAATAGAGGCACACATACATTATGGGGAATAAAGGCATGAGAGCCTAAGTTACTAATGGTCGAATCTATGGCAAAACCACTACACAAGGCTCGATAGTTTTTCCTATTTTAGCTAGTCATGGGGCAGACAAAAACAATGGTACCTCCTGAAGAAGACATGTAGAAGCAACTGGAAGAATTCTCTGATGTGTTCAGAGATCCCATCAGGTTGCCTCCCCCTTGCCTCCAAGATCATTCCATCCTATTACTCTGAGAAGGAAGTGCAGTTAGCAACCAACATTACAAGTACCCTTTTTTTCTTTAGAAAAAAGAAATTGAAAATACAGTTAGCTAGATGTTGAGGGATGGCATTATTAGACCCATTCAAAATCCCTATTCCTCCCTATTTTGCTAGTACAGAAAAAAAGATGGAGGATGAAGACTTTGTGTGGATTATAAAGCCTTGAACCAAGTCACTGTGAAAAACAAATTCCTTATGCCTGTCATTGACAAATTGAATGGGGAATGAATTCTTTTCAAAGTTGGACTTAAGAGTTGATTATCCTCAAATTTGAGTGAAAGAAGGGGATATCCCAAAAACGACTTTTAGAACCCATGAAGGGCATTGTGAATTCCTCGTCATGCCTTTTGGGCTTTGCAACACACCAACCACTTTTCAGGCTTTGATGAATCAAGTGTTTAAGAACCATTTAAGGAAATCCATGCTAGTTTTCTTCAATGGTATCTTGGTTTATAGTAAGAGTAGAAAAGAGCATTTAGTTCACTTGAGACAGGTCTTGACCATCCTTCATTCACACTAGTTCTTTGCTAGGGCTAGTAAATGTAGTTTTATGTAGAGTAATATTTGTTACTTGGGGCATATCATATCAGCCTAAGGTGTGGAGGTTGATCTTGCCAAGATTGAAGGAATGCTGGAGTGGCCTAGACCTTCGAATGTGAAAAGCTATAGTACTCTGGCTCGACCCCTTACTCAGTTACTCATGTAGGGAGAATAGTATTGGGGAGAGGAAGTCGACAGGGCTTTCAAGTTGCTGAAAGAAATCATGACTACAACACCTGTATTAGTTCTTCCCAACTTTCAGAAGCATTTTATAGTAGAAAGAGATGCTAATGGTAGTGGAATTGGGCAGTGTTCTCTTAAGAAGGAAGACTGGTAGCCTTCTTCAGTAAAGCATTGTATGGACGAGCACTAGACATGCCCACATATGAGAAGGAACTACTGGTGGTGGTCTCCGTGGTTCAACATTGGAGGCCTAATCTTCTAGGAGGAAGGTTTACAGTATTAACATAGCAGAAAAGCATTAGACACCTTCTACAACAATGAATTTCCACTCCTGTTCAATAAAGACTACTAAGCAAGTTACTTTGGTATGATTTTAAAATCATGTACAAAAGGGGGATAGAGAATATAGTAGTTGATGCCTTGTCACTAAAGGAGGTAGAAGAACTATTGGGAATCTCCTTGTTGGTGCCCGATTGAATAGAAGAGTTGAAAATGGAACAAAGTATAGATCCTTATATTCAGAATTTAGTCAATGAAGTCAAGGATGGGAAGATGAATAGAGATGCTTATCAAATTTAGAATGGCTCATTGTGGAAAAAAGGGAGGCTAGTTCTGGGACCAAGCTCAAAATTTTGTCACAAGTTGTTTGATGAAGCTCCTACCTCACCTGTAGGAGGACATTCTGAGTATGATAAAACCTTGCATCGCCTTAAGCATGTTTGTTGTTGGGAAGGGTATCACAGAGAAGTTAAAGAGTGGATCAAGGGGTGTGACATCTGCCAAAGGCACAAAGTTGAGAATGTGCCTACTCCAGGTCTGTTACTACCTTTATCCATCCCTGACAAGGCTTGGACTGATGTACCATTAGACTTCATAGAAGGACTACTTGTTTCATAGAGGAAATATGTCATTTTAGTGATGGTGGATAGAATGACAAAATATGGTCAATTCTTGGCTCTAGCTCACCCCTATACTGCTAGAGAAGTGACCCTTGCCATTCTATGAGTCTTTAAACTACATGGAATACCCCGATCAATTGTAAGTAGGGGTGTTCACGGGTCGGGTTGGATCGGTTTATTGGGGTTTTCCCAACCGACCCGACCTGGTCGGGTTATCTGAGGTGGAAACCGAAACCGACCCACTGATAGGCCAAACCGACCTGGTCGGTTTGAGTCGGGTTGGGTCGGTTTGGGTTGGTTTCGGTTTTGCTCCTGTACAAAAGGACCTAATTGAATTCTAATTGTAATTGCCTAATGGGTTGCCTATTTGGTGTAAAAGATTATAGAAAGTTAGAAACTAGGATAAATTGCCTATTCTAATTGTAATTGCCTAATGGGCCTTCTAGTTCTAGTAGAAGACTAGTTATAGTTAAGTAGGAAACTACTCAAACTAGGAACTAACGAACTAGTAGATGACTAGTTCGTTTCGGGTCGGGTCGGTTTCTGAAAACCGAAACCAACCCGATATATCGGTTTATATATTTGTCCAACCCGAAACCAATCGGTACTGATGAAAACCCAGCTGACTCGGGTTGGTCGGTTTGGTCGGGTTGGGCATTCTTATGAACAACCCTAATTGTAAGTGATAGAGACCCCAAATTCACCAGTAATTTCTTGTGTGAGCTGTTCAAACTTCACGGAACTCAACTCAACATGGGATCTTCCTACCATCCCCAATCAGATGGGCAAACTGAGGTCTTATACGGGGAGCAGGTGGTTTTGTAAGGTGCTTTTGCAACTCATAACCTCAGAGGGGGAGCAGGTGGTTACCCTTGGTAGAATGGTGGTACAACACCACCTACCATTCAACAACTCAAATGACTCCATTTGAGGCTTTATATGGATTTCAAGCTCCTACTCTACTATCCTTTGTTCCAAGTACTACACATGTACAGGCAGTAGAGCAAGAGCTCAAAGACAGAGAGATCATATTAACTCTGTTAAAGGAAAATTTGTGATTTTCTCAAGCCCAAATGAAGAGAATGGCTGATAGGGACAGGATTGAGAGGTCCTTCAATGTGGGAGACCGGATATTCTTAAGGCTACAGTCATACCACCAAAGTTCAGTATCCACCAAAAAGAACAAAAAATTGGCCGCTAAATTCTATGGGTCGTCTATGATAACCCAGAAAATCGGTCTAGTGGCTTATCGTCTCTAGCTTCCAAAGGGATGCAGGTTCACCCTGTATTCCATGTCTCATGCCTCAAGGCCAAGGTGGGAGAACATAATGCTAGCCCCACCCTTCCACCCTTAACTAAAGAAGGAGCCCTTAGACCTTGCCATGTTGCTGTGCTAGACTGGAGAATGAGGTGTCATGGACAAAGAGCCATTCCTGAATGGCTGATACAATGGGAAGGAACTACTCCGCTTGATGCCACTTGGGAACGGGTGGACTTCCTCTACCGCAACTTTCCAAATGCTCGCCTTGAGGACAAGGCAAATCTCGAGATGAGAGGGATGATACAACTCGAAGATGTAGGTGGCTAGCTGGCAAGCAACCTGACTATTTCGCTCATGTAGGCGTAACAACATCATGAAGGGTTGTGACAATTATATTGGATATTCATGCCAACCATTGTGACCATTATTATCTATATTCGGTTGAGACACGTGTCATGTACTTCTATATTTCCCTGATGATTGTCCAATTCACTCTCTATGAACAGTGCTCGCCCAGAAAAAGAGCTGGATAACAATAAAAAAGCTGCAGCTTTGAAACGAGTTAACTGAATGCAATAGTTATTCAGCGCGTTGGCCAGTAATAAAATACATGACCTGTGATCATTTAATTTCTCAAATAATCCGAACCAGTTCCACCATATTTTAGCAAATCCACTAATACTTTGTCTTTACCACATGGGTTCCACTAAGTTATTATTTTTTTATAAGTTCACCGAAATCATTATCATGTGCGTCAACATCATATGAAATTATCACATGCACATTTAATAATCAATTATTTCACAATTTTAACTCTTTTAATTTTTTTAATCCAATTAATCAATCATGGATTCATGGAACATGGGCATCTTTTTTAACAATAGGTGAATAATCATACGGTCTATTTAACAAAGAACATACAAACAAATATATAAGAACTCACAGACTGTATGGTAACTCTAATTAATGACTCGTCAAAGCAAGACTTAAGAAACAGGTTTGTATTTATTCGTCAATCTCTTATCTTTGATCAGTCCCAGTGTAAGCGTAATTGCCACGTGGCAAACTGATTGATCCTTGCTTTCTTTTTCTTTTGTAAAAATTGATTCTTGGGGCTGCGGGCTGCGACCGACTAGCAAAGATATCCATCCGGTTCCGTGTTCGTTCCGAATTAGTTGGCCCGCGCGTGTTGCCCACACGTTTCCTATTGGTCCGGATTAGCACAAAACCCGCACAAAGCTGTGGAACCAATTACAGTCTTACACGTCATATTTACACGTGAATGCTTCTCGCATGTGTGAGTCCTGACGAGAGATCAGAGGTGTCACGAATCCGTTGTTTCCGCCGGTGCTCAGTCCGTCTTCGTCTTCTTCCTCATATCCACTGTAGCGAAGGGAAAAGGAGGAAAGAACAAATTGCAGAAGAGAAGGGAAAAAACTCAACTATCATTTTCCCGGTTTTCTTCATTTTGTTAAGTCCCAAACGCCCCAGAAAGGCTGAAACTTATCCGATTCCTCCCGGTTGTCTTCATTCGAAAGCATTGGTAATAACTCAATGCAGTTGCAGTGAAATGAAGACGGGTGTTCACCACTAAGATTGTTGAGGTTGTTTACCGCCCAAATAAGACAACACTTCTGTATCTTCGGAGGCGGTGACAAAGGTGAGAGTTAAAACGCTGCTGGAAGGAAAGCGTGGTGGCCAGTGACGATTGGCGGTGATAGGTCAGTTTTGCCTTCCAGTTTCTTCGCTTCGTTTTTGATTCTTTTTAATGAGGAAGGAGTTCGGCTTCGGTCAGGGCACCCACGTTCGAGCAGCCTTTACAGTCTCACATTGAGAATATTTCCCTCCTTATCTAGTTATGTGCCTAATTGCCTTCTTTCATTGGGGCTCAATGCAAAATTGGAACGGTGTGGGTACGGATTGGAAGAGTTTTAGAGAGGAATCCGACTTCAGTCCAGACAGTTTTGGTGAAGGCAACGTTCGCGCAAAAAGAGGATGCGCCACGCGTCCTCCACATACTTTAAATTGTTTGAGGCATGCGGAATGTTTAAGTCGTGTTTAACGCCGTTAGCTTGCAAACAAAATCCACTTTTTCGAATCTTCTGACCTCTCTACTCTCTCGTTCGAGTGTTGTTTGCAAACAACTTCTACGGGCTGACCCGTGGGTCAAGCTTTGGGTCAGATTGGGCCATGGATCGGATTAAAATTATTTGTTTAAAAATTAAAAAAAAAATAATTTATATGAATTTTGCTGTATATAATTGCTTATATATATAATAATTAAATAAATTAGTATAATAAAATAAAAAACAATTATTTATTTTATTAATATATTATATAATATATTATTGTATAATTATAATTTATATAATATTATATATAAATAATATATATGGGTTGTGTTGGGTCGTGCTAGCACGCTGGCCGTGGGCGGTTTGGATGGCAGCCATCGACGATTGTGACACTGGATACCGATGACAATTAGTTTCATGCAATGTTTTAAAAAATGACTTAAAAATGGAACCATTCTAACCACTAGTTTTTGAGTTGACGGTCCGACCATCAAGTTCGGATAGACGACTCATTCACACAAAAATTAAAAAATAAAAAAATAATTAAAAATAAAAATAATAAAAAATCGTTGAACGGGTCGATGGTTTAACCACTTGGGTCAATAGATTGTTGGCTTTTTCAACATTTTTTAGCCAAAGATGGGGTTTAGAGTAAAACAGAATCAATTTCCTATACAGTTCCCAGGTCAAACGATTCCACCGTTTAGATCAACAATGATTCAAAAACCATGGTTTTAGGTATGTATATCTTTTTATATGTTAAAAAAAATTAACAAAGACAAAAAAACAAATGTTGTAGCATTTTATACATTTAAAAGCTAACCCTAACTAATTTGTTTTGTACATTAACAAGTTATGGTTTTGGAGAAAAACAAAACGAAGGAAGATGTACATATCTACAAATTGATTTGTCGCTGGTTGCTGGTATCCGATGATGATGGCTACCATTCAAACAGATTAGGGTTAATTTTCATGGAAGAAATGCAAAGGAGAAGAATTAAAAAAAAAGACATTGCTTGAGGTTGACCCCGATTGCTGGTGATGGTTATTTGTCGCCACTAGAAGTGTAAATCGAGCCATGCCACCTGTTGCTCGACATGGCCCAACATGATAGCATGCAGGTCATGCCAGGACCGGCACAATCATGTGGGTCATGCTGGGCCTGGGGTTTTATGTCCGTGGGTCAGGCTAACACGACACGACCGAGCGGGCCGTGCTGACCACGACATGTGTGCCAATACAACCAAGAACAATCCATAATTATATAATAATATATTAATAAAATAAACAAATGTTTTTAATTTTATTATACTAATTTATTTAATTATTGTATATATTAAAATTTATTTAAAATTAAAATTAAAATTTTTTATTTTTTTAAATAAATAATTTAGCCCGGCTCATTGGCCCGTCCGTGGGTCTTATTTTCAAGCAACACTCGAGCGAGAGAGAGGAGCGAACTCGAAAAAATGAATTTTATTTGCAAACTCACGGTATTAAACATCCCGCATGCGTAAAACATTTTAAATTAAGTGGGGTATCGTTTGCGCGAACCTTGCTCTCACCGAAACTGCCACTGAAGCCGGTCTCCTTAGAGATAGAAACTGTAATTCCACAAATTTTCGCTAGCTAAGGTAATTCGCACATGCGGATCATTTCGTGTCTATCTCTCACAGTCCGTCAGTTTCTGGAAGGACACAACAGCCCACCTGTTACCTGTGACCTTTCTATCTGTATCTTTTGATCATCTTCCAACTTTTCTATCCACTTTCTATTATTAACAAGAGGGTCGTCTTCGTCTCTCTTTTAAGTTGTCAGTTTCTGGACACAGCCGCCTGCAACCTTTCTGTATCTCTTATCTTTCTGGTCATCTACCAACTTCTCCCCCCTTTCCTACGGATTTCTGGGCTTTCTGCTCCTCCTCTCCTTCCAAATTTCACTTCACTTGGAAATCTGAAGCTTCAGTCAAAGTTTATTTTTCTTCCTACTGGTTTTCAGATTTTGTTCGAACTTCATCGATGGGGTCTTTGAAGAACGAAGAGGATTTAAGCTTGGAAGAGTCCAATGAAGCTATCTTATATGTTAATGGTGTCCGGCGAGTACTGCCGGACGGATTGGCTCACCTAACGCTTCTTGAGTATCTTAAAGGTAATTTGGAAGGACTGGATTGATGCCAATGTTTAGTTCGGGTTTTCCAGTAATAGGATTTGATTGGAAACTTTGAAACTTCTCGTTTACATTTTAGAGTGCAAGTGCACTAATTAACGGACCACTTCGCGGCTGATACATGCTAAAAATATTGGAATTGGATCATTTCCAATGTTTCAAGAGATGAAATCACTTTCCAATTTCCTCCATACCAACTTGAAATGTATCCATTCTAGATGACGAAGTGTGGATTGAAGTTCTATGGAATATGTTTTCCTTTCCTTTCCTTTTCTTTTCTTTTCTTTCTTTAAGTAGAACCGATTCATTTGTGATTTTGTTGCAGCATTTGCTATCCAGATACAATGGTTCATTTAAATAGATAATCCCTGAGACTATTAATGATTGAACTCTTTTCTTTGCAGAATTTGATTGAGGTGACTCAATTGAGTCAACCATGATTATTAGGCAAGTAGGGCGTTGAGGCGGTTGTTACTTCTTTGCAACAAAAACATAAAAATATAAAAAAAAAGAAACAACACCAAAGTAGACTCGATGAATGACCCGTGAACATTGCTAATGAGTGCTGCCATTATGGGATGTCATAATTCTATCAAGTAGATGATAATTTCCTCTATTACTAAAAGATGATGCTTCAACACGCTGAACTCCTCCTTAAACGTTCAGTCTCCCCTTCAGCTTTATAATTTACAGATTTGATAACCAAATTTTGATTAATTTTCTCTGTTTTTCTTTAAATGTTCCGGACTTTATTGTTGCTCTGTTCTTCTATAAACCGTCTGATTATATTTACTTCTAAATTAGTTGCCCCTATAAATTGCATTTCATTGTCAAGCAGTATCTAATGTTGTTTCTGAATGCAGATATAGGCTTGACAGGAACAAAGTTGGGCTGTGGTGAAGGTGGTTGTGGGGCTTGTACAGTAATGGTTTCTTATTATGATCAAGTGTCAAAAAGATCAATGTGAGTCTCACAGTTTGTTGTTTTTGAATATAACATATATCAAACATTTACAGAATATCCAAGCTACTTCAATAGAATGGTTAACCTGGTGGGAGCCCTCCCTCTCTCTCATTCTTATATCAAAGAACATATATACAAAATGTGTACGAAATTACTGAATCAATGTGAGCCCTTTGTGGATTAATCTGATTGTGTTCACCATTGGAGGGGTCCAAGAATGTATGCATTCTTCAAGGGACTGGAAGATTAGTTGTTGTTTAGTTATTATACGGGACCAAGTTGTAAACCATGGAAACAAGTTGGTTCTTCCAAATTTTATTGGATTACAAGAGTTACTTGTTGTTTAGTTATTATAGGGACTTATGGTTTGTTTCAGTTGGCAAGCCAGTGAAGTTCTATAAATCCACTTTTTTGTCATTTTATGTGATGCATTTTATGTTACACACACACACAATCACTTATTGTATGATTTATTTGAAGCACGTATTCTTCTATGTCTTACTTACAATTCTGTTTCATAAGTTGTTAATATTTGTTTTGTTGGAAAGCTTAAGCCCTTACATAATCATCAACTATGGAACTCTCCGACTGTATTATGAATTTAATTATGAAAACATATTACAGGCATCATGCAGTCAATGCATGTTTGGCTCCTTTATATTCTTTAGAAGGGATGCATGTAATTACAGTGGAAGGAATTGGGAATCGTCAGAATGGTTTGCATCCAGTCCAGGTGACATATGATTATCTTGTATTTGTTCCTTGTACAATGCTTTTAAAATGATTTTCCCATTTCATTGAAGTATTTCCAGTAATTCTTGTCAATAGTTTCAGTCAAAAGACCAAAAAACTGATCTCTATTAATGTTTGAAGTTAGGCACTTATTGCTATAAGCTTCTCTTCAGTGAGATACTTTTCTTATCTTCTTGGTGTTTTAGGATTTTAAGTGCAGCCCTCATTGTATATCAAAATCTTATCGTAGCACCAAGTTTGAAGTTTTGATATTGCTAGAAGTATAGCCCATGCACAATGTATTGTGTATTTCTCAAAATGTTATAGGATATGGGAAAATGATAAAATTGCCTAGGCCATTGTTATTTTTGGAGTATTCAGACTGTTATGCATATGTGGAATGTAAGTACTTTAGGAAGGAAGTTTATATTCAAGGACTTCAATGTAACATTAGTTTTTTTTTTTTTTTTTTTTTGTAATTTTGGATAGTTCTAGTATTAATATAAATTGTGAGAGAAACATAGGCATGTGATATTATTAGACCAAGTATCATTGATAATGGAGAAAGTGCACGGAGGAAGGTGATGAGTAATCACCTGAAGAAAAAAGAGGGAAAAAAACAAAGAAAACGTACATCAACCCCCCCTTCCAATAGGGGTGTAAATGTGTAATTTCGATGAGTTGAGTTGGGTTGAAGGTCAACCTAGGCCTAACCCTAAAGGTGAAAACCTTGGGCTCAGGCCTAGCCCAACTTGAGGTTTGGCCCAAGTTTATCGACCCAGGCCCAACTTAAGCTTAACCCGACACAACTTGGGCTGGGTTGGGCTTGGGATGGGCCTAGCTTAGTTGGACTTAGGTGAGTAGGTAGGGTTTGGAAGAATTTATGAATATATTTTTATATAGCCATCTTTTATTGGGCTTTTTTGCCCAATTATGAGTAGAATTGATTGAAAATATGTACAAATTTCATCTACAAATGTACATATACATATTTTATACATATCTACATGTATATATTATTAGAAAAAAAGATAATTTTATATAAATATAATGCTTGTATGTATGTATTTGTTCCAGATGTCTTAGGTTAGGTTTTGGGCTACGGGCTACCTGAGGCCTTGACCCAACCCAACCCCACCCAAGTTTAGGTTAAACTCAAGTTTTCTAGCTGAGGCCTGGCCCACAGCTTGAAAACATAGGGCCCAACCCATGTGAAAACTTGGGTTGGGTCAGGCTCAGGTTGAGCCCACCCAAATTGGACCCCTACTTTTGAGACCCAAAAATGATCAGAATTCTGATCCAAAATACTTATCAAATTGTCAACTTGCTGAGAACTATTTCAGATTAAGAGGAAAAACTGGAATAGAAAAATTGACAAGAAAGATTAAGTAGAAGAAGGGAGCAGGATAGAATGCTCTGCCGCTCCAAGTAATTGTATTTATATATGAGAGGTTTAAAAACTGTACAAAGACCAAAATACCTTGCCACCCTAAGAGAAAAATAAAAACAAATATAAAACAATATAAACAGGCCCATAATTAATCTATTACAACTCTAGACTCCCCCTCAAGTTGGAAATAAATATTCGCTATTCCCAACACGCTGAAATCAATTCACCAAAAAAAAAAAGAAGAAATCAGTTTCCAGTTTAGTTCTAGTAACTGCTTTGGTGAAGACACCTGCAAGCTGTAGATCAGATGCGATATATGGCAAACAGGTCTCTCCTGAGATGCAATGAATGTTCAGAGAATATTCTTGAATGTGGTGGATAGATGATACGTTTCTTAATTTTTAAAGCTGTATATATATTGCAGTTGTATAAATATTATATATAATATATTATACAAAATTGTATCATTCTTGAATGTGGTGGATAGATGGCAAATTTCTTAATTTTTAAAGCAAATGACCAGGGTTCAAGTCTCTTAATTCACATTTTCTACAAAGTATGTGTGTAATAAAGTAATATATATATATATGTATATAATAAAGAGTCATTAATTAACACAAATAAAGGAATTGATCAATGGTAATTGAGCAATACACATAAATAAGAGGTTATGGGTAAGATTCAAAATTTGGATATGATGCATCGAGCATATTGAATCGTATCGGGGGCTCACTGAAATGCCTTTTCTAAGAATTTTCTATAAACTCTCTTTTTTAATTGTTAAATAATAGTTAAGCAAGCCCCTTGTAAAAATCTGAAGTTAAAATTTTTTTTTGACAAGGTCAAAACACCTGATATGCATGTTTGTGCATATAGAGAGTATTGGTACCTTAAAGTTTAAACCTTAGTCATGGGTTCAAGTCTTGTCATTGTCATTTTGAAATTTCATTTTAGTTAGTAACCCAGGTGGCTTTATGAATTGGAATCAATTCGCCAATTCTTCGGTTAAATTGGCTAGTCATCTGGTTTGGTCTAGTTTTCTATTAAGTCCGGTTTCTAGGGTATGATTGAACCAGCTAGTGTCCCAGGTTACGGTTCAACCTGTTCGATCGGTCAATTTGGTCTGGTTTTCTAAACATTGGCTGCAAATCTCTCCTCGATAAAGTGGTAACCACCTCAGTGTGTTTAGTATGGCCATGCTATATTGGTTTGTGGACAATATTGATAGCTTCTTGGTTATATATGAAAACAGAATGTTGACCCCACCCCAGAGAGTGAGAATATATATATGAAATATGTATATTTATAAAAGGCCCTTGTGGGGCAAAGAAGAGAAAATAAGAAAGAAAGAAATCCCAAGTTACCTCAGCCTACAACTGTTGGTTTCTCTCCTTGTCGGATTGACTGGATCCCCTTGTTCACCTATGTATGGTGTAAGGCTCCTCAAGCTGGACTATAGATGCCATGCGTATTGAGGTTGCTAAAATATTCCCTTTTTGGTGTTCGTAAAGGGATTGAATCTCAATTTACCTCAGCCTACAGCTGTTGGTTACTCCTTTCTGAATTGACTGGATTCCCCTGTTCACCTTTGTATAGTGTAAGACCCTCCCTTAATCTGGACCATAAATGTCATGTATATTAAGTCGTTAAAATATTCCTTTTTTGGGAATTGGCAACAAAAAATAGTAAAAGGTTGTTTTTCAGTGCATGCAAAGTGATATTAAATGAATGATTTCCATAGAAAATCCTATTTTTCAGTCTTGGGTTGACATCAAAAACAAGTGTTTTTGGAAAGTTAGAACTAGTTTTAAGAAAATAATGTTACTTCAGTTTTCCATAAGTTATTTTCCAAAGAGAGGGTTCCTCTTGATACAATTCTCTTTGATTTCCATTTATTTCTGACCACTCAGGTTTATTTCCCAAGCTAAACCATAGACCAGTAAAATTAGGAAGAATAAGGAGAAAGTCGTTATATTTAGTTTTCATCCTTCTTAGCCTAGGTGTCTTGCCTGTATAGAGTTGTATTTCTCTTTCTTTTTTTTTTTGTTTTTATTTCTTGTAGGCTACCTAGGGCTAGTGCACAAGGCTCCTGCCAATGTGGGGTCTGGTGAGAGACAGATGTACATAGCCTTACCCCCCCTACAGATACAGAGAGAAGCTGTTTCCAAGATTTGAACCCTGGTCACCCATGTAACAATGTAGCAACCCAGCCATTGTGCCATTTTATTTTTTGATCAGCAACCCAACCATTGGCTTATCTGTTCTGATCTGGGTGTTCTATCAGGGCTTGGGAGGTGTTTTTTCCTTTCAAAAAGGGAAAAAACTAACCTGTCCATGTGATGTACCGGAAATTAGCATCTAAGAATCCATTGATAAATAAGTGGCTAGCTAGACAGTTCCATAGCCCTTTATGGAGAGCATCTTTCAAATATCTTAGGATTCCTGTAAATATCATCCTGATATGGTTGGGAAGGGGAATGCTTGAGAAAATTTATAAAACCTTCTGGAAAGGCAATATCTGGGTGCCATAGTCAAAATGATTAGCTTCATGATCAATCTCTTCATCCTTGATCATCAAAGTAGTCAACTTGCTCTGCTTCAGTCCTCATACTGGGATCCATTGGAATGTAGAATGGCATAAACCTAACATATTCCTTCCCATTAAGAGACACTATACTTTTCTCAGGTTGTGCCACTTATGGCTCAGAATGTACTTCATTAGCCCATTTTTTTTCATAAAATGCTTGATCAAATGAATTTACAAATTTAATGATCCTATTGTGATGATTTCCTTTGACAATTATATCATCCAAATACATGTCAAGAATGACCACACTAGATTTTGTACGACACAAAACACAGAATACCACTTAACTGGATTTGTAAAATCAGCCTCTAGGAGATTGTTTGAACCATAGCCTTCTTAATCCAGGAGTTATGATATCATATCTGAAGCCGCCTCATCGATATGGGCTTCAAAAGGTTCTTTTCTGGTTTGAAATGATTCATGCAATGAGATCTTGTCTTTCATTTTTTTTCCTGATATACAGATTTTGCTGGTTGAGATATTGAGAAAACTCTTTTTATGCTCTGTATAATATCTGATTTCAAGATGGTTTGGTTTCTGACAAGATATGCTAATTTATAAATGAATAGGATGCAACTATTTCATGTTGTTTTGGGTCACCTTGGAAATTCATACATAGCTTAGGATGGAGCTGTGTCCCCTAGTGAATTGCAGTATATGTATAACTCCTGTTTGAATTTGTTGACTTTTATTTCATGATTTATGGTGTTTCATTTCTTGTAAATTTAACTGCTATGAGCAAACAAGAACTCATGATTTTTCTTTAAATAACAGTGACATGAATACATTCTATCTGATTTCAGCAGCATTTCAATGAATAACTTCTGTAAACAGCAGTTTGCAGTTATACAATTATCAACTATATTTTTGAACTTCTAATTGATTTGCAGGAGTCATTAGCACGTGCTCATGGCTCACAGTGTGGATATTGTACTCCTGGTTTTGTTATGTCCATGTATGCATTATTGAGGTCCAGTAAAACACCTCCAAGTGAAGAACAGATTGAAGAATGCCTTGGTGGAAATTTGTGTCGCTGCACTGGTTACAGACCAATTATTGATGCTTTTCGGGTTTTTGCCAAAACTGATAATTCCTTGTACAATAACCACTCCTCTGAAAGGCTTCTAGAAGATCAGTTTGTTTGCCCTTCAACTGGGAAACCTTGCTCCTGTGGATCTAATGTTGTAAGTGTTAATAAAGATTTTGTAAATTGTCACAACAGATATAGTCCTCTCTCTTATACTGAAATAGATGGAAGCTCATATTGTGAAAAAGAGCTTATATTTCCTCCAGAGCTTCTGTTGCGGAAGATAAAACCTTTGCATTTGAATGGATTTGGTGGACTTAAGTGGTATCGACCCTTAAAACTTAGACAAGTATTGGATTTGAAGTCTAGGTACCCAGATGCTAAATTGATCGTTGGTAATACTGAAGTAGGTATTGAGATGAAGTTGAAGAGAATCCAGTACCAGGTATTGATTTCTGTTGGTCATGTACCTGAACTTAATACTTTAAGAATGCGAGATGATGGGTTGGAGATAGGTGCAGCTGTAAGATTGACAGAACTGGTAGAATTTTTAAAAATGGCAGTAACTCAGCGTGCTGCTTATGAAACTTCATCTTGCAAAGCCTTAATTGGACAGATAAAATGGTTTGCTGGGAAACAGATACGAAATGTTGCTTCTGTTGGTGGGAATATCTGTACTGCCAGTCCAATATCAGACTTGAACCCACTCTGGATGGCTGCAGGAACAAAGTTCCAAATAATTGATAGTGAAGGTAATATCAGAACAGCCCTAGCCAAAGAATTCTTCCTGGGTTACCGTAAGGTAGATCTGAAAAGAAATGAGATTTTACTTGGTATCTTTTTACCTTGGACTCGGCCTTTTGAGTATGTTAAAGAATTCAAGCAGGCACACCGAAGGGATGATGATATTGCAATTGTAAATGCTGGAATGCGTGTTCTTCTTGAAGAGAATAGTGGCCAATGGTCTGTTGCAGATGCATCAATTGTTTATGGTGGAGTTGCTCCTCTTTCTATTTCTGCATCAAAAACCCAACTTTTTCTTTCTGGAAAAACATGGAATCAGGAACTTATGCAGGGTGCATTGGGAGTATTAGAAAATGATATTGTTCTCATGCAAGATGCACCAGGTGGAATGGTGGAGTTCCGCAAATCTTTGATGTTAAGTTTCTTCTTCAAATTTTTCCTTTGGGTTTCTTATCAGATAGATGGAGAACAGTCTTCTAGAATGGGTCTAACACATTCCCACCTATCCGCAATTCAACCCTTCTGCAGACTGCCATCTACTGGAAGACAGATTTATGAAATTAAGAAACATGGAACATCTGTTGGGTTACCTGAGGTTCATCTCTCATCCAGACTTCAGGTATGTGCAACTTCTTCTCTTATCTAAAGAAAGATTAAGAAAAGGAATGGAAGTACATCATAATGTTTATAAATTATAATCTTCTGTGAGTTGTTTGTTGGTAATTGTGGGTTTGGGTGTTGATCTATATTTGTGACAAACTGACATATTGCAAAAAGGTACTAACGGATAGGTTTCCATAATCTGTAACTTTTCATATTATAAAATATTCAGTCTTTAATTATGTTAGCATTCCCTACCATGCAACTAGAGGAATGGTGTGAAAAAGTGCTTGAATAACTATTAAACCCTAGATTTCTTAAGGGAACAATAGAAAAACTTCTCGCAAGGTGTAGTGGCAAGCAGCTTAATATTTATTGAGAACTAACATAAAAAGAATATGTCATCTTCTGGTTACATTTTGATATTGTAGATATGCCAGTATTCTTCCCTTAATAAATATGAATATCAAAACAAGAATCCTAGAATCCTGGTCAAGTGAAAGAGCCAGAACCAATCAAAGGGAACATGCTGGCTACCTACAAAATATGGAGAAGACCCTAATTTTTGTTGAAAGAACACTATCACAAGTTGCTATTTATGTCACCATTTGCAGGTCCATATGAAAGTAAAATTTAACTCAATTGAAAACCCAGTAGAGCATTTGTTGAATCCCTTCTTTGCTGAAAAGATTGTTGAAAGCCTAAGGACATTTATGTCCTTTTATGCATATTTGTATTTGGGCACCTATTCAAGGGCCACTTTGTAATTTTGCTCAGGAGGTTAAATGAAGAGTCTCTTGCTGTGAACAATAACACACCAAGCATTCTCGACACAACCCTTCTAACTTTTTCATCACTAATACTTCTAACTTGGTATCAGAGCATCTCATCGCTAAAACTTCTGACTTGGTATCAGAGCATCGTACGATCAAGGAAACCATCTGCTGCTGGTCGCGACAGACCTGCTGACGTCAACACATCGCCGACTGACGTCAGCAGTATGTACAATCGGCAACATTCTTATGGGTTTTTGATGTTCGTTGATTTGCCCTGATTTTAGGGGATTTTTGGTATAGGTTTCATGGTGGTTTGAAGCTGTTTTAGATTTTTCTTGGATTTTTCATATGAAAATTAGCAAAAAATCCAGATCTAGAGTTTAGGGTTTGCATGCTTGTATGGTGGGTTGGTTGCTGATGAAACCTCTTGTGTTTGAGTCGCGGTAAACCCCTGGGACTGTAGGAAGTAGATCTGGATTTTGCGGAGTCCTAAAACATTTTTGGGAAATTTTTATCTTCCCCTGTTGCCGCTAGTACATATTTTTCCTGGTTTTACTATTGTAGCTCATGTCTAACCTTGTGAGAAAGGTGTTTAGGAGTTCGGATGGTGTTGGGATACTGTAGTGCTGGTGAGAAGGTGTTTCTGGAGGGGTTGTGATCGATGGACTCACACAAAGATGCTCATGTACCGTCCTTATAAGAAGTAATGACAATGCCAGAGGGTAGATTACTACTGCAAAACTTGATTTTACAATTTTTCTTGAATGGTCTCAATTAGTGGAATAGGTAAGCTTGGATTTGTTACCGGTAAGGAAGCTAAGCCAAAGCCTAAGGATCCAAACCATTCCAAATCAGTGGGAACAAGATAATCTACTGGCTATGTCATGGCTTGTGTGCTCTACGCAGCCACATGTCGCCCGGAACCATATGTTCCAACCGCTAAAGATATTTGGGACAAACTAATTGCAACTTATTCTCAAGCGAAAACCACTGCTAGAATCTATTAGTTGTGAAGAGAAGCATGTAATATGCGATATGGGGAGAAATCGGTGGCCATGTATCTCTCCTCCTTACAATCAATTTGGGAAGAAATTAATCATTTAGAGGTTTTGGAGTGGAAGGATCCTATTGATGCTGAACAGTATAGGAAGTATATTGAAAAAAACCCAGCTTTTGATTTTCTTGCTGGGATGAATGTTGATTACGATTTCACCAAGCAACACATCCTTAGTGCTGATATTTTGTCACACCACAACATATTCTCTTATGTAGAGTAGAAGATCAAGACTGTAATCAGTCTTGAATCCTAATAGGTTTTAGGTTTACAAAATAGAAGAAAAGTGAGAGAAAGGAGAGAGAATAGAAGAGAAACAGGAGAACACAAGTGGTTGAGTTTAGTACATAATGGAAAGGACACATAATGGAAGAGAAACAGGAGAAACATAATAGAAGAGAATCTGTTAGAAGGGACAGATTCTAACAGATCTGCCGCCGCTACTTTCTTATTATTTATAGGTTATGTTTAGTACATAATGGAAAGGACACATCTGCCCTTAGTACTTGCATAATAAATAAAGTAAATAAAAGCTGAAATAAATAACAACTGAATTAACAAACTGACTCAAACTGACACTATAACTGAAACAAATAACTACACATGCTGTCCTACGAACACAGTGGGGACCACTGCAGTGGGGCCCACATCAGTGTTCTCTACACTCCCCCTCAAGTTGGGAGTAGATATCTATCATTCTCAACTTGGATAGGTCTGTCTCTAACTTCTTCCTTGGTACAACCTTGGTGAGGATATCCGCGAGCTGCATATTAGATGTGATGTACGGAAGACACTTCTTTTGATGTGACCCTTTCTCACACAAAATGTCGATCAACTTCGATATGTTTAGTTCTGTCATGCTGCACTGGGTTGTGGGCTATATTAATAGCTGCTTGATTATCACAATACAACATTAAGGGCTTTTCATAATCAATACCCAACTCTTCAAGTAGTGACCTCAGCCATAAGATTTCAACCACTTCATTAGCCATTGACCTGTATTCCGCTTCAGCACTGGAGCGGGAAACAACACTTTGCTTCTTACTCCTCCAAGAGACAAGGTTACCTCCCACAATGGCACAATATCCAGAGGTAGACCTTCTATCATCAACACTCCCAACCCAATTGGCATCTGTGTAGACTTCCACCCTCATGTGATTATTGTTCTTGAGCAGTATACCTCTACCCGGGCATCTCTTCAAGTATGCTAATATTCTCTCTGTCGCAAGAAGATGAGAAGTTCTAGGGGAGTGCATGTACTGGCTAACGACACTAACTGCACAGCTGATATCTGGCCGAGTGAGGTAGAGATATAGGAGCTTTCCAACCAACCGTTGGAACATAACTTTGTCTTCAAGAGGGTCCCCTCCCTCTGCACTAATCTTGTGATTTTGTTCGATGTGTGTATCAGCCGGCTTAACACCCAACTTTCCAGTTTCCGCCAACAGATCTAGAACATATTTTCTCTGAGAGATAAAAATCCCCTGCTTGGATCTAACAACCTCAATACCCAAAAAGTACCGTAGTGCACCAAGATCTTTCACTTCAAACTCTTGATGGAGTTGTTTGAGGGACTCAATTTCATGACTGTCATTTCCTGTCACCACAATATCATCAACATATACTGCAAGTAGTGTCAGAGAGGACTCCACCCTCTTGATGAATAGTGTATGATCTGACTGGGCCTGTACATAACCAAACTTTCCAAGGGCTAATCTGAACCTATCAAACCAGGCTCTAGGTGACTGCTTCAAACCATACAATGCCTTGTTCAGTTGGCAAACCTTCTTACCTGTCTCTGTATCATAGAATCCAGGAGGCAACTGCATATAAACCTCTTCCTGTAAGTCTCCATTCAAAAAGGCATTTTTAACATCCATCCGAAACAGGGGCCAAGAATGATTTGCTGCAAGGAATAACAGAACTCAGATGGTGGTCATCTTGGCTATTGGGGCAAAGGTCTCCAAGTAGTCTATACCATAAGTCTGAGTGAACCCCTTTGCAACCAGCCGGGCTTTGTACCTTTCAATAGAGCCATCAGCATTATGCTTCACAGTGAACACCCATCTACATCCCACCGGTTTCTTTCCTTTTGGTGGGTCAACCAATGCCCAAGTATTATTCTTCAACAGGGCATCCATTTCGACTTGCATTGCATCTTTCCATTTTGGAACTGATAAGGCTTCTTGCACTGTTCTTGGAATAGGGACATCGGCAATGGAAGTGAGATAGGACCGGTAAGATGGAGACAGACGATCATAGGATAAGAACTGTGAGATGCTGTGAGCTGTAGAAGTGGTGCAATGTCGTTTCCCTTTGCGAATGGCAATAGGGTGATCAAGGTCATCCATAAGAGGGGAAGTGGCAGTAGTGAGAGGTATCTCAGTAGGCTCTGGATCTGGAGCCGCAGAAGAAACTGGAGATGGCCGGGACTGCCGATGACTAGGATCAACCTGCCTGCATCGCTTGTGATAGACTCTCAACTCTGGCTCCCTCTTACCACCCTCACCACTACAACCTTCATTATCCAGTGGAATAGGTAAAGGAACAGCCCCACTCAAAACAGCCCCACTTCTACCAGCCCCACTTCCACTCTCACTGCTCTCCCCCTGAGGAGAAACCCTAGGATAATAGGGTGTCTCCTCAAAGAAGGTGACATCCATGGAGACAAACCGTTTCCCTAAAACCGGATCATAGCAGCAATAACCCTTTTGAGTTTGTGCATAACCAAGGAATGCATTTGGAGGCCTTAGGTTCAAACTTGGAATGATGAGGCCCGAGAAGCTGAACGAAACAGGTACAACCAATGGTTTTAAGGGGAACAATGAACAACTCCTCGTCTGGGTATAGAAGGGAAAAGGGGGTTCTCATATCAAGAACCCGGGAAGGAACTCGATTAATGAGATAAACTGCCGTGAGGATAGCATCACCCCAGAAGCGAATAGGTACATTGGAGGTAAACATAATGCTTCTAGCCACCTCCAAGATATGCCTATTCTTCCTTTCGGCAACGCCGTTCTGCTGTGGTGTATAAGGGCAAGTGCTCTGGTGAATAACTCCATGGCTAAGAAGGTAGGAGGTCAATGGCTAAGCAAAGTATTCCTTTGCATTATCAGATCTAAGGACTTTGGTTTTGGTCCCAAACTGAGTGAGAACCATCTGATGGAAGTTTTGGGTCAGAGCAGGAACCTCATCCCGAGAATGCATAAGATAGACCCAAGAAAAACGGGTATGGTCATCAACAAACAATAGAAAATATCTGTACCCACCCATAGAAGAGATATGATATGGCCTCCAAACATCAGTATGCACAATATCAAAAGAGGAATTACTCCTTTTATTACTTAAAGAATAAGAGGTTCTACAATGTTTGGCAAACTCACAACTCTCACACCTCAACTTTGATAACTCAACAGACTCAAATAAAGCAGGAAACATACTCTTTAAAGACTTAAAAGACAAATGACCTAATCGGTTATGCCAAAGCATAACTGAACTCACAGACCGGGAAACAAAAGACTTCTTATCCACTGACTCCTCCCGCCGAGAACTCTCTCCAAGCAGATAGATCCCGTTCGTCTCACGGCCAGTCCCAATCACCTTCCTCGTCTCCAAATCCTGAAAAACACATCGGTTAGGGAAAAAGGTTACTGAACAGTTCATGTGTTTGGTAATACTACTAACTGAAAGCAGGTTAGTATCAGGCTTAGGAACATGCAAGACAGAAGATAAAGAGATAGTATCTGATAGCTTGATGTCCCCCTTGCCCGAAATGGGAACAAGAGAGCCATCAGCAATGGATACTCTATCTTGGCCAGAGGACAAGTGATAAGAAGTGAACAAAATGGCAAGTTAGTCATATGGTCAGATGCACCTGAATCTATTACCCAGCAGTGGTCAGTATTACCTGGAACTGAAGCATGGTAAGATGAGGCTCGAGTACCTGAATGTGCAAATGCAGATGTGGCCGGAGCTGATGGTGACTGAGATGGCTGAGCTGAACTCCCAACTTCCTTTTCCAACTATATGAGGGCAGCCCGAACAGCAGCTAAACTCTCTTGGGATGTGCTTGATGAGGATGCTGAATCAGTGTTCACGACCACATGAGCATTACCCTTCTTATTTCTTAGTTTTGCTGGGACCAAGTGAGGATGTAGCTTCCAACAAGTATCTTTTGTGTGCTTGGGTTTCTTGCAATGTTCACATACCAGATCCCGTTTATCTTCCTTCTTCCGGTCCCTTTTTGAGTCACCCCCTGGCTTAGGTTTAGTAGCTGTCAAGGCTGGGAAAGAGGGCTGAGGCTGCATCATGACTTTCCTCCTGGTCTCTTTACTATGCACCAGGGAGTATGCTTGAGAAAGGGTCACACTATCTCTTGTCAATATCTGTTGTCGCACAATGTCATATTCTGAATTCAAACCTGCCAGAAACTCAAATACCCTATTCGTCTCGACTTGCTTTCTGTGAGTCTGTGCATCTTTGGGACTCTCCCACTCAAGGGTCTCTAGATGGTCAATCTCATGCTACAAGGATTTCAAGGTAGAGAAGTAGACAGAAACTGACTTCTCTCATTGTTTAAGGCTGTTCACCTCACACTTCAGTTCATAGGCTCTGGCAACATTAAGGGGTTGGGAATTGGTTTCTTTCACAACATCCCATATCTCTTTGGCTGTCTTTGCCCACAAGTAATTTCGGCTGATATGTGGCTGCATAGAATTACACAGCCATGCCATAACCAAATAGTTCTCTTGAATCCACTTGGTGTATGTTGGGTCCTCTTTGGAAGGTACTTTCACATCTCCCAAGAGGTAACCCAGTTTTCCCCTTCCTCCAATAGCCATCATGGCTGATTGAACCCACTCCAAATAATTTGACCCATCAAATCTCATAGTTGTAATCTGAAGCCTGGTTTCAGATACACTACCATAACTGTGGTTTCCAAAACTACTTTCTCCCTGACCCTTAAACTCCATCTTTGATCAAGATTCAGTGGCTACAAACAAGCAGGTCTGAAATCTGATCTGAAACCAACACAAATCTGATCTAATCCGAAATCTGATCTGAAACCAACTCAAATCTGATCTGAAATCAATCGCCTATCACAGTATATGCAAGGAATCAACTCAAATCTGATCTGAATCAATTGGCATGCATAGTACCAGGCAGCCTGTCAATCTGAGATGCTATTTTATGAAATCACTACTGTGGGGCCCACTGTTGTGAGAGCAAAATTAGGGTTTCAACTGTAGGTCTGGAATAAGTGCTCAGCTGCACTCTCCAAGCAGTCCGCACAAGTGGGACTTGTCGTAGGGCAATATGAACCCTAAAAACTAATCACCTTTGAGAGGGGGGGGGGGTTCGGCCCAACAGTCAAACCCTAGAAACAAACTTAAACACAGTTCGGCAAGTCAAAACCTAGAAACAAACTTGAACACAGTTCGGCCCCTCCTTCTAGATAGGTCCAACCTATCTCGACTGATTGCAGTCTCTGAAACTCAATAAAAAAAAACTTACTTATGTACTTCGGTTTACTGTCTTCTAGGGTTACCTGAACCCTAACCTTCGTTGCTTCTTCCTGATTACCAACTCTCTGCAAGCCGCGGCAAGTCTTCAACTGCTGCGAACCTCTCCTGGTAATTTCCAAGATTCAGCCACCGAATACTTCTTCAAAGCTTCCAGCCCTAGCTAGTCCTCATGTGGTCGGCTGGACTAGACACACATGAGAAGCCCTAGATAGGATCTGATACCAAGTAAAGATCAAGACTGATTGACTGTAATCAGTCTTGAATCCTAATAGGTTTTAGGCTTACAAAACAGAAGAAAAGTGAGAGAAAGGAGAGTGAATAGAAGAGAAACAGGAGAACACAAGTGGTTGAAAGGAGGGACAGATTCTAACAGATCTGCCGCCGCCACTTTCTTATTATTTATAGATGTTTAGTACATAATGGAAAGGACACATCTGCCCTTAGTACTTACATAATAATTAAAGTAAATAAAAGCTGAAATAAATAACAACTGAATTAACAAATTGACTCAAACTGACACTACTATAACTGAAACAAATAACTACACATGCTGTCCTACGAACACAGTGGGGACCACTGCAGTGGGGCCCACATCAGTGTTCTCTACATGCAGAATGAAGAGAGTAGGAGGAATGCTATGATGCAAGTTTCAGTAGGTGAGCACACTGCTCATGTGTCCACAAAGCCTAAGCAGAGTTTTGATAAATCTGAAGAGGTATTTTGTGAATATTGTATGAAACCAAATCACAATAAGGATAGATGCTGAAAACTAAATCCCCACTTTAAGTCTAAGAAGCTTAAAGCTGAAAAGAAAGAAAATCCTCCTGCTTTGGAATCTACGCTTGAAACCTCTAATGTGATGGAAAATTGAGAGGCATCTTACTCCATCTTGAAAAGAGCAGGTTGCCTACATCTACTGGTTCACACGCTTCTTCTAGTGCCTTTGCAAAATCAGGTATTGCACTTGTGTGTCATGCCCCACCTTCTATCTCATGGATATTTGACACAAGAGCCAATGATCATATGACTGGTATGCCTTCCTACTTTACTACTTATAGACTATTTTCAGGGAAAGATAAGATTACCGTTTCCGATGGATCTCATACCCAAATCTCGGGTTTGGGTGAAGTTAAACTTACTAATGACCTTTCTTTGAACTCTGTACTCCATGTTCCACAATTGCATAGAAACCTCTTATTTGTTAGTTCTCTTACAAAGTCTAATAATTGCTCTATAACCTTCTTTCCATCTCATTATGTCTTTCAGGACTTGAGTATGGGGAGGACGATTGGTAGTGGATATGAAGTCAATGGAGTTTATCTTCTTGATTAGTCTCCAAAGTTAGGGTTGATGTGTCGGTTTGAGTCCTGTCATGATGAGAAATTGAGTCCATTGAAATTGTGGCATCACTGTCTTGGGTATGCTTTTTTGATTCTTTGAAGTTTTAGTTTCCTAGTCTGTTTGAGTCCTTGTCTAATTCTGGTTTACAGTGTGATGTCTATCAACTATTAAAGCAAGGTAGAACCACATTTTTTGCAAGTAACAAAAGAAATAATGTTGCTTTTCATTTAATACATACTGATGTTTGAGGACCTTATTCTATTCCATGTATAGGTGGCTATAAATATTTCATTCTCTTTGTTGATGACTACTTGCGGTATACTTGGTTGTATTTGATGAAGAGTTTAGATGAAGTTCCTTCAATTGTAAAAGTCTTCTTCATTATGGTGGAGACGTGGTTTGAGAAGAAGATCAAGATTATTAGATCTGGTAATGCCAAGGCGTATTTTGGGAAGCACTTACAAACTTTCCTTGAATAGAAGGGAGTGATTCACTAGAGTTCAGTTGAAAAACAGTTCACTTGATGTATGGAACTGTTTGAGATTAGATGCAAAACAGCAAAACAGCAAACAAGAGAGGAAGAGAAGAGAGAGAGCTGCTGCAATGAGTGTTAGAGAATGAGAGGTTCGAACATTACCTCTCTCTAACACTCTAAACATCTTATTAATAAGTTAATCTTTGACAAATTACAGAGAGGCCCTTGAGTGAGCAGGAAAATACAAAAAACAGAATATTACAGAGTATGGGCCCAGAATAAGGCCCACAACAGAGAGAAACATAACATAACATAAAATGACAGTCTATGGGCCATTCGGCCCATCTTCTCTACACTCCCCCTCAAGCTGAGCATAGATGTTAATCATGCCCAGCTTGCCAGTGTCATGTTGAAGCCTTGCCTTGGAAATGCCCTTGGTGAGAAAATCTGCCAATTGTCCTTCAGAAGTAATGAATGGAAGACACACTTCACCGGAGGAGACTCTTTCACGAATAAAGTGTCTATCAACCTCAATATGTTTGGTTCTATCATGTTGTACCGGGTTGTGAGCAATGTTGATGGCAGCCTGATTATCACAGTACAACATCATGGGTTTGTCATGATCTACCCCAAGTTCTTCCATTAAGGACCTTAGCCACAACAATTCCGAGACTCCATGTGCCATGGCTCTATATTCTGCTTCTGCGGAGGATCGAGCCACAACTGTTTGTTTCTTACTCCTCCAAGAGACAACATTACCAGCCACCAGACTGCAATACCCTGAAGTAGATCTTCTATCATCAATATTTCCAGCCCAATCAGCATCAGTATAGGCTTCAAGTTTCAGATGACCATGTTTGGCAAATAGAAGTCCTTTTCCTGGAGAGCCTTTCAGATAGCACAAAATCCGTTCTGCTGCTGCCATATGGGTATCTCTAGGAGCATGCATGAACTGGCTAATGCAACTGACAGCATACGCAATATCTGGCCTAGTCATGCACAGGTACAAAAGCTTCCCAAGAAGTCTCTGGAAGACCCCTTTGTCTTCTAACAAAGTTCTATCCGAAACTGAAAGTTTGTGACTCATATCAATAGGAGTTGTATCTGGTCTTGCACCCAATTTGCCAGTTTCAGACAACAAATCAAGGACATATTTCCTCTGGGAAATAAGAATCCCATCCCTGGATCTGGCAACTTCTATGTCAAGGAAATATCTCAACTCCCCCAGATCCTTAATCTCAAATTCTGTACGGAGGAAAGACTTAAGGCCCAGAATGCCTGAGGCATCATCGCCAGTCACTATAATGTCATCAACATACACAATGAGATACACTGCTAGAGACCCACTTTTCTTCACAAAAAGAGTATGATCTGACTGTGTCTGAACATAGCCGAATTTAACAAGTGCAGCTCTAAATCTCTCAAACCAGGCTCTAGGAGATTGTTTGAGGCCATAAAGAGATTTCTTCAGTTTACATACCTTTCCTTGCATATCTTTCCCATACATTCCTGGAGGAAGACACATGTAGACCTCCTCATGTAAGTCACCATTCAGAAATGCATTCTTTACATCTAACTGATAGAGAGGCCAATCAAAGTGAGCTGCCAGAGATAAAAGAACCCTCACAGATGTCATCTTAGCAACAGGGGCAAAAGTTTCCAGATAGTCAATCCCATATGTCTGTGTGTAGCCCTTTGCAACAAGTCTGGCCTTGTATCTCTCAATAGTCCCATCTGCCCTGTATTTAATGGTAAAAACCCACTTGCATCCAACTGGATCCTTCCCTTCAGGCAAATCCACCACCTCCCAAGTACCATTTTCATGTAGAGCATCCATTTCAGCCTGCATGGCATCTCTCCATTCTGGAATCCCAAGAGCTTCTGATACAGACCTAGGAATGGGGTTAGAAGCAACTGAAGAGAGGTAGGCACAATATGAAGGGGAAAGTAGGTCGTAAGAAAGGTGTTTGGAAATGCAGTGTGCAGTACACTTCCGCTTTCCTTTCCTAACAGCAATGGGGACATCAAGATCTGGGAAGGAGGATTCCAAGGGAGCTGAAGCAATACCTGTTATCTCATCTGTGATTGGGAGGGTATGAGCCTCATCTGTTGTAAGGGAAACCACTTGCTCATTCCTGGGTCTCTGCCTTTGATACACTTTGGGATTATTGGTAGGACGAGGAGGTAAAGAGATAGGAGCACTAGGACAAGAAGAATGAAGTGGCTGATCCTCCTTTGATTCATTTTGTGAGGATACAGATTTGTCAAGAGACTGAACTGGGACAGGAAGGGGAAGAGCAAAAACTCGTGACAGACTCTCCCCCTGTTGACAATGTCCTTCCTGAGAGGAACCATAAAAAGGAGAAAGTTCATCAAAGGTAACATCCATAGAGACATGTCTGATGCCAGTCTTTGGATCAAAACAACAATAACCCTTTTGTGTGGGGGAGTAACCAAGGAAGATGCATTTGTGGGCTTTTGGTTCAAACTTGTGTCTCTGCACACTTGGAATGTGAACATAACAGGTACAACCAAACACACGAAGAGAAATTGGGAAGAGATCCTTATCTGGATGAAGAAGACTGAAGGGGGATTTAAACCCTAAAACCCTGGATGGGTACGGTTTATTAGATAGGTAGCAGTAAGTACAGCATCACCCCAAAATCTTGTGGGAACATGCGAGGCAAATAAAAGGCTCCTTGCAACCTCAACAATATGTCTATTTTTCCTCTCAGCAACTCCATTTTGTTCAGGGGTTCTAACACAGGAGCTTTGGTGAATAACCCCCATGTCAGAGAGATACAAGGATAAGCTCTTCTCAAAATACTCTTTTGCATTGTCAGATCACCTTAATTCTGGTACCAAATTGAGTTAAAACAAGCTCATGAAATTGCCTCACAAGTCTCGGGACTTCGTCACGGGATTTCATTAAGTATATCCAAGTGAATCTAGAAAAGTCATCAATAAACAGGATAAAGTATTTGTAGCCCCCCATAGAGGGTAAGTGGTAAGGCCCCCACGCATGTGTACAATATGAAAAAGAAAAGAGGATCTTTTATTGCTCACAGGGTAATTTTTTCTACAATGCTTTGACAACTGACATGACTCACAATTGAGACTGGACACACTGACTCCCTTAAACAGTTTGGGAAACAAATGACTTAAAGCAGAAAAAGGTAAATGACCCAACCGACAATGACTCAACATAATTTGACTGATAGACTCTGAAGAAGTAGAACCAAAAGCAACATTCTTGGGATGATCAAAGCATTGGCCAGGGGTGTCAAGCAAGTACATTCCATTCGCTTCATGGCCACTCCCAATCACCTTCCGAGACTTCAGGTCCTGAAACACACAGTGAGAAGGGAAAAAGGTTACACAACAATCCAATGACTTGGTCAAGCTACTTACAAATAACAAGTTGGTATTTAACTTGGGTACATGAAGAGTGGAAGATAAAAGTAAAGAGTCTGTAGGCTTGACAGTTCCCTTGCCAGAAATGGGGGCAAGAGAACCATCAGCTAAGGTGATTTTGTCACGACCAGGAAGCAAATCATATGACACAAACAAAGTGGAAAGGTTGGTCATGTGATCAGAAGCACCTGAGTCAATGATCCAAGGGGTCTTGGGATTACCTGAGGTAGATGCATGGTTAGCAGAAGCCCTTATACCTGAGTGAGCAAATGCAGTGGTGATTGGACTTCCAGAAGGGTTGGATGATGAGGTTACACCTTCAAGCTGGCTGATCATCCTTCCAAACTTCTCATATTCAGCTTTCATGGCTGCCAATTGTGCACTTGCAGATTCAAACTCTGTATCTGTACTTGTGGCAGTATGTGCACTTCCTGTCTTTCTATTGTCATTCTTCTTCTGGAATCGGATAGGAACAAGACTGGGATGCAATTTCCAGCACTTGTCCTTAGTGTGTTTCGGCTTCTTGCAATATTCACACACCACCTCCTTCTTTCCTGTGCCACTGGGAGCTCCTGTAACCCCTTTGGGTTTGATTCCCATATTTGCAAAATGATCATTGATACTGACCCCTTGAACCTGCACTTTCCTCCTACTTTCCTCACTGCTGACCAAAGCATATGCTTGAGACAATGAAACATCTTCCTTGGACAAGATGTTTTGCTTTGTAATGTCATATTCAGAATTGAGCCTTGTTAAGAACTCAAAGACCCTATTCCTTTCAACCAATTTCCTATATGTTTCAGCATCCTTAGGGGTATCCCATGTCACGGCCTCTATCAAATCAATTTCTTGCCATATAGATTTTAGGGCTGAGAAGTATGCTGCAAGTGACTTCTCCCCCTGTCTTAGAATCTTCACATCACTTCTCAATTTGTAAGCTCTGGCAACATTCAACTTCTGGGAGTAAGTTTCTGCAACACTATCCCAGATTTCTTTAGCCGAGTTCATCCACAAGTAATGTTGGCTAATCTGTGGCTGCATTGAGTTCACAAGCCACCCAATCACTGTGTAATTCTCCTGCACCCATTTCTCATAAGAGGGATCCTCCTCTGGGGGAGCTTTCTTGCTCCCAGAGATAAACCCCCACTTTCCTCTACTGCAAATATGAATTTTTACGGATTGTGACCAGGCCAAATAATTGGTTCCATCCAATTTAACTGTAGTTACAGCCAACAAAGAATCAGTTGTAGTTCCCAAATTATGTCCATATTCAGCAGTGTTCTTGTTCTCAATTTCTGAGAAGTCCATTATGTAACAGCTTCAATTTGGGTTTCGGTAGGCCTTTAAAAGTGATTTGATTTCAAAGAACTCAGATTGAGTTGAAACAGTAGCAAACACAGCAGCACACAAACTCAGTTCAGAACTGACAGCCGTGAGAACCAAGTTCGGTGGCAGCACTTTCAAAGAGAAGAAACCCTGATTCAGCCTTCAAGGAACAATCAGCAGGCCTCCAAACAATATGTATTCTTGGTTCCCAACAGTAATTTTCCAAGGAGAACAAAGAAAACAGTCCACAGTACCTAAGAGGACTTTTTACAAACAATATGTATGCAACAGTCAACACTTCACTGTTAACAAGCAGAAATCACTTCAAGAACACTTTGTCTAGGTCCAAGAAGCAGCTGAACTAAAGTAGAGGCTTGTACCACTTAATTTAGATCAGTTTTCAGCAGTTTGGAAGCCCAATAACAGCCGAACCACACTTCTAGAATAACCCAGAAATCAGTCCAGCAACAGTGGGCCGAATGGAGGTGTGCTTTGAATGCTTTAACAGTCCTCCCAAATAACAAAAATAACTCAGCAAAGAACTGAGAAAACAACTTACAGTATCTCTGGTTTGAACTTCAAACCAGGTTGAACACTTTGCTCTCTGAGCTAGCTTCGAAATCCCTTTTCTCTGATTTCAAATCAGGCTAAAAAAAACTTGCTCTCTGATTCCTCCTGGTCACCGAACCCTTCTCCAAGTGTATAGAAACTTGGGCACCCTCCAATGACCTTCAAGAACCAGGCGAATGACTGTAAACATTCAGCCCTAGAACCTCCTCATGCAGTTGGCTGAACTAGAACCACATGAGGGACACGCCAAGCAACGACCCGCTCTGATACCAAGTTGAAAAACAGTTCACTTGATGTATGGAACTGTTTGAGATTAGATGCAAAACAGCAAAACAGCAAACAAGAGAGGAAGAGAAGAGAGAGAGCTGCTGCAATGAGTGTTAGAGAATGAGAGGTTCGAACATTACCTCTCTCTAACACTCTAAACATCTTATTAATAAGTTAATCTTTGACAAATTACAGAGAGGCCCTTGAGTGAGCAGGAAAATACAAAAAACAGAATATTACAGAGTATGGGCCCAGAATAAGGCCCACAACAGAGAGAAACATAACATAACATAAAATGACAGTCTATGGGCCATTCGGCCCATCTTCTCTACGAGTTCCTGCCTTCATACTGCCCAATAAAATGGGGTATTGGAGAGGAAAAACATACATGTGATTGAAGTTGCTAGGGGCTTGTTATTCTAGATGCATGTCCCAACTTGGTTTTGGGGGGATGTTGCTCAAACAATTGTATATCTTATTAACAGACTTCCCTCGAGGACTCTTCGTCTCTAGTCTCCTCATCAACTTCTTTTCCCTAATGACGATACCTTCCATCTAATTCGTCCATGACATGAGTCCTAGGTTAAAATTTGATCCAAAGTCTATCAAGTTTGTCTTCTTGGGATATTCTTTAGTCCAAAAAGGGTATCATTGTTATAATCATTGTTTTGCAAAATGTAATTTGTCCAAAGATGTCACATTCTTTGAGTCTACTCCCTTCTTCTCCATCTCTTGTCCTTTTCTTTTGGGGGAGAATGTTAGTAAAGATCAAATTCCTTTTTTGTATGCCAATTCCTATAACTAATGCTATCAATCCTTTTTTTCCTATGCCACTTCCTTTGCCTCCTCCTATCCCTTGGTCTTGGCACCAGTGGTTCGTCAGACAGAAAAAGAGGATGACTCCAAAGATTGAATGTCCATTACAATCTGACTTCCCAGACTCGGGTAATTTGGATTTTTAACATCTTCCTATTTCTGATGCCTGTGTTAAATATGTTGTTGAGCCTCTTAGTGTAGATTCTGACCTTAACGTCCTATTGCATCGTAAAGAAAAACAGACGTATGTCAAATATCCTATCTCAAACTATGTCTCTTATGATACCTTATCACCCTCTTATTGTACATATATCTTTTCTATTGCTTTTGTTTTTATCCCTTACAATGTTATTGAGGTAGTGCAGTTCCCTCATTGGAAGGATGCATGAACCAGGAAGTGGAGGCACTTGAAGAAAACCAAACATGGAAAATTGTTTCTCTTTCAGACGGCAAAGTTCTTGTTGGTTGCAAGTGTAGTTCCCTCTTATTATGCCTATATCTCATCTATTGCTTTTGTTTTTATCCCTTACAATGTTATTGAGGCAGTGCAGTTCCCTCGTTGGAAGGATGCGATGAACTAGGAAATGGAGGCACTTGAAAAAAACTAGACATGGGAAATTGTTTCTCTTTTAGAGGGCAAAGTTCTTGTTGGATGCAAGTGGATTTACATAGTGAAGTATAAACTTGATGCATCAATTGAAAGGTATAAAGCTTGACTTGTGGTAAAAGGGTACACTTAGTCTTACAACATTGATTACTAGGAAATGTTTGCTCCAGTATCCAAGAAGAATTCAATCCGAGTTATCATGCTTCTTGCTGCCCATTATTCTTGGCCCTTGTATAAAATGGATGATAAGAATGCGTTCCCTAATAGAGAACTTCAGGAAGTTTATATGGAATTTCCTTTAGGAGTGAACATCCCTGGGAGTGAAGGAAAGGTTTGCTGTTTGAAGAAATCTTTTTATGGCTTTAAACAATCCCCTAGAGCTTGGTTTGACAGATCCAGGAAAGCTATCTTGAAAATTGGCTTTTTACAATCTTAAGCTGATCATACCTTGTTTATCAGGCGAGCAAATGAAAAAGTGACTATGTTGATGGTATATGTCGACGATATTGTTATCACAGGCAATGATATCTCTGGGATTGCTGAATTGAAGTCTTTCCTTGCTACTGAATTCGAAATCAAGGATCTTGGAAATCTCTAGTATTTCCTAGGGATTGAGGTTGCAAGGTCAAAGAGGGGCATTTATCTTCCTTAAAGGAAATATGTCCTTGATCTGCTTTAGGAGATAGGAAAATTGGATTGTAAACTAGCTGAAACTCTAATTGATCCCAACCATAAGTTGGGAATTGATGATGGAGATGTCATTCCTGACAAAGGTGTGTATCAAAGATTTGCCGATTGCGTTCTCTACTTGTGTCTGACTAGACTAGATATATCATATGCAATGAGTGTGGTCAACCAATACATGCACAAGCCCAGATCATCTCATATGCAAGTAGAGCAACAAATAAAATACTTGCCTATTTGAAGGGATGTCCAGGAAAGGGGATATTGTATTCTAGTCATGGTCATCTAAAGGTAGAGGCCTATTCTGATGCTGACTGGGCAGATTCTATTGATGATAGGCGGTCTACTTATGGCTATTGTACCTTGGTGGGTTGTAATATTGTATCTTGGAGATGTAAGAAGCAATCAGTTGTGGCTCGATCTAGTGCAGAGGCAGAGTATAGAGCTATGGCACATGGAGTCTTAGAATTGTTGTGGCTGAAGAACTTGTTGACAGAAATGGGAATGTGATACTCCAATGATATTATATTATGACAATCAAGTTGCTATAAACATAGTTCACAATCCTGTTCAACATGATCGTACAAAGCATATAGAGGTTAATTGACATTTCATTACAGAACGTTGCCAGTGGAGAGATTTGTTTACCTTTTGTGAGTGTTTGAATACACAATTCAGGGGTATTTTGGTCATTTGGGTTTATCTATTTGAGAGTGAAAGGTCTATTTTATTTATGTGTCCCATCACTTATGAGAGACAATATGGTCTTTCTTGTAACCATATTATTTGAGATAAGTACAAGTGGGTCGGCTAGAGGTGGACTGATTTTTCCTAATCTGGCCGAACCCTTCTCCTTCTTCTTCTTCTTCTTCTTTTTCTTTCTCTTATTCTTCTCTACTTTAACCTAGAATTGTATAGGGATTTTACATGGTATCAGAGCAATAAAACCTAGTTCTCTTTTCACTCTTTCTTCTTTCCTTACTATTTGTCTTCTTCCTGAGTTTGCCGCCAACCATTTCAGCCTTCTTCGATTTTCTGCTAGCCTAAGTGGAAGCTCGACAAGGGACCAAAAAGGAGTAGTTGTTTTGTGGTTTTGGAGGTGAGTATGCCTCCAGTTACTGTGGTGGTGGTCGTTGAGGTCGTGTACTAGATGCCCTCTATTCTGTGATACGAAGAGGGCTGTTTGTGGACAGGTATGAACAATTCTGTTTTTTGCCCAAATAGTGGACTGTAAATGCTGTGTTTTGGTTCAAAATATTTTTTTGTGGAGGTTTGGAGTGACTAGTATGCATATCAGCCTTGTTCTCTGTTTTTATCTCATATGTGTGCTGAAAGTAGGGTGTTTCGACTGCTGAAGTTCACGACAGCAGTGGTGTGGTGGTAGTTGTATTGTGTTGAATGGTGTGTGGATGATTCTGAATAGTTGAAAGTGAACCCTTGTATCTGGTGTGTGAATGGTTCTGCAGTGTGTAGTACAAGTGTTTGATTTAATGACTGAGTGACTTCAGCCCTTGTATTTGGTGTGTGAATGGTTTTGCAGTGTGCAGTACAGGTGTTTGATTTAATGACTGAGTGATTTCAGCTTTTGTGTTTGATGTGCAATGTGTATTTGAAGAAGTTGGTGGTGCTGAAAGTGAGATAAATTTGTGGAAGTGTGCAAGTGTGCTGAATATTTGAAGGTGAATTAGTTAAGATGACATCGTTTGGAGATGGAATGACAATAAAACAGGCGTTATGATTTCTCCAGATTACCTAAATGTTCAAATGACATCTATTAAGTTGAATGGTGAGAATTATGTGCCGTGGGCAAAATCTGTGGAAGTATTTTTAAAGGCCAAGAAAAAGGTAAAACTTGTGAGAGAGGAGAAACCTTCCTCTGATTCTCAGGGGTTTAGTGACTGGGAACAGGAAGATGCACAAATAATGACATGGCTGTGGAATAACATGGAACCAAAAATTAGTGTGAACTTTATGTTCCTAGATACAGCTAAAGAAATCTGGGATCATGCTAAGAAACTGTACTCCAGACAAGACAATACAACTAGGGTGTATCAGTTGTACCAAGAGTACTTTAATCTGAAGCAAGGCAGTTAAAGCTTGGAGGAATACTATGCAAGTCTGAGGAATATCCGAAATGAGCTCAATGTGTATCATCCTCTGACACAGGATGTACAGATTCAACAACAACAGCATGAGCAACTTGATGTGACAAGGTTTCTGGTGGGTTTGAAGGCTGAATATGAGCTTGTCCGAGCACAAATACTAGGGGGTCTGCTCTTCCCTCACTTGAAGAAGTTTTTGCCCGTCTCAGGAGGACATCTATTGAGTCTATAGAGCATTCTTCTCTTTTGTACATATCTGGTTTTGTGGTGACTAGAGGGGGAGGCTATGGAAATAGAGGTGGTGGTGGTCGTGGACTTCCAGGTAATTGTGGTGGTCCCATGTTTAACCGTGCTGGTGGTCGGAGTGGAGGTCGGGACTCAGGGGGAGGTCGTGGTAAAGGAAGAAGTAATGTCCCTAGGAAGTGTACCACTGTGGATTAGAGGGGCACATGGTTAATTTCTACTATGATTTACATGGTCCACCCAACACTTGGGCTAACCATGCTGTGACTAAGGGTAGTGGTACAATTACTGAAAGTCAGCAAACTGACACGATCCCCTCCACATCTACTGGTGCTTCTGGGAAGGAGATGGTGAGTGTACCCCGTGCAGTATATGAGTAGTTCCTTCAGACATCTCAACAGAACACCGCTACCCTTGCCCATTTAGGTATGGCTTGCTTGGCTTCCAAGCCTTCTCCTTGGATCATTGACTCTGGAGCATCGGACCATATGTCTGGGACTCCTAATGTATTCTCTTCTCTTTCTCGGTCCTCCACATCTCAAACAATTACTCTTGCTAATGGTTCTACATCTCCTATCTGTGGTGTTGGTGATGTTGATCTCTCCTCCTTGTCTTTATCATCTGTTTTATATGTTCCCAAGTTCCTTTTTAACCTTATGTTTGTTAGTAGATTAACCAAGTCACTTAATTGTTCCATAACTTTTTATCCCTCTTCTTGTGTGTTTCAGGATCTCAAGACGGGGATGAAGATTGGTGGAGGGCATGAGGTAGGTGGATTGTATTACCTTGATGGTGGTGGCCCTTCAATAGCTTTTCAGTCGTCTCTTACTCCTCTTCAATGGCACTACAGACTTGGTCATCCTTCTCTCAAGGCTCTGAATTTGCTGGTTCCTTCCTTGAGTCATCTTTCATCTTTGGATTGTGAGTCATGTCAGCTTGGGAAACATCATAGAGTCTCTTTTAGTCCAAGAGTTGAGAGTTGTGTCTCGAGTCCTTTTTCTTTAGTTCATTCTGATGTCTGGGGTCTGATCAAAGTGATGTCATACAATGGCTATAAGTATTTTGTAATTTTTGTTGATGACTTTTCAAGGATGACATGGATTTATCTTATGTAAGATCGCAGTGAATTGTTTTCTATTTTTCAAAAAATTTATGCTGAAATACGTACCCAATTTGGTGTTCATATTAAGATTCTTCGCTCCGATAATGCCAAAGAGTATACCTCAATACCATTTCAGCAATACTTAGAGCACCATGGGATAATTCATCAAACTTCTTGTGCCTACACCCCTCAATAGAACGGTGTAGCTAAACGGAAAAGTCGACATCTCCTTGAAACTGCTCGGTCCTTGATGGTTAATATGAATGTTCCAAAACATTTTTGAAGTGATGCCGTCCTCACATCCTATTTTCTCATCAATCGGATGCCCATATCCATCTTTGGAAGTCAATCCCCCTTCTCAGTGTTGTTTCCCACCTTGTCTCTGTTCCCTCTCACCCCAAGAGTCTTTGGATGTGTTTGTTTTGTTCAAAACTTGGGGCCTGGTTTAGACAAGTTAGATGCACGAGCTACTAAGTGTATCTTCCTTGGCTACTCGAGGACTCAGAAAGGGTATAAGTGCTATAACCCTAAATTCTATAAGTCGCTTGTGAGCTCCGATGTCACTTTCTTTGAATCAGTTCCTTTTTTCTCAGATTCTATGGTTTCTTCTCCTTCCTCCGTAGTTCCTCTTCCCGTCCCTGTTGCGGATCCCATTCCTGTGGCTCCCATTCCAATTGCAGATTCACTTCCCATGCCAGTTACTACTGAGAGGCCACCAATCACACAAGTGTATACTCACAAAAGAGTACCGGCCCCTCCTCCAATTCAGCCCTCGTCGACACATCCTGTCATTGCTTCTTCTCCCTAGGTCTTGATCTTTCTATTGCCCTGTGGAAGGGTAAATGCACTTGTATCTCTCATCCTATTTCACACTATGTTTCTGCTGCTCACCTTTCTGCTTCTCATCGCAACTTTATATCATTGCTATCATCTGTTTCCATTCCCAAGACTGTCTAGGAAGCCCTTACCTCCCCAGGGTGGCGGCAAGCCATGGAAGAGTAACTCTCTGCTCTACAACACAATCACACGTGGGAACTCACTGCTCTTCCTCCTGGTAAGCATGTTGTTGAGTGTAAGTGGGTCTACATAGTGAAGTATCTTCCAGATGGCAGTGTGGTGTGTTTGAAGGCCAGGTTAGTGGCCAAGGGCTATTCTCAGCTGTATGGTGTGGACTATATGGAGACATTTTCTCCTATGGCTAAAATTGGTTCAGTTCGGGTGTTGATTTCCTTAGCTGTTATGTATGATTGGCCTCTTTTGCAACTTGACATAAAAAATGTTTTCCTACATGGTGATCTCATTGAAGAAGTGTATATGGAGCAACCCCTAGGGTTTGTTGCTCAGGGGGAGGATGGTCAGGTTTGTAGACTCAAAAAGGCAACTTATGGACTGAAACAATCTCCACGTGCTTGGTTTGGCATGTTCAGTGAAGTAGTGAAAGACTTTGGGATGAAACAATGTCAGGTAGACCATTCGGTGTTCAACCATGATTCAAGAGATGGGAAAATCTTGCTAGTGGTGTATGTGGATGATATTGTCATAACTGAGAGTGACAGTAACGGGATTGACAGGTTGAAGAAATTCCTACAGGACTACTTCAATATGAAAGATTTGGGTAAGCTGAAGTACTTCTTGGGAATAGAAGTTGCAAGGTCAAGGCGTGGAATTAACTTATGTCAAAGAAAATATGTTCTTGACCTACTTAAAGAAATATGATTGTTAGCTGCTAAACCTGCAGAGACTCCTATGGAACTTAATGTCAAGTTGAGTGTTGATGCAGGTGAAGAGTTTGATGATCCTGGAAGATACAGGAGGTTGGTGGGAAAGTTGAATTATCTAACTATTACCCGACCAGATATATCGTTTGCTGTGAGTATGGTGAGTTGGTTTATGCAACATCATCGGGTTCTTCATTGGGAAGCAGTTCTAAGGATTGTTAGGTACCTAAAGGGTGCTCCAGGTCGTGGTTTGCTATACCGAAGTGGAGGGACCTTTGAAATAGTAGGGTATACAGATGCTGATTGGGCTGGTTCTATATCTAACAGGAGATCAATTATAGGGTATTGTACCTTCCTTGGTGGCAATCTTGTAACTTGGAAGAGCAAGAAACAAATAGTGGTGGCAAGGAGTAGTGCAGAAGCTGAGTACAGAGCTATGGCTCATACCACATGTGAACTAGTATGGTTGAAGAACTTGCTACAAGAGATGGGGTTCTTGGTTGACAAACCAATGAGGCTATACTGTGATAACTAGGCTGCTGTTCACATCTCTTCCAACCTAGTCTTCCATGAGAGAACCAAGCATATTGAGGTCGATTGTCACTTTGTGAGAGAGAAAATGATAAGTGGTGTGATAACCACATCTCATGTGAGCTCAGGAAATCAGTGGGTAGATCTCTTTACAAAGGGATTGTCTCGGGGCGGAGTAGATTATATTTGTGGCAAGCTGGGACTATATGAGATATACTTTCAAGCTTGAGGGGGAGTGTCAGAATACACAATTCAGGGGTATTTTGGTCATTTGGGTTTATCTATTTGAGAGTGAAAGGTCTATTTTATTTAAGTTTAAGTTATGTGTCCCATCACTTATGAGAGACAATATGGTCTTTCTTGTAACCATATTATTTGAGATAAATACAAGTGGGTCAGCTAGAGGTGGACTGATTTTTCCTAATCTGGCCGAACTCTTCTTCTCCTTCTTCTTCTTCTTCTTTCTCTTCTTCTCTACTTTAACCTAGAATCGTATAGGGATTTTACAGTGAGGTCTGAAGATTAGTTGGCTGATTGTCTTATTAAAGGTGTCACCCAATCAAAGTGTAAGGGCATTTGTCCTTACTGTTGAAAGTATTGGCTGATTGTCTTATTTGAGATTCTCTTCTTCTCCTTACTGTTGAAAGTGTAAGGGCATTTGTCCTTTTATGTATTTATTTGGGTGCCTATTCAAGGGCCCCTTTGTAATTTTGCTCAGGAGGTTAAATGAAAAGTCTCTTGGTGTGAACAGTAACACACCAAGCATTCTCGACACATCCCTTCTTCTTCTTCTTCTTCTTCTTCTTCTTCTTTCTCATCACTAAAACTTTGAACTAAGATCAAGAAAGAATTTATTACTTAAAAGTGAAAAAATGTAATGGAACAAGAATAGGAAAGAAACCACCACAAAACCCCTATGTTGTGCCAAAGAAGCCTCCTCACACATGTACATCCCATATGGACTGAAAGTTGCCTTTATTAAGGCAGGGCTGAACCCCTATACAACTCCTTCCTACTCCACTTCTAGTCAAAGAATTGCCTAGCTCATTGACTGATCTCTCAATCCAGTTGGACAAGATATTACCTGTGGCCTCTAATGATTTAGATTCTGTGGTACAATACCACTGCGACATGGCAGTCCCCCTCTACCTCTAATAGGGAATGATCTGGGGCATACATTAGATGTAATTCACTTGGAAGTGACAGCTTTTCTCATATAAAATATTACTTCCACAGTTCCACTGGTTCAAAGAGTAACTCTCAAGAACCTCCTCCATGTGGCTTCAGAGTAACCTGCAATGGTAGAGTGCCCCTGTTTTCCCACAACAATATCAAACTTCAGCTTCATTGTTCCATGGGGAAGGGATTCCAAAGCTGACAAGGAATCTCTATAGTAGAATTCTAAGAGATTTGATGAGATATATTTGTGTACTCTTTTCATCTTTCAATTTTCTCTAATATATTCTTGTTGTTGGTCACCTGTTCAAAAAAGTTAAATTGGTTGGAAATGAGTATATTATTACTTGTTGCTTCTAGCTTAGAAAGAGGAGTGACCTGATTGTCTGTTTGTGTCATACTGTTCAGGTTACAGGGGAGGCGGAATATGTTGCTGACTTGCCCTTGCCTCCAAATGGTTTATATGCTGCTTTGGTTTTGAGTAGTAAGCCTCATGCTCGTATACTCTCTATAGATGATTCAGGGACCAAATCTTTACCTGGATTTGAAGGTTTGTTTCTTTCTAAAGATGTACCTGGTGGTAATAATATTGGAGCAGTTATTGATGATGAAGAACTTTTTGCTTCAGAATTTGTAACTTGTGTAGGTCAGGTATGGGATTTCCATATAGTAGCTATGTGATTCTTACTGTTGCTTTAGTTATTTCAGTAGAAGCTTTTGTTTGTTTTGTGCAGGCTATAGGGGTGGTTGTGGCCGATACACATGAAACTGCGAAATTAGCTGCAAGAAATGTCCACATCCAGTATGAAGAACTCCCTGCAATTTTATCCATAAAGGATGCCCTCAAAGCTAATAGTTTCCATCCTAATTGTGAGAAAAACTTAGAAAAAGGGGATGTGGAAGATTGTTTCCAGTCAGGTTCTTGTTACAATATTATAGAGGGAGAGGTTCAAGTAGGAGGTCAGGAGCACTTCTACTTTGAGACACAAAGTACTCTGATTTGGACTATGGATGGTGGCAATGAAGTTCATATGATTTCATCAACACAAGTAGGGTAACATCTTCAAAATTCACATGTAGTTGTTCTCATAGTTTTTCCAATGCACAGGATTTGTTTGCATAAATCTTGAGATATCCTGTCAGTGGTTTATTCCTGTTTTATTTTTTACATAGTAAAACAAAATATTTATTAATAGAAAATAAAAATGGCTAGTACATTTGAGAGAAAGGTGTTAAGGCAACATCTTGATACAACTTGGTTTTATATACACAAAGGTGCAACATTTGAAGCTTAGTGGTCTCCAAACTCTGGTCTATATATCTGATGAAAATCTGGAAGAATGAACGTCCAATCTATAATCAAAGGTGCCAGCTAGCCTGCTGGTAAATTCTCTAGCTGGTTGTAGTGGAGACCTAGGATCGAGTCCTGCCTTCACCCAGGTTGGGGGGGTCTAGGGGTTTGGGGGAGGCTACCCCTATTGTGTAGCCCATTACCAAAAAAAAAAAAAAGAAAAAGCTCCCAATGAATAATCATTTTACCAATATTAGCCACAATTCTTTCATTTCTACAATATTTCTTTTTTAAACAATCTCCTATCTCTCCTTCCAAATTCCCCAATAAAATGCAAAAGGAAAGCAGCTCCAAAAGATTTTGGATTTCATAATTCATACTGCCTGGGATTTTTGGCCATTTGCCAAAATCTCTTCCAGAGTGTTAGGCTGAAAACACCTCAATTTGAAAAGAGATGACTAAAACCTTCATACAAAATCTGTCACCTTGCAAGAAAGAAAAAAGATGTCTTACATTCTCCTCTTCTTTAAGGCACATATAGCAAATACTGTTCATGCCAATTCCTCTATTCTTTAAATGATTTGCTGTCTCAAAATACTGTCCCTCACAACTATCCAAGCAAAAGCCTCTATCCTTGGAGGGATAAAGTTACCCCACATAGCCTTAATACTGTAAGGCTCTATCTAATTTTTAGTAGCACCCAAGGGATTTAACTGTAATCTGCCATTTTTTTTACATTCCTTCCACCAAAGCTCATCTCCTGCTTAACTAGAAACTTTTACCTTCTCTATAACCTTGTCAGCCACATGAAACCCTTTTCCACTTCCTTATCTAGTAAAGGTTACTTAAGCTTTGGACACTATATTGATTGCTCTCCATTCAACTCATAGGATTGATTAATCCAAAATTCCAAATATCATGTGGACTAAGTCTATATAGCCTTGGACAAAGATCATGAAGCTTTCCAACTTCTACCACTCATCTTCTCAAAATCTGATACTTGGTGAACCTCCACTGAAAACCTTGTAAGATTGACACGTCCCTAGGATCCCACTCAAATCTATCTACCTCCCTATATTTACCAAGAATCACCTTTCTTCTCTCTCCTTAATCCAAAGCTCAAACCGTTTTCCTAATAATGCTTTGTTGTAAATTCTCACTTAACTTCGAACCTCAACATTTCTTTGGTATACATAACCTTACCATAATTAACGAAATGAAATTTCTTCCCCTCTTTATTCTAAATAGAAAACTGAATTTATTATGTCCTGAGTCGGTTAAGCAAGCTAAGGCTGTTGTCTATAACCCTGTTCTAGTTAATGGTTTAACGCGACTTGTATTAAACCAAAGTGTAACCCTGTTCTAACATTTAGATTTGTTTTTAGACTAAATATACCTTTCTTGTATATTTCTAAGGGTGCAATTTTTGGGATGGTCCAGTTATGCAAAGATTTTTCTATATTATCTGTTAGACAGTTGTATGCCCTTAGATCCAATCAGAATGATGTACATTATGACATTTATTGTAAATGAATAAAGACTCGTGTGGTGTGTTTCTGTTTCTGTGGTGTGTTTCTGTGTAATACCCTTAAACTGGACACTTATAAGACTCGTGTTAGTTTAGAATGTTTACAGTCGTTGGATAAGCCTGGGGAGATTTATCCTGGCAAGGCTGACACTGGTGTGCTGCCAAATGTTGTGGTCGCCTGTCTCAGCCGCCAGGGTGAGACCCAAGGCGCATGCAGTGTAGGATTAGTTGAATCTTTGAACCGGACCAGATTTCCAGTATTGCCCTGGACCTTAGAGATTGATGGGCAAAACTGGAAAGTTACACCTGACCCCAAGACTCGATTACGATACTGCACTAAGTGTCGGATTGGGCTGTCTTTGATATGCCAATCAGTGAGATCCTTAGTGGGGGTCAAAACCTGGGTATGTTGGGACAGTCCGAGAATTCATCTGAGTGGGTGATCATAGTGACAGGATCAGCCCCTTTGTCGGACAAAGGTAATGATCGGGGATGCACTCTCTCTGATGGAAACCAAACTGCTGGCAGTTGATTTCAATCGTTGAAATTTTGTTTTGCAAAATATATTTATATATTGATATATATATATATATATATATGTATATATATTACAGTTTCTAAATGTTTGCAAAAGGTTTTAATTCCCAGGATCCATGTGAGTAGAGTGCAGCACTGTTCCTTGCAGCCGAGGGAGAGGTCCTCTCTTGTCGGGCAGTGTTTGATCATTATGGGCTGAGAGGTTAAGTGTAAGACCGTTGAGGGTAATACCTGATGGGCTAATCTTGCATCTGCCCACAGTCCCTGGGTGTTACAAGCTGGTTTGGCCCAGGGACCACTTAGGGTAAGTGTTGGGCCCATTAGGAGTCCATTGATGGGCTTCAGGGGGTGCACTGTCCATAACAGTGTATTCGGCCAAGCCTTGTAATTAAGGCTGGGCTGAACGCATGTGGCTGATGTGTAGATCAATGTTTGGGTCCCACGCCATACAAGGAAGCCCAACTGGGCAGCAGTTTGGAAGGCTAAGTGAGCACATACCTTTATTGGGCGTAAAGCCCATTTCGAATTGGGCTGATTTGATCAGTTTAATGAGGGGCGAAATCTGAGATTGGATTAGCATATTTAGAAATCTCCTAATGAGATTAGGAGAGGGCTGATCTAATCTGTAGATAAGGTAAGGGTTTACCCTTATCACTTAAAGGGAATTCTGATCCAAATATGATTTGGATCAGCAACTCCTAATAGGATTAGGAGCTGATCCCTTTAGGGTTATAAAAGGAGGAAGGGGGCGACAACCTTTAGAGATTAACAGAATTTCACATTCTCTTCAGCGTTGAAATCACAGAAGAAAGAATTCAGCACCTCTGCGAAAATTCTTTCTTGCCGCCTCCTTCCTGCCGCCGCCATATCTGCCAGTTCGATCTCCTATTCTTAGTAGGAGTGATCAAGATTGGATCACGATATCAGTTCTTTGTGAAAGGACTGATTGGAAGCTGTGCTCACGTGCCATCCTGCTGATTCTTGCGAAGGATCTGGTTCTTTGGAAGAACACTACTGATTCTGCTCCATCCTGCACTGCGCCATTTTCAGTGGGAGCCGTTTTTGGTTCCTTGGGCGTGAACACCTCCATTGGGAGATACTGCTTCTCCGTATCAGGTATATCCCTCTCCTACTGTTTTGTTCAGATCTGGTTCGATTCATGGTTCAAGAATGATCCTTGAAATATATGATTTTTCTAAAATAGGGAGTGCGATTCCAGTGGGAATGGGAGAAATTTTTGAAATTCGCCCATTCTATTCCGCAAGATTCGGGCGTCCATACGATGGATCTCTCATCCCTTCATTATCATAGTTCATTGCTTCTGTATTTTTTATAGACATGAACTTAGGGAGGTGCTACTGCTAGGCTCACCAGATTCTTTTGAGTACTAGAGGGGGACCTAAATAACTTCTTCATCTTATCCTTTTACATTACCAAATACGGTCAGTCAACTTTCACGACATTCACTCTCTTCGGCCTTCAATTCGACTTCGACTTTGGCTCAAGGGTTATAGCCTTGGGAAAACTGGCAGGTGTCTAGGCTGTCCGACTGGGGTTCTAGCCCAGTCATATCTTCGAAGAAGCTATAGTCTTTGGGTTCTAGCCAATGGTTCTAGGTTGCCTACTAGCAACTAGAGGTTTCGGCAAGGTATTAGCAGGTGATGGTGAAGTGGGGGGAAGCAAGTAAGGGATCGAACTAGAAAGAATGGAGAAGAACAGTTCTGGATTTGAACAAAGGGGTTAGGATCATGGCTCTGATACCAAATGGATGAGAGAGGTAATGAACAGTGTGGTGCGAGGGTGATGAATGGTGATTTGTTCTGTTAATCACTGTTTTTAAATCTGATATTAGAGGACTGATTTACATCTAATTTAAAAAAACAAAAAACTAGTGTATTGAATCAATGGTTAATCGATCGGCTTCAGTTTGGTTTCAGTTGTTGGTTTTCCAATAATTGGTAATCCCTGTTCTGTTTCAAAAGTAGGCCTACAGTTCGATTAACCGAACCATGAGAACCCCTAACATTTGGTAGCAATATATAGGGTTTTGTTAAGAGAGCAAAAAGAAGAAGAGAAGAGAGGGGAGAAGAGAAAATAATGATTGGAGGGGAGAGTGTTTTTTATTCACTCTCAAATTTGAAGTTTATATTTTGAGAGAGAAATTACATAAAATCTCTCATATGGGAACCCAAATACAAAAGGAAGGAAGTTACCAAAAAGGACCTTACCTCATACAATCTTAACAATCCTCCTCAAGTTGAGCATATATGTTAATCATGCCGAACTTGTCTAGGTTCTTAGCAAACTTTGGATGATGAAGGCCTTTAGTGAGACAGTTAGCAAGTTGGTCTTCTGACCTTACAAAAGGTAGGCAAATCTCACCACTAGCTATCCTCTCTCTAGTAAAATGTCTATCCACTTCTATATGTTTTGTATGATCATGTTGAATAGGATTGTGGACAATGCTTATGGAATGGTTCAAACTTTCGCAATGTATCAGCCATATTGGCCGGTACATATCATTTATTTAAGGGCTTGGCACAGGAAACCAGTGATTTAAAAGGCGTGCTTAGGCGCACAGGTGAGGTGCATTTTAGGGTAGGCGCCTCACCCAGGTCCTAGGTGCAGCCTGTTCAGAAGGTGCACACTTGGTGTGCCTAGGTGTGCGCTTGGTGTGCCTTGCGCCTCAGGCCAGGCACTTCGCCTTTGAGAACCCCCTATTTGGTAGTATTGTTCATTCATTCATCCTAATAAAATATATTCTTAAAAAGCAATTAAAACTATAAAATCATTATTTTTTTTTGTGTGAGAACTAAGAATTTAAGACCTAACATGGACTTGTTTGGGCTTGCCTCGAGGGGTGTGGCACAAAGGCAGCTCGTAGAATTAGGAATGTAATATGTTTTACATCACATTATGTACTTGAAGTAATGCAATTTGGAAAAAAAGAGATAGTGGGTTTTATATGCTTGAAAATGTTTTATATATATGATTTTATTCTTAAATCTCTTTTGAATATGCTTTACATGTTATATTTATGTATTTTAATTTTTTGTAATAGGTTATTGGCATTTTTTGATTTTTTGACATTTTTCTTGATTTTTTAGTTTTTTTTTTTTAATTTTTGCACCTTGCTTAAAAAGGCATGCGCCTCACCTTGCACCTTGTGCCTCAGGCACAAATCGACCCCTGCGCTTTTTTTGTGCCTTGTGCTTTTAAAACAATGCAAAATCCTCTGTGTCATGTCTTTTTGTCGTGTTGGTTCCATATTGTGACTGTATCAAGGCGTATTGAGACCGTAGTGGGGTGTATTAATGCCATATTGGGGTGTATCATGCCTGAATTGGGGTAAGTTGGCCAATACAATATGACTTTCTCATAGGCGAAAAACAAATTAAAAATCTTTGAGAAAAAAGGCTTGAACTCCAAAAGCCTTTTTTTCCTCCCAAACTCGCCTAATCATCCCTGCACATTCATGGGTTGCAAGATCTTTATAAAACCCCCCAAAACAATCTCTAGAACTTATGATTTTTGAAGTTTTTTCAACATTTTTCAAAAATTACAAAAATAGGTATTTTTTTTTTCAATTTATTTGATAATATGCCATAATATTGTGTCTTTTTTGTTTTGATGCTTGGAAATGCTTCTATGTACATTGATATATTCTCCTTGTGTTGAAAATCCTATAATGTTTTGTGTTTCAAATAGATTTATGTAATTTTTTGAAGAAAATGCAGAAAAATATAAAATAACAAAGAAAAGAAAATTTTATATTTTTGTGTAAGATGATCATGAAGAATAATTGTGTCATAGATCCATGGATGATCTACCATATCCATAGATCTATTGAAATTTCTTGTAAAATATTCTTTTTTATTTTTTTGTAATTTTTGGAACAAGCATTTATTTTTTTTTTCAATTTTAGTATGAAAAAGGTATTTATTTTTTTGTGAAATATTTTTTAAATATTTTTATAATTTTATAATAGAAAATATTTATTTGTTTTCTAATTTTTAATTCATAGATCTATTGATTTTTCTTGTGAATTATTTATTTTTAATTCTTTGCAATTTTGAGAATAAAAATATTGATTTATATTTCTAATTTTTGATGTGGTCTAACCATAATGTTTACCATGTTGTAAAATTCTATGGATGATTTATCACATCCATAGAGTTAGTTTTTTTACATTTTAATTTTTTTAATTTTTGTTAGAATTTTTTGGAATAAAAAATAAAATAATTGTTTGTATAAGAAGTAAACAATTGTTAAAATTACAGAAAATGTTTTATTGTATAATTATTAGGCTTGTATTTTGTAGTTATAACCTTATTAGGGAATACCCTTATGTTCTCGTATGTTGATTATAATATATTTTTTTCATAAAAATCACAAAGGATGTGACTTTTATGTATATATTAGCTCATTTAGGACTTATATTTAATGTTATTGATGTATTTTTATGATTTATTGATGTATCTATAATGATTCCATGCATATCTTACTTTTTTTGTCTGTATCTATGCGTATCCAAGGTGTATCGTAACATGTCTCTTAAGTTGTCTTTTTGATAAACTTACTGTTTTCAGTAGTTTGGACCTTGGTTTATGGGTGCTTGGTTGTCACAATAGAGTCTCATTGCTTTGTATTGTATCTTTGCATTAGATTGAGCAACAAATGATTGTTTCTTGCTTCTCCATGAAACCATGTTGCCTTCAACTAAGACACAATAAGCTAATCGATTTTCTATCATCAACAAATCCTACCCAGTCTTTATCCGTGTAGGTCTCAAATTTTAGATATCTGTGGTTGGAGTACAACATTTTTAGCATGGTATCCCTTCAAATAGGCCAGGATCCTACTAATAGCTTGCATATGAGAGGTTTTAGGCTCATGCATATATTGGCTAACAACTCCAACTGCATATGATATATCAGGTTTAGTTAAACAGAGATAAAGAAGGCGACCAATCACTCTCTAAAACAACCCCTTTGTCCAGAAGAACATCCCCTTCAGTACTCATGACTCAACTTGTGGTTGGGATCAATTGGAGTTTTTGCAGGCTTGCATCCCAATTTCCTAACTTCATGGAGCAAATCAAGAACATATTTTTTTTTGAGAGATGAAGATTCCCTTCTTGGATCTTGCAACTTCAATTCCAAGAAAGTATGTGAGATCACTGAGATCCTTAATCTCAAATTCAAAAGCAGGAAGGATTTTAATTGAGATTCTTGTGATGTCATCCCTAGTCACATAAATGCCATCAGCATATACTATCAACACAACCGACCATCAAATTTCCTTATGAACAAGGTGCGATCAACCTGAGACTGAGAGAATTTAATCTTAAAAACAACAGTTCTAAACCTATCAAACAAGCTCTAGGAGACTAGTTTGGCCCATAAAAAGACTTCTTCGGACAACAAACTTTCCCTTCATTGTTAGGAAAGCTTACTCCAGGAGGTAAGTCCATATACACTTTATTTATTTATTTATTATTTGGTAAATCTCCATTAAGAAAGACATTCTTCACATCCATATGATATAAAGGCCAAGAAAAGTGGGCAGCAAGAGACAAAATCACACGAGTAGAATTCATCTTAGCAGCTAGAGCATAGGTTTCCAGATGGCCAATGCCATAGGTTTGGGTATATCCTTTGGCTACAAGCTGAGCCTTATACCTCTCAATTGAACTATTGGCCTTGAGTTTAATAGTGTATACCAATTTATACCCAATAGGAACCTTATCCTTGGGACAAGGCACATTCTCCCAGGTTTGGTTCTTTACCAAGGCCTCCATTTCTTGGTTAATAGCTTCCTTCCAATGAGGAGACTACATTGTTTCTGTTACACTGCAAGGAATAGAAATAGAGGAAATGGCAGGAATGTAGACACAATAAAAGAGTGAGAGAGCATTATATGACACATAATAAGTAATGGGATACTTGGTCCATGTTCTCTTTCCCTTTTGGATAGAAATAAGAAGATCTTGGTTAGAATCAATAATAGAAGTACTGGGGAGTTTGGGATTACTTGAGTCTAGAGGATAAGATTGTGTTGGGCATTCAGCTTTAGGAGCCACTCTCTCACTACGCTGAATGGAAACCTCCTCCGGAAGGAATGGTTAAACTGAACTTTGACGGGAGTAGTCAAGGTAATCCAGGGCCTTCAGGCATAGGAGGGGTTTTGAGAAATAATGATAGCAACATATTATCCCTATACTCTGGATCATTGGGTGTTGGTGACTCTACAAGGGCTGAGATATTTGCTACAGTACAAGGAATACAAGTTGCAAACCAACTTGGAGTGGAACACCTTATAGTTGAGGGGGACTCTAAGGTGGTAGTAGGTTGGTTGTCAGATCCAGACACTGTTTTTTGGGGTTATAGGGACCTTCTCAAGAAAGTTAAGTGGCTGACAAGAAACATGACTGTAAGCTTTCAGTGGGTTAGCAGATCAGCAAATGCTATGGCTGATTCCTTGGCTAAACAAGAGGCTTTGAGGGGTGGTTTGTTCTGGTCTACTCTATAAGTGTATTTCTGTTAGGAATGTGTTTATATTCTTTTTCCTAAGGGGAAAACGTCTCGTGCCTTCTCCTAGGATGTCGGTACACCTTTTTCATCTAATTAATAAAATCATCTTTCATTTATCAAAAAAATGTTTTAATAACTTGTCGATGATGACACAAAGCTTAAGGTAAACAAAAAAGCTGTATGGAAAAAAAAGCAAAAGAATCACTTAAATAATATATTTAATAGTCATTAATGTATAACTGCATGTTATGCATATTTGTTGACAATTTTGTGTATTACCATGTATTTTCTTTCAAGTATATGAATTTTCTTCAAATTATCTATGATATTCAGAAAATTCTATATTTTATTGAAATATTCTGCATTTTTCAACAAATTCTATACAAATGTTTATCATAACTATCATTTATCTTAAGTAATTATTAGTAATTTTCATTAATTATTAACTCAAAATTATTTCTATAAGCATTGACTAATAATCATTTCTGTAATTATCACTAATGATAAATAAATAATTAATGATAATTATTTTAGTAATAATTTTCAATGATAATCTCAGTAAATAAATAAATTTATTTTAATAAACTAATTTTTAGAAGTTTGTGTATTTAAAAATTAAGTATAATATTACTGCAGTTAATTTTAAAAATTATTATTGTTAAAATTAAAAAACAACAAATTATTTTGAATTTTCTATTATTGTCTTATTTATTTTTTTCTCTTATTAGTATTTTAGATATTTTTACACATGTTATTTCAGTATTTGAGTTTTAACTGAAACTGTTCTTTTAAATAAGGTTTGGCTTAAAGGGAGGAAGAGAGAGAGAGAGAGAGAGAAAGAGAGAGTTAGGTTCTAGTTGGATCCCTAGATTGGGGAGAATTCCCTTAATTTGTTATTTCCCACCCTATTTAATTTGGCAGAAAATAAAGAGGCAATGATAGCTGATACCTTTGTGATGAGGGACAATGCTATCTATTGGGTTCCATCCTTTAGAAGGGATTTCAATGACTGGGAGATTCAACAGGTAGGAAATATCCTAGCAATGCTTCATTCTTAGGTGTTGAATTTGCAATTCGAGGATTCTTTAGTGTGGAAATGGAAAGTTCTCAGTAAAATCCTTCTACATCTCCATAGTGGGAGGATTTGAAGCCCTCTTCCCTAGCTGAGCCATTTGGGGGATAGTGGCACCCTAAAACGTTAAATTTTTAGTATGGGACCTATGGGTGGCAGCATTAGAGAAGTGCCTTTTCTAAGAGCTATTGGTGAAAAAGGTTACAATTGTAGTGACCTTAGGTGTGAAACTTAAACCACATGGCTACCTCTTCCTTTGAGCAATCCCACTTTGTTGTTTGGAGTATGAATGCATTAGCTTTGGAGAATAATTCTCCGTTCTTCAAGAAACATAAAAGACTCTTTAGCATTGTCAGATCTTATTATCTTATCTCTTATCTCAAATTATGTTTCCACCATATTCATGAAATTTTGAACAACCATAGGAACTTCATCCCAAATTTTCATCAAGTAGAGCCAATGAGCCATGTATGCCGAGTATATTCATCAATGAAAAGAATGAAGTATTTATACCTACTCATGCAAGGAATGGTATATGGTCCCCAAACATCAGCATGGATCAAATGAAAAGTAACGTTGCTTCTTCAATTACTTGCAAAATATGTGGTTTTACATTGTTTGGATAAATGCCAAACTTCACATTGAGGATCCAAGTTAGATGCTAAACAAAACAAATTTGGAAACAAAAATTTTACAGAATTAAAGGACATATGACCAAGATGACAGTGCCACAATTGCAAAGACTCAATTTCTCATTGGAAAATAACTCATCCTGGCTTAGCAATTCATATTTTAAAGATTGATAAAAAAGTTAGATTTCATTGACTTCATGCTTAGTTCCAATCATCTTCCATGTGTTCAAATCTTGAAAAACATAATGTGTAGGAGAAAATGCTATAGAGCAATTGGACTTGGTAAGAGAACTAATAAACAAGTTTTTGTGTAATTGAGGTATATGAAGAACATATCCAAGGGAAAGGTTGTGGGTAAGTTTGACTTCTCCTTGACCCGAGATAGGAGTCTGAGATCCATCTGCAATAGTAATCTTACCCTTCCATCTGGAGTAAAATATGAAGGCATACCTAGTCATATGGGCGTTAGCCCCAGAGTCGACAATTACGTGTAACACTTGTTTTAGCTAATGTACTGGATGGATTACTAGAACTAGATGAGGAGGATGCCCCATTCTTTTCCAAGTGAAATAGGAGACCGCTAAAGTTTATCCGTCATATTGGAGGAGTCACGAGAGGGGTGGACACACCAGAAGATTGATCATTACCAATTGTAACCAAATGAGCATTTCCTTTCTTTCAGTTTTAAACTTTTCAAGTTTCAAGTGAGGATTGAGTTTCCAACATCTTTCTTTTGTATTCCTTGGCTTCTTGCAGTATTCACAGATGACATCTTCAGTCTTCTTAGTAATAAGCAATGTTTTAAAACACAGAAGCGTGAGCATTCCACTACCTATAGGTGTGAGGCGTAGTTCAGAATGTAAGAGGCATAAGCCTCCGGAATACAAAGTGGCGTAATCCTCCTTAAGAGGATAGGGATGAGGAGGGAGGAGGAGGAAGGGGAGGGGGAAGAAGAGGAAGGAGGATTTCCTTTAAGATTATTTTAATAAAAATCTTTTATATTAAGAAGAATTAAGATGTGTAGAACTAGTTGAAAGGGGGTGTCTTGTCGAAGGAGGCTGTATCATTGCTGCCCTTGTACTTTCTTCCCATTGCACAAGAGAGTAAGCAGCAGCTACAGAGACAATACCGACACTAAGAATATGCTGCCTAGTGAAATCAAAACTCTAGATTCGGGATCCTTCCATTCTAGAGCCTTCAAGTGGTCTATCTCTTCCAAAGAGAATGTAGAGAGGAGAAATACATGGTCATTGTTCTTTCCCCCTAATGGATGCTACAAACTTCCGTCCGAAGTTGATATACTTTAACAATATTGTTAATCTGTGAGTAAGTGGTGACAACCCTATCACAAATATCTTTGGCAGTTGAGAGGAAAATGTTGTTACGATCAATGTGAGGTTGCATTGAATAGACCACCAAAACATTACTAGTTACCACTTTGCAAACTTAGGATCATCAATTTTCGGCTTCACATCCTTGCCTATAATGAATTCCAACTTATCTCCCTATGATGGCAAGATTAGCCAATTGGGACCATTCCAAAAAGTTGGTCCCATCAAGTTTTACAATGGTTATCACCACTGGGAGCATTAACATTTCCTAGAAACACATTGGAACTCATCTATACATCGTTTGATGATTCCATACTTTAACTTTCTTGATAGCCAAGGGGAACCCCAACACCCAACCGAAACACAAACAACCCCAAAAAGTGGGTCAAACTTAGTTGGAGGCCAAAATAGGGGCCAAAAAGCTAGCTGGCAACAAAATAGAGGGATAAAAAGCTCTCAAAAATATTTTAGGGTTCAAAATACGGGATTACTTCTCGTCATTCCCAAGATATAAAACGACCTAAGAGAATCAGGTTTTGTAGAATAAGAACCTATCAAACAAGAGAAACAAGCCTAAACCAGATCTAGAATTTCTGCAATTTTCCACTTGGAAAATCCACAATAAATCATAGAGGCATCCAATAGAAATGAGACATATACCAAAAATTCATATAAAATCAGAAAAAATCGAACCATATAAATTTTAGGGATTGCTGCCATCACCTGTATGGACTGCTAATGTCATCCGATGGTGGTCTGACATCAGCAGTTCATCCTTCGAGCAAAGATCAACATAAGATGGTTTTCCCAATAACTTTTTGTTTTTTTGATACCAAGTTGCAATATCTAGGATTTTGTTGGGAGAGCAGAAAGAAGAGAAGATAAGAGAAGATAAGAGAAGAAGAGAAAGCAACGAATGGAGGAGAGTGTTTTTTGTTCACTCTCTCAAACATGAAATTTATATTATGACAGAGAAATTACATGAAAGCCCTGATATGGGTGCCCAAATACAAAAGGCATGAAATGACCAAAAAGGACCTTGCCTCATACAAGCTCAACACATTTGTACAGTGATGTGCAGTATTTAAATTCTTACTGCATGCTTGCTAAATTTTCTGCATATGAATTCCTCTTATTGCTGATGATACGAGTGATGAATCCTTGCATTCATGGGATTTCTGTTCAGGTGATTGACTATGTTCATAGAAGTCTTCGTGTTTATTAGTCATGATCATCTGTTTGTTAACTATACCATCTCAATTTTCCTTGAATTTACTGTTCTTTCCTGAACTTTTCTTTTCATGTTTTTTATCTTTTTACATGCAGGCCCCTCAAAAGCATCAGAAATATGTGTCTCATGTTCTTGGTCTTCCACAGTCAAAAGTTGTTTGCAAGACAAAGCGAATAGGTGGTGGATTTGGAGGAAAGGAAACAAGGTCAGCCTTTATTGCTGCTGCAGCTTCTGTGCCGTCATATCTTCTAAATCGACCTGTAAAGATCACATTAGACAGAGATGTAGACATGATGATAACTGGGCAACGGCATAGCTTTCTTGGAAAGTACAAGGTACTATTTGTCTTGATGTATCCAAATTGTGGTACAGGATTTATTTGTAATATTTCCGATAAATATGGCGTGGAATTTCCAGCTCCTATTTTTGTGCTATCTTATCCCTGCAACTACTTAATGTTTAATATATTTTAAATGTCTTTTTTCCCAACTTATCAAAAGAAAGTCTTTCTTTCCCATCCTGAGAAATAGATGGCTAACTTACCAATCTATTTCCTTTTCAGCTTTCATATACTGGTAAATGTGGCAACTGGCATGGAAACTAGAGAAGTACATGAGGGATTTCTTATAGGAATTGGGGGAGAAGAAGGACCATTTGGTGAAGTGGGACTTGGTTTGTATGTCTAGGGAACAAGGCAATTTGAGGATTAGAAATTTTATTCTTAGGAATATAACTTTGCTTGGTAAGAGGTTGTGGTACCTACCACTAAAAAGGGATAGATTATGGCACAAAGTTATTCTGAGTATTCATAGTGGACAAAGTTAGGATATAAAGGTGGCTTCTCACTCTCCTTGAAATTCTCACTGGAAATCTATACAAGGTGCTGTCTTCTTTCATGAGCTTTGTCAGGTATATTGTGGGTTTGTAAATAGAGTTCTTTTTAGGGAAAATCTTTTTTAGGTTAATTCCCTCCCCTCTCAAGGAACAATTCTCATTGCTTTATTCTCTTTCTACTTACAGGAACGATTCCTTTTCTAAATTCTGGTCTGCTTTTTTCTTTGTTTTTTTTTTCTAGGTTGGATTGGGATTTTGGGTTTAGAAGCGGTCTAAGAGAAAGGAAATGTGAATTTGACCTCTTGACCAAACTTGGTACTGTATTCTTGGACACACACACTAATGACAATAGAATTTGGTTAGTCTCTCTAACAAGGTTCTTCTATTGTGCTTCCTTCTTTAGCATCTTAATTCAACCAAATGTTTTGGGGGATGATTTCTGAATGAAAGAAATTTGTAGTAGACCTATTGTAGGATTAAGGCCTTTCGTTGGGAGGTAGACTTTGGCAAGATTAACAACTGTGATGTTCTCCAAAGGAGAAGGCCTGACAAGTGCCTTTCTCCTCATATTTGCTTTTTTTGTACAGCAAGCAATGAGATTATTCCCAACTTGCTTGGATGTGATTTTGTTATATTTTTGGTTACAAGTGGGATGCACCTCAAGATGTGGCTAGCTTTTTTAGTCCAAGCTTCCTAAGATTGCCTAAAAAGAGAGGTAGAATCATATGGATGGCAACTAGAATAGTAGTTATTTGGGCTATATGGAGTACAGAAGAAAGGATAAGGAAATGATCAAATCTATAAAGGAGATGGTACACAATATAAAAGTAAAGGTTGCACATTGGGTAAAAATTATGGAGGCCTTTAGAAGTTTCTCGGTGGATGATATAGCAAGAGCATGGAGATAAGTGGTAAATTGTTCTTCTGTGAATGGTAAGGCTGTCATGGAGCGGAAACCACTAGTAAATAATAGAGGAAGTTGAATTTTGATGGGAGTTAGGCAATCCAGGCTTGACAGGAATTGGGAGATTATTTAGGGACGCATAAGGTATCATTGTGGCAATATATCCAGGTCCCATAGTGTTGGAGATTCCTTAAAATCTGAAGTAATGGTGTTGCTACATGGGCCAAAGACCCAGAGATAGGTAAGAAACTTGGGTTTCAACAGGGGCACAGGGCATTCTAAATTAGTCATTTGTTGGCTAAGTAGCAATATTTTGGATGCTTACATTTACAAGCAAACACTAATGGAAATTGATAAATTAGCTAAGGAAGTGGGAGCTGTATTTAGATGGATTAGGAAGATTGCAATGGAATGACATATTCTTTAGCCAAGCAAGGAATTCATATGGATTTTTTTGGATTGAGTTGTAATCGAGATGTGTCTATGATTTTTCATTTTTCTAAATTATTGAAAATTTATGTTATTGATAAAAAAGAAAAAAAGAAAGTAGATCTTATATACTAAGTGCACACCATATATTTAGCACTACTTTTCTAGTACCAACAGTTTCTCTACTTTGTTAAAATGCTAACAATAGTATATAACTTGTACATGAATAATAGATTTAATCTTCATGTGCTGGTAAGCCATTGTTGGTCATGCCACAGATCCTATACTGTACAGGTGCCCTTGTTGTATACTTGTATTGTGCTTTGTTAGTATTTTCACCCTTGATTGTAGTTGAAAAACAGTCCTAGAAGTATGGGACTGTGCAAGAAAACCAGAAAAACTAACAAGAGAAGATTAGAGAAGAAGAAAGAGAGAGAGAGAGCTGTGGCAAGAAGAGTTAGAGGATGAGGAGTTTGAACTAATCCTCCCTCTAACACTCTAATACTCTTTTATTAAGTTAATCTTTGAGTAATTACAAGAGAGGTCCTTAGTTGGACAAGAAATTACAAAAAAAGGAACATAGAAGAGTATGGGCCCAGAATAAGGCCCATTACAGAGAAGAACATAAAGATAATATAAGGTAATAGCCTATGGGCCATTCGGCCCATCTTCTCTACACTCCCCCTCAAGCTGAGCATAGATGTTAATCATGCCCAGCTTGCCAGTGTCATGCTGAAGCCTTGCCTTGGGAAGACCTTTGGTGAGGAAATCTGCCAATTGTCCTTCAGAGTTAATGAATGGAAGACACACTTCACTTGAAGAGACTCTTTCTCGAATAAAGTGTCTATCAACCTCAATATGTTTAGTTCTATCATGTTGTACGGGGTTGTGGGCAATGTTGATGGCAGCCTGATTATCACAGTACAACATCATTGGCTTGTCATAATCAATCCCGAGTTCTTCCATCAATGACCTTAGCCACAACAGTTCAGAGACTCCATGTGCCATGGCCTTGTATTCTGCTTCTGTTGAGGATCGGGCCACAACTGATTGTTTCTTTCTCCTCCAAGAGACAACATTACCAGCCACCAAACTACAATACCCTGAAGTGGATCTTCTGTCATCAATATTTCCAGCCCAGTCAGCATCAGTATAGGCTTCGAGTTTCAGATGTCCATGCTTGGTAAACAGAATCCCTTTTCCCGGAGAGCCTTTCAAATAACACAGAACTCGTTTTGCAGCTGCCATATGAGTATCTCTAGGTGCATGCATCTACTGGCTAATACAACTAACAGCATATGCAATATCTGGTCGAGTCATGCACAAGTACAAAAGCTTCCCAAGAAGTCTCTGAAAAACCCCTTTGTCTTCTAGCAATGTCCCATCTGAAGCAGACAGTTTGTGACTCGTATCAATAGGAGTTGCAGCTGGTCTAGCACCCATCTTCCCAGTTTCAGAGAGCAAGTCAAGGACATACTTCCTTTGGGAGATAAGAATCCCATTCTTGGATCTAGCAACTTCTATGCCAAGGAAGTATCTCAATTCCCCTAGATCCTTAATCTCAAATTCTGTACGAAGGAAAGACTTAAGAGCATGAATTCCTGAGGCATCATTACTAGTCACAACAATGTCATCAACATACACAATGAGATAGACTGCCAGGGATTCACTTCTCTTCACAAAAAGAGTATGATCTGACTGTGTCTGAGTGTAGCCAAATTTAACAAGTGCTGTTCTAAATTTCTCAAACCATGCTCTAGGAGACTGTTTGAGGGCATAAAGAGATTTCTTCAATTTGCATACCTTTCCTTGCATCTCATTTCCATACATTCCTGGAGGGAGAGACATATAGACTTCCTCATGTAAGTCACCATTCAGAAATGCATTCTTTACATCCAACTGATAAAGGGGCCAATCAAAGTGAGCTGCTAAAGATAAGAGAACTCTCATAGATGTCATCTTCGCAACAGGAGCAAAGGTCTCCAAGTAATCAATCCCATACGTTTGTGTGTACCCTTTGGCAACCAGTCTGGCCTTATACCTCTCAATAGTCCCATCAACCCAGTATTTAATGGTAAAGACCCACTTGCAACCAACGTGATCCTTCCCTTCAGGCAAATCCACCACTTCCCAAGTATCATTTTTGTGTAGGGCATCCATCTCAGATTGCATGGCATCTCTCCATTCTGGAATCTCAAGAGCTTCTGACACAGATCTAGGAATAGGGTTAGAAGCAACTGAAGAGAGATAGGCAAAGTATGAAGGAGAAAGTAGGTCATAAGAAAGGTGTTTGGAAATGCAGTGTGCAGTGCACTTCCGTTTTCCTTTCCTGACAGCAATAGGAACATCAAGATCCAGGAAAGATGGTTCCAAAGAGGTTAAACCAACACCTGTTGTCTCATCTGCGATTGGAAGTGTATGAGGCTCATTTGCTGTAAGAGAAACAACCTGCTCATTCCTGGACCTTTGCCTTTGATACACCTTGGGATTGTGGGTAAGATGAGGAGGTAAAGAGATAGGAGTACTAGGACAAGAAGAATGAAGTGACTGGTCCTCCCTTGATTCATTTTGTGAGGACACAGGCCCATCAAGAGACTCAACTGGGACAGGGAGAGGAAGAGCAAACACTTGTGACAAACTCTCCCCCTGTTGACAATGTCCTTCCTGAGAGGACCCATAAAAAGGGGAAAGTTCATCAAAGGTAACATCCATGGAGACATATCGAGTGCCAGTCTTTGGATCAAAACAACAGTAACCCTTTTGTGTGGGGGAATAACCAAGGAAGATGCATTTGTGGGCTTTTGGTTCAAACTTATGTCTTTGGACACTTGGAATGTGAACATAACAGGTGCAGCCAAACACACGGAGAGGAATCAGGAAGAGATCCTTGTCTGGATGAAGAAGACTGAAGGGGGATTTAAACCCTAGAACCCTGGATGGCATACGGTTTATGAGATAGGTAGCAGTGAGAACAACATCACCCCAAAATCTTGTGGGAACATGTGAGGCAAACAAAAGGCTCCTTGCAACTTCAACAATATGCCTATTTTTTCTTTCAGCAACTCCATTCTATTCAGGGGTTCTAACACAGGAACTTTGATGAACAACTCCCATATCAGAGAGATACAAGGATAAACTCTTCTCAAAATACTCTTTTGCATTGTCAGAAATTGCCTGACAAGTCTTGGAACTTCTTCACGAGATTTCATTAGGTATATCCAAGTGAATCTAGAAAAGTCATCAATAAACATGATGAAATATCTGTAGCCCCCCATAGAAGATAAGTGGTAAGGCCCTCACACATCAGAGTGCACAATATTAAAAAGAGAAAAGGATCTTTTATTGCCCAAAGGGTAACTGTTTCTACAATGCTTTGATAACTGACAAGACTCACAATTAAGACTGGACACACTGACTCCCTTAAACAGTTCAGGAAATAGATGACTTAAAGCAGAAAAAGACAAATGACCCAAACGACAATGACTCAACATGATTCGACTGACAGACTCTGACAAGGTAGATCCAAAAGCAACATTCTTAGGATGATCAATGCATTGTCCAGGAGTGTCAAGCAGGTATATTCCATTCGCTTCATGGCCACTCCCAATCACCTTCCGAGACTCCAGGTCCTGAAAAACACAATGAGAAGGAAAAAATGTTACACAACAATTCAATGATTTGGTTAAGCTACTTACAGATAACAAATTAGTATTCAATCTAGGCACATGAAGGGTGGAGGATAGGAGTAAGGAGTCCGTAGCCTTGACAGTTCCCTTGCCAGAAATAGAGGCAGGAGAGCCATTAGCTAAGGTGATTTTGTCACGACCAGGAAGCAAATCATATGAAACAAACAAAGTGGAAAGATTGGTCATGTGATCAGAAGCACCTGAGTCTATGATCCAAGGGATCTTAGGATTACCTGAGGTGGTTGCATGGTTAGCAAAAGCCCTTATACTTGAGTGAGCAAATGCAGTGGTGCCTGAATTTTCTGAAGGGTTGGATGATGAGGTCACTCCTTCAAGATGGCTGATCATCTTTCCAAACTTTTCATACTCAGCCTTCATGGCTGCCAATTGTGCACAGGCAGACTCAATTTCAGCATCTGTACCCGCGGCTGCATTTGCACCCCCTGTCTTCCTACCATCATTTTTCTTCTGAAATCGAGCAGGAACAAGTCCAGGATGTAATTTCCAGCACTTGTCCTTGGTGTGCTTTGGCTTCTTGCAATATTCACAGACAACCTCTTTCTTTCCAGTGCCACAGGGAGCACCTATAACTCCTTTGGGTTTAACCCCCATATTTGCAAATGCATTAGTGCCAACTCCTTGTACCTGTACCTGTCTTCTGCTTTCTTCACTACTGACTAAAGCATATGCTTGTGATAGTGAGACACTTTCCTTGGATAGAATATTTTGTTTTGTGATGTCATATTCAGGGTTTAGCCTAGTTAGGAATTCAAAAACCCTGTTCCTTTCAACTAATTTCCGGTAGGTCTCTGCATCATTGGGAGTATCCCATGTCACTGCCTCTATTAGATCAATTTCTTGCCACAGAGACTTCAAGGTGGAGAAATATGCTGCAAGGGATTTCTCCCCCTGTCTCAGATTCTTCACATCACTCCTTAGTTTATAGGCTCAAGCAACATTCAATTTCTGGGAGTACGTTTCTGCAACACTATCCCAGATTTCCTTAGCCGAATTCATCCAGAGATAATGCTGACTAATTTGTGGCTGCATTGAATTCACAAGCCACCCAATCACTGTGTAATTCTCTTGCACCCATTTCTCATAAGAGGGATCATCCACTGGGGGAGCTTTCTTGCTCCCAGAGATAGACCTCCACTTTCCTCTACTGCAAATATGAATTTTTACGGATTGTGACCAGGCCAATTAATTGGTTCCATCCAGTTTAACTGTAGTTACAGCCAACAAGGAATCGGTTGTAGTTCCCAAAGTATGTCCATATTCAGCAGTACTCTTGTTCTCAATTTCTGATAAGTCCATTATGTAACAACTTCAATTAGGGTTTCGGCAAGCCACCAATAGTATACTGATTTTAAAGAACTCAGATTGAGTTGAATCAACAACGAACACAACAACTCACAAACTCAGTTTAGGCCTTACAGCCGTGAGAACCAAGTTCGGTGGCAACACTTTCAAGAAGAAGAAGGCCTGATTCAGCCTTCAAGGAACAATCAGCCGACCTCCAAACACTTTGTATTCTTAGTTCCCAACTGTAGAGAAGATGGGCCGAATGGCCCATAGGTTGTTTAGTCTTTCTTGTTATTTATGTTTATTTTCTGTAATGGGCCTTATTCTGGGCCCATCCTGTCTATATTAAGTTCTATGTAAATTCTTGCCCAACTAGGGGTCTCCTTGTAATTATTCAAATATATCTTAATAAAAGAGTGTTAGGGTGCTGAGAGAGGAAATTTTCGAAACTCTCATTCTCAGACCCTCATTGCTGAACTCTCAAGCTGTCCTCTCTTCAGTTTTCTTCACCAACAATATTTTCCCAAAGAGAACAAAAAATATAATCGACAGTACTTAAGAGGCCTTTTTACAAACACTATGTATGCAGCAGTCAACACTTCACTGTTAACTAGCAGGAATCACTTCAAGAACACTCCGTATAGGTCCAAGAAGTAGCTGAACAAAAGTAGAGACTCGTACCACTGAGCCCAAACAAGTGTCGGCCACTTGGCAGACCAATAAGATAAGAAAATAACCCAGAAATCTCTGAGTAAAAATAGTCCAGCAACAGCCGAACAGTAGAGCAGATATAGAGGAGTTTCGAGTACTTTAATAGCTCCCCAAATCAGAAAAATAACCCAGCAACAACTCAGCAATAACTGAAGCAACTTACAGTCGTATGAATCTCTGATTTGAGCTTCAAATCAGGCCGAACAATCTATCTCTCTGATTCTTCCTTGTCACCGAACTAGTCTCCAAGCGAATAGAGTCTTGGGCACCCTTCAATGACCTCAAAGAGTCAGGCAAGTGAGTCTAAACTTCCAGCCCTAAAACACCCTCATGCAGTCGGCTGGACTACAACCACATGAGAGCCACGCCAAGCTCAGTCCCGCTTTGATACCAAGTTGAAAAACAGTCCTAGAAGTATGGGACTGTGCAAGAAAACCAGAAAAACTAACAAGAGAAGATTAGAGAAGAAGAGAGAGAGAGAGAGCTGCGGCAAGGAGAGTTAGAGGATGAGGAGTTCGAACTAATCCTCCCTCTAACACTCTAATACTCTTTTATTAAGTTAATCTTTGAGTAATTTACAAGAGAGGTCCTTAGTTGGACAAGAAATTACAAAAAAAGGAACATAGAAGAGTATGGGCCCAGAATAAGGCCCATTACAAAGAAGAACATAAAGATAATATAAAGTAACAGCCTATGGGCCATTCGGCCCATCTTCTCTACAATTGTTTTTTGAAGATTCCAGGCAATATATGAACCTACAAATATAGATTTGATACATGGACCTACAAATATGTATATTCATAACGTAGGGTGCAAACTCTCATGGGTTTTCTATCATAAACCTGATAAGGTTACCACTCTATTTCAAGAATCAAGAATAGGCTGATATCCGATCTTTTGATATTTGTTTGACCTTTTTAAGGAACCCACATCATTCTTAAGGGTGCAAGCCTGATTTTTTAGCATTTAGGGTGTTGGAAGTTATGAACACGATATGTGTACATTCTGAATGAGTGAGTGCCCTACAGGTGTTGATTAAGAGAATTTATAAATTTTACCATATTGTCTTATGCGTAAAGTTGAAGTTGAATTGCTGCTTCTAATGTCTTTGATTATATAATGTTTGTCTTTTGGGGTGAAATTTATATTTAGTGTCTCAACTTGTTGGATCAGAAATGTTCTCGATGCTTCTTTACTGAAGGATGTTAAATTCAGTAAGTTATAGATGAAACTCTAATTACTTGTTTCAGGTTGGATTCACAACTGAAGGCAAGATTTTGGCATTGGATCTTGAAATTTATAACAATGCTGGAAACTCATTGGACCTATCTCTGGCAGTTCTTGAGCGTGCCATGTTCCATTCAGATAATGTATATGACATACCAAATGTCAGGATTAAGGGAAATGTCTGTTTTACTAATTTCCCAAGCCATACAGCTTTTAGGGGATTTGGTGGTCCACAAGGTATGCTTATTGCAGAAAATTGGATCCAACGAATAGCCATGAAACTTAAGAAGAGTGCTGAAGAGATAAGGGTAACTGTCCTCTAATTGCAATTCTTTATGATGTGCCAACTTTTTTTCTTGTTCTCATCATCTTTTCTTAATTCATTCAAAAATGAATATTTCAGGAAATTAATTTTCAACATGAAGGATATATATTGCATTATGGTCAAAAACTTCAGCATTGTACCCTAACCTCACTTTGGAATGAATTGAATTCATCTTGTAACATTTCAAAGGCTTGTAAGGAAGTTGACCTCTTTAATTTGCACAACCGTTGGAAGAAGCGTGGAATTTCTATGGTTCCAACTAAATTTGGGATCTCCTTTACAACGAAGTTCATGAATCAGGTAATGCTTAGATGAAGCTATGTAGCAAATCATCTTATCATGGTGGTTTTTGCTGCATTATTGGACAGTAATTGTCAAACTAGCTATTTGCCTTCTGAGATTATCATGTACTAATTTGTAAGCTTTCCTTAAATTTGTTTTTCTCAACAAGTGTAGGCTGGTGCTCTTGTGCAAGTCTATACTGATGGAACCATTTTAGTGACACATGGGGGTGTTGAGATGGGTCAAGGTTTACACACCAAGGTTGCACAGGTTGCTGCTTCATCATTTGGTGTTCCTCTCAATTCTGTATTTATCTCAGAGACAAGCACTGACAAGGTAAATATCTGATCTCAGTCTGTTCCTTTATATGATTGAACTTATGGTTGATGTCATGATCTTAATACTGAATACCATAAATTGCTGTTTATGCCACAAAATTGGCTGGTAAGGTTATATTTCTATGAGTATTTGCACTTTGTTGAAGATCTAAAGTTGAAATTCACATTGTGTTGTTTTTTGACCAGCAAAGAAAGATTTATTTTATTAACGAGTCAGGAATAAGTACCGAATTACAATACAACCAATATATCAACAAAACCACAAAAGTTACAATAGTCCCCAAAACAACTACTGCCTATGGATCCCCTGCTTGTATAGTGAGTTGGCCATCCATTTGCAGTCCTGATCCAAGTGAAAGAAGTATTGAGTTCCCTTGCCAGGCTTTCTAATTTCTCTCAGGGTATTTCTATAAATCCAGGGAACATTACACCTTGTGGTAATGCAAGAGATAACCCGTTTTCACTCCCCTTCAACCTCCAAATTTTGAAGGTTTTCTTGCTCAGCTTGTTTTAGACCTTGTAACAGCACTAGCAGCTCAGCCTTTATTAAGTCTCCTACCCCTAAAGGTCCTGAGTACATTGCCAACACTTTATTAAGTCTCCTACCCCTTGTAACAGCACTTTTGTCCTTATAGATTCCACAATTTCTTCCTTTGACCTATGCTTCTCATTGAAGATCCTTGCATTTCTTCCTCCCAAACAGTCCACACCACTGCCACCATAATTGTTTTCCACATAACTCTTCTTTGCATTGACTGCCTTAGGAAGTTTGGGTTGAAGAGATTCACTACATCCTAAGGAGCAATCCACTTGCAACCAAAGAGAGAACAAAAAGATTCCTAAAAGAGCACAACAGGACAATAAAGCAGTAAACGTGGTAGGGATTCACCATTTGCAAAGCAAAGAAACACACACACACACACACACACACACACACACACACACACACAAGGGAGAGGCATTTATTTGGCCTCCTCTTTTGAAGCATCTCATAGGTATTCACCTTTCCAAGAAAAACTTCCCAACACAATGCTTGAACTTTTGGTGGAATGAACGAAATGCAAATAGTTAAAATAATATGGTCATAGATCTTAGGTTGTAACCAGTGTTTTAAAAGGCATGGGAGGCGAGGTGCTCCCAAAATGCCTGAGGCGTATGCTAGAGGCACTGACACCTTTGAGGCGTACGCCTCATGCACTTTTTTCATGAGGCGTGCTAGAGGGGTACGCCTCATGTGCCTCATGCACACCTCATATAAAAAGACTGAAAAAAAGAAAAAAAGGAAAAAAGAAAAGGAAAGGAAAAGAAAAGAAAGGGAAGGGGCAAGAAAAAGAAAAAAAGAAAAGAAAAAAAAAGGGAAAAGGAAATGGTGTCTAGATGACCTTTCTGAAGCTCAATGGTGTGAATTACATACCCTTTCCAAAATTTGTGGAAATGAACTCAACTGGCATTGGAGAAATTAAAGTATATTAAGGATGGTAAACCAGATTCAGGCTATACTAGATATTGTAATCTGAAGTGCTATACTCGAAGTAGCAAGAAAGAAAAGAGAATGACAGAAAAGAATAGAATGTCGAACTGTACTAGCCAGTCGACCAGTTCTTTATTTATAGATGAATATAGTACAAGGTACAAGAAATTACTGGGATGCCCCTGATTAGTGATGGGACACCCAAATGACTTAAATCATTAAACAGGATTAGGCCCATTAACACAAGCCCAGTTACAAGATAAGTTAAACATAAGAATGGGCTAATAAGAACACTTATCAGCCGAACATAACTCTAACATTCTAACACTCCCCCTCAAGCTAAGCATAGATATCAATCATGTTTAGCTTGCCAAGTATGTCCCAGAACTTCGTTGATGCCAGCCCTTTAGTTAATACATCTGCAATCTGCATCTCTGATGGAGTATAAGGCACACAGAGTTCTCCTGAAATAATTCTCTCTTTGACAAAGTGTCGATCAATTTCAATATGTTTTGTCCTATCATGCTGCACAGGATTGTTGGCAATGTTGATAGCAGCTTTATTATCACAGTACAGCTTGAGAGGACTATCTGTCTTGATACCAAGCTCATTAAGGAGAGTCCTGAGCCATAAGAGTTCAGCAACCCCGTGTGCCATAGTTCGGTATTCTGCTTCTGCACTTGATCTAGCCACAACATTCTGCTTCTTACTGCGCCATGTGACTAGGTTTCCTCCCAAGAATGTACAGTAACCTAAGGTTGATTTTCTGTCTCCAACAGACCCAGCCCAATCAGCATCAGTGTAGGCTTCAATTTCAAGTCTGCTGTTTTTTCTGAATAAAATTCCTTTCCCTGGGCAAGTCTTCAAGTATCTGAGGATTCTTTCCACTGCTCTCATATGAGGGGTCTTTGGTGAGTGCATGAATTGACTGACAACATGTACTGCATAGGCAATGTCTGGCCGAGTAAGGGATAAGTATATCAGTTTTCCTACCAATTTTTGGTACCTTTCCTTATCACAGTATTCCTCACCCATTGATTCTTGTAATCCATGGCTTGGTTCTATTGGAGTGTCTGCTGGCCTGCACCCCATCATGCCTGTTTCCTCTAGGAGATCTAGCACATACTTTCTTTGACATATGTAGATTCCTTCTCTTGATCTAGCAACTTCAATTCCAAGAAAGTATCTCAGATTTCCCAGGTCTTTGATCTCAAATTCTGAAGCTAAGAACTCCTTCAGCCTCTTCATCTCTCTCACATCATTTCTAGTAATCACCATATCATCCACATACACAATGAGTGCTGTAAGTTTGTCATCTTGTCTCCTTGTAAACAATGTATGATCTGCACTGCTCTGAGTGTACCCTACTTTCTTCATGGCCAAACAAAGTCTCTCAAACCATGCCCGGGGAGATTGCTTCAAACCATATAATACTTTCCTTAGTTTACATACCTTCTTTCCAACATCATATCCAGGTGGGGGTTCCATGAACACCTCTTCATGAAGATCACCATTTAGGAAGGCATTCTTCACATCCAGCTGATGAAGTTCCCAAGAGAATTTTGCTGCTAGTGACAGTAGAACCCTGATTGTGTTGAGCTTTGCTACTGGGGCAAAGGTTTCCTTGTAGTCAATTCCTTCCTTTTGTGTAAACCCCTTTGCCACGAGTCTGGCCTTGTACCTCTCAACTGACCCATCTTCCCTGTGCTTTACTGTGAATACCCACTTGCACCCAACAGTGCCTTTCCCTTCTGGCAGGTCCACCAATTCCCATGTCCTTGCTTTCATTAGGGCTTTCATCTCCTCATTCATGGCTTCGTTCCACCTTGGATCAGATGCCGCCTCTGAATACCTGGAAGGGACACATACAGAGGAAAGAGCAGACACAAAGGAATGATAGGCAGGGGATAAGTGTGAGTAAAAAACATAATCGGCTATGGGATGCCGAGTGGTACAAGAACGAACAGGCTTACGGAGAGCAATAGGAAGATCCAAATCTGAATTGAGTGAATCAGAATTACTTTGGATTGCAGAGACAGATTGATCTGAGTTCAACTGGTTGCAATCATGAGGTTGAGGGGCCTTCTTTCTTCTACTGTATGTAAGTATCTCTTTCTCTTGTTTACTGGAACCTTCAGAAGTATCAGCCGAATCTGGAGAAGCAACTGGCACAGTGGAAGTCTCACTAGGTTGACCCGGAATGTTATAGCTAGTAGTAGTGGAAGGTGCTGAAATGGGAACAAAAAAGAAGGGAGAATGAGAATCCTCTTCCAACCCACTACTCTCCCCCTGAAGAGGATTTTGAGAAGACCCGAAATAGGATTGAGACTCAAAAAAGGCTACATCCCTGGTGACATATTTTTTCTTGGAGACAGGATCATAACACTTATACCCCTTCTGCGTAGGAGAGTACCCCAAAAATATTCCCTTTGTAGCCTTAGGATCCAGCTTGGTCTTCTTTGGATCTTTCACATGTATGAAGCATGTACAACCAAAAACCCGCGGGGGAAGAGGAAATTCTGGAAGAGTGGGACACAAAACAGAGAAAGGGGTCTTCATACCCAGTACCTTAGATGGCATCCGATTTATCAGGTATGATGCAGTGAGAACAGCTTGAGACCAATATTGCTTGGGCACATTGTGCTGGAAAAGAAGGGCTCGAGCTGTCTCCAATAGATGTCTGTTCTTGCGCTCAGCGACCCCATTTTGCTGAGGGGTGTAAGCACACGATGATTGATGTAACATGCCTGCATCTTCCATGAATGAGTTCAGGGATCTTTCAAAGTATTCAGCTGCATTGTCTGAACGGAATTGCTTGATCTTTTTATCAAATTGTGTTTCAACCATCTTGCAAAACATCATAGTTATCCGGGGAACTTCTTCACGTCCTTTCAACAGATAAATCCAAGTGCACCGAGAATAATGGTCAATAAAACTGATGAAGTAACGGAAGCCATCAATGGAAACAATGGGTGAAGGACCCCAAACATCAGAATGAATCAAGTCAAAAGGGACTTGAATTTCATTACTAGAAATTGGATACATTGATCTACATTGTTTTGACATTTGACACACATCACAAATTAAACTTTGACTCGAAATGCCCTTACATAATTCGGGAAACAACATTGCTAAGGAAGAAAAGGACAAATGACCTAGCCTAGCATGCCACAAGTGCAGCCTAGCTATTGACTCCACACTCTCCGGACTAGTAGTAGAAGCTTGCATGGCTGAGCTGACATCTTCATCAAAGTAGTAGAGGCCCCCATACTCATGACCACTCCCAATCGTTTTCCTCGTCAATCTGTCCTGGAAGACACAATGAGAAGGAAAGAAGGTTATACTGCAGTTCAAGTTTTTTGTAAGCTTTGAAACAGACAACAGATTTGAGGTAAGACTAGGAACATGTAGGACTGATTTAAGAGAGAGATCCTTGCTTAGGTCAACCACCCCCTTTCCAGAGATGGTGGAGAGGGACCCATCAGCTACTCTCATCTTATCCTGGCCAGACAACAAATGATATGTGGAGAATAAAGAGGACATATGTGTCATATGGTCAGTGGCTCCGGAATCAATCACCCAAGAGGTAGAATTAATGGAACTAGATGCACTAAATGCAGAGGCTGTACCTGATTTGGCAAGAGAGGTGGAAGCTAAAGAATTGTTCTTCAGACGGGCTAATGCCCGACTGAGAACCTCTACCTCACTAGCTGTGAAGCCCAAAGTACTTGGTCCAGAGGAGTCGGCAGCCTGCTTTGCGGTGGAAGATGACACTGTCTGAATACTCTGTGAGTTGTCACTACTGTTGTTGGTGGCAAGATTCCCACTTGCTGTGTGGCCCTTCTGTTGCCTTTTGTCCTTTCTCAGAGCAGCTGGCTTCAGATGAGGGTACAGGACCCAACATTTCTCCTTTGTGTGTTTCTCACCACCACAATGTGTACACTTGAGGGACTTCTTGTCTGAAAATCTATTCCCCTTAGTGGAGACTAAGGCTGAATGTTCTCTAGGTTGTTCTGTTGACTGTGTCTGGGAGTCAACTTGCATCTCCTTTCTCCTTACTTCTTCATTCCTCACCAGGTAGTAGACATGGTGAAGCTCAGGTAATTCATCTCTCCCTAGAATCTGTGACCTTATACCTTCATATACAGGGTCAAGACCCGCCAGAAACTTGAAGGCTCTGCCCTCCTCAATCTGCTTATCATGCCTCTCCTTATCATTAGCATTTTCCCAATCCAAAATCAAATGGTGGTCAAGCTCTTCCCAGAGGCCTTCCAATGTTGCAAAGTAGGTTGCCACGGACATGTCTCCTTGCCTTAGGGCTGCAATGTCTTGGTTCAGCCTGTAAATTCTAGCATTGTTCTTTTTCTGGCCATATGTCTTAGATACTTTCTCCCAAATTTTAGCAGCTGTGGGGAAGTGATGAACAGTTCTGGCCACCCTAGGAGTCATAGAGGCCAGCAACCAAGACATGACTGTGGCATTTTCCTTACGCCACACGGTGTATTCAGGACTGCCAATTTCTGGTTGTTTCTTGTCTCCATCCAAATAGCCTGTGAGGTCACGAGAGGTAATGAACAGCATTGCTGAGACAGACCACTCTCTGAAGTTATACTCATCTAGCAGCACACTTGTAATCTGCAAGCTGTGCAGATTAGGGTTTTCCAGGTTTGAGGACCTTGTAACAGGTCTGTTATCTCTAGAGGAAACTTCACCGGATAGTGAGGACATCTTGACTTCAGTCCAGGAGTTGTTCACAGTGCTGTAGTTGATTCTGTTTAGGACTGGCCGAAGTGGTTACAGTGTTCACCGTGCTGGTAGAAGTGTTCACAGTTCGGGTACTGAACCAGTTCAGTACTGATAACCGAAGTAGCAAGTACAGGACTGCTAACTGAACCAGTTTACAGTGCTGTTTAGGACTGGCCGAAGTAGCAAGTACAGGGCTGTAACTGAACCAGTTCACAATGCTAGTAACTGAAGTTACTTCAGTTAGGGCTTGTTGTGCAACTTGAAGTAACTGTGCAGTGCAGTAACTGAAGTTCACAAAGTAGGACTGATAACCAACCTGAAGAGAATCTGTAACTGAAGTTACCACAGTTCTGCCCAAGTCTTGCTGGGGCACGAAGCTGCAACTGTAGAGAAGGCTAAGTCTTTACCACTTGTTCTGCGCAAGTCTTGCTGGAGCACGAAGCTGCAACTGTAGAGGAAGCTCTCCCTTTTTCGGCTAGTGCTAGGACTGCTGAAATCAGTCCTCAACTAGGTCTGTCCTATACAGACCTCTCTTAGTAGCCCAATAGCTACTCTTTGCTGGAGATAATCTAGTAGGACATCTACTTCTGGGTCTTACTTCTCTTGAGTCCTACAACCAAGAGAAACCCTAGGTTCGAACTTGCTTTACTCTCTTACACTCCTAGGTCTTCACTGCAACAACCCAGAAAAGGAAGAGAGAAGATGAAAAGACAGCAAGAGAAGAGAGTGCGCCTGCTGAAACCAGGAAGGAGCTAATGCTCTGATACCATGTAATCTGAAGTGCTATACTCGAAGTAGCAAGAAAGAAAAGAGAATGACAGAAAAGAATAGAATGTCGAACTGTACTAGCCAGTCGACCAGTTCTTTATTTATAGATGAATAAAGTACAAGGTACAAGAAATTACTGGGATGCCCCTGATTAGTGATGGGACACCCAGATGACTTAAATCATTAAACAGGATTAGGCCCATTAACACAAGCCCAGTTACAAGATAAGTTAAACATAAGAATGGGCTAATAAGAACACTTATCAGCCGAACATAACTCTAACATTCTAACAGATATAATGAGTGGGTGCAAGAAAATGCACCAATTATGACATATTTGTGGAATAGCATGAAACCCCAAGTGTGAATTTGATGTTCCTAGATACTGCAAAGGAAATTTAGGACCTTGTAAAACAACTATATTTCTAGACATGATAATGTTACAAGAATTCATCAACTTTATTAGAAATACTTTTAGTGGCAATAGGGTGATAAAACTATAGGAGAGTATTTTCTGGTCTCAAAGAGTCTACATAATGAGTTGAGTTCCTATAAACCATTGTCTAATGACTTGAAGGTACAACAACAACAAAGGGATTGGTTGGATGTTGCCTGGTTTCTTTTAGGATTAAGAACATATTATGGACTAGCTCAGACACAAATTTGGTAGCAGTAAGATCCCCACTTTGTGAGATGTCTTTTCTAGGATGAGAAGGGTTTCCAACCCATAAATGGATAGTTCACCTATCTTGGAGAAACCTGCTTTAACAGTTTAACCACAGCCAAGGGTGGTAGAGGTGGCATATGTGGTGGTCATGGAGTGAGAGGAGGTTGTAGAGGTGGCAGAGATGAAGATAATGCTAGAAGTCATGGTATAGTAAGAGTGTAGCCATTGTGGTTGGGAAAGATGTATGGTAAGTTTCTGTTATGATTTGCTTGGCCTTCCATCTACTTGGGCTAATCATGCTGTGGTAGGAGGGGATGGTGGTACTATTGGTGATGACCACTGTTTTAAGTTTTGGGAAGGAGGAGATGGTATCCATTACCTTTGTCGAGTATGAAAAGCTTGTTTATCCTCTCTTTTTTTTTTTTTATAAATAAAATCATTTCGATTAATTCAAAGATTGGTTACATGAAAATCCCCTTAGAGGTGCGGGGTGCCGCCTCTCCAAACAGCAAATACATGACTGCAACAAAGAATACGTGAATGTTGATGTTAAACAAGAGTTATAGTTGTGTCTAGAACAATGTTTCCCTACTTATCCCTTGTTTTGCCAAGACATCGGCAAATGCATTAGCTGATCTCCCAACCCACTGTACTATTATAGACTTATTTCTTGTCAGCCATTTGAATTTCTTTAACTCATTTTTGTAGCCCCAAGTGACACCCTCCGATTTAACCAACCCACCACTGTCTTAGAATCCCCTTCAATCAGAAGCTGCTTCACGCCCACTTCTTTTGCAAGAAGTACTCCTTGTATTGCCACTAATAGCTCTGCCCAGATAGAGTTCCCAACACCTAGAGGGCCAGAGTAGAGTAAGACAACCTCTCTGAGGAATGACCTCTCCAACCTCATTCCTCAGTACACCTCCCATCCCAGAGGGACCTGGGTTACCCTGGCTACTCCCATCAAAATTCAGCTTCAAAGAACCAAGAGGAGGGGGGCCCAGCTAGTCAATATCCTTACCTTGGAGGAGGAACAACTTGCTACCAACCTCCAATCCTTCCACCAATCAGTAAAAGAGAAATGGTTAAATAATTCTAGAGTCTTTAACCAATGTATTGACCAGTTCATAATGCAGCCTTTTAAGGCTTGATTGCTCCTTCCTTTTTCTTGGAAGATCTTGGCATTCCTTTCTTCCCATACTGTCCATAACAATGCTACTTGCATGCACCTCTACATTTTCCTTCCTCTTTTATGGGGTCAAGAGAAAAAAGAAGGGTTAAAGATTGTACTAACTTCTGTTGGCATATCCCAACTACACCCAAACAAAGATAAAAGCCAAACCCAAAGCTCTGCAGTTACACTACAAGATAAAAATAGATGATTACAATCTTCACCATGAGATCTGCAAAAAATACATCAGTTTGGTGAAATACAAAGGTCGGGTCTTCTCTTTTGTAGGTTATCCATCGTGTTCACTTTACCATGCCACACTTCCTAACACAAAGCCATAACCTTGGGGGGGGGGACCGTCCTACACCAGACTTCTTTGGAAGGGAAACTTTGTTGAGAGGATGTTTGGCAGAGGAAATTGAAAGTGGAGCCTCAAGAAAAAGACCCATTGGGGTGAATGGCCCAAATCCTTTTATCGGGTTTCGAGGAATCCATCCAAACCTTATCAAGGAGACAAGAAGAGTAGACAAGCACTCAATTTCCTCATCCCTTAACCCTATACGGAAACCAAAATCCCAAGACAGTGCTGGCAAATTTAAGATCGACGGAAGGAATTTTGAGATAACCTCTTTTTTATATAAAGAAAGAGTACAAAGAAGCTTGTTTATCCTCTTCTTCCTCTAGTAATACTGTTACCCTTGCAAAACTAGGTACAACTTACATTGCTTCATCTTCTAAGTCTTCGGTCATTAACTATGGAGCTTTAGATCATATGACCAGGTTTCTAGATTTGTTTATTTCTTTATCCCTCTCTCGACCTCCCAAACTATTACCCTAGCCGATGGTACTACCTATGCTATTTTAGGTACTAATAATGTTGCCTTACACTCTGATTAGACACTACCCATTGTCCTTTATGTTCCTAAATCTCTCTTTAGTCTTGTGCCTATTGGTAAGTTGACAAAAACACTTAATTTCTCTGCCTCCTTTAATCCCTCTTATTGTGTGTTTCAAGATATCAAGATGGGAAAGACGATTGGTGGCGGGCATGTGATTGGAGGATTGTAGATGGTGGTTCGTAGAGAGCCCTTCATACCACTACTACTACACCTTAATAGTGGCATTGTTGGTTTGCACATCTGTTTCATCTTGCTCTCCAAAAGCTTGTTCCCAATTTAGCATCTTTTCTTGAGTTACAATGTGAAGTTTGTTAGCTTAGTAAACATTACCATGTGTTTTTTTTTTTTTTTTGTTCCAAGGGTTAATAGAAGTGTTTCGAATCTTTTTGAACTTGTTTATCCAGATGTTTGGGGTTAATGTCCAATTGAGTCTTATAATGGTTTTAAATATTGTCTCATTTATTGATGATTATTCAAGGATGACTTAGTCTTATTTAATGAAATATATTCATAATTGTTTAATATTTTTGTTTCCTTTTATGTTAAAATTAAGAATTATTTTGGTATATCCATTAAGTTTTTTTTTTCACCCAAACAATGCAAAACAATATTTTCAACACCGTTTTTAGATATTTTTTGACTCCCATAGCATTATAGATAAGCTTTCCAGCCAACGTTCAAAGAATCAGACTGGACATAGTATTGGTAAAAGGAAAGGCTTAACTGAGGTCAAACCGTGATATAATGGACTCTTTGGGGTGGGGGTCAATTCATTCTTCTGCCACCCCTGACTTCTGGTGTTCTCTCTTTTATGAAGTGGCAAAGTGAAAATCTTGATATCCTTACAATAAGATTTTTTTATTAAGCAACAATAAAAATTTATTAAAAAGAAAAATTGGACACAATCTTAAAGGCAGGTGTTAAGACAACACCCCCCCAAGCCCAACATCTCCTACTACTCTCCTACATTAACACAACAAAATAAAACACAGAAAGAGAAGCCACAAATACACAACCACCGCAACATCACGCAACAAATACCAAGGATCAAAGTATCGGTATCATATCGTATTGAACAACTTGGATACGGATACCGATATGGATACGCTTAGGAAACACATGGATATGGATGAAAAATATAGAAACATTTGGATACACTAGGGAAATGCACAAAAATTCCATAAACATATTAAAAATATCAAGTTTAATGTCAAAATAATTATAAATAATATATAAATACATAGGATCTTTAGTTTTAATGGTATATATGATGAAATATATTACAACTAATATAGTGAGATGCATAGATATTATGCAACTTTATTGATAGTGCATCAATCAAGAATCTAAGACATATTATATAGATTCCTAGAAATTAATACATGCACAAAGCCATTATTATTTTATTTTCTATTAAAGTTCAAGGCACAAAACATATGCAACTATTCTATTTGAATTACTATATCAATATTTCTATTTTACTATTGAGAATAAATATGTTATTATAAAATGTAAAGTAAAGTATTAATTAATAATTTATAAAAAATATATAATCTTAACTGAAAATATATCAAATCTATTAAAACTTTGAAGATATATTATCATATGAAAATTCATAAATTTTAATTACTAAAATAATTATTCCATTAATAATATTTTATTTTTTAAAATTTCTAAAATACAAAATTATTTTATTTTCATATAAATGTTGGTTAGTGGAATTGACCAATTCAGTTTATATTATATTCTCAAATATTTTGTAAATAATATTTTTATTTATTATATAGTAAAGACATTACTATATAATGCAAATTAAAATATTATTTAATAATTTATAAAAATTTGAATATACATATAATGTGCAAATTTATAAATTTTAAGTATTAAAATAATTATTCTATTAATAATAATTTTATTTCTATAAATTTCTTGAAATTAAAAATCAATTTTTGGTATATATGTAGATTTGATAAACTATTTATTCCATTGTTCATAAAATATTAATTTTATAAATTATTCTTTTTAATTTATTGTTGGAGTTGTTGAATATTAGTATATATTATTTATTTGGGTTGTATGTAGACCATTAGACTTTAATGTTGATAAAGGTTAATATGTTTCTTTTATAATCAAAAAGTGGTAAGTGCCTTGTTTGTTGAAGAGGCATATGCTCTTGGTCGTTGGGTGAGACGTGGTTCGAGTGGCGCTATCCTCAATTTTTTAAAGTGAGACATAGTTTATAGTTGTTAGATGAAGGCATGGACGTGCAGTACGCTGTTGTATCAATGCGTATCGGATCGCGTTGCTCGATACTATATGATATGTGCCGGTACAGTAGCGTATTGGACTGATATGTGAGACTGGAAGGTTAAGTATCCAGTTGTGACGTGTCCTGTGCCAGTGAGGTCCGATACCGATACGATAAGCCCTGTATCAGGCGTATCATATCAATTTTTTAATCCTTGACAAATACTACTAAACATAGATCAATCTTCCTCCCCACCAAATTCTTCTCCGTCTCCACCCTCATCCCAAATTTCTCCCCCCTAAGGCTTCAAAAGTCTTTCTCATATTCTCCTCCTTTCTTTTTCTTTTGAGTTGTCCAAAAGCTCTCCTGGCAAAGCTTTCTCCTCCTAGGAAAAACAGTCCCAAAGCCTTGTCGACTTCCACCTCCTTATCAACTAGAGTCTTCACATCCACACTTCTTATCTTCATTTCCTTTTGCTCCAGCAACAATTTACCAGAGGTCTCATCTACATCAGTTCCCTCCCTACATGTAGGCCCCGAATAGTCAGTCTTTTTTGACTTCTCCCATTGAGGAGCCACAACCATCGGAATAATCATCTTACCAGTCCCTGTAGAAGACAGAGTACATTCCAGACTAGGAATCACAAGATTTTGGGTTTTAAATTTTATTCCCCTCCTATAAATTCTTTTATACTTGTTGGTTGGCCCTACTCCCACCAGACCATCTTTAAACCTAGAAAAAGCCTTTGTGACATGAACTACACCGAGCTTGCTTGAAACTCTGGGCTTCCTACGAATCCCCAAGACATCACCACTTCTAGCCAAATTAGACTCTTTGCTCTTTTTGCCTAGATCAACTCCCAATCTTCCAACAATCACTTCGGTAACCATGTCATTAGAACCATTCACCTTCTCGCCCTCACCTTCTTTGTTTGCCTCCTTTTTCCCACCCTAAGCTCACCCTCATTCCCTTCTCTTGACTCTCTCTCTCTCTAAGAGTTTGTCCGGGTACTTGGCAACGAGACCACTACTCTCATGTCCCAACTCAGAGAAAGAAGCAACATGATTCTGACCTTGCGAATCTTCAGCAAGATCGGGGAGAAGGACGCCTGTTGTTTCCTCGCCCTGCTTGCCATTGAAGAGCTCCCTTGAAGTCACATCACCTGCCCTAGTCTCCGAGCACGACCCTTTTACTCAAGCTTTAAGATTAGCAAACTTCAAGTTGCCAGTAGTTGCACCACTCTTGCCAGTAGTTCTCTTAAAATTCCCCTTTCAAATTCCGAAGGGGCTTTTATCTCTCAGCACATTTTTACTCTTGCCGCGGGCCCCACACTTCGTAAGATCTTTTATAAATAATTGACTCCTGAAACCTAACCTTTAAGAAATGATGGCCCCTTTAATGTATATTCGACACTCCATAGACAATAACGATCTACAGAGATTGTACTCAAAAGAGAAGGAGGTTCATCCATTGTGCCCATTTCAGCCTCCCTTAAGCCTCTCTACAAACCCAAGTCCCAAATGTCCCCAAAGAAATGAACAAAAGCAATTACTTTCCTCTTATTCAAAGAAAGGGACTATAAGGAAGGGAATAAATCCATGTGAGGGACTTCCCCTAACTACACATATTCTCAGAAAAGCACTTTATTTCCAAAACAAGCATCATAGTTGAGAAATGAACAAAGGGAAGGGATAGTTCCATGTATGGCTTTGCAAGGGGATAAATAGGAAGCCCTAGGGTCAAGACGAGCTTCCCATCCATTAGCTTCCCTACCATGAAGACATTGGTATCACTCAAGTCATCCACAAATTGCAAATGAGTAACCACTACCTCTTCCCTCCTAGCTGTCCAATCATTTATCAAATTACTAGCATTTACTCTTAAGATCAAGCCACTCAGTACATCTGCAACTAATCTGAACAGAAAAGGAGATATAGGGTCTCCTTGTCTAAGGCATCGTTTTACCAGTAAAAATTCTTTAGCCACAACATAGAAAAGGAGATACACCCTTTACCAATTTACACCATCTCTCTCCAAATCCCCTACACCTCAAAAATTCTAGAAGAATATTCCAATCAACCATATCAAAAGTCTTTTCATTATCAAGTTTGCAGATTAGCCCTTTTAGTAGTGTGTTACAACATTTTGGCTTGAAACAATGTAGTGTTGACCATTCTGTGTTTAGCAGGGACTCTTCATTTGGGAAAATCATTTTGGCAATGTATGCTCATAATACCATTCTCACTGGTGATGATGCACATGGAATTAATGAGTTGAAATAGCTCCTACAATAACGCTTTCAAACTATAGGTGTAGGAACCTTGGAGTACTTCCTTGGAATTGATATAACTTGATCGAAATGGGGAATCTTTGTCCCATTAAAGTTTGTGTTGGGTATGTTGGATGAAGCTAGGTGGTTGGGATCCAAGCCGGTTGAAACTCCTATGGATCCCAATGTGAAGATGATTGATAGTTAGGGGGAGCGATTAGAAGATCCTACAAGTTATCAAAGACTGGTAGGCATGCTGATCTTTCTTACCATCACTAGGCCTGACATCTCCTTTAGTGTTGGAGTCCTCAATCAATTCATACAGAATCAAAATACTGCTTATTCCGATGGTGTTATGAGGATGTTGAAGTATCTAAAGGGTGGTCCTGGTCGAGGGCTTTTGTATAATAGAGGAGATGTCTTTGGTAAGGTATTGAAATACAGATTAAGCAGGGTCTCCAATGGACAGCAAGTTCTACGATGGGTTGTTGTACCTTCTTGTGTGGAAATTTCGTTACCTGGAAGAGAATGAAGCAGAGTGTGGTTGCTAGGGGTAGTGCTGAAGCTAAATACAGGGCAATGGCCCATGCTACCTATGAGCTAGTTTGGTTGAAGCATCTTCTTTAGGAGATGAATATCACAATTTGTCAACCCATTAAATTGTTTTGTGGCAACCGAACAATTTTGTGAGAGAGATAGTAACAGGTGGAGATATTGTTACTCCCTATGTTAAATCTAAAGATCAAGCATCTGATATTTTTACTAAAAGTGTGGGTCGCTTAAGGATGGATTATATTTGTAACAAGCTGGTACTTTATGATATATATGCTCCAGCTTGAGGGGGAGTGTTAGAATTGGTTGACAGGGCATTATTGTCTTTTCCTTGTTTTTTTTTCTTATATCTGCTGTATCTTATCTAAGGGCATTGTTGTCATTTCAGCTTAGTAAAATGTTAATAAAAGCTGGATTGACAGTAAGGAGAGTAGAGAGAGATTTCTCCTTGCTTGTCTTCACTCTTTTCTTCTCCTTCTCTTTTACTTCTTTTTCTCTCCCTACCTTCTTCCTTTTCTTCTTTCTCTCTTTTTCTTCCACTTTACTTTTCTTTATTGAAGTTTGAACACCAATTAGTCAATACTTTGAGAGGAGGGGAAGTGCAGTTTGGATCTAGACAACAGCAGCCAGTTGTTTAGAAAGTAGCGAAGAATATCTTTTAATTCCTAAAATATTTGTAATCCAAGGTGTGACTTCTTATAATCGCAGAGTTATTGGTTATAGATGAAAACAGAAACAATAGTTTTGGCAATAATGTCCTGGACTTAATTAGCTCCAACTGAAAAGATTTTGTATTTCCTCTTTGCCCATAAACTCTATTCTGCTGATGCCAGAACATATATCCATGGTCTTCCCCTTTGTTTTTAGGAGGTGGAAAGGAATTATACTTCTTTCCTTTCACTTTGTGCAGGGCCAAATGCACTTTTATCTCATCTAATGTATTTGGCTCTTGTATTTTGCATTTCATGCTAACAACTAGCTCTGTTTTTGTTTAGATTTTCTATGAACAACCAGGAAGACTGAAATGTTCTTAGACCGTTGTCAAGCATGAAAAATATTGTTCATCCACTGGAATGATTATGGAGAAGATTGCATGGTATGGTTTCTTATTACTCTTTTCAGTCTTAACTTCTATATTCTTTTCTTCAATTCAGGTACCTAATGCATCACCAACAGCTGCTTCTGCAAGCTCAGACATGTATGGAGCTGCAGTTTTAGATGCTTGTGAGCAAATAAAAGCGCGCATGGAGCCTATTGCTTCAAGAAATAAGTATAGTTCTTTTGCTGAGGTAATCATTCTTGACTGCTACTTTGCTTTCTGACTTTTTTTCTTCTTTTTTCTGCATCTACCTTGATTATTGGGAATGATGGAAGACATAAGTATCATTTTCTCATGAAACAGTCTTATATTCATGTTATGCATATTATTTTTCTTTTTTCCTTCTTCTTTCCTTTTGCTCTAAACGTAATTAGTGACCTCACAACTTCATGTGGCCTTACTCCCTGCTGTTTCGGGTCAGATGAATCCTGTAATACCATTTCTGCTCTACAAAGAACTGCCATGTTTTCTGTCAAATGAATTTTACCAGTTCAAACCATGTTTTCAATGGTCTTTCCCTTGTTCTTTCAGAACCTTCTACTTGCATCAAACCACTTCTTGTTGGTGTAGTCATTAGTAGCCCATACAGATGACCAAACCATCTCAGTTAGTGTTCCCTAATTTTGGCACTAATTGGATTTATTGGTATTTCCTCTCCAACATGCTCATTTCTAATTCTATCCATTCTATTTTTTCCACTCATCCATCCATCTCAATATCCTTAGCTTAGATACACTTGTTTCCATAATATATTGTTTCTTCATTGGTTTTTGTTTGTGACACAACACATTGGATGCACTTTCAACTTTACCTATCCTGCTCTATCTATCGCAACACCCATTTTTATTTCTCCTTCATTATGGATGATTGATACAAAGTTGGGAGTGGTTTATTATGGGCATTTGTGATCATCCATCTTAATTACATCACCTTTATTACTAATAATTCCACTAAACTTGTAACTTATGTTTCCTGCCTTAATCTGCTTTATCTTGAATCCTTTTGATTATAAAGCATATTATTTATTCATAAAGCAACATACACCATGGGAGCTCTTTATAGTGGATCCTGTCCAAGAAGCTACAGAATCTCTCATTTGACCATTGCAGTTCCCGAAGTGTCAGATGTAGTCAGTTAGAAATGGAGAAGGAAGACTACTCCAAGGAGGAGCATTTTTCTTTAGAGTCTAACACAGACGACACAGTCAGCCTTGGTAGTGTCGATCTACAGCTGTCAAGGTCAATCTTAGAGGATAAAAGATTTCACACAGACTTGCTTTTCTTAGAAGATGATGCCTTGGGTCCATCAGAAGATGTCCAGGAGGAAGTTTTGCAAACTCTCAGGTCTCCAAAATTGGCGGTAAATCCAGCAGAGCCTACAAAGGAAACACAAGGGACGCTTAACCCGGAGCCTATTCCCTTTTCCACAGAGCAACATTCTTCATCGAATCAGAGGAACATGAATCCTTCTGTTCACAGAACATAGATTCAGCGGTTGGGGGCAAAATGCTAAGGTGGATTTGGATGTTACAATTAACACAACTTTAATAGAACCAAATACACTTCCACTTTCTCCTCAGACACAAGGTTTGGTGGCAGCCCCTGATTACCTTTCTGGGACTTTAGAACCTTCGTCCTCGCCTCGTATTGGTATAAGTATGTATGTTCATTTGGTTTTTGTTACTGATGTGGGTTCTGTGCTTGAAATAGGTATCTCAGCTTCTCAATTGGAAAGAATAACTTTTAGAGGGGAAGGTGTAGGCATAACTAATGGTTGTGTTGAAAAGGAGAGAGAGCTTCAGTTGAGAAAAAAGCAAGAGGAGTAGTTAGAGAGAATCTGGAATCTAATATGTGCTCTTCTTGAGGAATACACGCAAAGGGAGGGGTTGGGTGTGGTTTCTGAGAATGTTGACAAAAATTATGAAAAGGAGGGGGGAGAGCTACTCTGGAAAAAATCGTAGGAGGAAGAATTAGAGAGGATATGGGGGCAAATTTGTGAACTATTGGAGGAGTATAAGATCATAGAGGATTATTCGGAGGAAAACACAAATGAGAGTGGGAACCCAAAAAATTGTCCAAGCACCCGGGGAGTGGGAAATAACAGAAAGAAAAAGAAAAGAACTGAAGTAGAGAGGCTGATTTCAGATATAAAAGGGGACATTGTGTTTAGTGGCAGAAGGGGAAGAAGAAAGACTCCCAAGTAGGAACCTTTAACCTTAGTTGGGCTCTAAAATTTTGTTTCCCATGAAAATCATCAGTTGGAATGTGAGGGGCTTAGGGAGCGCAAGGAAAAGGAGGTTAATTAAAGATATGCTTAGAAGGAATAGGCCTGATATAGTGATGCTACAAGAGACCAAATTAGTCGATTTTGACAAAAGATGGGCCAGAAGTGTGTGGAAGTCAAGAGGAATAAGTTGGGCCTTTGCACCCTCTTGGGGGGCTTCAGGGGGTATTGTCACATTGTGGAGAGAGGATGTTGTAGAGGCAGAGGAGGAGTTAATAGGAAACTCTTCGGTGTCTGTAAAGTTCAAGTCGGTGAACGATGGTTTCGTTTGGGTGTTGACCAATGTCTATGGCCCTAATTTCTATAGAGAGAGGAATGGATTTTGAGAAGAGTTATATGGAATCCAAGGGCTATGGGTGGGTCCTTGGTGTTTGGGTGGCGATTTTAATGTATTGCGCTTTGTTAATGAGACAAATAACCCCCAACAACTCACTACAAATAGTATGAGAAAATTTAATGATTTTATTAGTTGTAGTGAGCTTAAGGAGCTTCCTCTTGTGCGTGGCCTTTTTACTTGGTCCAACTTCCAAGAAAGCCTAACTTGCTTGAAGCTTGATAGGTTCCTTTTTAACGAAAGTTGGGAAAATCATTGGAGAGACTTGCTATCCAAAGCTCTATCTAGAGTTACCTCCAACCATTGTCCCATTGAGCTAGGACAAGAGCCTTTTAGGAGTGGACCCAAACCCTTTAGATTCAAAAATATGTGGATGACACACCTTGATTTTGTAAAAAAGATTGAGGAATGGTGGAATCAAGATATGAGGGAGGGGGTGAAGTGGAAAGGGGTAAGGTTTCATAAGAAGTTGAAAAGCCTGAGGGGGAATTTAAGAGAATGGAATAGGGACCTTTTTGGGAGAATAGAGAAACAAAAATCCAATCTGATGACCCAAATAGAGGACCTGGATGAGAAGGAATCTCAACGAACCATGAATACTCAAGAAAGAGAATTAAGGTGGAGGTTGGAAAAGGAATTATAGGAGGTTCTTTTGCGAGAAGAGATATATTGGAGGCAGAAATCTTGGCATAAATGGATAAAGGAAGGGGACAGGAATACCAATTTTTTTCATGAGATGGCCAATGGAAGAAGAAGGAAAAACTTGGTTACCAAACTTGAAGTGGCTGGTGTGGAGTTGGACTCCCAAGAGGAAATAGCCAATTGTTTTATAACGCGCTTCAAATCTATATTAAGGAAACCTCTAGCTAGTCGAGTGGAGTTGGCTGGGTTGGATTGGCCTACACTGTCTGAAGAGATGAAATTATGGTTGGAAAGGAGTTTTGAGGAGGAGGAAATATGACAACTAGTTTTTTCAATGGATAGATCTAAGGCACGAAGGCCAGATGGCTTTACTATGGCTTTCTTTCAAGATTGTTGGAACATAATTAAAGGAGACTTGTTAGAAGTTTTCAAAGAATTTGAGGAATAGTCTATTATTAGCCGTGGAGTAAATGCCACTTTCCTAGCCCTGGTCCCAAAGAAGAAAGAGGCCAAACATCCCAAAGATTTTAGGCCAATTAGCTTGATAACAAGCATCTATAAGATACTGGCAAAGGCCTTATCTTTGAGGATCAAAAAGGCTCTTCCCCGCATCATAAGTCAAGCTCAAGGTGCTTTTGTTCATGGTAGACAAATAGTTGACCAAATTTTAATAGCAAATGAAAGTGTGGAAGAGATGAGAAGATTGGGTAGGCAAGGTTTTGTTTGCAAATTGGATCTTGAAAAGGCCTATGATTTAGTGGATTGGAGTTTTCCGTTAGAGGTGCTCAGAAAGTGTGGTTTTGGGGATAGATGTGCAAGTGGATAGGTGGTTTTCTGACGTCTTGCCATTACTCAATTTTAGTAAATGGAGTAGTAAATGATTTTTTCTCTACATGTAGGGGCTTGAGATGAGGTGATCCATTATCCCCTTTCCTTTTCACATCGGTTGTTGATGTTTTTAGTAGACTTTTGTCAAAAGCAGACATAATTGGATTGATAAGAGGATGGAGATTAGGAATAAATCAAGTCCCAGTTACCCACCTTCAGTTTGCAAATGATATCATAATCTTTTGTGAGGGATGTGATTTGTTGAGGCCAAGAAATTTGAGAAATCTAATAACCCTCTTTGAGAATGTCTCAAACCTGAAAATAAATCTTGAGAAGAGTTGTGTGGTGGGGCTAAATGTGGAAGGAAGGAGTTGGAGTCTATTGCTGCTTGCATAGAATGCCCTATTTCTGCTTGGCCCTTGACCTATCTAGGACTTCCCCTATGTGCAAATCCAAAGGAAAGTAGGTTTTGGATCCTAGTGGTAGAGAAGTTTGAAAAAAGGCTAGTGACCTGGAAAAAGAACTATATCTCTTTGGGTGTAGAATAACTTTGATTAGGGCCACACTCGCAAACTTACCCTTCTACTTTTTATCTGTTTTTAGGATACCTGTTAGGGAAGCCAAGAAGATAGAAAAGTTGACGAGCGATTTTTTGTGGGAACCAAGTGCAGAAAAAAAGGATCATTTGATTAGATGGGAGGTGGTGAGTCAAAGCAAGGAACAAGGGGGCTTAGGGTTAGGAAACCTAGTAAATAAGAATGAAGCTCTTTTGGGCAAGTGGTTATGGAGGTGGTCTCTAGAAAGAGAGAGATTGTGGCATGAGGTGGTGGCTAGTATCCATGGCTGTTCTGAATCTGGTTGGGATGTCGGGATATCTCAACGGGCCACACTCACTACACCTTGGAAGGTGATTTTTGGCATCCTCCCAAAATTTCTCAAGTTCGTAAGATATGATGTCTCACTGTGCTTTTTTGGGAAGATGTTTGGGTGGGCAACCAACCTTTAAAAGACCTCTATCCTTCCCTTTTTTGTATTTCCCTCTATAAAAAGGAGCCTGTTTCGAGGTTTCTTTCTCCCCCCATTCTCCCATTGTCTCTTAATTAGGACTTTGGGTTCCGTAGAGGGTTGAGAGATGAGGAACCGGTTTCTATCTCTGAGCTCCTACTTTTACTTGATTCTGTTTGTTTGGACCCTCCTAAACCAGATAGAAGAATTTGGTCTTTGACCTTAAGTGTCTCCTTCTCTTGTTCTTCCTTCTTTAAGTCCCTTTGCTCTACTCCTTTCCCTTTGTTGTTCCCAGTTAAAGATGTTTGGTCAAGGCCAATTCCACCTAAAATTGCTGGTTTTTGTTGGGAAGTGTATCATGGTAAAATTAATACTGTGGACAATGTACAAAAAAAGAGACCTTTTTTCATGCTTGTCCCCCAATTGGTGCATTTTATGTAAAGTGCAGTATGAGGACTGTTATCACCTACTGATTTCTTGCTCTTTTACAATAAATATTTGAATTGGGTTTTTATGCTGTTTGGGTACAGGTGGAACCTGCCTCCTGAGGTAAATCTTCTTTTTGATCCATCTTTTTTTGGTTGGCCAACAAAGAGAGGGAAAGAAATGTGGAAATGTATTAGGGCAGCCATCATATGGACCATTTGGGAGGAAAGAAATGCCAGAATTTTCCAAGAGAAGGAAAGAAGCATTGCTGAAATAAAGGATTGTATACTGACAAGGGAAATCCTTTGGCTAAAAACTACTGATCTCTTTGTGGATTACTCTAGTGATGACCTTCGAAGGAGTTGGGCAGCGATGGCCTCCACATCATCTAAGAAAAATAGAACACAAGCAGTTTGGTTACCCCCTTTAGAAGGAGTTGTGAAGTTGAACTGTGATGGGAGTAGTCAAGGCAATCCAGGACCTTCGGGTATAGGAGGGATCTTGAAGAATAAGGATGGCAACATTCTATCTTTATTCTCAGGTCCAGTGGGTTATGGAGACTCTACAAGGGCTGAGATATTAGCTGTGGTACAAGGACTGCAGATTTCCAACCAACTTGGAGTGACTAATTTGATAGTTGAAGGAGACTCTAAGGTGATAGTGGGATGGATGTCGGACCCAAAAGCTGTTGTTTGGGGATATAGGGACATCATCAAAAAAACCAAATGGCTTACGAGCACCATGTCAGTTAGCTTTCAATGGGTTAGTAGATCGGCAAATGCTTTGGCTGATTCTTTAGCTAAACAAGGGGCTTCAAGGGATTCTCTATTTTTGACTAATTTGTAACTGCAATCTGAAAAGAGTTGGGTTTGGAACCACCTTTAAGTGGAGGTAACACCTCATGCCTCCTCTTAGGGTGCTTCATGCTTGTACTATTTCTATCTCTATTTAATAAAGTACCATTCGTTCATCAAAAAAAAAAAAAAAAGTCTGGTTGTTCATCTCTAGCTAATGCAAAAGATATGGACTTAGTGCTGGCCCCTGTAGTAAGCCCACTATGATTAGAAATTATTTCGTTTCTCTTCTGATTTCTTACAGTAGTTACTACCTTGTCATACGAGGATACCAATATACCTACTTGAAATTCTCTTCTTTCCTAAAACATACCAAATGACTTCTTTGGGGACTCTATCATCTATATCTATCTATCTATCTATCTATCTATCTATCTATCTATCTATCTATCTATATCTATCTATTTATCTATCTATCTATCTATCTATCTATATATATTATACTAAATGTAAATCTCTTATTTGTCTCCTAAAATTTTCTTAACTTTCTAAGTGTTTCTTCCAAGCATGAACCTGAATTGGTTTTTTGATAAACCAGTTTCTTGTCTTAGGTGTTCCCAAAGGTTCAAAGTATCAATACACCTTTATGCATTTGACAGAAGTGTATTGGTGCTTTACACTATTCAAAATTTATTTTTTATTAATATTTTTATATTATTTACAAACAAAATGAATAGTTTCCTCAAAACAACTTAGTAGGTGTATCGTTCCGATACGATACGATACACCTGATACGGGGTATATCGTATCAAAATTTTGAACCTTGCATGTTTTGTAATTTCTTATCAAATATATAAAAGAGACTGTTAGGGTGTGAATAGTAAAAGAACCCATTGTTTCAAAGAATCTTCTCTTCTCCCCTTTCTCTTCTTATTCTTCCTCTTTCTTCTCTTCCCTCTTTCTTTTTCCTTTTCTTCATTTATTTCTCATTCAACCAACTTGGAATCAGAACAGAGAGGTCCAACGACTTCTTACTATGGTCATCTCTCACATTTAAGGTTGCATCAAATTGAATAATTAGGACATGATTGCAATGTTTTCCGGCCCCCACTTAGTTTTTGATTGGAAATGTTAAATTTGATGCCTGTGTTACAAAGTGTTGTTTTAAGATGTTTGGGTTGGACAGAGTCCCCTTTGTGATAGGTTCCCTACTATTTTTTTCATTGTCAGAAAACATAAGGAGAGTGATCTCTTTTGTTTTTTTTGATAATTCTTGGGACTTGGGTTTGAGGAGAGGTCTAAGGGAGTTGGAAGTGACAATGGTGGATGAATTAGTTAATCTTCTAGGATCAACCTATCTAGATCAGTCTTTTTTGGACAATAGAATTTGGAAACCTTCCCCATCTGGTGTGTTCACTTGCTCCTCTTCTTTGATGTATTCAGTCAACAAATCCTACAAGAAATTTTCCTTTAAGGGAGGTCTGGTGTCGGCTTGTACCTCCAAAAATTCGTGACATTTTGTTGGGAGGTGGTTCTCCAAAAAAATCAATACTCTAGATATGTTGCAAAGAAAAAACCAAATTTTTGCTTGTCACCTCATGTTTGTAGCCTCGGCTTGGGTTCTAGTGAGACAATCACACACCTATTAATTTCTTGTCCATTTGTGTGGTTTCTTTGAACCAGGTTCTCTTCCATCTTTGGTTGCAGGTGGGCACCTCCCTCGGACGTGGTAAACCTCTTTGAGCCAAGGTTTTTCAAGCAACCAAAGAGGTGTGGAGGACCACAAGAGTAGCTTTTCTATGGTTGGTCTAGGAAGAAAAGAAACAATAGGATCTTCGAAGGAGTGAAGAAATCCAAGGAGGAAACTGTAGAAAGAATAACCATTATGACTACTCAGTGGTTGAAAACTTTGGATTTATTTAATGACTTCTCAGCTAAGGACAATTACAGGAATTGGGGAGTGGTGGTATCTATAACCTCCATAAAACCTACTGTGCAGGAGTTGTGATCCCCACCAACACAATAAAGAACGAAACTGAAGTTTGATGGGAGCTCTAGAGGTAACTCGGGCCCTTGAGGTATAGGGCGAGTATTCAGAGATGAAAATGGTAAAATTGTGGCTATGTTTTCGGGGCCAATAGGAGTGAGGGACTCATTGAGAGCAGAGGTGATTGCCTTGCTTCAAGGTGTAAGATATGCCAAACAATTGGGGTTACACCAAGTTGAGATAGAGGGAGACTCTAAATTGTTAATTGATTGGCTGCAATGAGGTAAGTTGGGAGCCTGGATTTATAGACAGCCCACAAGGGAAATCCTCAATATAACAAGGGAGATTGGTGCTTGCTCCAAATGGACAAGGAGATCAACTAATGGCTTAGCTGATGTGTTAGCTAAACAAGGGACTGTGAGGGAAACTATGTCCTGGGAAGTTTTATAAAGATTACTGGGGACTACCTGTTTTAGGGGTTGAAAGTTGTACTTAATTTTGTATTAATGAAGTTATTGTTTCCAATAAAAAAGCCCCACTTTCCACATACTCCAATATATCCTAACTGATTTGGGTTGGCAAAAGGCAGTAGATAGGTAGATCCACTAGTAGAAAATCTTATTGTGTCCTTAGTGTCATTAGATTACATTAGATTAGTTACCTATAGTCATGATTACATTAGTTCTTCACACAAACAAGAATAAGCCAAAGTCTGTATATTGTTCATGACATATCAACCACCTAGTCAAGTAATCAATCAAGATTTCAAGAGAAGTAACAAATTGCACCACCAATATATCCCAACTGATTTGGTTTGCCAAAAAGCAGTAGTTAGGTAGATCCACCTCATTCTTCTATTTACAGTTTCAACTTTACAATATGGAGAGTTGGATATCTCTTTTTTAATAAAACCATTTTCACTGATCAAATATATATATATATATATATATATATATATATATATATATATGGAGAGTTGAATGCTGCAAGAAAGAAGCATGCCCAGCTATACTGGGAGAAAGAATAGATGATGCATTTATTCCTTCATGCATGCTCCACTTGGCTATAGGGATATAGCTTAGTTGGTAGAGCGTCACTCTTGCAACTGGCTTACTGCAATAATAGGTTGGACATTTAATTGCCCAAGTAATAATGGATATAGCTTAGCCAACTGAACTGGTGGCTCACTTTTTCTAAGTAATAGGGAAGAGGACCGGAATATGCAATTGGACTCTACTGAGACATCAACAGTTTGTAATTAGTTTCTGAGTGTCTGGTATTAGAGTGTTTAGGACAGGGAAGTGTTTTGAGCGAATTCCAATCAATTTGATTAAGTACTATAAATGGTGAAAGAACTGATAAGCTGCAAATGTTTTTTCTCCCAAGTGAAATTAGGGTTTTCTCCAATTTGTGATGACTGATATATTTGTCTTTCACATCTTTTTTTTTATTGTTTTTTTCATATATCTTGGTTGATTCATAAATGCTCTAAAGACTGAAGATTTGGCCGATCTACATTGTGAAATCAGGTTTAAAATAAATATGTAAGTTGGGCATGATTGATATCTTTCTCTACTCAATGTGCAGCTATAAGAATATTATATAAAAAAATGTAATGGATTCTACAAAGATAATTTGGCCTTTTCTGTGTGGGATTTTCTTCCACTTCCATCCATAATGGTAGATTAATTGATGTGGTTTTCAGAGTTGGGCAGTAATTGACTTACCTTTGTAGACTGTAAAATATGCTGAAAAAGAATAACACTTCTTAACTCTTAAAATTTACTGCAAATTGTACATGTCTGAGAAATGAAAACGAAAAAGAATTGCCATCATAAATTTCCATGCTGTTTGAATGAGGGTTTTTATAGAATGGCTCGTTTAAACGAGTACTATCATGTTTAATATCTGTATGAAAGAGATCAATTACATTGGGTTTTCACTTCTTCTCAGCTGGCAAAAGCTTGCCACATGATGCGAATAGATCTTTCTGCTCATGGATTTTATATTACACCGGATATTGGCTTTGATTGGAAAAGTGGCAAAGGAAGTCCATTCAACTACTTCACCTATGGAGCTGCATTTGCTGAGGTTGAAATTGACACATTGACTGGAGATTTCCACACTAGAAGAGCAGATGTTATTTTGGATCTTGGATATTCTATTAATCCAGCTATTGATGTTGGGCAGGTATTCTCTTTCATATCATCTTCAACTATCTACTCTGTGTTTCTCTTTGAATTTAAGTCAGGATAATTGCCATGATACAATTCTGTTAGCTAGCTCTGGCTTTTGGAAGTGTTGTCACTGTAATAGAGTTGTCAAAATAAGTGCCAAATGAGATGTTAAAATCACCCCAAAGTTGTAGAGCTTGACTCCAGAAACTAGGAGATAAGATTTACCCAATGCCACAGTGAAGACAGTTTTACTTGCAGCAAATTTGAACCCCTAGCTACTGAGTGGTTTGATCAGCCTAAAATCTAATTTTGAGTGCTCTACTTAGTATCCAGGGCTTCAGCCCCAGTTATTTCATTCAATCTTTACCTCGTTGCTTACAGTGCCCAAAGTAGATTTCACTGAGAACTCAATTACTTTCTAAGTACAGTCAATTTGACTGATCTCAGAAGTCATACTTTTGGGTAAGGAGTGTTTCCTGTCTATAAAAGCATTCGTGTGCATGTATAAACATCTGCCATGGTATAATTGTAATTCAAATTCTACAGAGGTTGTAAGTATTCACTTTTATATACTCACCTATTTCTACCACATCAAGGGATCCTCTTGATCAAGCCAAATCATCTATGAGATTGGGAATCTCTGGGTTAGTTGCCTGTTCAGTCAGTCTGTGTCGGCCAGGTACCCTCCTTGGATTGGTGGTTTTCACAACTAAAATTAGTCATTCAAAGTTTTTGTTGTTTGATAGGAGAGGTAGCAGCTCGTGCTTGTAATGATTTAACTTCTTGATCTGTTCATTGATAAAATCATTTTCATTTATCCAAAAAAAATGTTATTGTTGTTTGATATAAAATGTATCCATGAATTTTGTCTAGAGACAAAGAGAGCTAAAGTGTTACTTTTTTTGTCCTTTTTTTATGCTTTTGTACATTAGATTTTTTCTTATTCTTTTGTACACTATTTGTATATTGAGGACAGAATGGTTCTTTCACCAATATAAATACTTTTTCTTATTCTGATCTGCTTGAAGAAGATTCTTGACCTTCGGTCCTACTGGTATTTAGGATTCTTACTAATAGTGTTTGGAGAATCCTTTTGTGCATTTGATTCTTCTGCCTTAGGCTGTTTCGATCATACCTTAACCCTGTTCCTGGAGTTCTGTGCCACCAGCTTCAATCTTTTCTCTAGATTTCTTTCAAGAAGCATCAGATCTGCATGAAACTTTAGATTTGGTGTTGCCCAGAGGAGTACTTTCAATCTCTCTTTGCCTGGTTTGGATTCGATCTGCTTAAGAAGGGTTTTGATATCTCTTTTGGATAAGTTGGTATTTTTTTACTGTATATTGTTTCTAGTTAGCTTTTGAAACTCTTCTAGAGATTTCTTTTAATTGGCTGTGTTGAACGCATGCCCATTGTTGTGAGAAGGCTGATTTGATGTTTTTCCTGTTTGGGAGTACCCTTTTATTGTGTATCTTATGTACCATATCGTTGTATAGTTGTTCTATTCTTTCTTAAGCTAGAGAAGGGCACGGTGGTCCTTTCTCACCTATTGTATCTCATTAGTATGTAATACACTTTTGTTTGGCCATGTCACGTGTGAGACATTAGAGACACCCCTCATATGCATACAGTTGATATTCTTTCATCTCGAGTAAAATGATCAAAACACTTTTTGATTGTTGAAGGAATCTGAAGTGCAAAGAGATTTGTGTTCGCTGAGAGGAGTGAGTCATTGTATTGTAATTTTTTTTTTTTTTTGAAAGATAAGGTAAAGCTTTATTAGAACATCACATAGATATTACATCAGCTCCCAAGCCAACATGAGACTTGGCCGAAGAAGCTGAGTAGATTACAGATTACAACTTCCAAATGGAGTGTATTCTTAACAACTCTGATACATTCATATTCTTAAACTAAGCATTCACAGAGACCCAGGAGACCAATTTGCAAACAGCAAAGTGAATAAGGTCCTCTGAACTCTTCACTTTGTTACTGGAAATCCTATTGTTTCTTTCATCCCAGATGGACCACAGAACAGCAGCAGGAACAACCTTCCATACAATCATTTATTTTTTCTTCAGACCTTGAGCATTCCAGCTGCACAGCAACTCCTTGACTGAATTCAGCATTACCCAGCTCAGCCCAGTAGCCTTGATAAAATGGTCCCAAACCTTAGAGGTGACAGTACAGTGGAGACTAAGGTGGTCAGTGGTTTCAGGTACTAGACCACAAAGGCCACAAGACTGATCCAGGACCTGCAAACCCCTTCTCACCAGATTTGACCTTGTGGGGCATTTGTCCAAAGTCATTGTCCAAACTAGAAAGTTCACTTTTGAAGGGGGAATGGGATTCCAAATATGCTTCCAGGGAAAGTCTGAAACTCCATATCTGCTTAACTTAGAGGCCAAAGTTTTAACCGTGAAACAACCATCAGCATTCGACTTCAAACCACTCATCCTCCTTGCTGCAGATAATTTCCCGTCTCTGCAATAGATTCAGCAGCTCCACTACTTCACCTAATTCCCAATCAAACAGATCTCTTCTGAAAAGAGGACCCTAAAGTATAGAGTTTTCAGATAAAGAATAAGAGCCAGCCACAGACACCTCTTGATTAGATGCACATTGAAAGAGAAGAGGGAAGACCTCTGCCAAGGAGCAGGCCAAAATCCAGGGATCTTTCTAGAATTTAATACTGCCCCCTCTCCAAATATTAAGGATCACCCCTCATAGAGATAGTGAAGGCACTTCATAATTCCTTTCCAGACAGAGCAACCCCAACTTGGGAAGGAATCATGAGAGTACCAATCCCCCCAGTTCACACCAAAGCAGCTATAAGGCTTCTCCACCAAGCATTCCTTTCAGTACCAAATCTCCAAATCCACTTGCTAAGGAGGGCTGTATTAAACACTTTTAATTTCCTGATTCCCAGTCCCCTTTCTTCAATAGGAGACAAACTTGTTCCCACTTAATGAGGTGGATTTTCTTTTTCATCTTCCCAACCTCTCCATTTAGCAGTCTTAGCTGGGAGTGGGAAGAGGGAAAGAAAATAAATGGGCAGGTTAGATAAAGTACTTTTAATGAGAGTCACTCTGCTCCCTCTGAAAGATATTTAGCTTTCCATGAGAAAGCTTCCTCTCTAACCTCTCAACCACAGGGTCCCATACTGCAGCCGAATTACATTACACCCCCAAAGGGAGACCCAAATACTTAACAGGACGGGGTTCTCCAAGTTAGCAACTTGACCCATTGGACTAATCATGCTTTTACTCAGGTTGACCTATAGACCTGAAATCACTTCAAACCAACACAGAATTCCAAGTAACACCTCTAACTGTTCAGGAGCAGCATCAAGAAAACAAAGTGTGTCATCTGCAAACTGAAGAATATTAACTTTTTATTCACCCGGAGCAATTGCAAAGCCCTCCCAAAGCCCAGCCTCAGCAGACCTTCTGGAAAATTGGGTAAGGATTTCCATTAGACAAGTGAAGAGGAGAGGGGAAAAGGGGTCACCCTGTCTCAGGCCTCTACTGCTTTCAAAAAAGCCTGCAGTCTGACCATTTACCAGAATAGAGAACTTAGGAGAAGAAATGCAAACTTTGGTCCAATTTCTCCACTTTTGACCAAAGCTCATCTTTTCCAGCACCAAGTCCAGACACCTCCAGTTCACATGATCATAAGCTTTTTCAATATCTAATTTGCAAATCAGGCCAGGGGAGTCTTTTCTTCTTGAGTCAATAAGTTCACTGGCAATAAGGACTGAATCAAGCATCTGCCTTCCAGGAACAAAGGCACTCTGATTACTTGAGATCACACTACTCATAACTCCTTCCATTCTCTCCGCCAACACATTTGCTAGGATTTTGTAGAAACTATTCAAGGGGCTTATAGGTTTAAATTTGTAGCTCCTCTACCTTTGGGATTAGAGTAACAAGGGTGGCATTTAGGCTCCTTTGCAGAGAAGCGTTCTCACAAAAAGCCTGAAAAACATTAATTACATCTTGCTTAATAAACTACCAGCAACTAGTATAAAAGAGATTTGTCAGCCCATCAGGACCTGGAGTTTTCTCATTTTCCAACATACTAACTGCAGCCTTCACTTCCTCCTCTATGAAGGGTCTCTCAAGCAACTACTTTTGATCATCACTCAGGTGCTTGAAGGGAATGTCTGATGGAAAGGGTCTTCTAGACCAATTCTCTTTGTACAGCCTCTTGTATTGTAAATAGGAACTTATGTTTGATATTGGGTGGTAAGTAAACTGTTTGGAACCATACTTGTAACTTCCTGTATATCATGTTGTCTTTGTCAATGCTTTCATAATCCTTGGTAGGTATTTACACATGAAGACCAAATTATTTCTTTGAAATAGTTATTTGATCTATAAAATCAGTGCATTGATGAATCAAAGTACTTCAAGGCTCAAGTAAGCTGGAACCATTTTTCTTGCTTTGATGCACTTGGTATTACTACTGATAGCTCAAATAACATGAATAACTATTTTCACCCTAATGTCATATGACTACTTTTTTTCCTTTTTTTTATCATAGATTGAAGGAGCCTTCATACAAGGTCTAGGCTGGGTTGCTTTGGAAGAGCTAAAATGGGGTGATGCAGATCACAAGTGGATTAAACCAGGTTATCTCTATACGTGTGGACCTGGAAGCTACAAACTTCCTTCTGTGAATGATATCCCTCTTGAATTTAATGTTTCACTTCTAAAGGTAAATACACTTCAACTTTGTATTGATTTCTTTTGTTTGGAATTAAGTTATTTCTGTGTTTGTCTGAAATTCAGCCTTTTTTCCCCGAGTTGGATTGGTTTTCTAGTATTATAAATGTCTTTAGAAAGTATGCCATAAGATATTAACAAACTGTTGTTTGTGGAACCAATGGCCACAAATCCCCATATTCACTTCGAAATTTTTTTGTAAATATATTCACTTTGAATTGAATATCTAGAAAATGTAATAATAATGACTGAAACATCAGTAGCATAAATCACTTGAGAGGTTTCTGTCTTTCTCAAGTTCTAAATTCAGTTATGTACTATGAAAACCTCAAACATAGCCTATATACACTTTTCATCACTATATGCAACTTGTATTGTGCATTTTGCACATGTCCCTTCAATTTGAATGGGTATTACTCAAATGGACACATCTAATGGTGTTTGTATAATGTCCAGAATATATTATTCGGTTTTCCTAATAGCCTTAAAAATTTGAATGCATGTCCTTTCAATTTCATGTCTAGGCTTAACATTTAAATATATGTCCCCTCAACTTGAGAATGTATGTTTACATGCATTCAATTTCATGTACAATAATTCCATCATATATATCTATTTGACTAGTTTTGTTTTGAGTTGTTTATATATTTGTTTTTATAATAGTGTAAGGGCATGTTCTATGCACATGTGCAAGTACAGCAGGTACAATCATTGAAATAACTAATAGAATAACAATGTTTGAAGACAGAACTAGTTAAGATAGGACATCAAAGAACTGTATTAGTACTCAAGGATAGGGAAATGTTTAGAAAATTCAGACTCTATATTTAGTATCCAAAGAAGATGATTCAACCAAAGGAGGTAATAACTTCTCTAAATAAGAAAAGAGACATGACAAATCCTGAAGTGCCTATATATCAGTTGGCCTTGCTTTATTACTTTTATCATGCTACCAAGTCCGGTGGACAGAATAGATGATATGGATGAAGCTTTGGTCCCAAAATATACAAGACCAGTATTGCATTCTTCTTCAAATCCAGGTTCTCAAGTATACAACAATGAGAAAAATAACTATAGTTCAATAATTTTTTTATTTTTTTCATAGATATCAGTTTAGTAGTCAAATTAAGAACATGCAACATTGTTAGGAACACAGGTGGAGCTGTGACCAAGCCAGCTATACAAAATGTGTATTCAAGAAAGAAGAAAGAAAGCCACATGATAAGTTGAAACAGATTACCTGAAAATTGTAACTACCAATCTTGATTCTTGATCTTGATTAAAGTCTATAAAAGGCCATGTAATAAAGAGAAGAACAGAATCAAATTCCCATCATTCCTTCTCAAATATCTCTCTCTCTCTCTCTCTGAATATTAGGAGGTTCATCCCCACAAAGTGGTGGCTTTAACAAAGACTAACATAATTGGCATCGGAGCTAGCAAAGAACTTGGAGAAATGCCCAGCACTCGGTCAGAAACAATGGAAGACAGGATCGATAAGATGAAAGTGGGATTGCACAAGGTATCTGGTGACTTACAGGAGTTAAAAAATAACAATTACAGCAGTGATGGTGCAGCTGGAAAAGGAGCCACCAACAGCAACCAAGAAGGCAAACAAGAACAACAGGAGGTGACAGCGGTAGGGGTGGTGGCAATGATCAAGGAAGACCTTTCCTACTCAAACTGGACTTTCCAATCTTCACCAGAGAAGACCAGTGTTGTGGATTTATAAGGCCGAAAGGTTTTTCTAATTCCTTGAAATCCCAAGTAACCAACGGGTCTTGTTTGCCTCATTCCATTTAAATGAAATAATCCATTCTCTGGTTCCAATGGCTTTGTCAATCACACCCCAAATATCTTGGGCTGATTTTAGAGAAGCATTATGTGTGCATTTCGGACTGACGGCATAGTTGTCAAGGCGACGCCTAGGCGACTAGGTGGCTTTCAAACTTCACCTCGCCCAGATGCCATGCAAAGTTTGTATAAGGCGCACACCTAGTCAACTAGGTGGGTGCTTAACTCCAAGGCGCATGGCTAGACTAGATGCAAGACACATTAATACATGATATACATCATTGCATCCCTTAATACATTGATCCTTCAATATTTTTATATTGTTTTTTACTTTTCTTTTGCTGCAAATAGTTTTTATTGGTTAGATTTTGTTATTACAATAGAACCTATCACACATTGTCACTCTTTTTATTAGAAGAAGAGTGCTGTCTTCTTAGGGTTTTATTTTCATGGCAGAACTGAACAGAACAGGGAGAGCTGTCCAGTCAGGTATGTTTCACACACAGTCCAACTCCAACTCTTGCTGCAAAGCTGCATAACCAACTAGAAGTCTAAACAACCTCGAATATGCCAGGTAGTCTAAAAATGAATCATCTTCTTCTTCTCAGTTTTCAGTCCACCTATTCTTCCTCCTACCCTCTTCGTTTTCAGCCTTTCTTTTCTTTTTGTTGGTTCTTCCTGTTTATTTTGTCCTTTCCATACGTTTTTGGTATCAAACAGGGGCTCCGTTATCATTTTCCTGCAAACTTTTCACCCTTTTACCTGCACTTTTGTGATATCTGCTCTTTTGTGATATCAAACAGGGGTTCATCTTTATTGAGATCGACCTTATAGGGAACAGTTTTTTAACCTTCTGGAAGCAGTGGTTAACAGAATTCTGTCTCCCTTGCCATTTCTTTAGGGTTTCTTGACAGAGATCGACCTTAAAAGGCGTAGTTTTGACAGTTTTTTGACATTTCTGATTTAAGTCAATTATTTCTGTTAGTTTTCTGATATATCTGCTCATTTCTCTGAGTTTTTTGTGAAATCTCACGGTCAACTATTGCTCCCACTTTTTCTTTGACCTGTGACTGGTTCTTGGGCAGCTACAGTAATCTGATTTTTAATTTCTGGGTGTTCTTGTTGACTGAGGAGTGTTTCTTGGAAGTTACCAATAATCTGAAGTCGATTTCTGGGTAATTCTTCCTGACTGAGGAGTGTTTCTTTGTGGTGATTCTCAGCTGTGAGTTTCCTTTTTTTTTCCGATTCAGCAGAGACCATTTTTTACAAAAGAGGTTTTTTTTGATCAAAGTAGTGACTGTTAACATCCTCTTTAAAATGGAAAAAGTTGGAAGTGAATTCAAGACTCCAGGGGAAGGTATTTTAGGGGCTGGAAGTATGACTGAAAGTTCTTTTCAAATTACAACTGTTAGGTTCAATGGAACAGATTACTTGGAGTGGGAACAATCAGCCATGATGGCTATTGGGGGTAGAGGTAAATTAGGCTATGTAACGGGGGATATAAAGTAACCAGCCAACGAAGACACATCACTTGCCAAATGGGTTCAAGAGAACTATTTGGTGATGACATGGCTGCAGCCCCACATTAGTCGAAATTATTTATGGGCCAAAATAGCTAAGGAAATCTGGGATAATATGAAAGAGACCCACTCCCAAACCCTTAATGTTGCTAGGGCTTATGAACTGAAGTGTGAAGTGAAAAATCTCAAGCAGGGGGAGAAGCCAGTCTCCATTTACTTTGCTACTTTGAAATCTGTGGCATGAAATTGACCATTTGGAAACCATTGAGTGGGAGAGTCAGAGAGATGCAACTACATATAGCAAGTTGGTTGAAACAAACAGAGTTTTTGAATTCCTAGCAGGTCTGAATTCAGAATTTGACATAATAAGGCAGCAACTTATTACTAGGGATAGGTGTGACCTTGTCTTAGGCTTATTCACTAGTGCACAGTAAAGAGAGTAGAAGAAAAGTGATGTTACAAGTTCAGCCCATGGAATCAGCCGTAGCAGCAACAAAACAGAAATTTGGGAAAGATTAGGAAAAGGAAATAAAGAAGGAGATGTTTTGTGATCATTGTAAGAAGCCCAAGCATACTAGGGATAGTTGTTGGAAGTTGCATCCCCATCTTGTTCCAGCTAGATTCAGAAATAAGAAAGGAAGTGCTAATATGGCAGTCAACATTGACAATGCATCATCTTCCAATACAAGAACCACATCTCTAGATGCCTTAGCTGCTATCTAGGCTGCCTTGACACAATTAGAGAATGAATCTGGTATTTCCGGGTCATCATCACAGTCTTCAACTGCCACTCCTGCCATTCCTACTTCAGCTTTTGCTTCCTTAGGTACAAGAGTTACAACATATCACACTTCAGCCCCAGGTAACACTAGACCCTTCTGGGTAATAGATTTAGGTGCTTTTGACCATATGACTAGTTTGTCCACCTTGTTTACCACCTATTATTTATCCTCAGGCAGAGACAAAGTGTCTATTGCTGATGGCTCTCTTGTTCCTATTTCTGGAAAGGGAGACATCAAACTATCAGATGCCATCTCCTTGTCCTCAGTTTTGCATGTCACTAAGCTTAGTGCTAACTTGCTTTCAGTTAGTAGTATTACTAAGAATCAAAACTGTTCAGTTGCTTTTTTTCCCGATCGTTGTGTTTTTCAGGATTTGGAAATGAGGAAGGTGATTGGGATTGGCCGTGAGACGAATGGAGTCTACCTGCTTAAGCATTCACAGGGGAAGGAAAATGAAGTTGGGAGATTGTTTGTTTCTCAACCTTTGGGTCAGATTATTCTTTGGCATAACAAATTAGGTCATTTGTCTTTTGGGTCTTTGAAGAGTTTATTTTCAAGTTTATTTGAGTCAGCCAAGTGTCTAGTTTGAGGGATGAAAGCTGTGAACTTGCAAAACATTGTAGGTGAACTTATTCTTTGAGCAATAAAAGAAGCAATATTCCCTTTGAAATTGTGCATACTGATGTTTGGGGGCCATATCATACTCTTGCCATGGTGGGGAGGGTACAGATACTTCTTGTTATTTGCTGATGATTATACCCGTTTCTCGTGGATTTACCTTATGCACTCTCGAGATGAGGTTCCTTCATTGACCCAAGCTTTCCATCAGATGGTATTAACTCAATTTGAAATCAAGATCAAAATTCTCAAATCTGATAATGCCAACGAGTATTTTGCAAAACCCCTGACATCATATCTTCTTGACCATGGAGTTAATTATCAGAGCACTTGTCCCCGTACACCTCAACAGAATGGGGTTGCTGAGAGAATAAGCAGACATATTTTGGAAGTTGCCAGAAGTGTGATCTGATTGTGTCCTACACAAGTGTGAATTGGGAGTGGTTGTAGCAGTCCTGCTGGAGACTGGGTATCCACCTTATTTTTCTAGCAAATGACGCATTTGGCTATGAATTTTTGGACCGAATTTCGCATGCCTTTCCAGTGGAACACTTCCAGAAGCTGCTGAATATGAGCTGAATCCTGTGGTATCACCATTCGGCGTTTATATAGCAGCAAGTTATTCTCCACTGTGTACCCTGGGTGGCTAGTAGGGTCCTCTTGGACCTGTGAACGCAGCTTGCTCAGTTGTTGGTGCCTTTCAGCTTCTTCCCTTAGCTGATCCATGATGGAACATGTTGGGCCCGTGAGAAGTAATGGAAATAGTTGTGGCTGGCGTGACAGTGCATCCGCCACCTTGTTAGTGTGCCCTGCCTTGTATTTATTGACATAATTGTAGCCGAGTAATTTGGCTATCTATTGCTGCTGTTCCAGGGATAGTATGGGCTGCTCCAGCAGAAATTTCAGGCTCTGGTGGTCAGTTCGTATGATGAACCTCCTTCCTAGAAAGTAGGGCTGCCACCTCTGAACTGCGAGAACAATTGCTACAAGTTCGCATTCGTATACTAACTTGGCTCATTTCTGTGTTGTCATTGCTTTGATGAAAAATGCTAGTGGCCTTTCATCTTGCATGAGGACTGCACCAACTCCTTGGCTTGACGCATCACATTCAATGATGATGCCCTTTGAGAAGTCTGGAAGTGCGAGTGTCGGTGGGGATGAGACAATTGTTTTGAGTGTCTCGAAGGCCTGTTGGGCCTCCCTAGTCCAGCAAAACCCATTCTTCTTAAGTAAACTTGTCACGGGGACAGCAATCAGTCCATACCCTCTGATGAATCAACCTAAATAGTATACTTGTGTCTGTCCAAATGCACACTTTGACTCCTTTGCGAGAAGTTTATGAGTCCTTAGCAGTTCCAAGGTGATTTGTAGATGTACTAGGTGTTCGTCCCATGTAGCGCTATATACAATTTATCATAAAAAAAAGCGAGTATAAATTTGCGCAAATGGGGTCGAAATATGTCATTCATAAGGGCTTGGAATGTAGCTAGCGCATTGGTCAACCCAAATGGAATGACTAGAAATTCATAATGCCCTTTGTGTTTACGAAAGGCAGTCTTGTGGATGTCTCCCTCGTGGACCCGTATTTGATGATATCCCGATCTCAGGTCTAGTCTAAAGAATATGGTGACCCTGTCGAGTTCATTTAGTAGTTCATTGATTACTGGTATGGGAAATCGATCCTTCATAGTATTGTTGTTTAGAGCCCTATAGTCTATACAAAACCGCCATGTCCCATCCTTCTTTTTCACAAGTAATACTGGCAAAGAGAATGGGCTTTGGCTAGGTTGTATAATTTTTGTCAAGCATATCTTGCACTTGCCTCTCAATCTCTAGTTTCTGAAAATAAGGGTAACGATAGGGCCTTACATTTGTGGGTGCAGTTCTGGGTAGCAATGGAATGCAATGATCATGGGCACATTCCGGTGGTAGTTCCTTAGGTTCTTGGAAGATCACCTAGAACTTCTGAAGTAGCTGCTGTAGTTGTGTGCGGCCTTCTTTGGATCTGCTTCCTTGGGCTAGAATGGGGCCGTTTCTGTGGGAGTCTATTTGCATTAATATGATGTGGGCTGGGTTTGCTGCCTGTTTCCTTGGGGAGGCGAGACTAATGGGTCCTAGACCCTTGGACAACTGCCCTTGAATATGCACCTGTGAGCTGCCCACTTGAAAATCCATGGTGAGACGGGCCCAATCACATATCACCGGCTCTAGTTGCCTTAACCATTGGACTCCGAGAACTACATTTGCTCCACTGATTTCCAAGGGGTGCAGATCTACCTCGAACTCATGTCCTTGTATCTTCATCTTTAATTTTGTGCACGTACTGTCGCACACCAGGTTGCTCCCATTAGCTACATGCACCCGGAAGGCTGTATATGGTTGGATTGGAATCCCTAGTTGTTTGACCAATGTTTGGGTAATGAAATTGAGAGTGCTGCCACTGTTTATCAGAACCGACACATGGCGCCCTTGTACCAGTCCAGCTACTCTCATAGTTTGAGAAGAAGCAAGACCGGTCAAGGCTTGTAGGGATACTTCCGGGTATTCCTTTGTCCATTTCCCCCATTCTTGGTTGTTCATTGGCTCTTCAATGTCTGTTGATTGCTCGACATATTCGGTTTCAGGTTGAGGGAAGAAAACTTGAGGGATCTTACAGCGATGGCCCGGCCCGAATTTGTCTCCACATGCATAACAAAGGCCCTTTTCCCATCGGGCTTGCATCTCAGCCTAGGTTAACCTCTTTGCTGAGCCGGGGCCTGAACCAGAGTTGGCGTCCTTGCCTGTGATTCCTACTCCTGATCTGGGCTCCAGTTTACTCAAGATACCTTGTTCTGGGTTCGGTTACCTGGTCTGATCGCAGCTCCCAGAGGTTGATTAATCCTTCTTGCCCGATTCAGTTTGTCTTCATGTAGTCGAGCTAATGCTACTGCTTTAAGAATGGTGGTGGGTTGCATGGCTTTTACCTCCAGCCACAATTCTTCCCTGAGTCCACCAACAAAACTGCTGACAAGCGCGTTTTCTGGCCAGCCTTGTATGCGCACAGCTAATCTTTCGAATGCCATCTGATAATCTTGGGACAGAGACGGTCTGTCGTAGCTTAGCAAGGCTTTCATCATAGTTCTCAAAGGCCGAGACTCCAAATCACATGGTTAAGGCGTCGGTGAAGTCTACCCATGTGGCTCTTGGGTGCCGTCGCCGGTACCACTGGTACCAGACGGTCGCCTCTCCTTTCAGGTGTGCAGAAGCTAATGGAACACGATCAGGTCCCTGTGTGCCGTGGTAATCGAAGTATCTTTCTGTTTGTAGAAGCCAGGATGTGGAATCTACCCCTGGGAAGATGGGAAACTCGATTTTTGCTATTCTTGATCCGCTTTGATGACTGGTGTCACTGTGTTCTTACTGATTCAGCGTGGGTGGTGCTTGTGCCAGTCGTTCAAGCAAGGATGCAAAACTTTCTTTGATTTCCTTGACGTCAACCGATATTCTTCGCATTTTCTCCTTCCATGTTGTTGACTCTGTTCTCCATTGCCGACGACCTTGTGCTGGCATCCTAGCTCTGATACCAACTTGATTGGAATTGCCTAACTCAGGGACTCTTTCGAGGGAGCCTGCCTCCTGAATGAGAGAGAGAGAGAGGGAGAGAAATGGTGATTCTCACAAAAGAAATAGTATATGAACAGTGATTTTACAGAAAATAAAGCATAATAAAATAGTGGTTTTATAGAAAATAAAACATAATAAAACAATTTAAAGAGAGCTTGAAATCAGTACCTACAAAGGTATACACATCACACTGATAAATGCCTTGGATCGGCAATCTCTGACAAACACTCAACACTCGCAAAGTGATTCTCACAAAAGAAACTTACAATAAAAGAAACTCACAAACGCTCAAACTTACAAAGAAGAGTATTGTACAAAACTAGAGGACTCTCCCAATTTTTTGCACACCTCTTAAATGAGAGGAGGTCGGGATTTATAGAGGGCGGGGAGCCCTTGAAAGACTTCCAAATGCTGGCGGAAACCCTAAGATAAATTGTTCTTTCCAAAAGTCTTGTCTAGAATTAGTTAGTCTATGTACTTTAGACAAAAATACATCTTTGTACCATCTAAAATCAGATAGAATTTTTCATCTAAGATTTATCAATTTCTCTCTTAATCTTTCCCACATATCTGATGAATTTCCTATAAACTGGGTTAGGATATTCAATATTAGGGTCATGACGGCATCCGATACTGGAGATCCTTGAATTAGGATTCTCTCTCCATCTTCATCTCTTTTTACAGCATTCAGGACGTAGCCTCTTTCTCCTTCTGTAAGGTAGTTATTCTACCATCCTTTCAATTGTCCTATGAAGGACGCAGTGATAATAGTGGCTATCACCTTCTCATCATTACCAACTAACTTACCAGCGCAAGCATACATAGTCATATGCGCGGTCATATCATGAATCTGGTATTTAGATATTCCATCAAGGTTTCATTCATAGAGCATGCTCCAGTTATATCCAACTTGAGGTTTTGGTGGCTCTTCAAATAAGAGGTCCACTGGGGTATGCCTAGAGTAATAAGGCTTTTTGCTTTGATAGGAGAGTTTGCTTATTTCCAAATTTTCCATGGATTCATTTGATATTATGGATTCGTCATATGAATCCTCTCCTAAGAGGTTTATTGATTTAGAGTTCGATACATCATCTTTCTTGGTTTTATTTGATCTAGAAGTTTCTCCTTTTCCCAGATTGAAGGAGATATTAATTTGGCTGTTAACTCTTGGTAACTTACCTTTGATAGGTCTAGTGGATTTGTTTTGATTTTCATATTCCTAGGAAGACTTGGCATGATTTCCATTGGTCTCTCTTTGATTATTGTTTTGGATTTAGAGATTTCTAATGAACTTAATAGAGACTCTATTCTATTGGTTTGTTTGCCTAATACATTTAAACAAATATTTGTATAACTATTTTGTTCTATTATTTGAGAACAATGTTCTGGATCTATTTTTTCAGATTCTTTTATTATTGTTGAATTTTTTATAGGGCTCGCTATGAGCTCATCTTTCTCTATTTTTACCGCTTCCAGTGGTGGATGTATTGACTCTACAATTTTCCCTGTGGCTGTTGTCTTTTAGGCTTTAGATAGCTTTTCCTTGACACATAATTCTAATTCCTCAATGGGAGGTTGTATGAATTGGTTCTGTTTCGTAAACCAATCCCAGAAAGGAATATTTTCCTTTGCTTGCATCATGTCATTATACTATGTTTCCCTGATGCAATCCCTTTCTTCCTTTGTGAATCTCTTGAAAAACCATCTTTTCTTTAAAGGTTGTGAATTAAAACCTTACCTAATAATGTCTTTATCTATTTGGAAGTCTTCTTCTATTTTTAAGACATTAATTTCATAATCTACCTCTGTGGGTTCATAAGATTTTGTCGAGGGACTTTCTCTTCGGGTTGAAAGGTAGTTTGATGGTGAGTTATTGGTTGACGGCCTACCGATCTTCTGGAACTAGCTTCCATTAAATCGGCATCTCTTCTTGACCTTGTTTCCATTGATTCGGCGTACGACATCCGTGAGGATGTCGAAGCTCTTCTAAACCTAAGTTCTATAGTTCCATCTTGTTCACTGATAATTGAGGCTTGTTTAGTAGATTCAATAGGACTTGGGGGCTCTGTTTTAGCCCGTGACCAACTTTCTGGCATCTTCACTTCACTCCAAGTGATCTGCCTAGGAATTGTAACATTATACCAAGCGTTGGTCAAGAAGAGGGTAGTCATTCCCCTGCTTTCTGTAATCCTGGTATTAGGACAGATTGTATTCATAGTCTTAAAGTATACTCAGTATAGTGGCGTTATGTTCTCGGATCTTGGTTTCATGTTGAAACCTTGGGTTTGAATCCTAAGAGTTAACGCTTCATGGATCCCTGGATCTGTTAGTGAGACTGAGAAATTTGGATAGGCATTAAAATAAATTGGCCCTTGGTGGAGGCTTCCTTCGATTACTCCTAATAAGGAGTCACTGAATTTATTATGTCTTGAGTCGGTTAAGCAGGCTAAGGCTGTTGTCTGTAACCCTGTTCTGGTTAATGGTTTAACGCGACTTGTATTAAACCATAGTGTATAAAATGCAGTCACTCTTTCTTCTTTAGGTCTCTATTACCTTCTTATCTACTAGGGAAAAGCTCTCTGCTTCGTTACCTAGGGCAATGGTTCTTTCTGCAGTTCTAACATTTAGATCTGTTTTTAGACTAAATATACCTTTCTTGTATATTTCTGAGGGTGCAATTTTTGGGATGGTCCAGTTATGCAAAGATTTTTCTATATTATCATAGTTCATTGCTTCCATATTTTTTATAGACATGGACTTAGGGAGGTGCTACTACTAGGCTCACCAGATTCTTCTGAGGTACTAGAGGTGGACCTAAATAACTTCTTCATCTTATCCTTTTACTTTACCAAATACGGTCAGTCAACTTTCACGGCCTTCAACGCGACTTCGACCTTGGCTCAAGGGTTCTAGCCTTGGTAAAACCAGCAGGTGTCTAGGCTGTCTGACTGGGGTTTTTGCCTAGTGATATGTCCGAAGAAGCTACAGTCTTTTGGGTTCTAGCCATAGGTTCTAGGTTGCCTAATAGCAAATAGAGGTTCCGGCAAGGTATCAGCATGTGATGGTGAAGTGGGGTGTAGCAAGTAAGGGATCGGACTAGAAAGAACAGAGAAGAACAGTTCTAGATTTGAATAAAGGGGTTAGGATCATGGCTCTGATACCAATTGGATAGGATGATGAACAATGATGAACAGTGCTAGAACCCTTCATACACTATTTCTGTAAACAATGTTCATACACTATTTTTGTAAAATCACTCTTCATACACTATTTCTCTGCATACTCCGCCATCCTCTTACACTGTTCATTGCCAATCTAAGGCATTTAACTCTGTTCGTTACTATTCATCACCCTCGCACCACACTGTTCATTACCTCTCTCATCCATTTGGTATCAGAGCCATGATCCTAACCCCTTTGTTCAAATCCATATCTGTTCTTCTCCATTCTTTCTAGTCCGATCCCTTACTTGCTTCCCCCCACTTCACCATCACCTGCTGAGCCGGGATCTCTAGTTGCTAGTAGGCAACCTAGAACCTTTGGCTAGAACCCAAAGACTATAGCTTCTTCGGAGATATGACTGGGCTAGAACTCCAGTCGGACAGCCTAGACACCTGCCGGTTTTACCAAGGCTAGAACCCTTGAGCCAAGGTTGAAGTCGCATTGAAGGCCGAAGAGAGTGAAGGTCGTGAAAGTTGACTGGCCGTATTTGGTAATGTAAAAGGATAAGATGAAGAAGTTATTTAGGTCCCCCTCTAGTACTCAAAAGAATCTGGTGAGCCTAGCAGTAGCACCTCCCTAAGTCCATGTCTATAAAAAATACGGAAGCAATAAACTATGATAATGAAGGGATGAGAGATCCATCGTATGGACACCCGAATCTTGCGGAATAGAATGGGTGAATTTCAAAAATTTCTCCCATTCCCACTGGGAATCACATTCCCTATTTTAGAAAAATCATATTTTTCAAGGATCATTCTTGAACCATGAATCGAACCAGATCTGAACAAAACAGTAGGAGAGGGATATACCTGATACGGAGAAGCAGTATCTCCCAATGGAGGTGTTCACGCCCAAGGAACCAAAAACTGCTCCCACTGAAGATGGCGCAGTGCAGGATGGAGCAGAATCAACAGTGTTCTTCCAAAGAACCAGATCCTTCGCAAGAATCAGCAGGATGGCACGTGAGCACAACTTCCAATCAGTCCTTTCACAAAGAACTGATATCATGATCCAATCTTGATCACTCCTACTAAGAATAGGAGATCGAACTGGCAGATATGGCGGCGGCAGGAAGGAGGCGGCAAGAAAGAATTTTCGCAGAGGTGCTGAATTCTTTCTTCTGTGATTTCAGCTCTGAAGAGAATGTGAAATTCTGTTAATCTCTGAAGGCTGCCGCCCCCTTCCTCCTTTTATAACCCTAAAGGGATCAGCTCCTAATCCTATTACGAGTTGCTGATCCAAATCATATTTGGATCAGAATTCCCTTTAAGTGATAAGGGTAAACCCTTATCTTATCTACAGATTAGATCAGCCCTCTCGTAATCTCATTAGGAGGTTTCTAAATCTGCTAATGCAATCTCAGATTTCGCCCCTCATTTAACTGATCAAATCAGCCCAATTCAAAATGGGCTTTAGGCCCAATAAGGGTATGTTCTCACTTAGCCTTCCAAACTGCTGCCCAGTTGGGCTTCCTTGTATGGTGTGGGACCCAAACATTGATCTACACATCAGCCACATGGGTTCAGCCCAGCCTTAGTTACAAGGCCTGGCCGAATACACTGTTATGGACAGTGCACCCCCTAAAGCCCATCAAATGGACTCCTAATGGGCCCAACACTTACCCTAAGTGGTCCTTGGGCCAAGCCACCTTGTAACACCCAGGGACTGTGGGCAGATGCAAGATTAGCCCATCAGGTATTACCCTCAATGGTCTTACACTTAACCTCTCAGCCCATAATGATCAAACATTGCCCGACAAGAGAGGACCTCTCCCTCGGCTGTAAGGAACAGTGTTGCACTCTCTGCTCACATGGATCCCGGGAATTAAAACCTTTTGCAAACATTTAGAAACTGTAATATATATATATATATATATTAATATATAAATATATTTTACAAAACAAAATTTCAACGATTGAAATCAACTGCCGGCAGTTTGGTTTCCATCAGAGAGAGTGCATCCCCGATCATTACCTTTGTCCGACAAAGGGGCTGATCCTGTCACTATGATCACCCACTCAGATGAATTCTCGGACTGTCCCAACATACCCAGGTTTTGACCCCCACTAATGATCTCACTGATTGGCATATCAAAGATAGCCCAATCCGACACCTAGTGCAGTATCATAATCGAGTCTTGGGGTCTGGTGTAACTTTCCAGTTTTGCCCATCAATCTCCAAGGTCCAGGGCAATACTGGAAATCTGGTCCGGTTCAAAGATTCAATTAGTCCTACACTGCATGCGCCTTGGGTCTCACCCTGGCGGTTGAGACAGGCGACCCCAACATTTGGCAGCACACCAGTGTCAGCCTTGTCAGGATAAATCTCCCCAGACTTATCCAACGGCTGTGAACATTCTAAACTAACACGAGTCTCATAAGTGTCCAGTTTAAGGGTATTTCACAGAAACACACCACGGGAACACAAATCAAATATGTACTTTATTCATTTACAATAAATGTCATAATGTACATCATTCTGATTGGAGCTAAGGGCATACAACTGTCTAACAGACAATATAGAAAAATCTTTGCCTAACTGGACCATCCCAAAAATTGCACCCTCAGAAATATACAAGAAAGGTATATTTAGTCTAAAAACAAATCTAAATGTTAGAACAGGGTTACACTTTGTTTTAATACAAGTCGCGTTAAACCATTAACTAGAACAGGGTTACAGACAACAGCCTTAGCTTGCTTAACCGACTCAGGACATAATAAATTCAGTTTTCTCTTTAGAATAGAGGGGGGAAGAAATTTCATTTGGTTAATTATGGTAAGGTTATGTATACCAAAGAAATGTTGAGGTTTGGAGTTAAGTGAGAATTTACATCAAAGCATTATTAGGAAAACGGTTTGAGCTTTGGATTAAGGGGAGAGAAGAAAGGTGATTCTTGGTAAATATAGGGAGGTAGATAGATTTGAGTGGGATCCTAGGGAGGTGTCAATCTTACAAGGATTTCAGTGGAGGTGCACCAAGTATCAGATTTTGAGAAGATGAGTGGTTGAAGTTGGAAAGCTTCATGATCTTTGTCCAAGGCTATATAGACTTGGTCCACATGATATTTGGAATTTTGGATTAATCAATCCTATGAGATGAATGGAGAGCATTCAATATAGTGTCCAAAGTTTAGGTAACCTTTACTAGATAAGGAAGTGGAAAAGGGTTTCATGCGGCTGACCAGGTTATAGAGAAGGTAAAAGTTTCTAGTTCAGCAGGAGATGAGCTTTGGTGGAAGGAATGTAAAAAAAATGGCAGATTACAGTTAAATCCCTTGGATGCTACTAAAAATTAGATAGAGCCTTACAGTATTATGGCTATGTGGGGTAACTTTATCCCTCCAAGGATAGAGGCTTTTGCTTGGATAGTTGTGAGGGACAGTATTTTGAGACAGCAAATCATTTAAAGAATAGAGGAATTGGCATGAACAGTATTTGCTATATGTGCCTTAAAGAAGAGGAGAATGTAAGATATTTTTTTTCTTTCTTGCAAGGTGTCAGATTTTGTATGAAGGTTTTAGTCATCTCTTTTCAAATTGAGGTGTTTTCAGCTTATCACTCTGGAAGAGATTTTTGCAAATGGCCAAAAATCCCAGGCAGTATGAATTATGAAATCCAAAATCTTTTGGAGCTGCTTTCCTTTTGCATTTTATTGGGGAATTTGGAAGGAGAGATAGGAAATTGTTTAAAAAAGAAATATTGTAGAAATGAAAGAATTGTGGCTAATATTGGTAAAATGGTTATTCATTGGGAGCTTTTTCTTTTTTTTTTTTGGTAATGGGCTACACAATAGGGGTAGCCCTCCCCCAAACCCCTAGACCCCCCCAACCTGGGTGAAGGCAGGACTCGATCCCAGGTCTCCACTACAACCAGCTAGAGAATTTACCAGCAGGCTAGTTGGCACCTTTGATTATAGATTGGCCGTTCGTTCTTCCAGATTTTCGTCAGATATATAGACCAGAGTTTGGAGACCACTAAACTTCAAATGTTGCACCTTTGTGTATATAAAACCAAGATGTATCAAGATGTTGCCTTAACACCTTTCTCTCAAATGTACTAGCCATTTTTATTTTCTTTTAATAAATATTTTGTTTTACTATGTAAAAAATAAAACAGGAATAAACCACTGACAGGATATCTCAAGATTTATGCAAACAAATCCTGTGCATTGGAAAAACTATGAGAACAACTACATGTGAATTTTGAAGATGTTACCCTACTTGTGTTGATGAAATCATATGAACTTCATTGCCACCATCCATAGTCCAAATCAGAGTACTTTGTGTCTCAAAGTAGAAGTGGTCCTGACCTCCTACTTGAACATCTCCCTCTATAATATTGTAACAAGAACCTGACTGGAAACAAGCTTCCACATCCCCTTTTTCTATGTTTTTCTCACAATTAGGATGGAAACTATTAGCTTTGAGGGCGTCCTTTATGGTTAAAATTGCAGGGTGTTCTTCATACTGGATGTGGACATTCCTTGCAGCTAATTTCGCAGTTTCATGTGTATCGGCCACAACCACCCCTATAACCTGCACAAAACAAACAAAAGCTTCTACTGAAATAACTAAAGCAACAGTAAGAATCACATAGCTACTATATGGAAATCCCATACCTGACCTAGACAAGTTACAAACTCTGAAGCAAAAAGCTCTTCATCATCAATAACTGCTCCAATATTATTACCACCAGGTACATCTTTAGAAAGAAACAAACCTTCAAATCCAGGTAAAGATTTGGTCCCTGAATCATCTATAGAGAGTATACGAGCATGAGGCTTACTACTCAAAACCAAAGCAGCATATAAACCATTTGGAGGCAAGGGCAAGTCAGCAGCATATTCCGCCTCCCCTGTAACCTGAACAGTATGACACAAACAGACAATCAGGTCACTCCTCTTTCTAAGCTAGAAGCAACAAGTAATAATATACTCATTTCCAACCAATTTAACTTTTACAAAGGCATAATCATTAAGCTAGATCCAAGAGAAGTCTACTGATAATGGATAGATGAAGTGACCTAGAGAGGTCTTTATATCTCCTTTACCAAAGATAGGAGCAAGTGACCCATCGGCAAGGGATATTTTCTCTTTCCCAGAGAGGAGATGATATGAACAAAAAAGGTTAGATAGGCTGGTCATATGGTTTGATGCACCGGAATCTATAATCCAAGGGATTTTATGATTACTTGAGACTGAAGCATGATTTGCTGAGGCATATGTACCTGAGTGAGCAAAAGCCGATGAAGAGGATGCACTGTTGGAAGAGTGGGCTGAAGAAACTGTAGCTTCCAAGTGATTTAGGAGCTTCCCATACTTCTCAAAGTCTAATTTCATTGTGGCCAACTGCTCAATGGTTGATTTTTCCTCACTCTCCTTACTTCCCTTTTCAGGTACTGTAGCAGCATTAGCAGTCTTGGGTTTTCCCACTTGACTGCCCTTCTTAGGGTTGTTCTTAAACCTCTCAGGGAGTAGTCCAGGATGAAGTTTCTAGCAGGTATCCTTGGTATGCCGTGGTTTCTTGCAATATTCACACACCTGCTCCCTTTTTTCAGTAGGCCCCTTAGATTTCATTCCCGCATGTGCAAGGTGTTCAGTAGGTGGACTCTGCAACTGAACCTGTCGTCTACTATCCTCACTACTTATCATGGCATATGCCTGTGATAGAGTAACCTCATCTCTGGCCAAAATATTCTGTCTGATAATATCAAACTCAGGGTTGAGTCCAATGAGAAACTCGAACACCCTATTTCTCTCCACCAGCTTTCTGTACATTTTAGCATCCTTTTTACTCTCCCATACCACTGTTTCCATAACATCAATTTCCTGCCATAGGGACTTTAGTATGGAGTAGTAGATTGCCACACTCTTCTCCCCTGTCTCAGGTTCTTCACATCACTTTTCAATTTGTATGCTCTGGCTACATTCAGTTTCTGTGAATAGGTCTCAGTTACACTATCCCATATCTCCTTAGCCGAAGACATCTAGAGATAGTGTTGGCTTATATGAGGTTGCATAGAGTTGACTAACGATCCTGTAACAGTATAGTTCTCTTGCATCCATCTTTCAAATTCAGGGTCTGTCTCTTTGGGTTTCACCTTGCTGCCTGTGAGATACCCGAGTTTTCCTCTACTACAAACGTAGATTTTTATAGACTGTGCCCAAGCAAGATAATTCGTCCCATCTAGCTTAATTGTGGTAACACCCATCAAAACGGAATCTACTGGAGCAGGTCCAGAAGCTGGCACCTGCTTGAACTCACTTCCGTATGTCTCCATTAATCAAACGAAAATCAAAGAACAGAAAATTTTGACTATGTAAACTTACTTGAAGTCAAACTAGAACTTGGGTGCTTGAAAAACTAGGGTTTTGCTCCGTCCAGCAGATGAGCGGGAGAGAGGACACTGCCGCACCAACCAGAGTAACCCAAACTCTTCCAAACCTGAACCGCCCTCCTTTAGCAGTCACAAGACACCTTCCAAGCACAGAGCGCCACACCCAAGCTTCACCTTTCCTGGTAACTCGAAAATCTCCAGTCGGCTAGGGTTTTGGGCAGCAGCAAAACAACATCACTTCTTGGCATAATCTGGCCAGAACTAAACTCTCCAAACCCTTCTACCAACTAGGCAAGTGATTCTCTATACTATAGAGAACCTATCTCTCCATACACTCTTGATTTTAGAGTGTATAGGAACAAAGAAAAAGAAGAAAGAGGAACGGAACCCGCTCTGATACCAAGATGTAAATCAGTCCTCTAATATCAGATTTAAAAATAGTGATTAACAGAACAAATCAGAGCTGAATAATAGTGCAAGAGCTGTGTATGTCGAAGAGAAGAGGTAAGAGAAGGAGTCGAATAATCCACCCTTCTACCCTAACCCTATTTATTAATCTCCAAAAATTAATGATGACAAGTATGCCCTTAAGTGGGTGGCCAGTTTGGCAATTACATAAAGAAAATAAGACAAGAATAAATAACAGGCCCATTAAGTGAGGCCCATCAACATAAAATAAAAGATAAAAAAGGATATCACACAAGAGGCTGTTAGGGCCCATTCGGCCCAGTCTCTTTACAATATGATCGCACATATGACTATGTATGCTTGCGCTAGTAAGTTAGCTGGTAATGATGAGAAGGTGATAGCCACTATTATCATTGAGTCCTTCACAGGACAACTAAAAGGATGGTGGAATAACTACCTTACAGAAGGAGAAAGAGACTACATCCTGAATGCTGTAAAAAGAGGTGTAGATGGAGAGAGAATCCTAATTCAAGGATCTCTAGTATCGGATGCCGTCATGATCCTAATATTGAATATCCTAACCCAGCTTATAGGAAATTGATCAGATATGTGGGAAAGATTAAGAGAGCAATTGATAAATCTTAGATGTAAAACTCTCTGATTTTAGATGGTACAAAGATGTATTTCTGTCTAAGGTACATAGACTAACTAATTCCAGACAAGACTTATAGAAAGAACAATTTATCTCAGGGCTTCCGCCAGTGTTTGTGAAAAAGGTTAGAAACTACCTCAAGCAAATAGGAGGTGGTGGAATCTTGTATTCCAATTACTCCTATGGATATTTAATCCAGATAGTAAATCAAATGGGATTAGAAGTATGCAATGATATGAAACTAAAAAGACAAGTTAAAAGAGAAAAACTTAATTCCAAGAGAGAAAGAGGAGACTTTTGTTATCAATTTGGAATGGCTCTGGATCCTCCGGCTCTACGAATAATTCACAAGAAAAAGAAAAGGCAAATAAATTTTTACAAAAAAGAGAAGAAGCCCCATAAGAATCCTAAAAGGTTTTCTAAAGTCAGGAAGCCAGCACCCCCAACCTGTTTTAAATGTGGAAAAACATGACATTATGCTAACAATGTTTTAAAAATAAAACCACCACTAAAAAACTAAACGAGTTGGAAGAAGAAGGTGAGACCGAAGTCTCAATAAGAGAATCTTCCACCTCTTCTGAAGAAGGTTGCACCAAAGAAATTTGCACCTGCAAAAGCGAATCAGATACTTCAGAAGAAGAATCAGAAAAAGAAATCAATGTACTAACCCTAGATGAAGAATATCTGCTAGAAATACTCAACGAAATTCCTAATGAGGAATTAAGAAGAAATATTTGCTAACAACCTTACAAAGTCGAGCTGAAAAACACAATAAAGAAAACCAAAGATTGACGATAAGAAATCAATCAGAGGCCTCTCGACCTCCTACAGTCCAGGATTTGCGAGAAGAATTTAATTTGTTAAAAAAGGAGCTAAAAACCCTCAAATTAAGGGTAGATCAACTAGAAGCTGAAAAATTTTGGGAAAATCAATTAGATAAATCCTCAAAACAGGTTTGTACAGACTTTATAGGAAATGATGAAGAATTCATATACTCTATAGAAGAAGTTAGATACCAAAAATGGTACTCTAAGATCACCAGTAGAATTAAAGATTTTAAACTCTCTGTAATAGCCTTAATAGACTCAGGCGCAGACATTAATTGCATTAGAGAAGGAATCGTGCCTTCTAGATATTTTGAAAAAACAACCCAACAAGTTAATGTCGTAGATGGAAGAAAGCTAGAGATAAGGTATTAGATCCCTGTAGGTCATATCTGCACTCGAGGAACCTGTCTAAAGTCTACTTTCCTCATGGTAAAAGACTTAAGACAAGGGGTCATCTTGGGAACACCATTCCTATTATCCATCCTTCCCTGTCAAATTGACCATGCAGGAATTACAACTACGATAGGTGAAATCCCAGTAACTTATAAGTTTTGCCAAAAACCCAGAACTTCTACCATCAATACTCTCAAAGAGAAAGCAAAAGGTAAAGTGAAGTTTATAGCAGAGCTACAATATGAAATAAAAGAAAAGCAGCTAATCAAGCAGCTTGAAGAACCCAAAATGCAATTAGAAATTGAAAATTTTCAGAAAAGGCTGACCAAGGAAATTTGTGCTGAGATACCCAGCGCATTCTGGTACAGGAAAAAGCATACGGTAAAACTACCGTATGAAGAAGATTTTAGGGAATCAAACATCCCCACAAAGCCAGGCCAATCCAAATGAATAAAAGACTATTAGAAATTTGTTAAAAAGAAATCCAAGATTTATTGAAAAAAGGTCTAATTAGAGCAAGTAAATCTCCATGGAACTGTCCTGCGTTCTATGTAGAAAACGTGGCAGAAATAGAAAGAGGGGTTCCCAGGCTTGTTATAAATTACAAACCTCTTAATAAGGCACTCAGATGGATTAGATACCCCATTCCTAATAAGCAGGACTTGATAAACCGACTATATGATGCAGAGATATTTTCCAAATTTGACCTAAAATCAGGTTATTGGCAAATTATAATAGAAGAAAAGGATAGGTATAAAACTGCTTTCATAGTACCCTTTGGTCATTACGAATGGAATATAATGCCTTTTGGGCTAAAAAACACTCCATCTAAATTCTAGAGAATCATGAATGAAATATTCATACCCTATACTCAATTCATAATAGTAGATATTGACGATGTATTAATCTTCTCTTCTTCATTACAAGTTCACTAAAGTCCACTGGAAACACATAAACATATTCTTTAGAGTGATAAAAGAAAACGGGTTAGCAGCGTCTGCTAAAAAAAATGAAATTCTTTCAAACTGAAATTAAATTTCTGGGATTCCACATATCCAAAGGAACAATAGCACCTATTCAGAGAGTTATAGAATTTGTTGATAAATTCCCTAATGAAATTAAAGATAAAACTCAGCTTCAAAGATTTCTAGGTAGTCTAAATTACGTAGCAGACTACTATAAGGAAATAGTCCATGATCAACAATTGCTGGAAAAAAGATTAAGGAAAAATCCTCTAGAGTGGGCTAAACAATTTACCCAAATAGTTATGAAGATCAAACAAAGGGTAAATACTCTCTCCTGCCTCAACATCCCTCATCCAGGGTACCCTAAAATAGTAAAAACTGATGCTAGTGAAATAGGATAAGGAGGAATCTTGAAACAAAGGAGAGATGGGAAGAATGAAATAATCCGGTTTGCCTCGGGAGCTTGGAATGACACCTAGAAAAAATACTCTACGGTTGAAAAAGAAATGTTTAGTATTGTCCTCTACCGATAAAATACTCTAGATGGCAAGCTATTTTATCAGTATTTGATTTCGATATTAAACATATTAAAGGATCTGATAATGCTTTGCCAGATTTCTTAACCAAGGAATTTCTACAAGGTTATCTAATTAAAGATGGCTGACAGAAGACTCCGTCTTCCCTTAAGTCCTAATTCAAGGCGCCCAAAAAGGACAAATAAGTCCATTCCCAGGTCTAATTATGAGACTGGAACAAGCTCAAGGACTAATCAGTCCCAATAATGTCTCCCTTAATTAGGGAACAACTCCTACCAGTATCTACTCAACTCATCAGAATTTGTAACTACAATCTCAAGAGAAGAAGCCTCCTCCGGCTCCAACCATGTCAACCCAGAAGGAGCCCTCAACCATCTTGCCCTTTCCATTCTAGACGGGCATCATTTCACAGTTTGCGGACAAAACAAAGACTAGAAGTACTATGAAGAAATTCTCCTCCACACCGGGTTTGCCAGAATTCAGCATTATTTCAGGGACCCAAACAAGACTGAAATAGATTATTCCAAGCTAGTAATTGTTAAATTTTTATCCCTATCTTCATGGGGTCTAGCTAGCAAGCCGAAGTTCATCTCCAAACCCATGGACAAGAGGCTCAAAATATTTAACTATTGGGGTTATCAAGATGCTTGGTACAAAGTCTTCTTATTTCAGAATTCCGTCTTCAGACATTCTTGGTTCATCGGGTTCTTAGAAGACTTTCAAGGTCCATACCCTAACTGGGCATATATTTGGTGAACTTCTTGGGGAGCTTCCGATGATATCTTTCCACAACAAGAGCTCTAAGACAAATATAGGGCTTTTGGTAAAGGAAGATCTTATCTGGAATACGAGCATATAAAGCAGTTTGAGTTTTTCAAGACCTTTCGCCTCCCTTGGATTCTGAAATGGAGCTATCATCTGGACATATCTTGGATGTCCCCAACCATTGAACGCAAGATAGAAATTAAGTGGTGGGATAAATTTGACGTTTCGGCCATTCTCAAGCCCTCAGCTGAAGAAGACGATATCTTTCAATCCATATTCGACTCGTATATGGATAAGCTCCATAACAAGTTTCCGGACCTAGACCCTCTAGAGCTTGAAGAGATGTCTCTTCGCATGACTGAAAGGATAAAGGAAAAAAGTAAAGGAATCTCTAAAGACATCGAGACAGAGAGCATCCGTTCTCTTAGTCCATGCCAAGACTTGATGTAAAGATTCTTGCCTAGCCAAAACAGTGAAAAGCGTCGACAGACAAGATGAAAAGATTCCTTCTTAGCTAAAACAGTGAAATGCATTGACACTTGTCCGTATCAAGACAAATTAGCATCTCAATAATTAAGATGCGCTGTCAAAAGGCATCTTAATCATAGACGCCTCCAAGATAAGACCGAATATTGGAAGTCTCTCAAGGGCTCCCCGACCTCCTCTCATTTCAAAGGTGTGCAAAAAATTGGGAGAGTCCTCTAGTCTTGTACAATACTCTTCTTTGTAAGTCCGAGCGTTTTTGAGTTTCTTTTATTGTAAGTTTCTTTTGTGAGAATCACTTTAAGAGTGTTGAGTGTTTGTAAGAGATTGCTGATCCAAGGCATTTATCAGTGTTGTGTTTACCTTTGTAGGTACTGATTTCAAGCTCTCTTTAAATTGTGTTATTATATTTTATTTTCTATAAAACCACTATTTTATTATGGTAAGGGCCTGGGAATAGGATCTCGTCATGGGTCGGTCCACGGGGAAAACCTCCTGTTTTCCCTTGTCCCTTCCTTTTCTTGAGGTACCTATCTTGGCGCCTTAGTGGTGATTTGTTCAAGAGATCACCAACTCTCCTTACTCTTTTCTTGACTGAATTTCGATACCTTTATTGAATAATATCAGCTCCTTAAATAGGAGATTACAAAAGGTAAGAGTCCTGATTTTAGGGAGATTCCTTGCTAATTAGGAAGACTCCCTACTACTCTATCCTGAGAAGATAAGACTGAACTGATAAGATAAGATAAGTCTCCCTTACTTCTAATCTACTGACTAATAAGATAAGATAATCTAATCTACTAATAAGATAAGAATAATAAGATAAGATAAGAGCATTGCTGCTACCGAATTGATAAGAATACTGCTGCTGCCGAATTGGATAGGATGAGAACCCCAGATCAATGTTGCTACCGGTGGTGATATTTCCTTCCGATAAACGCGTCCATATCATATTATGCTTTATTTTTTGTAAGAGATTGCCGATTTAAGGCATCTGTTCATCATCCTTTCACACTATTCATCACTGTTCATATCCTCTCACGCCACACACTGTTCATCACCCTCGCACCACATTGTTCATTACCTCTCTCATCCATTTAGTATCAGAGCCATGATCCTAACCCCTTTGTTCAAATCCAGAACTGTTCTTCTCCATTCTTTCTAGTCCATCCCTTACTTGCTACACCCCACTTTACCATCACCTACTGATACCTTGTCGGAACCTCTAGTTGCTAGTAGGAAACCTAGAACCTTTGGCTAGAACCCAAAGACTGTAGCTTCTTCGGAGATATGACTGGGCTAGAACCCCAATCAGACAGCTTAGACACCTGTCGGTTTTATCGAGGGTAGAACCCTTGAGCCAAGGTCGAAGTCTCGTTGAAGGCCAAGAGAGTGAAGGCTGTGAAAGTTGACTGACCGTATTTGGTAAAGTGAAAGGAAATGATGAATCTAGTACCTCAGAAGATTCTGGTGAGCCTAGCAGTAGCACCTCCCTAACTAAGTCTATGTCTATAAAAAATATGGAAGCAGTGAACTATGATAATATAGAAAAATCTTTGCATAATTGGACCATCCCAAAAATTGCACACTCAGAAATATACAAGAAAGATATATTTAGTCTAAAAATAGATCTAAATGTTAGAAGTGTAGAAAGAACCATTGCCCTAGGTTACGAAGCAGAAAGCTTTTCCCTAGTAGATAAGAAGGTAATAGAGAGAGAGAGAGAGAGAGATTGTATTCCCCAAATCGATAATCCCTTCCTAGCTTCCTTTCCTTATTTATATATTGTTGTTACGATTCTGTTATACCAGCCTCTCCACTTGTCCAGTTTGTTAGTTAGTTTGTTCTAATGGCTGTTAGTTAGATTCTTTAAAGGCTGGCGTGGCCTTTTCTTGTACACTTGTATTCCCTTTATTTGTGTCTGAACAACAGATTCCTCTTTGACCTTACTTGTTGTCTATGTGGATGATATTGTGGTGACCGGAAGTGATATTAGTGAGATAGATGCTCTTAAGCGGAATCATCATGAAGAATTTGAAGTAAAGGACTTGGGAGAACCACACTACTTCCTGGGAATTGAGGCGGCTCGATCTAAGCATAGCATCTTCATCTCTCAAAGAAAGTATGTCCTTGACTTATTGGAAGGAACTGGAAAGTTAGGAGTAAAGCTTGCTGACACACCCATTGAATTGAACCATAAAATAAGTGTAGCAGGTGGAGAACCTCTCGAGGACAGGGCTATGTATCAAAGGTTGGTTGGGAGACTTCTTTATCTCTTCCTAACATGACCGGACATTTCATATGTTGTCTGTGTTGTCAGTTAGTACATGCATTATCCTAGGACCACTCACCTTCTGGCGGTGGAAAGGATACTTGCTTACTTGAAGAGATGCCCAGGGAGAGGCATACTTTTCAGGAACAGTGGACACATGAAGATAGAGGTGTATACAGATGCTGATTGGGTTGGATCCATTGATGGTAGAAGATCTACTTCAGGGTATTGTGCATTTGTAGGGGGGAACCTTGTTTCTTGGAGAAGCAAGAAACAAAATGTTGTTGCTCGCTCCAGCTATGAAGCTGAATACAGGTCCATGGCCAATGGTGTTGCAGAAGTGTTATGGCTGAAATCTTTGCTGGATGAACTTGGAATTGACTATGAAAAACCTCTAATGTTGTATTGTGATAATCAAGGAGCAATTAACATTGCCCATAACCCAATACAACATGATAGGACTAAACATATTGAGGTGGACAGACATTTTATCTGAGAGCGAGTTGCATCTCAAGAAGTGTGTCTTCCCTATGTTACCTCCAACATGCAGCTAGCTGATCCTTTTACTAAAGCAGTCACAAAATTCAGGTTGGTGACAGATTTATGCAAGTTGGGTATGACAAATATCTACTCCCAACTTGAGGGGGTGTGTAGAGATAGCTGATAAGCTGTTAGTGTGTGTGGGGTTCCAACTCCACATTTTATACCTGCTGTTTATTTTATTTTTATTTAGAATAATTGGGCCGGCTGGGCCTTGTTTGTCTTTCTTTTATTTGTTTTAAGTAAGGTTATTATGGTAATTAGTCATTGTAGTAGTTTTCAATATAAATACAACTTAGTGGAGGCTAGAAACATAATTTTCTGCCGAACCCTTCATTTCCTTCTCCTCCTCTTCCTCTCTCCCTTTCCTCTTATATTCGTCCCCTTCTTTTTTATTTTCTACTGTTTTAAATCAGAAAACAACTATTTGCTGGTTTAATTTATTCAAGTGTATAAAACCAAGTAACTAGCTCATGAAGGGTAGAAACACGTAGGCTTACTATTTTCTGATTTCATCGCCTAGGCGAGGCCTAGGCACCTTGGCGCCCCTTGGTCGCCTAGCCTTGCCTTGGCACCTTGAAAACTATGACTGACAGTTTAGAAGACTTTGGAAAATTCTTGTCAAAACTCCGGCAGGTGGGATCGGTATGAGATTATCAACTTGAGTTTGAGAAGTTGGAAACCAGAGTGCAAGTATGGCTGGAAAAGGCACTGTTGGGTTGCTTTATTGGAGGATGTAAAGAAGAAATCCGAGAAGAGGTCAAGGCATTACAGCCAACCTGTCTCAGCAGGTGTGGGTATTACAAGACTGCAAGACTTAACAGATCAAGGAGAATAGGTAGGACCAACTGGGATCAACCCATTCGAGTTGAACCAATCCAATATCGACCAGAACCTGGACCAATTCAAAACTGAAAAACCCACCAGTTCTACCAAAAGGTGAGATGGGCCAGCCCAAGAATCAGAACTCAATACAGGCTTTAATTTCCTACAAATGATTGACATGGGCCGAAATGCAATCTCGTCATGATTGTGGTCTTTGCTATAATTGCGATGGGAAATTCAGGCTGGGTCATCGATGCAAAGCCCAGCAAAACTATGTGCTAGAAACTGAGGAAGGTGATGATGGAGGACCAAAGGATTGGGAAAACCCGATGAACTTCGAGATACTAACACCAGAAATATCATTACAGGTCCTAAATGGACATCCCAACCCCCAAACCATGAGGGTAGTTAGAAGAATAATGGGCCAAGTCTCAATACTAGTGGCGGCAGCACCTTAAGCTTCATAACAATAGGCCTATTGGCCTCACCCATAAATTGGGCCTACAGCCACATTATATACCAACCATTGATGTGTGTATAGCTGATGGTAACCACATTAAGTTTGACAAGAGTTTGCTCAGTAGTCCCCATAAAATCCAAGACTACTTGGTCCATGCCGATTTGCACCCGTTACATTTCAGTGGAGCAGATGTTGTACTGGGCGTCCATTGGTTAAAACAATTGGGTCCAGTGTCGTGTTATTGGCAGCGAATGACAATGGATTTTTCATTGGATGATAGAGTGCATCACATTGAAGGGATACAACAAGCCACTCTACAGGTTGAAGGCTTGGTAGCCCTCTTAAGGGACTGCCAAACACAGAATTAGAATCCGGTGTTGCTACCAATGTTCAGAGAACCAGACCAAGCATAGAACTGGAGAAGGGAGAGGTTCACGGGTCAGAGGTTCGACCGGGATCGAACCATGATGATGTGGTATATACATATATATAGTTATATACTATGGATCATATAAATACTATATTAATATATTTTATAACTTTTAATATACTTAAATATGGGGATGGATGGTAAGCTTCTTAATTTTTAAAACAAATGATAGGGTTCAAGCCTTTTAATATACATTTACTTTAAAATATGTGCATAATAATGTAATATATACAATAAAGAGATTAATTAGCATAAGTAAAGAGGTGGATTAGTGGTAATTAGGTAATCTTTGAAAATAAGAGGTCTTGGGTTCAAATCTTTTTCTAAAATTTATCAGAACAATCATAACGAGTAACATAAGATGTCCAAAAGGACAAGAACAAGCAGTCAAAAACGGGAACTCCCTTTGAAGAACCTAGAACATTAAGAGCTCTAAAAGCATCTATGGAAACCCATGAACCCACAACCACCCAAACTCAGACCTAAACATCTTCGGCACATCAATTCCTCCAGTTTATGTCAGAAGCCCCATCACCCCTCCAGTTTGTCTTAGGTTCAAATCCTGTTAACAACATTTTTGTATGGACCCGGGTGGTTTCATGAAACCAGGGCCAGTTCACCGGTTTTCTGGTTAAACCAGCCAGTCATCCAGTTTTCACCAAGTTCTGAGCAATTCCGGTTAGTGGGGTGTAACCAAACTGGTCGGTCCCCCAGGTCACAGTTCAAATGGTTTGATCAGCCAGTCTGGTCCAGTTTTCTATACACTGGTTGCTACACATGGGTATGGAGCCTAGCCCAGCATCACAATCAGCCCAGCCAGGCCAGTTTCCAGAAGGTCAGAACCAACTCAAGCAAGTGTTGGTCGATTTTGGAGATGTTTTTCAAGAGCCACAACAGCTACCACGACATTGTTTCCATGATCATCATATTCAGATTGTTCCAGGAGCACCATCAGTGAATGTGAAAGCATCTTGTTATCCATAAGTCTAGAAAGAAGAAATTGGAAAACAGGTTAAACAATTGCTCCAAAAACAATTTGTTCAGCCCATTCTCCTCATCAGTGCTTCTTGTCAAAAAGAAAGATGGCATGTGGCAATTTTGCATTAAGTGTCGAGCACTCAACAAAATAACCATGATGGGAAGTTTTCCAATCCCCATCATTGAAGAGCTCTTGGATGAACTAAGGTCAGCAACAATGTTCTCTGAATTGAATCTTAGGTCCGGATACCATCAAGTAAGGATGAATTTTTAGTGATGCCATTTGGACTCACCAATGTGCCATCTACCTTCCAAGCACTAATGAACAAGGTATTTTACCCCTTTCTCCGCCAATTCATCTTAGTATTTTTTGATGATATCCCAATATATATTCTTGATTAGCGCTTTCGTCTTCATCATCTCACCATTGCTTTCTATCTTTTGTGAGACCACAATCTCTATGCTAAGGCCTCAAAATGTGAGTTTGGTGAAACCCAAATCCATTACTCGGGCCATGTAATTATCAATGGTACAGTAATGGTAGATCCAACAAAACTGGAGTGCATACAGCAATGGCCACAACCTACTTCAGCAAAATGTTTGAGGGCATTCTTGGGCCTCACAAGATGCTATAGACAGTTTATTAAAAATTATGGGATGTTAGCAGCCCCATTGGCCCAACTCTTAAAGGACTCCTTTTCATGGTCAATAAAATCCCAAGAAGACTTTGATAACCTGAAAACTGCTGTACACCCCCTGGAACTAGCTCTAACAAACTTTTGCAAGTCCTTTGTACGAGAATGTGATGCATCAGGGGGAGGTATAGGAGTGGTGCTAATGCAGGAAAACAGGTCCATTGCCTACTTCAGCAAGGCCCTCTCAGGACGGGCCTGTGCAAAATTAGTTTATGAGAAGGAGATTATGGCATTTTGACAGCTGTACATTCTTATGTATAGAAACAATACCATTTTCAGCAATGGAAGAGAATGATCAGCCAATAATTCTTTTTCTTTCCTACCAAAACATTAGAACAAGTAGGGAAATAAAAGAAAAAAAAAAGCTGAGAAAATATTGATCATGTGGTTTGAATCAGATCACACTCCCTAGGTGCACACGTGAGGCGCATTTTAGGGTATGCACCTTGCCTAGGTCCCAGGTGTAGGATGCAAACGGATCGGATCGGATTCGAATCAGGTTTTATCCGAATCCGATCCAACATTGTTCATATTGGATCCGATCCGTTCAGATCTGATATGCCACGATTTGAACTCGAATCCTATCGGTAAGTTGGACCTTCAGATCTGATCCGATCCGACTTGTTTTCTTTAAAAATTTAATAAATTATTAAAATGAAAATAAAATATACCAATTTAAATAAATAAAAAACAAAAAATATAAGTTTTTTTTTAATTATTTTCATCATATATATACATGTTTTTTATAAATAAATAAATAAATAATATAACAAATTTATAAAATACAATATAAATAATATATTTATAAATAAATAAATAACATATATATATATACGTATTATATATATATATATATGTATATATTTATATTTATAAATATATAACATATATCGGATTGGATAGGGGGGTGATTCGAATTTGATCAAATAGGATCAGATCTCGGATCAAATTGGATCATGATCTGATTCATTTGCACCCCTAGGTGTAGTACTATCAAAAGGTGTGTATCTAGTGTGCCTAGTTAGCCTTATGCTTCAGCCCTTGGCTTATGGTTAGAAGATAAGCCAAGGGCTATGCCCTCTGGCCCCCGACCAGGCTCCTCAAGGCAAGCCCAAACATGTCCATATTAAGATCTTAAATTCTTAATTCCTAGAAAAAAGTCTTTATAACTTTAAGTATCTTTTAAAATTATCTTTTATTCTGATGAATGAATGAGCAACATTAACAAATATGGAGTTTTTGGAGCTTTGGTGAGCGAGCAAAGGGGCTTGGTACAAAGGTGGCTTGCAGAATTAGGAATTCATAATGTTTAAGTTTTCCTTTTAAGTATCTTTTAAAGTTACATGCTTGAATGTTGTATTTAATATTTTTAAGTTTTCATTTTAAATATGTTTTATATGTTGTATTTAATATTTTTAATACTTCGCATTTTTTTAAATTTTTTGCCTTTTTTGAACATTTTACTATCTTTTGCTTTTTTGCATCTTGCTTCAAAATGGCACACGCCTCGCCTTGCGCCTTACACCTTGGGTGCAAAATGGCCCTTTCACTTTTTTTGCACCTTGCACTTTTAAAACACTGGATACACAAATACTTGAGTGGGCAAATTCTAATGTGGTGGAGCTCTCCTGTCAGAACTCTTTCTATCATGGAATTTCCAGCTTCCCCTTCAAAATAGTATCTATCCTGTTCTAACCTCTGGGTATAAATACTTTACGAGGAACACCTTGAGATGATGGAGTAGGACCAAATGTAGTGGAAAATTATGTGGTTGATCCATTATTGATTGTAGTGTTCTTTACATTCTAATTAAATCTGGTACAGATGTCCACGAAGCCTCCAACAATGATCCCTATTGTGTCCCTCAAACAATTTACTTTTCTTATCCACCTTGTCTCCTTTGTCTCTGGTATATCTTTATAGGGAATTGAGTTCTCTTAAACCATAATCTGGAACTGTCGAGGTAAATATGATTAGGAAAATATCGGACCTTCGAAATTTAACCAAATCAGGTGGTTGAATAATCTCTGGATCCGGGAAAAGAAAATGAACAAATGCCTTCCATTCTTTTATCACAAAAAATTGTCCATGTTATCCTCCAAATGAACATGGAAGTGCACAAGGGCAGCAGTGATATGGACACTATGGAAGAAAGGAATCTAAGGATCTTTGAGGAAAAGAGAACTAAAGAATCGTTGATAGAAGGTATTATGGTGAAGGTGATTCATTGGGTAAAATCACTAAAATTATTCTTAGATTTAAGGTTTGATGATATAAGAAGGGAGTGGGCATAATTGCAGCTTCTTCATCTTCAAAAAGGAAGGTTTCTAGTACCTGGGACCCACCTGAGAATGGCAGTAGCTTTGGCAATCCAGGTCCCTCTGGAAAGGAGTTATAAGGAAAGATAGTCGAGCTATTTTAGGCCTGTTTTCAGGGCCTATTGGGGAAGGGCACTCTACAACAGCAGAGTTAAAGGCAGTAAGGCAGTGTTGTATGGACTACAAAAAGCTGGGGAACTGGGGGTAAGGAAGTTGATAGTAGAAGGAGATGCAAAAGTAATCCTGAGTTGGTTGAACCAGACTGAAAAGACTCCCTGGTACTTCAGAAATGGATTCAAAAAGCTGAGGAGAATTGCAAGGGATATGCAGCTAGTATTCCATTGGACCCCAAGGTCAGTCAACAGTCTGGCAGATCAACTAGCAAAGCAAGGGCCAAGGGGTTAGCAGAGAACAGTTCTTCTGGGCAACTTTTTAAAGCTGAAAAGAGAAAACTTTTTATGTTTTCTGTTAAGTTGTTTGGGGTAGCTGAGGCTACCTATAATCTGTATTACTCTTCTATTATTAATAAAATTTCGTGTTGCTGATTAAAAAAAAAAAGAAGAAACTTTATGAGGAACACCTTGAGATGATGGAGTGGGACCAAATGTAGTGGAAACTTATGTGGTTGATCCATTAATGATTGTAGTGTTCTTTACATTTTAGTTAAATCTGGTACAGATGTCCACGAAGCCTCCAACAATGATCCCTATCGTGTCCCCCAAACAATTTAGTGCACTAACTTTTCTTATCCACCTTGTCTCCTTTGCCTCTGGTATCTTTATAGGGAATTGAGTCCTCTCTTAAACCATAATCTGGAACTGTCAAGGTAGAAAAAAAGCAACCCAACCTTCAGAAACAGACCTTAAAGAGGGTGGGGCAGTAAATATGATTAGGAAAATATTAGACCTTCGAAATTTAACCAAATCAGGTGATTGAATAATCTATGAATTCAGGAAAAGAAAACGAACCAAATGCCTTCCATTTTTTGTCCATGTTATCCTCCAAATGAACAAAAAAGAAAAAAAATGGCAGACTACAATAAATGCTTTCGGAAGAAATTCTTCAAGAATCAGTAGATTTTCTCCGACCTGATCAAAATCACTTCCAAAAAACCCGAACTTCTTGTTCTCTTGGCTCCCATACAGTCCAAACCAATTTTTCTAAAAGGAATTTCAGTTGCTACCATTGTCTGTGAAGTTCTTGAGCATTTGAATCCTAAGGTGGACTCCTAGATCCCGTGTTGATAAAGTTTTGCTGCCACAACAGAGCACTGGTTTTGTCATTCAGTGCTCGGTGAGTTTCCAATTAAATTGGAATGATATCTCAATGGAATGGGAACATGGGATGGTTGGGATCATCAAGACATCAAGTTCACATGATTCTTGCCAAGATGTAACATTAATTGAATTGATTTCAAATTAGTGCTTGGTGGAAGTTACTTTAATATCAAATGTACCGAATACTTAAATACGATGGTTGTATTTATGCTGGAGTTTTTGGTATTGCTTTTAAAAATATTGCAATTAAATAACTAAATGCTGACCTTTATCCTGTTTTGGGTTCTATGCTAATGGACAGGGTGTTCCAAATGTTAAAGCCATACACTCATCTAAGGCCGTAGGGGAGCCACCATTCTTTCTTGCTTCATCAGTTTTTTTCGCCATAAAAGACGCAATAATAGCTGCAAGAAGAGAGGTTGGATGTAATGACTGGTTTCCACTTGATAATCCGGCAACCCCTGAAAGGATTCGGATGGCTTGTACAGATGAATTCACCAAACCATTTGTTGGTTCAGAATTCCGCCCTAAGCTTAGCGTGTGACTCATTCTTAATTCTTTTCTTTGTCTCTATCCCGTTTCTATGTGAAACTCGAACATGTGCTTCAAAGTTCAAACATGTACATTCTTTAACTATAGAATTCCACCTTGTAACTTATTCTGTATAAAAATTAAAATGATATCAATATAATTGCAATCTTGATTTATATACGAAACTCTGTCATTATTGAATAAATGCGAATGCCTTTATGTAATGCTGTGCTAAACTGCTAATTGTTCGTGCAACTATTGATTTATATACAAAATTCAGCTCTGCTTTAATCTGGAACTATTGATTTATATACAAAACTCAGCTCTGCTTTAATCCAAATCATTTGGTGTTGTCTACACCCTACATGAATCCTGCCTTGCCATTGTGCTCTAATATGTAAATGTTCGATGAGGGGGATGTCTAGTAGTTTGTGAGTTTACACGTAAGAGAGAATAGTTTGTTCTCTACATTGGTTAGGCAATACCTTCATAACACTTGGGCGATGTAAGACGTATAACATTCACTATCGTGTGTATTGAGTGCGTGCTGTCCCATGTCCCATGTTGCTTAGGAGTTGGAATGAAGGTTTTGCTTTTTAAGTATCAGACATGTATGAGCATATCCAAAATATTGCAATGTACTATGAATATCAGACATGTATCAGTTTTGTAACCCAAACCCAATGATACACTAAGGCCCTGTTCGTTTTTCAGCGGGTAAATGCAGTTATTTGGGCAAGTTTTTTCTGAGAAATATTTATCCGGTTTAGTGTATTTCTTTATGTTTTTTTATTTTTCATGTAAATAAGCAATGACCATTTTAACCATAAAAATCCATTATTAAAAGGGGTAAGTGCTACCCAAGAAAATAAACTTTTCTTGGTCCTCACATAAATCTGAAAAAAGAACATGGGATTCTTGGTCAATGAGAACCAAAATCTCATAGACCAACTTTCTCCCCTCTCAAAACCGGGAAAAAGAACACCCCCTAAAACTGACAGTTCACTTCTTTTATTTGTAAACAAGAGAATCAGAGTTTCGATTGTTTGAACTGGATACTTTGAAGTTGTAAACTTGTAATTTATTCCATGGGCCCAATGCCATTCCAAACCCTGCCCACCCTGGGCCTAACAATATTTTTTTCATCTATTATTTATTATATATCATGCCCAGCCCGACCCAGTCTGGGCCCATATGAGTCGTGGGCCTGGGCTATAACTCTTATCATAGGTGCTAGGCCCGGTCCATGATCACTCCTAGTTACATGTCCCACATTGCCAAAGTAGTAGCCCTGAGTGCCATGTACAATGGTAGTCAGTAGTCTGACCTTCAGATTCCGTTGCTCCCTTTTATGAATCTTGTTCATATTAGCCATTGGTATGGCATTTTTTTTTTTCTGGCTAAGCGGGACAGTATCAATTCCTTAGCCTCTGTTGTTTACACATGTTCCTTTGGATGATGCTATGGTGATAATAAAAAGACCATTTTATCTGTAAGACACCAATATCATTTAGGAGGAGAATAAGGGCTTAAATTTCATAGTGGGAGTTTTGTAGACCAAACATTTTCATTCTCTCGGTCGGCATCAATGGTAATGGATTAAATTGTTAATTTGTCTATCATTATTTATTTGTGGAAAATCTATAATGCCAGAAAGACTGGAAGGGCTTTGACGAATTGAAACCCGCATGAATTTTGATAAATACCACCTGATTGGTTACCATTTTGATGATATTGATTCATTGATTATAAGCTTTTCCGGTATGATAGTCAAAGTTTGACTTGATTAAGGAGATATTTGGCCCACCAATGAAAAAAGGTGGTCATTGACCCATCAGTTCAACTGGCTGGCTAGCTAAATAAAGATCAGCACATCGTATGATATGCATGTTCCTAGAGCAATAGTTTCAGCTGGCTGCAAATACAGGGCGGATGATTGGTTACATGGGCTGTTATCACATGTTATGGAACACTGGCATGTTCATTCAAGTATCTAAACTAGCAATGAGTATGGAAGAAAGAGAAAAGAAAAAAAAAAAAAGAGATTCAATGACTTAGTGCGTATTCTACATCATAAATGTTTTTTGTATTCATTTGTTTTTAAAACAACTGTCATAGAAAAAAAATAAAATATATTCTAAAACTGTGTTTTTATATCCCACGCAAAGATTTAGTTTTACTTCAAGAAAATTATGTTTTTGAGACCATCAAAATAATAATTTTAAAAACAAAACAAAATTTTCTGTCCAGATATTATATGCTTTTTGAAACATGATATTAAATTGTCAGATGAAAGCATTGTTTTTAAAGCAGAATATCAGAAACATATATTCTTTTTTTTTTCAAATGTAGAAATAAAAAGCATAAATATATATATATATATATATATATATATATATATATAACCAAAAAAGTGTGATTTATTTTAACTCAATTTGTTTTCAAACAACATGGCTATCATTTGTTTTTAAAACTCATAACATGGGTTGTGTTTAGAATGCCCTCTTCTTTTCTCTTGTTTTGTTAATCCTAAACTCTAAATTTTACTCCAGGGTGAAGGGGCAGTCACCTTAAAATTTTATTAATCATTGTCAAAAAAGGAGATGCAAAGGTACAGAGGATGAGATAGCTAGCCTTGCTTCATGCCTTCTTGAGTTCTTGGTGAATCCATAGGCTAGGTTTGGCATAAAGCTTCGTTTGAAACGATGTGGTAGAAAGCAACGTGCGACTTGAAGGACATAATCGGCTGTGGATTCTTACATCCACCATTTTATATAGGAATGAAGGTGCTCTTGGCTCGACATAGTTTGTTCTGTTCCACTAGAATCCCGATTTTGGGGGGTTGTAAATAGTACATGATGGAGCTCGAGCAGAAAGTAAGTATTGATTCATTTCTCAGGGGCAAGGATCTATGGTTAGTGCCAATCAATAAGTTGGAACAACTTCGTAAGTATATCTTCGATATAGAAACCGAAAGGATCCAATCCGAACAAGTTTCAAATTCAAAAGGAAAATTTGTTGGAATTGGTAAAACCATTTCGATCAAAAGTGTATCACGCGGGAATCAATTATTCGTATGATTCTTCGATAGAAAGAAATCACAAAAGGTATGTTGCTGCCATTTTGAAACGATTAAAGATCACCGAAGTAATGTCTAAACCCAATGATTCAAAGCAAAGATAAAGGATCCCGGAACAAGGAAACACCATTTTAATTGTCTTAACAACTGGATTAGAATGAAGAATAAAAATGGATTCTAAACGAGACAAACAAAAGGGGTTAGAGACAGCTCAAAAAATGAAGTGCCTAAGGATTTTCCTTTGAGCTTTTTGAGAATTATCCAACTTGAGTTATGAGTACGAATGGTTTTCTTTTTTTATTTTTCGCGAAGGAAGAACAGAACAAAAAAACGACTCAAATCATAATAGTCTAATTGATTTGATGATTTTATGAATCTGTTTGCCAATACAATACATAAATTCGAATCATTCTTTCTCGAGCCGTACGAGGGGAAAACCTCCTATACGTTTCTAGGGGGGGCATTGTTCATCTACATCTATCCCAATGAGCCATCTATCGAATCGTTGCAATTGATGTTCGATCCCGAAGCAAATCCTCCCTAGATACATACGTCGTGATATTATATTTTATTTCATTTCATGGTTGAATCAATTTAAAAAAGACCTAAAGTTAGAGATTTATCAATAGGTAATGTTGCTCCAATACCCAACCAAAGGGCTACCGTGATACCGATCAAAAAGACGGTTGTAGCTACTGGACGACGAAATGGGTTTTGGAATTTATTAACATTCTCCAAAAAAGGTACTGTCAATAATCCCGCAGGTACTGAAACCATTAAAAGAACACCCAATAACTTATTGGGTACTGTACGGAGTATTTGAAATACGGGAAAGAAGTACCATTCGGGTAATAGAGTTCATCCCAACTTAAAATCGACCTGACCCAATGCCTGATCAAGGCCAACAAAAACCTAATTCGCTTGAAAGTGGTTTTCACTATTTTAATATTGTATCACTAAATTTCTTTTTCATGATTTTAACTTTTATTGGTGGAATTTTCATGATTATAATTATAAAAGACCTTTCTTTCTCTGTTTTTCTTCTCTAATCTGAAAATTTTAACTTCAAACAACCCTATGCTCAAAAGCCTCTTTATTATCTTTTTTCTTCTATTTTTATTTCTCAGCTACGCCATATGAGTTTTACACCAATACTCAATTCCTAAAGGTGTTTTTTGTTAATTTATTATGATTTTGTCATGAGAAAATCTATGATGTGGAAAAGATATGATATAAAAAGAGTTTTGACCAATTAAAACCCATCCATAAATTTTGGTAAATAACATCTTATTTACTACCACATTTATGATTCCAGTTATTGGTCAATTATTTTTCGGATATCATAGCTTTTCTATTTCATAATCGAATGTAATTCTATTTATCATTTTGATAAATTATGTGATTATATATTGATAGCAGATGGCACTTTAAACTCACGAAAAGAAGATATTATAAATATATGATATATGTGATATATCATAAAAAGGACCCAAAATAATTGGATTAGCAGAAAGTCAAATTTAACGAGGCAGACCAGATTTCAAGTTTCTTATATCATTATGTTATTGGGTTCAACCCAAATCTTGTACATCGACACCCATACTCTTCTATCAATGGATCCGATATTAATCAATATAAATCTTTTACAGATGGATCAGGGCCAATCCAATCCAAAAGGGGCAGAGCCAAGTTATTGGGTGGGGGATAGCCCATCACATATACCAACAACCAGGTTGGGCTAATGTTTGGACACCTAAAGCATTTTAGAGAAAATGTTATTGGGTAGGCGGAGTCGCATTAATACTGATTTATCTCAACCATGACCCAATTTGATTTCTTGATATCTTAATTTTAACTTTAACAAAATTCATTATTTTTTTCCTATGTCAATCCAATTTATTTGAATTGGATTTTTCAGGTTTGGACTTGAACTAGAATGATCTTATTACTTATATGTTATAGGGTCGGATTGAACAATGTCTCAATCTTAACATAGCCTGAAATTTAATAGGGTTCAACTTTAAAGTTAACAGTTTAAACCAAACTTTTTGGTTGGATTTAGTTGTAGAATACATCTCATAGGTGCACTTTTAGAAATTTTCACCTAGTCTCCATTCTCTATTCTTGTTCATCTCTCATTCTCTTGGCCCCCCTAAGAGAAAACTCCTGACTCCGTGACTGCAATCCAATAAATGTTTTGAACCATTAAGTCTGGAATGGTCTAGTTTAATATGTTTCATCGGTCTGTCCAACCCGTTCAAATTGATTTTGATTTGGAAGGAATCCAATCCAAACCAGGTCCATTACATCCCTACAAGCAAATGGGCTGAGGGTAAATTTTGGTTTACTTTTATTTCAGATCTGAATTTCATTTGGGTTGATGTAATATATGGGAGTGCAAATGGGTTGAGAGTAATTCTGGTTTATTTTTATGATGATCAGATTTGACTTTCATTTGCACTGATACAAATGCATGAGTGTACAAACAGGTTTAAAGTAAATTTTGGTTTACTTCTAATTTAGGTTTGACTCTATTTTTGTTTGTTATAGCGTGGTCTCCGCTTATATATTGAAAGTTGGCTGGCTGGGCGTGGGAGGAATGTTTTTTGTTTTGGAAAAGTAAAACAAAAGGAAAAATTATATAATATTATGAGAATGAATTAATATATGAAAGTGGGATGCAAAATTTATAATGTCAATGAGTGCAAATTTGACATAAAATGCAGTTTGCATTAGGTAAGACTACAAATCATGATTAGAAGCAAACATATGTTAATCTGAACCCAGTACAAAATTTGCTTTGAATTTGCACTGTAGCCTTGGATTATTCATACACACCTGCCACCAAAAAGTTGGTAGCACTATGACGATCATCAGCGTCCAACTGATGGGCTCTAAAGAAATTGCAAAATTGGGCTCTAACCTTTCAAATTCTTTTTTGAAAGGCGGGATATATTTGGAAATAGTCTAAAGCATAAGGTATTCATTGGAAGGTTTATGGCCTTAAAAATAATGCATATACATGCTTATTATTTCACGATTTTCTTCTTCCACTTGGCAGATCTATATCTTGACCACCACTAAACCTTTATTTTTTGGAGGATTACGCAATAAGATAATATAGATCATTTACTAAAACTTATTCTATAGTTTGTTTTTTACTAAAACATCCCCTAGATGAAAGTGAGAATGACAGTTTTAACCTTAACATCCATTCAAATAAATTTAATCAAAAGAAAATGAAAGTCTAAGTGCCATTTTTACCTTTAATAAAACAAAGACAACCACTCTATTTTTCTCCATTTGGTCAATTTTATTCTGTACAAAAAAAAGTGGGATAGTACTTTTGGAATAAACAACCATGGATCCATATCCTTGAACATCTTCCACTGAGTTTCAGTGATTATGTTACTATTTTCACATGGCTAAACAAATAATTCTTAATGAAAGGTTGATTAAATAAATAACTAGGTTGCAAACTATAAGAGGTGTATTAGTAAAATGCAAACTATAGGATACATAGTTTTAAGTAAATCTGTGAAACTATAGGGAGTGCTCTAGTAAATGGCCCAAAAGGTAATTATCTTAAAGGGGGCGTCCTTTTTCTGGATTTTGAGAGGGGGGGAAGTTGGTCAATGAGATTTTGAGTCCATCGACAAAAAATCACATGCTCTTTTTTTAGATTTATGTGGGGACCAGAGAAATTTTATTTTCTTGGGTATCACTTTCCTAGGTAAATAGTACCAATCTCCTAGGTAGGCAAATAACTTTCCCACCTTGGGTGATAGTTTCCAACACTTGAAAAGGGACAAAAATGCCATTTGTAATAATGGATTTTTGTGAATAAAATGGTCATTGTCTTATTTACATGGGAAATAAAAGAATATGAGTAAATGAACTTACCCGGGTAAATTTTTCCTGGGAAACAAATACCTGGGTAAGTGCATTTACCCGAACAAGTAGATTACCAAAATGGAAACAAGGCCAAAATGACAGAGTTGGTTGAATACTTTTTTACCATAAGAAGTTACTATATTCCTTATTAAGCTGGACTAATTTTTGTACTATGGATCCACCAGTAGTTTGATGAGATATTTAAGTTCAGTTTTGTTTCATTTTCTTGTTGTTGAATGTGGTTGTTATTAAATATTTTCTGATAGAGTTCTAAAGGTTTTCTGTGGAGGATCCACTACTTTTCTTATCCCCAAAGACATGTTATTCGTTGTGTATGCATTTTTTGTTTTCAACACTGAAACAAAAAACATGTCCTTAAATTTTTAGTTTCAAAAACATGTTTTCACCTCGTTATTTAATATTGTGTTCCATAAATCATAATTTGTTTTTGTTTTAAAAACCATTATTTTGATAGTTTATTTTTGTTTCAAAAACATGTATTGTTTGAAACTGAACCAATTTATTTTTTCCTTTGAAAGAAAAAACATAACTCAAGAACATGTTTTTATTTTTCTGTTGATGTGGTGATTCTGAAAACAATGAAAACAAAAGCATTCAAGTTGCAGAACACCACCTTAATCTTTAGCTATAAGTCTACAAAAGAGGATTTATCTTGACCATGCAGCAAAGTCTTTTGGCCAAAATTTTCTCAATGAATGATTGTGGGGAGTAGACCTGTTCACGGGCCAGGCTTCGCACCCAACTTTATACTATTACAGGCTTGGGCTTAAGGTTAGGCCCATTCAAATTTTGACAAAAGCCAAGCCCAAGCCCGACCCATGAACAGGTCTAGTGGGGAGAGGAATACAGACATTTCTTTTGAGTTCTAGAATAATTTTTCAATGTGATTCAGAAGTTACAATCTCTCGTATTCATAACATGCTTCTCATGCAACAAAAGATTGGATCCATTTGGATATCCATCCCCAGCAATATAATCATAAGAAATGATAAGCAGCATTTTTTCTCGTTTTCATTTTTATGGTGGAAGAATCATTAATCTATATATATGATGGAAAGAAGAAAGAAGGGAGGTGAGGGTCCTCTCACCACAAAGCTCATGCATACTCCTCTTCCTCCTCTCCTTTCTAATACGTGAGTATTTATTTTTATATTAAATCATGGGCCTTTATTGACTCTCATTAAATCCATATATATATATATATATATCCCACACACACACATGCAGACTCCTTAATAGTCAATGTTTGTAGCATCTATCCTCCCCGATAATTATTTTCCACTCAAATATCTCTTAATCCCTTTTGACTCTCTCTAATAAAGTAGGGTGTAAATTAGATGGGTTGGGTTAGATTAAGGGCCAACCTAAATATGAACCTTAGATTGGATCCAAATTAATTTCTAAAAACCCAAATTTGGCCACCAATACATGGGGTGAACCAATTTAAACAAATCAATACTACTTTCCTTGGATTATCAGCTTTTTCCCTCTATTTTCCTTCTTTTCATTGGGTTCATGTTTTTCTCTTTGTTTTTATTAGTTTAATTTAATGTAGATTTGTTTAATGGATTGTTCGGTTCAATAATAAAATATCTACACTATTTTAAAAATCAAGAATAGCCTTTAGAATATTTTTGGACTTCTTGATGACAAAATTTACCCTTTCATATTTAAATCTATTGATAAAAAATGAGGGCAAGAGAGTAATCAATTATTGATATTAAATGAGTTGAGAAGAGACAATTATAAGATATTCAATGCATTCAATTTCCTCTCATAAAATCCAACAATTAAGGTATTAATTTGTATTCACCTTCATTGAATCATATATTTAAGGAATTTTGTTTTTTCTCATCATTAAATTCTATTAATTAAATCCATGCATAATAAACTAATAATTCCAATAACATGCTTTGAAAATCTACTTGAAAAAATAGTATTTTCATCTACATGGTGGTAAGAAATTAAACCTTTTTAGGTCAAATGGGTCAATCCATTTTGCCACAATTAAATAGTAAAATTCGAGATAGATAAAATGCAAAAAAATATAGAAACTAAAAAAATGGAAATGGAATGTAAAATTTGACATATTAAGTAATAATAAGTATGATAAATAAGAAATATTTTTATTAATGATGGAAATGGAATGTAAAATTTAAAATCAATTAGAAATAAAACTATTTCCCACTCTCTCTCATTTAATAGTATAAAAATAAATATTTTGAAAAATAATTTGAAAACAAAACTATTTTCTTCCCTTCCAGTGGTGGGTAAGCAATTCAATAATTTGGGGTCAAATAGGTTAACAAATAATGTCATAATTAAATAATAAAATATATAATACAAAAATAAAAAGAATTTTACATATCTCTAATATTGTATATTCATTATACTAAATAAAAATACATATGAAATGTAAGAAGTACTTTATTAACGGAAAAGTACGGATAGGCCCAATGCAGATTTATTAATACCACTGCAGATCTATAACCATTCAAAATGTCAAAAACCCCCACTCTATACACCAATGCCCAACCTTGAATTGGCATTAATTCTGAGCTGGCATCCACCCCAACTGTACTTGCCTAAAGATTTTGACCCTGGGCTGAACCATCGTTCTCCCTTTTATTAATGATGAAAATGGAAAGCCAAATTTAAATTCAACTTAGAAATGAAAGGAAGTCATAGACAAATAATAAAGTTTTAAAAAATAGAAAATTTAAAGAATAACAAAAATAAAAAATACAAAAAATTTGGGCACATATCTAATGTTATATATTCATAAAAATAAATATTAATTGGGTACATCTCTAATATTATGCATTCATTATACATAAAAAATAATTTTATCAATGATAGAAATGTTACAAAATTTAGTGTCAACATAGAAATCAAATTATTTTCCTTTTTGGGTTGTGAGTTAGTGGTTTGGGTCAAATGGATTTATCGATCATATGATAGTTAAATAATAAATATTTAAAAATAAAAAGTACATGTAATCAAAATAATATATAAAAGTTTATATATTAATTATATAAAAAATGAAGTGTGATAATTAAAAATAATTTATATAATATAGATGATATATAATTTAAAATTGATCCAAAAACAAAGCTATTTTCTTATCTAGATGGTGGGTCAATGATCCACCTTTTCAAAAAAATTCATGATGTCATAATTGAATAATAAATATTTAAAAAATACAGAACACAAACAATTAAAAAGTATAGAATTTTGTTGCATTTGAGAACTTTTATAATGTTATATATTCATCATACTAAATAAAAATAATTGTTAAAATAAAAATCATTTTTGTTTATAACAAAAATGAAATACAAAAATTTAATAATAATAATAATAATAATAATAATAATAATAATAATAATAATAATAACAAAATTAATAGTAGTAGTAGTAATTGTTATTGTAATTTAAAATTTCCACATGCAATGCACATTCACATTTACTACAAGAATTTGAGTTTATTTCTGATCATATTATTACTTTTGTTAATTTTCAATTTTGTCTTAATTATGATATATCTAAAATTCAAGTAATTGATATAAAACAATTTCTCACATGCTTAATTACTAGTAGTAAGAAAGAACTTAATGCGAGTTTTTGGTTATCTTCATCAGTTCAATTTTGAAATTGTTTTTTTTACTTGATTATTAATCTCATGCTAAACATATTTTTTGGCTTTATATGAATACACAATGAGAGGTAACCCATTTTCCCAACTCAGGTCTATGCTACAACAAAATAGATAAGATATAAAATGAACCACCATCAGATGATTTATGTGCTTCTCATAATATATAACTTATATATGAATACTTGCTTGCCAGCTGAACGACCTGATCGTCAAGGAAACCCTAATATAATAAACAATTGGTTTAGTTATTAAAAAGAGATCATCGATCTCCAAGTGTTATTGTTAAACATATCTTTTTAATTAATTATTATTATTGGACAATCTCTCCAATCATGTTCAAGGTCCTGTGGAATTATCTAACCTATATTTGAGAGAAGTTAATGATATAACTACACTCAAAGAAAAATAAATCTCTTTAATTTTCTATTGTTGATGAACTATAGTCAACTAATAAAATTAAGCATGGTTATCCCAACCCCATCAATAAAAAATAAATAAAATTTCCTTTTTTTTTCCCAAAATCATTTGGAAAGACTTGGCGTAATCAACTTCCACCCCCACCCGTCCACCCCAGAAACAAAAACAATTGACATAATTAAAATTTATTGCGACCGAGATTACTCATTTAGTAAGTAGGTGGAAGAATTAATTGTCAACATTAGGCTGCTATTATAAAATGGTACCCATTCAATGAAAGATCCTACTTACCATTAGATTGATTTCGGAAATAACTCATGAAAATTTAAAAACTATTCACCATTTCTAATTTGCCCTAATCTTTATTGGATCTTAAATTCTGTGGTAATTCTTGCATTAAAATTTTAAATTGAAGAAAGATGCACAATATATAAACGAGCTCAACCATTGGGCAAGTTCACTAATTAAGAAATATATTACTCAGTATAACAATAAAGAATATAATTGTTGAAATAAAGAGAAGAAAACAATCCATATTGTTGGATTCAAGCTTCAATTTTTGACTCACTATTCTGATATATCTTCAGAATACGGACATACAATCCTTTTTACCCCTTAAAACATCATTGACCTCACGTCTATTATCTTCAATGGATGTTAGTTGTGTATGAGATAAACATAACCCACCAAAATTATATCTCCCTCGCACCAATTCAACTCTTCCAGCTGCTCCATATCCTTAATTAAACATGATTATCAGTAGTTGCAATTGGGTTTCATGCATTCTCTAGTAATGATCATCAAAGAGTAGAGATGCATTAATTCGTTGAAAAGTCAATACTTTCAGGATCTCAGATCAAACGGCTTAGGAAAGTGGTGGTAGTTTGTGAAGGGATGTCGCGTCAGTGCCCTTAATATTTCCCGGAGAAACTTCTGACGGCCAGCCAAATAAAAGTTGACATGGAGGTAAGACTCAATTGTGTTAGAGAACTGTTCCACCCGAGGAAGAAGAATTGACTACTCCACTCACACCCATCTACTCCCACGCTCAGACCCAGTAGTTTGAGGCATAATCAGAAGTTAGAAACTTAGAGTTTGACTAGTTATGGCTGATATGCATATGGAATTTCAAATCTTTTAGGCAAAATGAGATTTTATATATAAATTATATCAATTGTATAAGATTGGGTTCAGGTTGGAAAAATTCTCACTTCATTAAAACAAGAAAAAAATGATTCAGAGGATCACTATATAAAGGGGTTGGATCCCATTTCAATTCATCAAGAAGTACGTAGTATTTCGATCCCCATATGAGATAGTTGTAGCATTAGCTTAGTCGAGAGAGTTGTGGAGGCTATTGGCCCACCGGCGGCCATTTCAAGTTGCCTGAAATGGCAAGGCTTTTGCCGTGCCTAGTGTATACTTTGGCTTTTTGCTTGTTAGCCATCAATGTAGCGGCAGACGATGACAAGCCTTATGTTTATGCTTCTCCACCTCCACAACAGGTGTATCGATATCATTATAAGTCACCACCACCGCCCCCGCCTGCATATTACTACAAGTCACCACCACCGCCACCATCCCCATCTCCACCTCCTCCATATTACTACAAGTCCCCACCTCCCCCATCCCCATCCCCACCCCCATCATATCATTACAAATCCCCTCCACCACCTTCTCCATCTCCTCCTCTTCCTCCTCCATACTATTATAAATCACCACCACCACCATCATTATCTCCACCGCCCCCTTAGTACTATAAATCACCACCCCCACCGTCACCATCACCTCCTCTACCTTACTATTATAAGTCCCTAACTCCACCTTCTCCTTCACCTCTCCCTTCATACCATTACAAATCACCTCCACCACCTACACCATCTCCTCCACCATACTATTACAAGTCGCCTCCACCTCCTTCACCATCTCCTCCACCTCCCTACTACTACAAGTCACCACCTCCACCCTCACTGTCACCTCCTCCTCCATACTACTATAAATCACCACCACCACCATATCCTTCACTCCCTCCTCCATACTACTACAAGTCACCACCACCACCATCACCGTCTCCACCTCCTCCCTACCACTACAAGTCCCCACCTCCACCATCACCTTCACCACCCCCTCCATACTACTACAAGTTACCATCACCACCCTCTCCATCTCCTCCTCCTTCCTATTATTACAAATCACCACCCCCACCCTCACCATCACCTCCTCCTCCATACTACTACAAGTCCCCACCTCCACCCTCTCCATCATCTCCCCCTCCGTACTACTACAAGTCACCTCCACCACCTTCATCTTCTCCTCCTCCTCCCTACCACTATAAATCGCCACCACCACCTTCACTCTCACCCCTTCCTCCTTAGCACTACAAGTCCCCACTCCCACCATCACCATCACCACCCCCTCTATATTGCTATAAATCGCCACCACCACCTTCACTCTCACCCCTTCCTCCTTAGCACTACAAGTCCCCACTCCCACCATCACCATCACCACCCCCTCTATATTACTATAAATCACCACCACCTCCACCTCATGCATACTAGTACAAGCCCCCTTCCCTCCATATGCTATTAGAATTATTATACCTAAATTTAATTCATGTAAGTATATTGTTTATATATATGCAATTTTTTCTTTTATTTTTTTCCTTTCTCTTATTTATTTCCTCACTTGTCTTTCTTTCCTACAGTACCTATAAGGATTATAAGAATAATGGATAGTGGACTTTGGAGCATGCGTTGATTTGGTTTACAACAAGTCTTGGATATGGGAATAAAGATGTTACATGGAGAAGTCATAAATTTCCTTTTTTTTTTTCTTTTTCTTCTCTCTTTGTTTTATGTAGCATACAAGGTACAATCCTTGTCAAGAAGAGGAACAGAGCTAAAATCCCTACAATCAAACCCAACCATTGGGAACATGGTGGTGTCCTAAGCTTTCCATGATTTACCAAATAGGCCATTAACGAGACCTCTTCAATCATTAAATATCATTCATTTTAAATTTCTTCTAGTGTCAAATCTCCGAAATAAAATACTGATCACTTGTTTACTATGCTTTCCTTTTGTTTTCTTTGTACTATTCTGAAATACTACAAGTCAATGTGCCTGAAAAATATACTTTGAATTGAACACAGATTCAAACACAAAAAAGTTAACCAACAAATGCAGAAAACAACAGAACCTAGACATAACTACTAGAAGGAAAGACTCTAAAACTTAGCATTTCACTAACTAAGACACCCGACAACCATAAAGGAAGAGTTTCATTGTCAAAGAAGATATTTGCATCCAATGGTGACTCTTGGAATTCAATGAAACCAATAGATCTTCCTACACATAAGCTTTGATATCTTTGCACAAGAAAAAGATTCTTGGAGACACCCACTTTAATTTCATCACCATTAATTAAGGTTGTTCACAAGCTGCGAGTTATTTATCAGATTCAAAAATAGCCTTGTTCATGGACGACTTACTAACAAAAATCATAGCTTTGCCACAAGAGGAGAGGTTGTAAGACATGGACCACACTTCAACCCCCAACAGATTCCTTATTGGTGCCTTACCAAAAAAGTTGCACCAGAAAACCAAACGTAGTTTTATTTAGTATTTACACTAAAAGCCCACTATCAATATTAATCTCAAAAGCTCCAAGTTCAGGTTACATGGATGCCAAAAGAAACCAAGTTATCTTCTAACTTAGCCTTTGAATGTCTTCTAATATCATCTACAAGGTCTAATGTATTAATATCTTCTTGATCAAAGTAGAATGAATTTCTGTCCTTCCACATTTTCCATATGCATATCACTTTATTAGCAACAATGTCCATGTTTGGTTTTCCAAGATCTTTTAACCGATTATTGATCCATCTATTAATTAAATATCACACCCTGACTTAGTAACAATGCCTGAACCCAATTGGATAAAGTTTACATCAAGTTATTGTAAAGTTTTAACCATTGAATGAATGAAGTAATCCAAAAAATAGTTTATGTTATTAAGAGCGTATAAAAACAAAAAAAAAAGTGGTAATAAAATAAGCAAAGATGATTGATGGGTCTATTTTTTTTTTTAGATATGCAAGTGTTTGAAGAAGAAAAGATGATTGATGGATCTATTTTTGGCTCTAGTTCATTTTGTTAAGATTAAAAAGTATATAAAAGTACAATTATACCCTCTTTTAGTGATCCTAGATGGTTAATAACTTAAAAAGAGTATTGGGCCCAAAAACAAAGGCCTGATAACTTAACTAACAACAATAAAGATAATATGACAAAACACGACGTCCCAATAAAATAAGAACAACTTAATGTCCCAAGTAGGCTCATACGCCAATTATTCATCACAACCAATGTTTTTGAACTGTCGTTGACCCGGACGGTTGGACCATTTGGCTTGGAAATTGTCCAGACAACTGATTCTGTTTCACCTCTAATTCGTTATTAGGTCAAAACCCGTTAACTTTGTCAGAAAACCGCTGACCCAAGCAGTCAAACCATCGACTCGTTCGACCCGGTCAGCGGTTCGCAATATAAAGTTACAGAGAGAACTTGATGATTCAGATTTGAGATCATACACGAATTCAGATCTGGGATCTAGCACGAAGAAGAAGAAGAAGAAGAAGAAGAAGGAGAAGAAGAAGAAGAAGAAGACACGAACTCAGATCTTCCCAGATCTTAGATCTGAGATCTAAGAAGAAGAAGAAGACACGAACTCAGATCTTTCCAGATCTTAGATTTGAGATCCAAGAAGAAGAAGAAGAAGAAGAAGAAGAAGAAGACATGAACTCAGATCTCAGATATGGGAACTCAGATTTGAGATTTGAGATCCAAGAACTCAGATCTCATATTTGTATTTGTTGTTGCCGGTGAGCATCCAATCATCCTCATCCTCTTCCTTCTTCTTCCCTCCTTCTCTCCTTCCATCTTCTTCTTTCTTTTTTTCTATCTCAGACAATAGTTCTCTTTCTGCTCTTAGCCGACATGTCTTATGAGATATGTATATTAGGGCAAATCTCAAATAAACATTTGCCCTAATATGCAAACCGTCTGAACCGTTCGACCTGGACGGCTTAATCGCTGAGCTAGAAATTGGTAGCTAGAATGGTTCGGTTTCCAGGTCGGTTTTTAAAACCTTGATCATAACACTCACCCTTAACTGAGTATAGGTGTCTATCATGCCTAGCTTCCAAAGAAGCCTATGAAACTTCACTAAAGTAAGCCCCTTTGTTAAGTCATCAGCTAACTGCAACTCTGAAGGAATATAAGGAATGCACAATTCACTAGAGACAACTCCATCTTAAATAAAGTGTCTATCAATTTTGATGTGTTTTGTCCAATCGTGTTGCATTGGATTATGGGCAATATTAATAGCAACTTTGTTATCCTATAATAGCTTGAGAGGACCAGAAATTTTCATCCCCAATTTAGTCATTAGAATTTGTGGCTACAACAACTTTGCTACACCATGAGTTATAGCTTCGTACTTGACTTCTGCATTAGATTTGAAAATCACATTTTGCTTCTTTTTTCCGATTATTTATTTTAGTAAACTGCAAATAAAGGACCTGCAAGAAAATACTATATATGCATTCCTTGATCTCAAGTCAAGGCTTTGATCCAAATGAAACCACTAGAATCTTGCTTGAGACATGGCTGCTTCTTCAAATATCTATATTAACGTTATCGGATATATGTATCTTAGAGGTAAGTAGTGGTGGGGATTACTTTATGGTCATACAGAGAGGAGGAGAAGATTGTGGTGGTGACGGGTGAAAGAGTTGATTTATGTAAGGAGCCGGCGGCAACCATGAGTAGAAGCCAACTAATTATAATGAGGCAGACGCAAACAGATGGATTACATTTTGGCTCTTTTAGTAGTGGGGTGGAGGTGGTGAATGATGGTAGTATGGAGGCTGAGATGGTGAGGGTAGTGGGGGAGACTTGTAGTAGTATGGAGGTGTCTTAGATGGTGAGGGTGGTGGTGGGGACTTGTAGTATGGTGGTGGTTTAGATGGTAGAGGTGGTGAGGGTGGTGGGGGAGACTTGTAGTAGTATGGAGGTGATTTAGATGGTGAAGATGGCGGGGGGGACTTGTAGTATGGTGGTGTTTTAGATGGCTGAGGCGATGAGGGTGGAGGGGGAGACGTGTAAATGTATGGAGGTGTTTTAGATGGTGGATGTGGTGAGGGTGGTGAGGGAAACATGTAGTACGGTGGTGTTTTAGGTGGTGGACGGGGAGGGCTGTAATTGTTTGGAGGTGGTGAGGACGGTGGGGGAGACTTGTAGTATGGTGGTGAAGGTGATGAGGGTGGTGGGGGAGACTTGTAGTAGTATGGAGGTGATTTAGATGGTGAGGGTGGTGGGGGAGATTGGTAGTAGTATGGAGGTGTGCGAGGAGGAAGGGATGGGTATGGTGGTGGAGGGGACTTGTAATAGTATGGGGGAGGTGGTGACAGATGAGGAGGTGGAGGGTGTGGAGATGGGGATGGAGGTGGTGGTGGAGAAGACTTGTTGTAGTATGGATGAGAGGGTGGTGGTGGTGGAGGGGATTTGTAGTACTGGTATGGAGGAGGTGGGGATGGAGATGGAGGGGGCGGAGGTGGTGATTTAAAGTAGTATGAATGAGGAGGTGATGTTGGTGGTGGAGGGTTATAGTTGTATGGTGGCGGTGGGTATGGTGACGGAGGTGGCGGTGGTTTGTGAAATAAGGGAGGGAGTCGGATATCAAAAGCCGCAACCCTGTCAGCTGCCAGGCAAAATGCCATGGCATAGAAAAGGCTCTGCCAAAGGCTGAGTGCCATGTCTGGCAACTCAAAATGGTTATCCAGCCAGAAGTCGATCTCCTCTTGTTCAAGATAAGTAGAATGATGAAGAGTAGATCAAAAGACTACTTAATTAATGACGAATACTTTGAAATGAGGCTAGCCCTTTATATAGCCATTCTTTTAACCATTGTAGAAAATTGTACAGGATTCTTTCATTTTCATATAGATATTATCAACCTGGTAAAATCTTATTGCTATATATACATATACATGCATCATCTTAGACTTCTGTATAATGTTCAAAATTCATCCAATGGGTGTGGCCCAACCATGGAGTTTTCAGAACTCAAAGTTTATGCATAAGGCGTTGCCTATTAGCATCTCTACCTTTGGAATCTAAACAACTCACAAGTTCTATTAAAACTTTGTCTATCTACACCGACCCAGAAGACATTTGAAACAATCCTTTCTGAAGAGATTTGAAACATCTGTTGCTCATGTGGTGATGTTCCCGATGTACGAGTATGATATCGTGTGGGGAGAATCTTGGAATTGGGAACACCTTCCCATGAATATAAAGTCTGTTTTTTTATTTTTTTTATTTCTTATGAGGACCAATTTGTTAAGAGGATCTTGGAATTCCAACCAATCACACACACATTAAAGTCTATTTATTTTTTTATTGATTTATGTTTTATAAAATGTAATTTCACATTTAATAAATTGTACTTACCATTATATTCAACAAATTACATATTTACAGATTCAATAAACTTATCTGCAAATTTCTTCTTTAATCTAATCATGCATAAACCCTACATTATCATTAATTTTTTAGGGAAATTAATAAATTTCTTCTTTGATCTTGTACCACTGTTATCATAATAACTTTGAAGTCATAAATTCAAAGAATGCGTGCATCGAATAATGATACTTTGATTCACTAGCCAACTTATGTACCAGCTATATCCGTAAATTCACTGTTCATTAGGCATTTGGGCCAAGTAGAAAGGTTAGGAGACTTTTCAAGTTTCAATTAGGGCCAAATCAAATGTCAACTAAACGACATGGTATCACCAGCGATGAGTAGGTTTGCATGGCCCACCAACATACAATGTAGACCATTAATCAACTTGTGTCAATATACTCTTATGACTTTCTTACCAGATATCACAAAACCCAATAATCAAGGCAAATTTGGGTCTTCATACAGGAACCATAATTCTAAATCAGAATCCAAAGTCCTGTAATGACAGTGAATCCAAATGTATTCTTATATTTGTTTAGCCTGGGCTATTTCATCTTGGGCTTGATCTCAGGTTAGTATGAGTTATAGGCCTGGGATTCTGCTCTTCAAGTTGGGTCCAATGTTTCTCTGGGCCCTGTTCAGACCACTCAAGTGGGCTCATAGGATCGTATTAGGCCCTGTTTGGTTTATAGGAATAGGGGCTTGGAGTAGGAATTGAAATGGGTTCAACTGTTTGGAATGATAGAATTGGAATCCTCTTTTCATTCCTGGTGGAATGGCCACTCCCTCCACTCCCTTGGAAATGAAATCCCATTCCCGTTAATTTCAATTATCATTTCAATTCTTGTTTGAACCAAACTGTGGGAATGGGCCATTTTAATTCTGATTCAAATAGATTTTGGTTCTGATTCCGATTTCAACTGTGAATCAAACCCTTAAAGAATGGATTGCTTTCACAGATTTTAATTAACTATAACCTAACATTTAATTTATTTTTCAAATGTACAAGTATAGATAAGGACCCTCCACCACTCCAACCTAAACCTGACCCTACCCAGCTTAAAAATACATGACTCCCGAATCCAACCCAACCCTATAGGGTCTAACCTGATTCTAATCCAATTTGATCTGTATAGTTTTAAATGTATTTTTTAATATATTTTGAAGACTTAAAGTGCATTAGTTTAAATAAAAAAATTATTTTATAGATTCTAAGGTGTTATTTTTTCCATTTAAATTAAGAAAAAATTTAAAATCAACCTATAAATATATTATAAATTTTAAGCTATAAAGTTAGAAATCAAAAAATTACAAAAATACTTAATATATATATATAAGGCATCATGACCCGACAGACTAGATCAGTTAAAACCCGAATCCAATTCAAATAAAAAAAATCAAAACCAAACCTGACTCTATACAAACCGGATTTACCGTTTAACCCGACCATTGACATCCCTAAGTGTGGAGACGCAGCTTGTAAAATCATTTTTTAAGATTTTTATTCACCACCTATGATCCATGTATCTCAAGTGCTTTCTAGCCAGCCCAGTTGATCTTCAGGTAACACAATGGTGGGTCCCCACCATTTGACTGTATTACCAATTGGTTTAATCAGCCCAACAGATCAGAACCAATTCGACCTCATTAATTACATTAGTTTCAAGCCAGCATTAATTGAGTTCTGATTAAAATAGGGTTTGGACTGGCTTTACCTGTTCTAACTTGATTACATCCAAATTAAATATATGAAATAGACACCTATCCCTTATGGTTAATCCATCTATAACAATTTCATTGAACATAATTGACTCTTTCCAGTCAGATCGACCTGGGTTTAGTTCTGGGTCTCTTAGGCTCAATTTGAAAGGAGTAAAAATGCAAATATATAGTGTGTAAAATTTTACTTTTTTGCATTATTTTGTATATATTTGCATGGCACATATTTGCATTTTTACTCTTTTCAAATTCAGCCTTAAGGTCAGTTAGAAAGAATACAAATACAAATATATACAAAATAATATAAATTACAGATTTTACATTCTACATATTTATAATTTTTTTGGTAGAAACTACATATTTACATTTATATTCCTTCCAAATCGAGTCTTACTTTCAAACCGTATAATGTTTAGCTCGGAAATGGGTCCGCACCCGACCCATTGATAGCCCAAACGACATGGCAAATTGCAAAACCAGAGTACTGACTTTTTTGGCCCACGGTCCTGTTGCCGGCCCATACCCAAGTACTTACCTACTGATGGATTGGATGGTCAACTCCAAGCAGATCGACTGCAAGTTGAAGCATTAATGTCATGGAGACAAGGACAAACCTACAAGAACGCTTATTCTCCTTTTCAATCTTAAAGTTTAAACAAATGGAATGATGGGTTAAATCCCTGACGAGCAACCAACAGGCCAAACCTTTCTACCATAACAACTCTCTCTCTCTCTCTCTCTTAACAAAACAGTATAATAAGTTATTTCCTATCAACTTGCTATCCAGACCGATGTAACGGCACCGCTTTGGCCTCTGGTTTTTGGATCAATAGTTCGGAGACCTGCTTCACCATCACAAATTTCCACCATTACTTCCACCTCCACCCTCTCCATTTCCTCAACTGTCTCAACCACCTTCTTTCTACATCTAAAAGTCACCACTTCCACCATCTCCATCACCTCCTCCACAGTTCTGCTACAATTACAAGCCACCTCCACCCTCAACATCACATCCTCCTCTATACAATTTCCTACCTCTGCCACTGCCGTTCTATCGCTACAAGTCCCTATTGGATTTTAGTCTCATAAGAGATTAAATCCAATGGGTTTGATTGGTCAAGTATATGAAAAATTGCATCTATACACTTTATTGAAAAGTTAGTTTTTCTCTTACAAAACCCAATTTTGAACTTATCCCACATTGGAAAATTATAATCTTTGTTTTCAGTATTTTAATAGGAGTTGATTTACACTCCTTAAAAATAGTAGAGGAGAATATGGGATTTGATACAGCGCAACGCGTGCGCATGCGTGTGTGTGGCACAATGAAACGCTTTAGAAGCACACTTTGCTCGCCTGTAATGGTAACCAAAGAAATGGTATTAAAACCTTTTACTTAGTCACTTGTAATGGTAACCCAACCTGAACCGAAAAACCATCAGTATTGAGTTTAATGAGTAACAACAAGTTACAACAATATGACTGTTAGCACTAACATTGAGAAATTTCCCATCACAACATAAACAGTGCTGTCCGTTATGATGAGAGGTTGAGTTAACTCTTAATTAAGTTCTGAAATGTGTTAAATAATTCCCATGAGAGTTTGGATTTGCTCTCGGAATTGTTCATGAAATTAGAAAAGAAGCACATGGTCATAACAGTGCTAAGTAAAACTTGAAACTTTTGCAGAGACTAGACATTTTTGTGTGTATAGGTGTCTCCGGTCTGTCTTGAGAGTAATTGGTTTAAGGTCTTACCACCAATAACTTTGACAAAGCTCTGAGATATCTATACTAACAAAAGGTTTAAATTGATAAACACCTTTTGTATACACAATTGTGTCATAATAGTTTGGATTGAGAGAATTATGTAATTGATCAATCAATATATGGGATTGTTGGATTTTAATCTCATAAGAGATTAAATCCAACGGGTTTCATTGGTAAATTACATGAGAAATTGCACCTACAAACTTGATTGAAAAGTAAGTTTTTCTCCAACAAAACCCAATTTCGAACTTGTCCCACATTGAAAAATTATAAGCTTTCTTTTCAGTATTTTAACAGGAGCTGATTTATACTCCTAAGAAATAGTTTTGGAGAGTATTGGGGTTAGATACCATGCAACACGCGTGTACACGTGTGCGCGCGTGCGTGCGGCGCAATGAGGCGCTTTAGAAGCACACTTTGCTCGCTTGTAATGGTAACCAAAGAGATGGGATTAAAACCCTTTACATAGTCACCTGTAATGGTAACAACATTAACCGAAAAACCATCAATATTGGGTTTAATGGGTAATAACAAGTTACAACAATGTAACTGTTAACACTGACATTGAGAAATTTCCCATCACAAGATAAACAGTGCTGTCCGTTATGATGAAAGGTTGGGTTAACTCTTAATTAAGTTTCTGAAATGTGTCAAAAAACGAAACACATAGTGAAACATAGAAGTGGTGCCGCTTCTCATGAGAGTTTGGGTGTTCTTTCGGGATTGTACATGAAACTAGGAAAGAAGTACATGGCCATAATAGTGTTGAGTAAAACTTGAAACTCTTGCAGAGACTAGACATTTTTGTGTGTACAGGTGTCTCCGATTTGTCTTAAGAGTAATTGGTTTAAAGTCTTACCACTAATAACTTTGACAAGGCTCTGAGATATCTATACTAACAAAATGTTTAAGTTAATAAACACCTTTTGTATGCATAATTGTGTCATAGTAGTTTGGATTGAGAGATAACTATAAAATTGATCAATCAATGTGAGGGATTGTTGGATTTGAAATCCAATGGGTTTGATTGGTCAATTACATTAGAAATTGCACCTACACACTTGATTGAAAAGTTAGTTTTTCTCTTACAAAACCCAATTTTGAACTTGTCCCACGTTGAAAAATTATAAGCTTTGTTTTCAATATTTTAATAGGAGCTGATTTACACTCCTTAGAAATAGTAGATGATAGTATGGGGGGTTTAATACCATGCAACCCGCACGCACGCATGTACGTGCGTGTGTGCGGCGCAATGAGGCGCTTTAGAGGAGCACTTTGCTCACCTGTAATGGTAACCAATGAGATGGGATTAAAACCCTTTACTTAGTCACTTGAAATGGTAACCCAACCTGAACTGAAAAACCATCTTGAGAGTAATTGGTTTAAGGTCTTACCACCAATAACTTTGACAAGGCTCTGAGGTATCTATACTAACAAAATGTTTAAGTTGATAAACACATTTTGTATACATAATTATATCATAGTAGTTTCGATTGAGAGAGAACTATTAAATTAATCAATCAATGTGGGGGATCGTTGGATTTTAATTTCAAAAGATATTAAATCCAATGGGTTTGATTGGTCAATTACATGAGAAATTGCACCTATACACTTGATTGAAAAGTTAATTCTTCTCTAACAAAACCCAATTTTGAACTCGTCCCACATTGGAAAATTATAAGATTTGTTTTCAGTATTTTAATAGGAGCTGATTTACACTCCTTAGAAATAGTAGAGGAGAGTATGGTGGTTTGATACCACACAACACGTGTGCGCGCTGTGTGCAACACAATGAGGCACTTTAAAGGCACATTTTGCTCGCATTTCACACGCACTCACATGGCTCATGAAGGGCGGCTTTGGTTTTGGTGCGATGCTGAGCATTTATCACCGTTGATGAGATCAACGATCACGATTCAATCGGGTGTGATCAAGAGACACAATTCAAAACTAATAGTCATTAACTATTAACTACTTTTTAAATAGTCACAATTTCATATTAACTACTTTTTAAATAGTCACAATGTTTGAAATTGTGACTGTTCAAGGTGCCTTCTCTGAACCAGCACCTACCTTTTCCTAATACCTCTTCATAAACTATTTAAGGAGCATGAATCAGACTTCAAAACACACAATTTCGAAATCCACTTTCTCTCTCTCTCAGTCGGGTCTACTACAGTCTCACAGAAAGTTTCTTCGGAGATTCTTCAACTTTACTGGTTGCAGATTCTCGCCCAAGGCTCTGTTGTATCCTGCGAACGGATTTGCCTATTGCCCAAACAACAAACTCAGTGAAACTGATTGGGGGCAAATAATGTTCTAAAGACAATATCTTCAGACGTGCCTCAGAGCTTCTCCTCCGATGTTACAGTGACCCCTTTACCAATAGTCCCCACCTCCACCATCTTCATCACCTCCTCCTCAATCCTACAACATTTAAAAGCCACCCCCACTACCATCACCACCTCCCCAACTTCCACATTATTATAAGCCACCACCTCCATCCTCAGTACCCTCACAACGTCCATATAATAGACAACCTCCACCATTATTAGCACCACAAATTTCTTATTGAATCTATTGCAGTATAGATCATAATACTACATGTTCTCAATGTCATCAAGCTACTAATTAACTACGAGGCTTTATTGTGTCAATAACTACTTGAGAGCAGATGGCCATTGAGCTTCTCCTTCAACAAGCATTTATGTCTCAAGTTAAAAATCATCGATGGCAATCTACTTTCCAATTCTCCTCATCCAGTGATGTTCATGTTGATCCAAGTGCGTGTAGAATTGAACGGCTGAAGTTTATGGCGGTTTTACCTGCATGCAAAGAGAATGAGAGCAGCTTCACAGTATCGGACCTGAGACACCAACCTCTCAAACAATATGTGAGAAAGAGTAGCTTAATCTGATTAGAGCTAAGGCTGAGAGGATAATTTTCCTTTCTCAGTAAAGGGCTTTTCTCATTGTGTTGAAGCACTTGGGAGAGATCCCTTAAATAGTTGCTCCTCCAACGTTAAGTTCCTTGACATTAAGAACAATAGTTACTAGAATAACCAATTGAGATAAGCATTAGAATTTATGCTCCACCAGATTTGAGACAAGTGTCTCAACTTTACCAAGGATCTAACCACTTGTCACCTAGTCTACACTGGGTCAAATGGATATCCATTGACCCAATAAGAGCTAGAATATGGATCCAAATTATCCAACAACATTGGTATCTCCATGCATGAAAATGTTTTCAAATAAAAAATCAAATAAATTTGTTTTTATAGAAAAAAAATAAATAGGTAATTATTTAAAGTGAATGATTGTGTGTGACAGTGTTGCATGGAGATGATCATCAACTATCAACCATCAACATGTGGCTTGTCACATGGCCCTTGGATATTCCAACATGTTGAGGATTAAACGAGGGCTGGCCACTCCACCATCATCTCCCACTTGGCCAGTTAGGCCCGAGATGAATGGGTGCCGACCAACCCCATTGCTTCAACGTGCCTTACATAATCTGTAATTGCAATGGGTTTATTCAAAGGGTCAGCAATCATATCTTTTGTAGGCACATATTCTACTAGGATCTCATTCCGTTGGTAGACATCATATAAATACCGGTAATGGAGATCTATGTGTTTCCCTTTAGGGCCGATCTCACCATTTTTAATTATTTTAATGGCAGTTTGGTTGTCATTGAAGATCTTCACAGCTCCTATTGGCACATCAAGAATTCGGAGTTCTTCCAAGAATCTCCTAATCCAAACTGCTTCAGATGCCGCGGAGCTACAAGAGATGAACTCAGCTTCCATGGTGAATTTGGCTGCACACCTTTGTTTCTTGCTTGTCCATGAGATAGCACCCCCTCCTAAGAGGAATAAGTACCCGGTCGTGGATTTTTTATCATCCGGGTCACCTGCAAAATCAACATCACAATAACCCAGTAACTTTAGATCATTTGCATGATAGGTTAATTTGAAGTGTTTTGTTAACTTCAAATATCTAAATATTCTTTTAACAGTCTTCCAATGTATTTTACCTGGGTTACTTTGGTATCTACTAACAAGACCTACTACTGCATATGAGATATCTGGTCTTGTGCAAAGCATGGCATACATCAAGCTACCAATAGCTTGAGCATAGGGTCTATACTTCATTTTCTCTATTTCTTCATTATTAGTGGGTGCCATATCTTTACTTAATTTGGTTCCTTTACAAATTGGAGTTTCAACTCCATTACAATCTTTCATATTAAATTTCTTTAGGATTTTCTTTAGGTAATGCTCTTGCGAAAGAGTTAAGGTTTTAGTGTTCCTATCTCTTTCTATTTTAATTCCAAATATATAGCTTGTATCACCCATGTCTTTCATTTCAAAATTGGTTTTCAACCAATCTTTGGTGTCATTAATCATGGATATATTATTTCCAGTAATAAGAATATCATCTACATATAAAGAAAGAACAACAAAATTGCTCCCACTATTCAAAGAGTAAACACAATGATCAAATGGATTATGTATAAATCCAAGTTTAGAAATTGTTTCATGAAGGGTATGATACCACATCCTAGAGGACTGTTTTAAACCATATAATAATTTCTTTAATTTATACACCTTATTTTCTTGTCCCTCTATTACATAACCTTTGGGTTGAGTCATGTATATTTCTTCATTCAGCTTTCCATTGAGAAAAGTTGTTTTGACATCTAACTGACATAACTCTAAGTCCAAAAAGGCAACTAAGGACATTAGGATTCTAATAGGGGTAAACTTGGCAACTGGAGAGTAAGTCTCCTCATAATCAATCCCTTCTACTTGGGTGTACCCTTTTGCTACTAATCTTGCCTTATATTTTTCTATATATTCATCAGCATTGAGTTTTCTCTTTAATATCCATTTACACCCTATAGGTTTTCTGTTCTTGGGTAAATCAACTAATTCCCAAACCTGATTTTTGTTTATTGAGTCTAACTCATCTTGTATAGCTTCACACCACTTTTCTTTATCAGGTGCATCCATAGCATCTTCAAAGTCAATTGGATCATCAAGAGACTCTTCATTCAAGTAGGTATAATATTTTTTTAATCTTGATGAAGGGAATCTTTCTCTTTGAACTCTACATAAGGTGTCATTATTAGGTGAAGCTTGTCTATCAGGTGCAGTCTCAACTTCTATAATTTCTTTATTTAATTCAAATAAGCTGGGTAAATGTTTATTATCCTCAATTTGATCTTCTAGAAAAACAGCATCCCTGCTCTCTATTAGTTCAAATGTTCCATCAGATTTATAATTAACAAACCTATACCCTTTGCTATTATCATTGTACCCTATAAAGGTACATCTTAGACTCTTGTTATCTAACTTGCTTCTTTGCTGATTTGGCGCTCTTACATAGGCACTAGCCCCCCAAATTTTGATGTCAGTCAGGTCTGGTTTTCTACTAGTCCACATTTCATGGGGTGTTAAGCTATTAACTTTAGTTGGAACCTTATTTAGGATATACACAGCAGTACCTAGGGCCTCTCCCCAAAAGTGTGTTCCTAGACTTGAGTGAGATAACATTGATCTCACCATATCTACCAAAGTTCTATTTCTCCTTTCAACCATTCCATTCTATTGTGGCATGAAGGACATGGTTAATTGGTGTATGATTCCATTTTGTGTACAAAAGTCACTAAATAGGTTAGAAAAATATTCTCCTCCTCTATCATTCCTAAGAGTTTTTATTTTTCTACCCAATTGGTTTTCTACAAGTGTTTTATACTCTTTAAATTTTTCAAAGACTTCTGGTTTTCTTTTAATCAGATACACAAAATCAAATCCGGAGAAATCATCTATAAAAGTTACAAAATATTCCATACCCCTATGTGTTTTTACATTCAAAGGGCCACAAACGTCATAGTGTATTATAGCCAATAATTCCTCTGATTTCTTTCCCTTCTTAAAAGGGATCCTAGTCATTTTTCCACTAAGGCATGGTTCACAATAATTAAAATTTATTTCTATTTTGGGAATTAAGCCATTGGTGCTCATTCTCATCATTTTATCTTTGTTTATGTGACAAAGTCTCATGTGCCATATGTACGCATTTTCATTCACATGATAAGCACAATTATAACTAGAAAGAGCATTAACTTTATTAATAGTCAAATGATACAATCCATCAGACTTATTCCCAAGCATTAAAACTCTACCATGCTTTCCTATGGTCACCTTTCCTCCCCTGAAACGTACATCAAAACCCTTCTCATCTAATAGAGGAACAGACAATAAGTTTCTCCTAAAATTAGGTGCATACAATACATCATTAAGGATTAAATTTGTGTTCTCATTTATGGGGATCTTCACTTTTCCGGTTCCAAGCACATCAGTGTAGGTGTTTCCCATAAAAATTTTGTGTTCTGTTGTCTTCATTTCCTTCAATTCCAGGAACATCTCTTTAGTTTTGCAAATATGCTTAGAGGAACCAGAATCTATACACCAATCAGAAAGAACAGAATTAGTAAAGTAGGATTCAGAGACTACACACACTATGTCTTTTTTTCAGTTTTTCCTTTTTCATTATTTGATTTATTCTTCTTACATTCTGGGCAATTATATTTTGTATAGTCTTGTTTTCCACAATTAAAGCAATGCTTACCCTTAGTCTTCTTGAATCCTTTTGAGAATTTAAATTTCTTGTTAAATTTCTTCCCATTAGCATTTTTGAAAAACTTGCCCTTAGGTTTTTCGGTCATTTGGGAAGTTTCAATTGGTTTGGGAGTAACCATTAAGGACGAAGGTTGGGATTTCTTCCTCTTCCTTTGAGCCTCCAATCCTAACAAGGTAGGTAAGTTTTTTATGTTAACTTCTCTTCCAGATAGGTTCAAAGTTGTCACTACGGAATTCCAAGAAGATGGGAGGCTATTAAGAATGGTGGAGACCTGAATTTTATCAGGAATAGGGTTCCCAGTGGCTGCCAATTCTTTAGCAATCACATTCATTTTACTAACATGATCTACTACAGAATCCTCTTCTCTCATTTCACAGCCATAATATTTTTCAATTAACAATTGAACATAGGTTTCATCTATTTTTCTATATGTTTCTTTAATGGCTTCAAACATGTCTTTAGCATTATTGTGTTCTTCAAACACATCTTCTATGTCAGGCTCCATAAAGGTTAATAAACAATTTCTTGCCTTCTTATTATCCCTTTCCCATTTTTGATATTCACAAATTACAGTCAAAGAATCATCATCAACAAGTTTAGGAGGAATAGGTTTATCTAAAACATAATCAACATTTTCTTCACCAAGTATCCTTCTAATCCTATGTTTCCAGAGAGCAAAATTGGTGTCATTCAGTTTCTCAGTTTTACTGAGTTCTTGGGATAAGGCAGTAACATACATGATTCAAAAAAATAGCAACAGTATTCTAGATATAAATAAAGCAAATGCAATATCAGTGTTGACTGTATTTTACGAGACTGTCATTCAATTTCAAAGGCCAAAAATAAATAAATAAAATAAATGCAAATGGAATACTTAGTTGTTCATGCAAAATATATTAATTTCTCTAGCTCCCACCGCTCCTTTTTAACTCAGCAGTAGCATTGGTATTCGACAATATGCTTCAATCCGATTTGAAATATCCTCAAACTTTAGATTTGGGAACTTAATTGGTAGACAATGATGGATGAGGGGAGCTCTTACTCGTAACCCTTCTACTGACGAGAGAGAGAGGCCGTCGCTGCTCTTTGAAGGTCGCGAGTTCGATCTAGATCTTGTAGATGGATCCAAAAAAAAAAAGAAAAAGAGGATGAAGCTTTAGTAGTTCTTCGAGCAGCAGGTTCGTTTGAGAAAATTTGGAATAAGAGTCTGCCACAAAAAAAAATGTCACTGGAGCGAATAGGTGCTTTGGAGGTTGTAGTAGCGCAGAATCGAAGCCGAGGGTTTTGTTGTCTCGGACTTGCCGTAGCCGCTGGAGATGGGCAGTCGAATAGGGGATTCACAGTCACCTAGTGATATTTTCGAATAGGGTTTTGAAAACGAAACCCTCGTTGTCGTTCTGTCCTTGCCGTGAAGATTGCGCAGACGGGAGGAAACAAGCTGATGGGAGAGTGCACAGATGGGAGCAACGAGCAGAGGGGCTGAGAAGTAGAGAGGAAACCCTCAAAGTGGGTTTTGTTTTCTCTCTCCTCTCCTTCGGATCTTAAAAGACGAGATACAATTTGGTGAGGCGGGCCTATGCTTTGAACACTATACCAGTCGTACCTCGCTCTGATACTAGTGTTGATCCAAGCGCGTGTAGAATCGAACGGCTGAAGTCTTTGGCGGTTTTACCTGCATGCAAAGAGAATGAGAGCAGCTTCACAGTATCGGACCTGAGACACGAACCTATCAAACAATATGTGAGAGAGAGTAGCTTAATCTGATTAGAGCTAAGGCTGAGAGGATAATTTTCCTTTCTCAGTAAAGGGATTTTCTCATTGTGTTGAAGCACTTGGGAGAGATCCCTTAAATAGTTGCTCCTCCAACGTTAAGTTCCTTGACATTAGGAACAACAGTTACCAGAATAACCAATTGAGATAAGCATTAGAATTTATGCTCCACTAGATTTGAGACAAGTGTCTCAACTGGACCAAGGATCTAACCACTTGGTCACCCAGTCTACATTAGGTCAAATGGATATCCATTGACCCAATAAGAGCTGGAATATGGATCCAAATTATCCAACAACATTGGTATCTCCATGCATGAAAATGTTTTCAAATAAACAATCAAATAAATTTGTTTTTATAGAAAATAAATAAATAGGCAATTATTTAAAATGAATGATTGTGTGTGTGAGTGTTGCATGGAGATGACCATCAACTATCAACCATCAACATGTGGCTTGTCACATGGCCATTGGATATTCCAACATGTTGAGGACTAAACGAGGGCCTATGGCCACTCCACCATCAGTTCACTCAATTTGTATGAATCAGGGTTTGAATAAGCTAACTTGTCTTCTAGTGTAAATTGGATCCTCTCTCTTTCAAGTTGCCTCATCAAATACTCATCAGTCATGGATAAGAAGAAAGCTGCCCACTGCAATTTAATTTCTTCTTAATGCATCCGCTAGCTAATGACACATGTTCAGCATCTTTTAATATTTTACAATTAAAGGGTAAATTACAATGACTCCCCTGTACTATGGGGTCAATGGCAAATACCCTTTTCATTTGCGACGAAAACTACACTGAACTTTCACTTTTCAACAAATACCCCCTCCATTAGAGTTCTGTCAATGTTGAAAAAGATTTTCATTCAGCTGTTTAAAATTTTTAAATCCCCAAGCTACCCTTTTCTTATTTATTTGAATTATTTATGATTCAATTAGGTTTCTAAATATAACATTGAAGCCCTCTTGGTTGCTCCAATAGATCCTTATAGGTTTCTAGCTGGATTGAATAATCACATGAAATGGAAGAGGTTTCCTTTTGATAGAAAAAAACTTATGGCTTTGTTTGGTTTTTCTTGATGTATTGGAGAAAGGAATAGATAATTTTTATATCTTAAGGTGAAGAGAGGCATTTGTGTGAGTGAAATGAATCAAGATTAAAAAAATGTTTTTCTAGGCCAATGAAATTATTCTTGTTATTTTAGCTGGTTCTCTTTGAAGAAAATGGAGGTTACTTTTGGTTAAATAGGGTTTAAGAGAAAAGGGAAAGAAAAAGAAAATAAGTAAAGTTTAGGTGGCAATTTTGATAATTTAATGCATTCTGTCATTTAACTAAACAGTCAAGGGAATATTTGTCACAAATGAAATTTCAGGGGGCTATTTATCACTATCCCCATAGTACAAGGGGGTTTTTGTAATTTACCCTTAAAAAACAGAACTTAAATGGTGGTTCAAATCAGACTAATTAGGCAACCAATTGATGAACCAGAAATTAGTCCTTCTGATCAAGGTCAGAATGCACATCAACTGTTCGATTGGACTCTGAGTTTGACAGAAGATTTTGTTTCTTGGTCGTGGTTAGGTTTCACTCTAATAAATCTGAAATGGGCCATTCTTTGATGCAAGATCATTGTTTTGGTAGGTATGAGGAAATATTGATAGAAAGGGGGTTTTTTATCCTAGAAGTTGGGTGTAATTGATCCAAAGAGAGCAAAGGCTTCAGTGGTCTTATTCATGAGGTCTCTTCTTGGAGAAAACACAGAAACCTCTGAAAATAGTATTTCCTATATAATTGGTCTAAAATGAGATGAGGGCATAAGAAATCCAATGATCTCGTGGTTTCAATAGATACAAAGGAAGTTTCTGGAATCAAGAATCAAGAAAATTGAAATGAATCACATGGTTAAAACAACCCACGATTCTTGATAACTAACTAACTGATCTCGTGGTTTCAATAGATACAATAGGAAGTTTCTGGAAAGAAGAATCAAGAAAATTGAAATGAATCACATGGTTAAAAGTTAAAACAACTCACGGTTCTTGGTAACTAACAGAGGACGTTAATTCCATATTGTAATGTGCCCCCTCAAGTTGGAGCTAATATGGTGTTTGAAATGCTCAACTTGGATATCAATGCAGTAAACTGATCTTTCCAAGAGCTTTGATGAAAATGTCTTCTGGTTGAAGTGTAATCGGTAAATGAGTAGCAGTAATAATTCTAGATTGAAGATGATGTCTAATGAATTGGCAATCGATCTCGATGTGCTTAATGCATTCATGGAAAACCGGGCTGGCAGATATATGTAAAGAAGCTTTGTTGTCACTATAGAGTTCTATGGGTTGAGGGTGATGGAGGCCCAAGTCACTAAAGAGCAGATGAAGCCATAGTAATTCACTGGTAGCTGCTGCCATAGAATGATATTTTGCTTTTCTGAGGATCGAGATACAGTGAACTCCTTCCTTGACTTCCATGAAAGTGGCGAGTGGCCAAGAGTGGTGAAATAACCAGTAGTAGAGCATTGCATAAATAGACAAACAACCCAATCAGAAAAACAATAGGCCCTTAGGATTAAATCACTATTTGTGGAAAGAATAATCCCTTGACTTCCGTGAAAGTGGAGAGTGACCAAGAGTGGTGAAATAGCCAGTAGTAGAGCATCGTGTAAATAGACAACCAACCCAATCAGAATGACATTAGGCCCTTAGGACTAAATCACTAAGTTGAGCTAAAATTAAATTTCGAAGAAAAATGCAAAAGACATGTTGGCCGACTTACCTACGTGGCTCAGGTTGACCTGAATAAGCATATACTCAGCTAAGAAATTATCTACTTGAAAATGCCAATGAGAAAGGTATCCATGTTCCAGCAATCCCTTCGCCATATGGTATCCATGTTCCATCTAGTCCAATGAGAAAGGAAGAAGTACCTATTCTTCCAATCTTTGATCTTAGAGGGAAAGCCATCTATAAGGTTGTAGCCATGGCAAAAGGGAAGATAAAAACAATAGGGCACGTGGGGGACCTTCTTCATAGTATATAGCCTGGAGAAGATATCTAAGTCTAAAGGAAAATTAAGGTGATGACACATGGAGATCAGCCCTATAAGTGTCTGAACTACGTACTATGAACACAACAAAATGAAAGTGCCGCAGGAATAAAGAGGTGCAAGGGAAAATGAAGTCTGACGACTAGTGCCTCCTTAAAAACACAGAACTCACCTCGGCTATGAGTCCATGGGAAGTGATCTGGGTTGGGTTGGATACAATCGAACTCACTAGGTATTTGGCATACGGTATATAACTCCACTATGTGTTTGTTAGTCAGCTCGGATTGACCGGATGGGGTTTCCTCCTCTTGGGCATCCACCTCCGCCTTTGGCTAAGACGTCGAGGTCTCGGCCTGAGAACCCTCTTGGTCTCATGATGACACCTCCCCTCTCACTAGTATAAAATTCAATGTCCTACCCTCAGAAGGACCAAAAGACATTGCTACAAAGGAAGTGACTCACTAGTTGTTGGGGAATAGAAAGTCAACGTCGGTGACAAACAGACCTTGACAGGCGAACAAAGACGATTCTCCAATAGAGCTCTTCTCTAACTAGTCACTCTTTCCCTTGGTGAAAGCCTCAAAATAGTGTGAGTGGGACCTCGGTGGGGACCCCTTATTTATAGTCGATTGGGAAGAAGAATCAATGACTAAGGCGCGCTACTAGCGAATCAACAACTAAGAAGGCAGCACCTTGCGTGGACTATTTGAATTTTGAGCTTTGCGTGCCCATCTTGCACGCCCCTTTTAAAATTATAAAATTTGAATTTTTTGTGGTCTTGCCTATTCTCGAACCAGATCAAGTGGGCAAGCTAAGCAACTCACAAACCAGCCGGACCAATTACCATATTGAGAGTTACTCCCTTCGCCAAGTTGACATTGATTCGGGAGTGGGGGCAATTGATGAAGGGAAATTTGGTCCTTCGAATTGCATCACGACACATGGCTTCCAAGTGACACCTTGACATTGAGTAAGCGGACCACCTCGGAAGGTTGGCTAGTAGTTCCTTTCCAAGGCCGACCTAAGGCACCTAGGCCTGACTAACCTGAAGGACCTCCGAGCAAGGAGCAACCTACCTTAGAGACCACCAAGCTAGAAAGGTACTATTGGCGACATACAAGGCACACTCGCTGACTTGTCACATCAATCCATTTCCATAATGAGTTCTCCAAAATATTAATGTGTCGATAGTTAGGCTGACTTACCTACATCACACACATTAGAGTCGACCCAATGGACCTTAGCCCTCTATGTAGATTACGTAACTGACACCATTACTCTCTTGTGACTTAACAAAAATGGCTCTATGAGAGTTAGGGACACGTTACAGGAGGTCTCCAACCACTCACACCTATATAAAGGTCGCATTTCCACTTCAAGAGGTATGCACAATTACTCTCTCACACTCTCTAATCTATTAAAAATCTTTAAGTACTCTTCATTCACTTAAGCATTGGAGTGCCCACCCCAGGTAAAAGCAACTTGGGCACTCTAACTTTCTCTCTTGTAGAATCACATAGCTTGGCCAGACTTAGTTTAACCAAACTCAGCTCGGCCACCGATAGAATAAACTTCCAATTCGTCATCCAAGTCATCTACCATGTGAGAGCCGCTAGATCGTGCACCATCTGTGGGAGGGGTAAGGCAGGGGTGAGGAATGGTCTCTATGAAAGATAGAGAAGGGTCTCGTGGATAGGGAAGTGAGGATCTTTGGGTTGAGGATGCAAGAAATGGGGATAACTTAGTGTACTAGGTAACAGATTGCTTGGTATCAGATGACCTCTGATACGAGGAGAATCCCTATTTATGGATGGGACCCCAAGATCCTAAAAGGTAGGAGGTGAAGATATTCGCTTCGTATCGGGGAAGGGAATATTTGATTCGCTATCAACTATTGGATGTGCTACTAGGGTATCGCCACATGTTTCATGAGGATCTTCTCAGGGATTGGCTTTCCTTATCCTTGAGATCCCCCATTACTCATGTGTGCTACTACCTGGCAATGGTGATGTCACCGTTTGGCGGCTGGTATTTCATCGATTCCACATGGCAGCTTGCAAGGTTCTTTGTTGTCGTGGGTCCGTGTGCGTCCGAGCACATGCAAGCCTCGCCATGGGCTTCGCCTACTGTTCCTTCTAATCCGTCATCAAGAGTGGGCTTGCGAGATGTGAATTCATCACATGTTGTAGCGAGTGTAGCTTTATCGCACGTTCAGGTGAGCTTGGGTCCTTTGGACAGGTCCTTGTGGGGGTTTCTTTAGGTCCAAGCACTAACTGGGCTTAGTGGACTGCAGGTTTATCCCGGTTTTGCTTTGTGTATCGAGTTCATTGCCGAGGTGACATTGTGTCGCAAGTTCATTGCAGCATGGGGGTCAGTTGCAAACTACTCGCATATGCTTTTATGGTGTTAATCCTGATGTCTGAGTGTTCTTTAAGGGTCAGTTGAGTGTGCTCACTTAACCTTCCTAACTGCTGCCCAGTTAGGCTTCCTTGTATGGCGTGGGACCCAATCATTGATCTACACATCAACCACATGGGTTCGGCCCAACCTTTGTTACAAGGTCTGACCGAATACACTGTTATGGACAGTGCACCCCTTGAAACCCATCAAATGGGCTCTATGGGCCCAATACTTACCCTAAGTGGTCCTTGGGCCAAGCCACCTTGTAACACCTAGGGACTGTGGGCAGATGCAAGATTAGCCCATCAGGTATTATCCTCAATGGTCTTATACTTAACCTCTCAGCCCATAATGATCATACATTGCCCGACAAGAGAGGACCTCTCCCTCGGCTGCAAGGAATAGTGTTGCACTCTCTACTTATATGGATCCCGAGAATTAAAACCTTTTGCAAACCTTTTAGAAACCATAATATATATACTTTTATATCTCATATAAAATATACTTTGCAAAACAAATCTCAACGATTGAAATCGGCTGCCGACAGTCTTGGTTTCCATCAGTGAGAGTGCATCCCCGATCATTACCTTTGTCCGACAAAGGGGCTGATCCTGTCACTATGATCACCCACTCAGATTAATTCTCAGACTGTCCCAACATACCCAGGTTTTGACCCCCGCTAAGGATCTCACTGATTGGTACATCAAAGACAGCCCAATCCAACACCCAGTGCAGTATTATAATCGAGTCTAGGGGTCGAGTGTAACATTCCAGTTTTTCCCATTAATCTCCTAGGTCCAGGGCAATACTGGAAATCTGGTCCAGTTCCAAGATTCAATTTATCCTACATTGTATGTGCCTAGGGTCTCACCTTGGCAGTTGAGACAGGCCACCCCAACCTACTTGCTGGCACCACAGTGTCAGCCTTATCAGGATAGGTCTCCCTAGACCGACCCACCGGCTGTGAACATTCTAAACTAACACGAGTCTCATTAAGTGTCCAGTTTAAGGGTATTACATAGAAACATACCAAGGGAATATGAATCAAATATGCACTTTTATTCATTTTCAATAAACTCATAAAGTGCATCATTCTGATTTAAGCTAAGGGCATACAAAACTGTCTAACAGCCGGTGGATGAAGAAGTTCGTTAACGAGTTGGGACATATTGGTTCTTGGATGAAACACCTCTCCTATAAATAGGTGAGACCCCCATTCATTAGGACACAACTTAATGTTGCATTACACTACCATGCACAACACCCACCAGACACCTTGGCATATGGAGCTAAGGGTGTTAATGGACTAATTTGGGATTGAACCCAATCTAGTCCAAAATCAATTTGGAAGGAATGGATAGACCAATGACACATATTGGATTGGACCAATCTGGTCCAAGATATTTATTAGATTGGATTGGACTTAGTCCATATTGAGTTGGATTAAGCCAATATCTAGTCCATTGGTATAAGATAAGAATATAGGTGTCAATGGACCAGGTTTGGGTTGAAACCAATCTAAATTAAAATGAATTTGAACAGATTGAATAGTCTAGGCATTGTCTTAGATAGTCCAAAATGGTCCAAAATATTCATTGAATTGGATTGAACCTGGTCCATTTGTAATGGACTCACGTTGGATTAGATCAGATTGGACCAAATCCAATCGAATTAACACCCCTACATGGAGCTCTCCAGCTCTCCTTATGAGTTCTCCAACTCATCACATGGAACTCTCTAGCTCATCACATGGAGCTCTCCAACTCTCCTTATGATCTCTCCAATTTTCCACATGATCTCTCCAGCTTTCCACATGACTCTTCATCTTCCCACACGAGCTTTCACCTTACCTCACTAAGATCTCTGGCTCACCTTGTCTTTCCTTGGCATTACTGACTTGACCGTCAGCGTCCACGCCCTTGGGATATCACTCGAGGCCTCTGACGTCTCTTTTGGTTGTAAGTCTTTCTTAGCAACTGAGGTGATACCATATACCAACAACTTCTCATATTCGACCTTATGGCCAATTTTAAGGTCAACAGATTTAAAACACAAATAAAATGGTGTTCTAGTTATCTATTCTTCAACCTCTCAAATCGTTTTCGTTATCTGGATGCAAATTCAAATATTTGTAGATGTATGAAGAAGCAAGTTAAGTTGCTAATGATGCAGTTGAGAGCATTAGAATAATGGCTTCTTTCTGTGTAGCAAAGAAGGTGTTGCAGTTCTACAAAACAGAATGTGAAGGCTCGATGAAATCAAGGATAAGGAAGGGTTTAGTAAGAGGGATTGAGTCCAAGCTCTCCTTTTTCTTGCTATTTTGTGTTTATTCAGTGAGAGTTCCATGTTTTCTGTGAGATCATTCAGATTTGATGTCCATTATATATAGAATGAGGATCTAAGTCTATCATCTGTTGGGTGAAGTTCATAACAATGTTTTAAAAACTAATCCGGAGGTCGAACCATTTTTGCTCTAGGTCACGGGTCACCGTTTCAACTGGCTGAGTCGAACAATTTAGAGTATGCCACACCAGTGCATATATGTAATATAATATATATATATACATATATATATATATATATATATATATATATATGTATGTATAAATATGTTTTAGATGTGTTATATGTGTTACATGTATAAACAGTCTATCATCTATTGGCTCCCATTTGAAGCCAAAAATGGGTTTTTTTTTTCGTGAAAATAGTTGGGCAAGGCACCTATGACTCCTTGGGATGCATAGATCTCGAAAAGTTGCCCAAATTAAACAAAAAAGAATCATCTCAATCGGACATCGGAGTGCAAAGATATGGCCTTCAAAAGTTTGTATGCATTCAATCTACAACCTTTGACCCGGTTACTGGGCCGAATGGGTCAAAGGTCAAACCGATAAGGTCAAATGATTCTTCACCATGTCTATGGTTTTTGACCGTCTGGCACGTCTTGATTGAATTGGACACAAAATCCTGACCAGATGATGATTTGAATGGTTCGACCAGCTGAATCAACCGTGGGTTGAAAACATTGGTTCATAGACCATTTTGTGTAGGCCTCCCCTGTTCCTTGGTAATAATTCTAAGGTCTAAAGAAATTGTCAATTTTCTCATAAAAGATAAGAAAGATCAATATAGAAATTAACGAATAGTTAATCATCAATGGTTAACTTGGTTCTACTGTTTGGCTAGGATTGAAAAAGGAAAGCAGTAGACAGAATACATCACGCGCGTGATTCATAAATTTCACAGCCTTGACTGTCCATAAACAAGAGATATGAATGAATTAATACAAAAATTAATTTATTTGTTGTTAGTTGATGTGGGTTGGAACATACATCACGTAATTGTCAGGTTGTAATAATAAGAGTGCTGCTGACCTACACCTGCTGCAGATGAAGTAAAGTGACTACGTACGTACCGGAGGAAGACGAAGGAAGTATGATGCTGTGGATAAAAGTAAAACAGAGATAGTGACGCGCCATGGCTTCTCATTTTTGGAGTGATGTGACGAATGTGAAAGTTGAGAAGTAATACAGTTCCCAATCACTTAATAATTAAAATTCTCTCAGTAGGTCATCAGCAACATCATTGTATTTCCACATCTGGGACATGAGATATTTTAGGCCAATCTTTACCCTTACCGGTTGCGCATCTTTTCTTTAACTTAGGACATTTTTGAATCCGTAGAATCTGTAGCTCTGTCAGACGCCGCATACCTTGAGGTAGTGATGATAGATTAGGACAATTTTCAATATGAAGTTCCCGAAGGGATTTGAGGTCTCCAAGCTCCTCTGGAAATGCAACCAATTTGGGCATATCGTCGATCTTCAAAACTTTTAGGGCAGAAAGACCTCCGATGCCCTCCAACGAATGAAAGATTGGACAAGACTCAATTTGTAGCTCTTCAAGATCGGCGAGGTATTGCTTCACTGCTTGAGGATGCAATGATGTCAATTGATGACAAAATGAAATATGTAAAATTCGGATAGAAGTCAAGCCTTCCATCGCCTCCGAAGGAAAAGACTCTAGGTCTCTGCAGTGCCTAATTTCCAAGGATGTGGTGGTTACATGAGTAGTAGTAAGGAAGTGTTGAGAAGAAGAAGAAGAAGAGGATGATGAGTTTGTAGTTGATGATGTCAACATTAATGGGATGGGGATGGGGGTTTTATCCTTCTTCGTCTTCTTCTTCAGAATTAACTCCAATGCCTTGGCATCAATTCCATATAATTCCACTCTTTCACGTGCCGGCCAACCCCAAGGAATACTTTCCAATTTAGGACAACCCCTTATGCAAAAGTCATAGGGAAGGTGAGGGAACAGTACTACTGATAATGAGTTATGTGGCTCTTCTTCTTCATCTTCTACTACCACAACTTGCTGATCAGCATCTAATATTTCCATTATTATTGACCAACTCTCCAAATTAGGCATGTACTCGAGTCCGAGTAGCTCCAAGGATGGGAAGAATCCTTCTCCTTTTCTCAATTTAAAACTAATATTCTTGAGGGCTTCCAACCATTTTAGCTCAAGGACCTTAAGGGAAGGGAGTGGACCTGAGAAATCTAGAGATTCGCATCTTGTACAATTCTCTAACTCAATTCTCACTAGATTTGGGAGCAACGAGGATTTAATCATCCAAGAAGCAAATTTCATCCCTCCATACCTTTTTAGCTTCAAGTTCTTTAGATTTGGATGTGGCTGCAGTCCTTCCAACGCATCATCATCATTATCCCCTTCCCCTCCATATTTTAATGTCAAGGATCGAAGGTGTGGCTTCTCCTTCAAGTTTGCTTCCTTGCCATCTCTCACTTGTTCAACTCCCCTCATAGTTAAATCGCCGCTTAGCTGCTGGTTCAGCCCATGCAACAGCTTAATATGCTCACCACATAACCCCAATCCCTTGATTCTCCTAAGTCTTGTCAGTAATCCCAAAATGTCAACTGGCAAATTTTCAAGTGAACAGGAAGCAAGACCTAGAGTGTGCATATTCTCTAATTTTGTAATAGAAGCACGGAGTGCTTTGATTCCCTTGTTCCAAGAGAGGTCAACATGCCTTAGGCTCTTCATATTCCCAATATCTTCTGGCAATTTTTCAAGACCACAAGCTGTAAGTTTCATGGTCTGCAAATTTTGGAGCTTAGTAATTGATGTAGGGAGTGTCCCAATATGCGGATTATAAGAGAGGTCAAGGTACCTTAAGTGCTTCAATTCACCTATGCTACTTATTTGCAAGCTCTCAATACTTCTATTATGTAAGTCTAACACGCGTAAGCAAGCACAGCTCATTATTCTTTCAATTGGCAATGCCCTGTCACCAAAATATACATAGGGCAAGAGTAGAAGAGTCCGCACCTTTTTAGCAAGTTTTAATTCTGACCAGAATTCAATGCCTTTATTTCTTTTATATCCTCCACTGTCAAGAAGTGTTACGTGTCGAACTCCTTTCGCAATAGTTATAGTAGGTGGTGGAGTCACCTCTCCATACCTGGCCCTCTCTATCCGAAAACACTCGACCCCTGCGACAGATTGAGCAAGGTCATGCACGAGGTCGTGCATTTTGCAACTTACTATGTTTCCCTCTTCATCTTCTTTTGCTTCCTGAAACATGCATCTCCACAATAGATCGTTGAAATACTCCTCACCTATTTCCTCCAAGCTCCTCTCACTACTACTACTACTCCCTTGATCATGAGGCGGTTGCGATTGAATGAACCCCTGTGCCATCCATAATTGGAAGAGGGTCTCCTTTTCTATTTCATGATCTTTGGGAAATATTGAGCAATAGGCGAAGCATTGCTTCAATTTTGACGGCAAATGGTCATAGCTTAGCCTCAGTACTCTTACAATTCTATCTCCTTCGTCATCATCATCACCATCACCAAGTGGGGATTCTTCTTCTATTCTCCAAATTTCATTATTTTTCACATACAACCACTCGCTTTCTTGGGTTTTAAAGCGCATCAAACTCCCTAGTGATTTTGCTGCTAGTGCTACTCCTTTGCACTTTTTGACGATTTCCTTTCCAATCTCCACCAGCTTTGGGTCTGGTTCATGTCCTTGCTCAAATGCACGTTGCTTGAACAACTCCCAACATTCTTCTTCATTCAACCCCTCCAAATGGTATGCTTCGATACCAACTGTCCCCATGATTTTTGCCACCTTTTTGCTACGTGTTGTCACTAGGATTTTGCTTCCCACACAACCACCCATTAGCAATTCTTTCAGCTTATTCCACTTCTCTGCTTTATCGTTCCACACGTCGTCCAGCACCAGTAGATATCTCCTCCCGTCCACAGCTTTTCGAAGGATAGCCTGTAGTTGTTCCATTTCTTTGTTGGAACAATCTATATCTGAAGAGTTGGCACATCTTATAATTTTTTGTGTTAACAATTTTACATCAAATTCATCGGACACGCACACCCACATTCTCGGTTGGAAGTGCTCTGCCACACTCTGGTCGTTGTAGACCAATTGGGCAACTGTGGTCTTCCCCAGTCCCCCAATTCCAACTTTGGGAATGATGGCCACATTCTGATCAGCTGGATGATGATGATGATGAACACCATCACCACCACCCAAGTTGGAGTCGGGGGGTCCCTTTAATAAAAGCTCTACAATCTTCTTTTTATCTTGGTCTCGTCCAATAACATTGGATTCTTGTACAAAGGAGTGGGTTTCCTCCCTCTTTATCTTGGCAAATGGCCTAGTATCATATGACCTCTCCACTAACTTCAACCCGGGTATTTGGCACTCAAACCCATCAAGCCTCTCTGTGATATTTTGTATCCTATGGGACATCTTAGAGCTAAAGACTGGAACAGAAAAACAGCAGCTTGAACATACCTTCTTCCCCATAGATATAAAGCTTCTGCTACGACCAGCATGGATTTCCACCTGCCGTAGCAAAAGTCGGGTTGCAAACTCGTCCACCACGTCATCTGCATCATAAACAGCATCCTTGAGCCTTGTCACCCATTGTTTCACAACCTTGTTCTTGGCTTGCTTCTCCTCTGCATCCAGAAGCACAATTTTGATTGCTGTGACCTTGTCTTGTAGCTTTCCAATATCATTTTGGACATTCAGTGCCAGCCTAATCTCTTTAATTGCTTCGGATGCCAAGCTCTCCAGTATCTTCCCAACCATCTCAAAAAGCGCACCTTCTGCCATCCTTTGCTTGCCAAAGAGAAAACAGACTAAAGCTTGCGGTCACAACGTTCCACTCGCTGATCAGAATATAAAGAAAACAACTTACCAGGGGGAGTGAGTTGGGTTTCTATTGTGGTGTGGCCTGAGTCTGATCTTATCCATTGCTTTTATGTGTACCCAAATTTTTGGCTAAAATTGATATGCCAATAATAACATCTTTCTGGGATGGTACAAGTCAAGAAGACACAGGCCAGTTGTGGACTTAATTATGGTTCATTCAACCAAACCCATGTGCAAAGGCAATAATGTAAAGAAGCACTTGGAATAGAATAATAAACTCAAAGACTTGGACCAAGTCAGCATTCACCTCCACCTCACCTTGGAGAGCTGGATAAGATGATGACGCTGCCGACAGTTTTAGCATCATTGAATTTTCCACAAACACAGCATTCCAGAGGACTTTGTGGGCTCTGATTTAGTCTCTAGTCTTTATTAGGTTAGAAGCTAGAACCAATCTAAATTAAAATAGATTTGAACATATTGAACAGTCCAAAATATTGAATAGGACCAGTCTAAAATGGTCCAAAATATCATTGAATTTAGATTAGATCTGTTCCATTTGTAATGGGCTGACATTGGACCAAATCCAGTCCAATTGACTCCCCTACTTGCACTCATCCACAATTTCTCAGTACGTATTCCCACTTATTTCTACACACCAATACACCACTGCATCAACACTTTGGAGCACCAGTCTCCTAAGTTCCGGTATTAGAGACGTAATGCAGGCTGCCATGCCGAAACTGTAGGCGGTGCCGGCATGAGCCCTCACGGGCCATGGGCTGGTACGACCTGTGGGCCACAAGCCCTTGGCCCAGCCCAAGACGGAGGTTTGTGCCGTATTAGGCACGGCCTGTTTTACACCTTTATTGGTATTGATTGATTGACAATAAGAGTAACATTTTCTTAGTGTATGGTTTGAATCAAATACTAATTTAAGATTGGGCTAGACCAGATTATAAGCTGTGATAACGCGTGCATAAATAGCAACAACAACGTTTCTGAATTGAGGGACACATCAAACACTTCGTCTTGTTGGAGTACTGCTCACAAACATAAAATTCATCAATCAAATAAATCAAATCAATTCAATTACACAATAGAAGAAATATAGAGATATTATTCTATGGAAAATGAAGATTCAGCCCAGGGTTAGAATTTTTAGGCCCAAAGTACATTTAGGGTAGGTTTTAGTTTAGAATTGATGCTAATTCATGGGTGGGCATTGATGTATAAAATGGGGATATTTGACATTTTGAATGTTTTTAGATATGCAGTGAAAATAAAAAATCTGCAATGGGCTAATCCATACTTTTCCGAACATTCTAACCTAGCTAAAAGATTAAGTGAGGTATTTAAATAGGTTTTATTTCTCTACATACATACAAATACCATTGAGCCCCCAGGCTTTCACAAAATTTTAGCAAGAAACAAATTATTATATTTGCATCAGCATAATTTCCGGATTTAGATGAGGTATTATATTTGCAAGATCATATTGTGTGGAGCTAAAAGTGTCGATGGATTGGATTTCGGTTGGACCCCATCCCAATTAAAATCAATTTGAATGGATTAGAAAGACCTATAATACATATTGAACCTAACCCATTTGTAATTGATATATATAGTATCATACTGGATTGGATTGAACTAATATTATCTGGCCCATTGACATAAGAAAAGAATACGGGTGTCAAAGAATCAGGTAATCAGGTTTACATTGGACCCAACTTAAATTAAAATCAATTTACACAGTTCGGATAATCCAGGCAATACATTGGACCGGTCCAAATGGTCCAATGTATTTATCGAATTGGATTGAACCCCGATCCATGTGTAATGGATTCATACTAGACCGGATTGGATTGGACCAATTGACAGCCCTACGTGGAGCAGCTTAACATTTTGTTTGACCCATGCTTAGGAGATTATGATGGAGATATGTCAAGGTGACTAGCTACCCCTACTCCACGTAAAGAATAAAACGAAAAAAGACGACCTCGAAACATTGTTGCCGTGAAGAACAAGAAGGTACTGATTTTGCCTTATTTTCGCTTTTTTTTTTTTTTTCATGGTTAGTTGCACAAAAATCTGCTTCAATTCTATAACCTCAGAAGCTTCTCCAGAATTCTAATCATCTGTTGAATACAACAATGGGGCCCGAGATTTAATCCTGTCAAGGATGCCTATGGTCAAGCTAGATTCTGCAACATTAGTTAGAAGACAAAGAAGTCATCGGCACGCCTTTATCAGTAGACAACTAAATATATGTTTGAGACATCATATGCTTTTGTTTTCTCTAATTTCTTCAGCCAAGATTTGTGGGAAGCAAATAACCTTCAATATTCTTCAATTCAATCCAATTCAATAAATATTTTGGACCATTAAGGTGCAACCCAAAACCAGTCCATTCACACCCCAATCTCCACTTAAATGCTTGTGTTTGAATTAAAAAAAAAAAAAAAGTTTTATGTGATTCAGGTCGTCGATGTATCGTTTACGGTGTTTTTCAGTTGTATTTCCATCACCAGCGATTGAAATAAAAACAGATCAAATGACGTTTTCAATTTTATTTCAATCAATAGCATGCTCATTTTTTATGCGATGTATTTGTTAAAGAAATTTCCAGCTACTCTCTTCAAAATGATTTTTAGGGGAAGTTCACTGAAACAATGCTATAATTGCAACTAGGCCATAAGGTAAGGCAGAATTTTAATTTTTTATTTAAACATTCTCTTGAAGTTCAAATTTTGGAATCTTGGTAAAGCATACAAGAGGAAGAAACAAGCACAATAAGGAGACACGAACCAATTCAATCCTAATTCCTTTATTAGGAGTGTCAATTGGATCGGATTTGGTCCAATCTGATCCTGTGTGATATGAGTCCAATATAGATAGATTATGTCCAATCCAATCGGGTCAATACTTTGGACCATTTTGGATCGACCCAATTTAATGTCTGGATCATTCAATCTATTCAAATTGGTTGTAATTTATATTGATTTCAACCTAAACCTAGTCCATTCAATTTATTCAAATTAGTTCAATCAAACCCAATCCAATATAAATTCATTGTAGATGGACTAGGTACTATCCGATCTAATATATACTTTAGATCATTAAGTTTGGACTGGTCCACTTCAATATGTCTTACCGATGCATCCAATCCATTTAGATTGGTTTTGATTTAGATGAATCCAATCCAAAGCTGATCCATTCACACCCCTAACCTCTACATTAGAGGTTTTATATAACCCCATGAAGCCAAGGGAAAAGAGAAAAAGGCCATATTATCTTACAAGGTGACTTATGCACTATTGGAGCCTTTCTTCAACCAAATCCCTGCCCTCTATTTATCATCATTCAGTTATATTTTGAACTGAAGGTGACAGTTAGCTTGCTGGTTGTAGCAAAGACATGATTTAGAATCTTGCCTTCACCAGGCATTGGCTCTGATAATCTGATTTATATACTCTTATGACTTTCTTAGCAGAAGGCAAGTCTGGGTCTTCATACAGGAACCATAATTCTAAATCAGAATACAAAGTCCTGTAATGACAGTGCAATCCAAATGTATTCTTAGATTTGTTTAGCCTGGGCTATTTCATCTTGGGCTTGATCTCAGGTTAGTATGAGTTATAGGCCTGGGATTCTGCTCTTCAGGTTGGGTCCAATGTTTCTCTGGGCCCTGTTCAGACCAATCAAGTGGGTTCATAGGATCCTATTAGGCCCTGTTTGGTTCATAGGAATAGGGGTTCGGAGTAGGAATTGAAATGGGTTCAACTGTTCGGATGGATAGAATTGGAATCCTATTTTCATTCCTGGTGGAATGGCCACTCCCTCCCCTCTCTTGGGAATGAAATCCCATTCCTGTTAATTTCAATTACCATTTCAATTCTTGTTTGAACCAAACAAACTGTGGGAATGGGCCATTCTAGTTCTGATTCGAATAGATTTTGGTTCTGATTCCGATTTCAACTGTGAATCAAACCCTTAAAGAATGGATTGCTTTCACAGATTTTAATTAACTATAACTTAACATTTAATTTACTTTTCAAATGTACAAGTATAGATAAGGACCCTCCAGCACTCCAACCTAAACCTGACCCAACCCAGCTTAGAAATACTTGACTCCCGAATCCAACCCAATCCTATAGGGTCTAACCTGATTCTAATCCAACTTGACCTGTATAGTTTTAAATATATTCTAATATATTTTGAAGACTTAAAGTGCATTAGTTTAAATAAGAAAATTATTTTATAAATTTTAAGGTATTATTTTTTTTCCATTTAAAATAAAAAAAAATTCAAAATCAACATATAAATAAATTATAAATTTTAAACCTATAAAATTGGAAATCAAAAAATTACAAGAATAGTTATATATATATATATATATATATATATATATATATATATATATATATATATATATATAAAAGGCATCATGACCCGATAGAGTAGATCAGTCAAAACCCGTATCCAATTCGAATCAAAAAAATCAAAACCTAACCTAACTCTATACAAACCGGATTTACCGTTTAACCCGACCATTGGCATCCCTAAGTGTGGAGACGCAGCTTGTAAAATCATTTTTTAAGATTTTTATTCACAACCTATGATCCATGTATCCCAAGTGCTTTCTAGCCAGCCCAGTTGATCTTCAGGTAACACAATGGTGGGTCCCCACCATTTGACTGTATTACCAATTGGTTTAATCAACCCAACAGATCAGAACCAATCCGACCTCATTAATTACATTAGTTTCAAGCCAGCATTAATTGAGTTCTGATTAAAATAGGGTTTGGACTGGCTTTATCTGTTCTAACCTGATTACATCCAAATTAAATATATGAAATAGACACCTATCCCTTATGGTTAACCATTTATAACAATTTCATCGAACATAATTGACTCTTTCCAGTCAGAGCGACCTGGGTTTAGTTCTGAGTCTCTTAGGCTCAGTTTGAAAGGAGTACAAATGCAAATATGTAGTGTATAAAATCTTACTTTTTTACATTGTTTTGTATATATTTGCATGGCACATATTTGCATTTTCACTCTTTTCAAATTCAGTTTTAGGGTCAGTTAGAAAGAATATAAATACAAATATATACAAAATAATATAAATTACGAGGTTTTATATTTTACATATTTATATTTTTTTTGGTAGAAACTACATATTTATATATACTCCTTCCAAACCGAGTCTTACTTTCAAACCCTATAATGTTTAGCTCGGAAATGGGTCCGCACCCGACCATTGACAGCCCAAACGACATGGCAAATTGCAAAACCAGAGTACTGACTTTTTTGGCCCACAGTCCTGTTGCTGGCCCATACCCAAGTACTTACCTATTGATGGATTGGATGGTCAACTCCAAGCAGATCGACTGCAAGTTGAAGCATTAATGTCATGGAGACAAGGACAAACCTACAAGAACGCTTATTCTCCTTTTCTATCTTAAAGCTTAAATAATGGAACGATGGGTTAAATCCCTGACGAGCAACCAACAGGCCAAACCTTTCTACCATAACCACTCTCTCTCTCTCTCTTAACAAAACAGTATAATAAGTTATTTCCTATCAACTTACTATCCAGACCATTGTAGCGGGCACCGCTTTGGCCTCTGATTTTTGGGTCAATGGTTCGACCATTTGGTCCCTACATATTAAAGGACCTACTTCACCATCACAAATTTCCACCACTACTTCCACCTCCACCCTCTCCATCACCTCTTCCATAGTTCTACTACAATTACAAGCCACCTCCATCCTCAACACCATAGCCTCCTCCATACAATTTCCTACCACCGCCACTGCCGTTCTATTGCTACAAGTCCCCACCTCTACCATCTTCATCACCTCCTCCTCAATCCTACTACAATTACATGCCACCCCCACCACCTCCCCAACTTCCACATTATTATAAGCCACCACCTCCACCCTCAGTACCCTCACAACATCCATACAATAGACTACCCCCACCATCATTAGCACCACAAATTCTTATTGATTCTATTGCATTATAGATCATAATACTACATGTTCTCAATGTCATCAAGCTACTAATAAACTACGAGGCTTTATTGTGTCAATAACTACTTGAGAGCAGATGGCCATTGAACTTCTCCTTCAACAAGCATTTATGTCTCAAGTTAGAAATCATCGATGGCAATCTACTTTCCAATTCTCCTCATCCAGTGATGTCCACTCAACTTGTATGAAACAGAGTTTGAATAAGCTAACTTGTCTTCCAGTGTAAATTGGATCTTCTCTCTTTCAAGTTGCCTCATCAAATACTCATCAGTCATGGATGTGAAGAAAGCTGCCCTCTGCAATTTAATTTCTTCTTCATGCATCTTCTAGCTAATGACTCATGCTCAGCATCTTTTAATATTTTACAATTAAAGGGTAAATTACAATGACCCCCTGTACTATGGGGTCAATGACAAATACCCTTTTAACTTTCATTTGTGACAAATACCACCCTGAATTTTCACTTTGCAACAAATGCCCCCTTCATTAGAGTTCTGTTGATTTTGAAAAAGATTTCCATTCAGCTGTTTAAAATTTTAAAGTCCCAAGCTACCCTTTTCTTATTTATTTGAATGATTTATGATTCAATTAGGTTTCTAAATATAACATTGAAGCCCTCTTGGTTGCTCCAATAGATCGTTATAGATTTCTAGCTGGATTCAATAATCACATGAAATAGTAGAGGTTTCCTTTTGATAGGAAAAAACTTATGGCTTTGTTTGGTTTTTCTTGATGTATTGGAGAAAGGAATAGATGATTTTTATATCTTAAGGTGAAGAGAGGCATTTGTGTGAGTGAAATGAATCAAGATTAAAAAAAAAAACGTTTTTCTGTGCCAATGAAATTATTCTTGTTATTTTAGCTGGTTTTCTTTGAAGAAAATGGAGGTTACTTTTGGTTAAATAGGGTTTAAGAGAAAAGGGAAAGAAAAAGAAAATAAGTAAAGTTTAGGTGGCAATTTTGATAATTTAATGCATTCTATCATTTGACTAAACAGTCAAGGAATATTTGTCACAAATGAAATTTCAGGGGGCTATTTATCACTATCCCCATAGTACAAGGGGGTTTTTGTAATTTACCCTTAAAAAACAGAACTTGTATTTAAAATATTATTAGCTAACTTATAATGCTATCTTGTTTTTCTAGAAGCAAGATAGCATTCAATGTTTACAAACATTTTCTATTGTAGAATTTTACCTTGTTCCCATTTGTTATAGAAACAAATTAGAAAGAAAAAAAAATCTTATTTATTTGACCTTCTACAAAGTAAATTTATTTTCACATTTCACAATTCTTATTTTTAATGTTCATAATTCAAACAAGATGATCCCACATTAAATGGTGGTTCAAATCAGACTAATTAGGCAACCAATTGATGAACCAGAAATCAGTCCTTCTCATCAAGGTTAGAATGCACATCAACTGTTAGATTGGACTCTGAGTTTGACAGAAGACTTTGTTTCTTGGTCGTGGTTAGGTTACACTCCTAATAAATCTGAAATGGGCCATTCTTTGATGCAAGATAATCGTTTTGGTAGGTATGAGGTAATATTGATAGAAAGGGGGTTTTTTATCCTAGAAGTTGGGTGTAATTGATCCAAAGACAGCAAAGGCTTCAGTGGTCTTATTCATGAGGTCTCTTCTTGGAGAAAACATAGAAACCTCTGAAAATAGTATTTCCTGTATAATTGGTCTAAAATGAGATTAGAGCATAAGAAGTTCATTCATCTTGTGGTTTCAATAGATACAAAGGAAGTTTCTGGAATCAAGAATCAAGAAAATTGAAATAAATCACATGGTTAAAACAACCCACGATTCTTGATAACTAACTAATTGATCTCGTGGTTTCAATAGATACAATAGGAAGTTTCTGGAAAGAAGTATCAAGAAAATTGAAATGAATCACATGGTTAAAAGTAAAAACAACCCACGATTCTTGGTAACCAGCTAACAGAAGACGATAATTCCATATTGTAATGTGCCCCCTCAAGTTGGAGCTAGAAAGGAGTTTGACGATGCTCAACTTAGATATCAATGCAGTAAATTGATCTTTTCCAAGAGCTTTGATGAAAATGTCTTCTGGTTGAAGTGTACTTGATGTAAACATTAAAAATTAGGAAAAACAAAGTCTAAGGCAAATATTATAATGTTATGATTGTTTATTATTGTTTAATATACGTAAACTAGTGTCATTAGTGCCATTAGACACTACATAGCAAATGTCCAAATTTTCAAAACTTATTTTGTAAGGTTAAAATCAATTTAAACAATTATACTTAAATCAGCCCATCCAAATAGGGTTTTGGTTTACTAGACTCAAAACAATTATATAGTGCATAGGCAACGATTTTACCACACTTATATCAAAAATGGATTCATGCAAAAATACACGTAATGGAACCCATTAATGCAGGCCAGACTAAGTTATAAAGAAAAGGGCCACTATAACACTAGTGAGGTCAAGCCTTTTAAACCCAAATAAATTCCTAAGTTGAGGCCCAGGAATGGGTTCGGGCCTTTCCGTCTTGTTATATATAATATATTTCAAGGATAGGGTTATAAGGACATATTATAGTTGTGGCCCAAATAAGGGGGGCCAATATTTTTTATCCTTAGATATCCAAAAGATGGCTTGTCATGTACCCCCAGTTGGGTTACGACTATTAGTCATAAGTAAAAGGCCTTTTAACTGTGGTCATAATAGATTTCTACAAAAACAAAAGAAATGGAGAAGTCAGACAGGATTAATGTAGATTTCTGATTTTCACTACAGACCTATAAACATTCAAAATGTCAAAATCCCCCACCTTATACATCAGTGCACGCATGTGAATTGGCATTAATTCCGAGCTGACACCTACCCAAACTGTATTTTGGATTTAAAAATTCTGACCCTGGGCTGAACAGTCATTCTCTGAAAAAGAGAATGATGAATGAAATTAAAGCAAGTCCAAATCTGCTATATATGGGCCCATTAGCATTCACTTGGAGAGCTTGCCTTTCTGCCAGTTTGAATTTTGTATCCTTTGGGCTATTTGGCGCTCAAACCTATTAAGCCTCTCTGTGATATTTTGTATCCTATGGGCCATCTTAGAGGTCTAGACTGGAACAGAAAAACAGCAGCTTGAACATACCTTCTTCCCCATAGATATAAAGCTTCTGCTACGACCAGCATGGATTTCCACCTGCCGTAGCAAAAGTCGGGTTGCAAACTCGTGCACCACGTCATCTGCATCATAAACAGCATCCTTGAGCCTTGTCACCCATTGTTTCACAACCTTGTTCTTGGCTTGCTTCTCCTCTGCATCCAGAAGCACAATTTTGATTGCTGTGACCTTGTCTTGGAGCTTTCCAATATCATTTTGGACATTCTTGGCCAGTCTAATCTCTTGAATTGCCACCCGAATTGCTTCGGAGACCAAGCTCCCCAATATATTTTGAGCAATGCCGAAAAGCACACATTCTGCCATGTTTTGCCGAAAGAGAAAACAAACTAGGTACAGCACTGGTGTGTTGAGAGGTTGCAAGAGTTGTAAGTGAGGGTCTCGCAACCATTGGGGTTAATATATGACACTGCAAAAAAGAAAAAAATGGCAAATGCAGATAAAGAGTCGACGAAAAGTACTTGGGAGGATTGTTAGGAGTAGATCCGAACTCGTTCCATTACCAGTGGACGGACCCAGTCCCAGGCAGATGTTAAGGCACATTAACTGGAACAGGTGTTACAAAGCTATTGGGTGCTCACTCATTATGCTTATCTAACATGTCTAATTCTGTCCAACGAACAAAAACATTTGAATAAAAGACGTATTAACTGAAACAGGTGTAACACAGCTATATCTATTAGATACTCATTGCTTTTTGCTTACCTAAAGTGCCTACTACATCCAGACCCGTCTCAGGTAGCTGAGAATTAATAGTAAATTAGTATTGGCATTAATTAAATGGTAAAGATGATAAAACCAAGTCTATTTGATTGGTAAATTTGCATAATGGGTACAGGTACAATTACCGAATCTTATATTATTCGACTCAATAACAGCAATAGCTCCATGTGACGATTCCACTGGCTTAATGATTTTCAAATACAATCTAAATCCGAAAATCACCGAAATCACCGACTGGCTTTTGTTTTTCACTTTCTCTTTGGTTTCACTAATTGATCTATCTCGGCCTTGAAATCTTTTTTTTTTTTTTTTCATTTTATTCTAAAGCAAAAGGAATCCCATGCGTTGCACCATGTGACAATCCAGAGTGATGGATAAAAACTAGTGTTTTAGTACATGCAATTTGGTGCAACTTGACTTTTAATTGCACATGTCCCCGATCTCCTCCACTTTTCTCCCATACTTTCATTCATTCAGTCGGTGGTTAAGTCTACCACATTTATATATCTACCTATGTGTCTATCTATCTATATATATATATATATATATATATATATATTAAAACAAAGAGGTCAAAAATTTTTTTATTTATCTTCAAAATTATCTCTAATTTAATAGAGAAATTTTCTCATAAATTATCTCTATTTCCTATTTATCCTCTCCCATACTTTTTTATCTATATCTATCTAAAGAAATTTTGGATTAAAACATTTAAGAATTATTTAAATATTCTAACAGAATTATATAATAACTTTAAAATATTGATTGTAAACAAAAAAAATAATTTTATATTTTTACAAAATATATCACAAATTATGTACTAACAATTTAAATTACGTTTTTCTTGATTATCAATTTAAATTTTTTCAAATATTTAATAATACGTAATAGCTTGAAATAAATAAAATTCAAATAACAAAAAAAATTAAATTTTTTATAGATTATTTAAATACATAAACAACTAAATATTTATCATAACTAGATTTCAAAGAGTTAAAATAAAAAAGTTATGTAAAAAATTTAAAAAATTCCTCAAAGTAGAAAAATAAATATAACATAATATTGAAATTAATAATAATAATATACTATAAAATTAATAATGAAATTATGTAATACTAGTATAAATTATGATTTTATGGAGAATTAAATTCAATAAATAATTAATATTTTACATATTATTTCAGTATTTAAATAAATAAAATTTTTCAATAACAAAATATTTAACATAACTAGATTTTAAATAAAATAAATAAATTAGGTAATAAATTTAAAAATTCTGAAACGTAGAAAAGTAATTATAACATAATATTGAAATTAATAATAATTTAATATTTTTACATAATATTGTAAATAACTAATTTCACCTATATCAACTAATAATTCGAGAAAATAACTTTTGAAAAAATTAATATTTATTAATAATAATTTTAAACTCTAAATCTGTATTTATTATATAATTATATATACTAAAATTAATATTTATTGTATTTCAGTAATTATTTATTGTTTTCTATGATAAATGCATTTTCAATGATTATGTATAAATTTATTTTGTTTTGTTATTTAAAAGAAAACTTTCAATAATTATTGGAGATTAAACTACTATTATTGAAAATTTTAAATTTAGTTTATTATACTTATTGTATTTATTGTATTTTTTTTATAACTTATTAATTAATATTTATTAGAGATTAAACTATTATTTGAGATTATACTATTTATTGACTAAGTTAATATATTTTTAGTACTTATTGTAGTTTCGTAATTATTGTATTTTTTATTATCAATATATTTTTAATAATTGTGTATTTTCGCTATAAATTTTCAATATTAATTATTATCTATGGTTGGGTTGTTCAATTTAATCAATTTACAAATGGCCAAAGCAAAACTGATCCAACCCTTCCGGGTTGGGAAATTGTTGAACCAAAGCCGAATAGAAATAGTAGAAATCAGAATGGCAACGGGTTAAGATGGGGATGAGGAGCCTTTCCCCATCCCCATCCCCGCAAAAATCCCCATCCACGTCCTCGTCCCCATCCCCGCTAATGTGGACAAAGTTATCCCCATCCTTATCTCCACGAGGACCCCCATTCCACATGATTCTTTATAATGTCAACCATTATGTTTTTGTTTTTTATTTTATTTAAAAATAAAATAAAAAAATTTACAATCCTATTAGAAAATATTCAACCATATTTTTAAAAAATATTAACATATAGGCGTATGTGTACATATATACATATATAAATGTACATATACATATACATTAACGAGGATCCCACGGGGCAGGGAGTGCTCTTCATGTTCCCTTATCGTCCTTGCCAACGGGAGTGAAAGTTTCCCCATCTTTGTCTCACAGGGGGAAAATCATCCCCATCCCGCCCCATTTGGGGCAGATCCCCACAAGGATCAAAGAAATGGGAAAATTTGTCATCCCTAAGTTTGATAAACAACTCTATCTAAAATTAATTATTGTAATTTTTGTTTTATAAAATAATTATTAAAAGTCGTATATAAAATATAGATGATTATAAATTATTATATTAAACAATTGCATACAGGAATGTCAATGGGTCAAGTTAAATGGTAAACCTGACTTGACCCGACCTTATATGGTCGGGTTTGGATCAAGTATATTTGGCTTAGGGTTGGGTTAGGGTTTTGATTCTTTGACCTGAGTCAGGTTTATGTTTTGGCTGACCCGCCACACTGGGTCATGATACCTTGCATATATTCCAAGTATTCTTGCAATTTTTTGAGTTCTAAATTTATTTGCTTAAAGTTTATAATTATTTATATATTGATTTTGATTTTCTTCTTTTTTTTTAAATGGAAATGTGTTAAAACAATTTCCTTATTTAAATTAATGTATTTTAGGTCTTCAAAATGTGTTAAAAAATACATTTAAAACTATACAGGTCAAGTTGGGCTGGAACTGGATTAAACCCTATAGGGTCGGGTCGGGTTCGAGAATCGTGTACTTTTAAAGCTGGGTCGGATCGGATTTGGATTGGAGTGATGAAAGGTAGGGTTAGGATTGAGACAAACTCATCTCGAACACAACCAGTTGACATATATGTTTCTATTGTTTATCTTTAACTTAACAAATTACGTGCACCGCATGGGTCCTCGCTAGCAACATTGGTATTCTTGTACATATATGAATATTTACACATAAATAATGGCACACCTCTCATTGATTGAACGAAAGTGCATGAGAAATTGTAGAAACAAAAGTACAGGTGATCCAAATTCGACTCTAGTTTCACTCAACTACAAAGTGGAAATGCAAGAACAAAAGGTGAAGTAGATCGGAACTCTTTTATTGTCATACAGAAAAACTTGTATCTATTGTAATTAATTCTTTCCCAAGTTCAAACATCAAGGTTCAAAATTTCGTTACGCATCGATCGATCCGTATCAGTTTTTTAGCTTTCAGGCACGAGAGACGGTCCTAAAACGAAGGTACCATCTCTTTCACCATATCGAAATCATATCAAGTTCGTATTGGACTGGTATCGGTCAATTTTGTTATGTTTTGCCCGTGTATCGGTAGCGTATCGGTCGATATGCGATGAGTTCACTATCGCGGAAATACAAATAAAATAGCCTTCGAAAAAGGGCTTCTAAACCCATTTCAAAAGTCTTCTTTCTTCCCAAACCCTCCGGAAACTTTCTTTACATTCCTAGAAACTCAAATCTAGAAAAAATCCATCAAAACACTTACAAAATTGAAAGATTGAACAAGTTTTTCAAGGTTGTGAAAAAAGGAGCAAAAATAGGTACATTTTTTAAGATTTTTTACATTTTCAGGCAATGTTTTTGGGTTTCCCTTTTAGTTTGGATGCTTAAAAGCATCTTTATGTATATCGATCTGCTATTCTTGAGCAAAAAATCCCACTTATTTAGTTTCTATATGTAGATCTTTGTGAATATTTGTAGAAATTCAAAAATAGTAAAAAAACTGAAAAGAAATGAAATTTTTAGGTTTTTCCTGTGATCTACCTCTAAAAATTGATTATGTTGTAGATCTATGGATGACCTACTATGTCCATGGATCAATTGAATTTTTTTCTAAATAATTGATTTTTTTTTATTTTTTAGTTTTTAGAATATATATATATATATATATAATTTCTTTAATTTTATGTGATCTAACTCTATAGGTTGAGTATGTTGTAGAGCTAAGGCAGATCTAACATGGTCCATAATTCCATACACCAATATATTCAAATATCATGTGAAAATTTTAATTTGTCTTTTTAATTTTTATTTTTAGATTATAAATATATTCTCTAATTTTTTGCTATGATCTAAATTCTAATAATAACTATTTACAGTAAATATATAGATGATCTACTATGTCCATATTCAATAAATCCATTCAATTTTTCTGTTACATATTTACTTTTCTTAATTTTAATTTATTTTTAGAATAAAATAAGCAAAATAATTATTTTAATAAAAATAAATGATTATTCAGTTTTTATAAAATTAGAATGAAACATGCAAAATAATTACTTGATCTTTTATGTCCATATATCCATTCAATTTTTCTGTTACATATTTACTTTTCTTAATTTTAATTTATTTTTAGAATAAAACAAGAAAATTAATTATTTGAATAAAAATAAATGATTGTTCAGTTTTTAGAAAATTAGAATGAAACATGAAAAATAAATATTTATCTTTTATGTCCATAAATCCATTCAACTTTTCTGTTACACATTTACTTTTCTTAATTTTAATTTAATTTTTAGAACAAAATAAGAAAAATAATTATTTGAATAAAAATAAATAATTATTCAGTTTTTAGAAAATTAGAATGAAACATGCAAAATAATTGCTTGATCTTTTATGTCCATAAATCCATTCAATTTTTTTGTTGCATATTTGCTTTTCCTAGTTTTAATTTAATGTTTAGAATAAAACAAGAAAAATAATTATTTGAATAAAAATAAGCAATTATTAAGTTTTTAGAAAATTAGAATGAAACATGCAAAATAATTACTTGATCCTTTATGTCCATAAATCCATTCAATTTTTCTGTTACATATTTACTTTTCTTAATTTTAATTTAACTTTTAGAATAAAACATCCAAAATAATTATTTGAATAAAAATATATAATTATTTATATTTTAGAATGAAACATAGAAAATAATTATTAATTTTAGAATAAAAATAATAGATGTCCTTGAAGCCATTCAAAAAACTATTTGTTTAATTTTAGAATAAAACAGGCAAAATAATTATTTGGAAAAATAAATATATATTTAAAAATAAAGAAAATGTTTGATTAAATAATTACAAAACTTACATAATTATTTGATTCATTAATTGTTAATTATTTAATTTGATTGGATAAGACTTGGAAAAGTGTTTAAAAAAATTAAAAAGAATTTTTAGTTTGAGCAATATTTAAATATGTTAAAAAATAAAAAATAAAAGGCATTTCTATATTTCACATGATAATCTATAACTTGAATGTGAACATAATTATGGATAATTATTTATAAATTTGTGAATATTCTCTTATATTATATGATTTTAAATTTGTGATTAAATAAGTATATATGATGGATATTTGGTTATTTGGGTAATTAATGTGTTATTTTTTAAATTATATAATTTATTTAATTACTTGTTAGATTTATGATTAATTGTTACTTATAGGTTCTAACGTTAAATTTCTAAATTCTAATTAATTTTTGTGCATATGCTTTATGATAGTGTAACACTGAAAATTTGTGAGATTGTGACACATTGAAGAATAAGATATTGGTTGGAAATATGGCACCAAAATTAATGGGAACCGGTTCCATACAAAATGCAAGTATTGTGGGCAAATTATGAAAGGTGGTGGTGTGACCCACCTGAAATAGCACTTAGCAAGAGGATGTTCCAATGTTGTTGACTGCCCTAAATGCCCACTAGAAATTTCTAGGGCAATGTAAAAGCATCTCAAAGAACAAAAGATGCTTAGAAACCAACATGAAAAGATAAAAAATGATTAGAAGAACATTAGGGCCCAGGGATGATGATGATGATGATGATGAATGGGAGGAGGACATAGAATCAATGCCTCAATATTGTAACATAGATGATGATGATATAGAACAAAGAAGATATAATATGGGAAGACATGCATCACGAGCTACATACTGGGAAGAGCAAGTACAATGATTTCAGAAAAGTACATCTATATTTGCAGATTTAGAGTATCAAGGTGGTAGTGGCTCATCACAAGCATCTTTATTAAAGAGTAAAAACAAATTATTTCTTACACCAAGTATGAAAGGAGCATTCTCAAAACTAAATTCCTTTAAAAAATTTTTATCAAGTAGGGACACTCTTAATATTGAAGAGATGGATAAATATTTGTACAGAGACAATGATGCTTCACAAAAAAAAAAAAAAAAAAAACTTAGGGAGTGTCATGAGAAAGGCTTTGGACATAATATGAAAAGAGGAATTGCAAAGTTTTTATTGTACAATCACATTCCTGCAAATATAACAACTTACCCATACTATCAAGTTATGATAGATGAAATAGCCAATGCAATAAAGGGTTTAAAGGGGCCTACAACATTTGAGGTGATGGAAAAGTTTTTAGATAAAGAAGTGGTTGAATTGAAAGACCACTTCAAGACATTTTATCAGAAGGCTAACACTTATGGGCTTAGTAATTAATTGAAAGACCACTCCAAATCCGACTCCAGCTTTGCTCAACCACAAAATGGAAATGCGAGAACAAAAGGTGAAGTAGATCGAAACTCTTTTATTGTCATACATGCCTAAAAAACTTGTGGCTATAGTAATTAATTCTTTCCCTAGTTTTAACATGTTGAATTGATTTTCTTTTCCTATTTGTTCCTGAGCTTGCACGATGGGGGGACAATGGGATCTCCTACAAGCACAAACTTTGCAAACTCTCTAAAAGCACGAAAATCAATTACACACTAGGAATGTCTCCCCATGAATTGAACATACATGTTAGGAAGATATTCCCGATGTGAAGATGGATACCATTTGTGCAAGTTAACACACTAAGGGGGCACTCTTTTTTTGGATTTTGAGAGGGGGGAAGTTGGTCAATAGGATTTTAGTTCCCATTGCCAAGAATTCCATGTTCATTTTTCAGATTAATGTAGGGACTTGGGAAAGTTTGTATTCATGGGTATTACCTAGGTAAGTGATACCATCTCCTAAGTGAGTAAATAATTTTCCCACCTAGGAGGAAAGTTGCTAACATTTGAATGGGACAAAAGTGCCCCTTTTAATAATGCATTTTTGTGACTAAAATGGTCATTACCTTATTTACCTGAGAAATAAAAGAACACGGGTAAATTCACTTACCTGGGTAAGTGTTTCATAGGAAAAACATATCCAAGTAATTGTATTTACTCAGGTAAGTTACTTACCGAAAAGCTAACGAGGCTAAAAGCACACACATATATGTGCAAGAGATATTACTGATGTATAGATGGATACATTGTGTGTATATATTTTGATTGCAGAAATCCAGCTCAAATGGAGCTGCTCATCCTTGTAACCATTAACTCTGGTGACAACAGGATTTGATCCCTGATGAGGGTGGATTTGGCCCAAAAAATCCCTTCATCAATCCCAATTCTCTCTTCTAAAACCAGTTAATGTCCAAATCAAAACTGAGCTAGCCTACAACTTCGATGAATTAAATTGAATGAGTTGTCTCCAAAACTGAATAAAGAAAATGTTGGATTCAAAATCACATACAAAAATCTATATATTTTGGTGTGGTCATCTCTGATTCTCAAAATATCAGGGATGCAAATGGATTTTATCCACGAAGTCATGTGAGATTCGAGTCAAATTCGAATTGCAGTAATTAAATAACAATTGAAGTTGTTGAACTGAAAGATGAATGATTTTATCTTTTTAATTATTATAATAACTAATAACAAAAATTTCAATCAATGAAATAGTGCTCTATCTAACTTCATTCAACCATTAAGGAGCCTAATGTTTGACCCTTAGATAACATCTATTGTTGAGCTGAATAACTTATTTTTTTGTCTTTTAGTGGATAAAATAATTTTTTTTAGGGTGAAAGAGAAGATTAGCTTTTCCTAATCTAAAATATGAGAGAAATTGAAAAGATTGCATTACTATTGATAACAAGATTACAAACTTAAATAGAGAAGGGTAAGAGACTCTTGTAAAAATAAAACTCTATCCTAATTCAATTCAAATTCCATCTATCTCAACCTTATCATTAAGCCTCAACTCTATCTTAATAACTTTATTTTATTCCCTAACACACCCCTTTAAACACATGGGGATAATAAATCTTCATGTATTTGACAAAACTACAACTTGACAAAACTACAAGTGATGAAATGATCTTAATGGTTCAATTGCTTTGTGTGTGTGTGTGTGAGAGAGAGAGAGAGAGAGTCTTTATTGGTTGGTTACAAAGGCTATCAATAGGCTAATATGAGCCAAATCAAAGATGGGCCAAAATAGGCCAAGAATAGACCTCAGTGGGTCAATTGGAAATGCAACAACGGGATAGCTTCTTAAGCCAATGGGCCAAAATAGGCCATTCTGAAAATGGGCCAAGAGGGGCCAATGAACACCCAATTTTTGCTTTCTTTTTTTTTCCTTCTATCCTTCATATAATTTCTATATTTTGGTTTAGAAGGTGTTAGTTAATGCTTAAAACTTGTGTTCCTTCCATATTATTGTTTCAGTTCACTGTTATCAAATGGATAAATGTTGGATATGTCACTCATCAAGATGGAGTGAAGAATACATAAGAGGAGTCACAAGTTTTTTAGATTTTGCATTTGAGAGGTCATCTAAAGATGGGAGAATCTTATGTCCTTGTGTGAAATGTGTTAACACATGCTTGCTTTCAAGAGGGGATGTTTTTGATCACTTAATATGTGATGGCTTCCTCAGAGGGTATGATCATTGGGTTATGCATGGGGAGTCCTTTGATGCATCTCCATCTACTAATGGAACCTGTGAGCAAGAAGAGCGGTTTCAGCATGATATGCATGGTTTATTACATGATGTTTTTCCCATGTTTACAACAGAGGGGGATCATGATATGAATTTAGGTGAAGAGGACTTGTCACAGCATGGAGAACATCATGTTCAAGAACCCAATGAAGGGAGTGACACACAAAAGTTTAATGATTTTACCAAAGATGCCGAAAAGAAGTTGTACCCAAATTGCAAGATCTACACAAAGCTCTCTTTCATTGTACATCTCTATCACATAAAGTGCCTTCATGGGTGGAGTAATAAGTCATTCTCCATGTTGCTAGAGTTGTTGAAAGATGCATTTCCAGAGGGAAACACATTAACACACTCTTACTATGAGACAAAAAAGTTCATTTCAGGTCTAGGTCTACACTTTGAAAAGATCCATGCTTGCCCTAAAGGTTGTATGTTGTTTTGGAATGACAAAGAAAATGAAGAAGTTTGTTCTGAATGTGTCATGTCAAGGTGGAAAACAACTCCATATCATGTAGAAGATGACCCACAATCTTCTAATCAAAAGAAAAAGAGGATAGGTGCAAAGATCTTGCATTGGTTTCCTTTGAAACCAAGGCTACAAAGATTGCTTATGTCTTCAAAGACAGCTTCAGACATGAGATGGCATGAAGAGGGCTGCACCAAGGATGGACTATTAAGGCATCCTACAGACTTTAAAGCTTGGAAGGATTTTAACTCTCAATATCCTGATTTTTCCTCAGATCCTCACAATGTTCGCTTAGGGTTGGCTTGTGATGGTTTTAATCCATTCAAGACTATGAGTGTTACTCATAACACTTGGCCAGTCATATTGATCACTTACAATTTGCCTCCATGGTCATGCATGAAGCAACCTTCTTTCATCCTTTCATTGCTTATTCCTGGCCCAAGTTCTCCTACAAACAACCTGGATGTGTACTTGCAACTTTTAATAGAAGAGTTGAAGGAGCTTTGGGAAGTTGGCACCGTAACATTTGATGCCTTAAGAAAAGATTTTTTCCAGTTGTATGCAGCAGTAATGTGGACTATTAGTGACTTTCCAGCATATGCAAATTTGTCTGGCTGGAGTACTAAAGGGTAGTATGCATGCCCTTCTTGTGGATATGAAACTAGCTCAAAGTGGTTGCATCGTGGTCAAAAATTTTGTTACATGTGCCATCGTAGATTCTTAGATCCTAACCATAAGTTTCGGTATGATAGTCAAATCTTTCGATGGAACTCAAGACCATCGGGTACTACAGTGTTGAGACAATTAGAAGCCATCTCATTTACCTATGAAAATAACAGAATTGATAGAAATAAGGATGGGGCACAACAATGGAAGAAGAAAAGCATTTTATTTACATTACCTTATTGGGAATATAATCTAATGCGTCACAATCTTGATGTGATGCATATAGAAAAAATATGTGTGTGACAATGTTCTTGGGACATTGATGAACCAGGAAGGAAAAACAAAGGACAATTACAAAGCACGTCTTGACCTTGAGGAAATGGGTATAAGAAGTGTGCTTCACCCTAAAAAATACCCTAGTAGTGATAGGGCTTGCTATCAAATGACTTTGAAGGAAAAAGACAATTTTCGCAAAGTCATCAAGGAATTGAAACCTCCAGATGAGTATTCATAAAATTTTTCAAGGTGTGTATAGCTTAAGCAACGAAAGATTATTGGGCTTAAATCTTATGATTGCCATATTTTGATGCAAGCTCCTTCCTATTGCCATCCGAGGGTATTTGCCCGATAAAGTAAGCTCGGTTATCATTGATTTGTGCAATTTCAAGGAATTGTGTTCTATGGTTCTTCATGTACAAGACCTTGAGCAACTACAATTTTGGATTGCTTTAACACTTTGTGAAATGGAAAAGATTTTTCCATCTTTTTTCACCATTATGGTACATTTGGTAATTCATTTGGTAGCTAAGGCTAAAGTTGATGGTCCAGTACATTATGATGGATGTACCCCATTAAGAGGTACAATCCAATGTGTCTTATATTTCCTAAGTTTTAACCATATATGCCTTTGTTATATTAGTTTTTGTCTTAAAACTTTTAAACCTGTGCTCTGGTAGGTACCTTTGTACTCTTAAGTCTTATGTGCGTAATAGAGCCCATCCAAAGGCATCCATTGCAAAAGGCTATCTAGCGAATGAATGCTTAACATTTTGTTCACGGTATTTATCGGGGGTTGGGACAAGGTTTAATCGACCAACACAAAATGAGGATGCTATTAACCCATTCTTGGGGGTTTCTATTTTATCCACTCCAGGACGGCCATTAGGGAGGAAGGTGCAACATGTATATAAGGGGAAGAAGAGAAGTAGAGTTTCAAAAATCCATCTTGATAAGAAAACATGGATACAAGCACATAGATATGTTTTATTCAATACTGGTGCAGTCATCCCATTTCGAAAGTAAGGCTATCTATATATCTTGGTGATATAATGAAATGCATGATTATTTGATCATAAATTATTATCATTCTTATACAACTCTTCATGTGTAGACAACATGAGGCATCTACTAAGGCCCAAAGTCGTCCACGTCGTCTTTCTCCATATGAAATTGATAAGATTCAGGGTCAAACATTTCATGATTGGTTTCGTGATCGGGTTAGTATTATCTAGTATAAAGTTGGTTATATTATTTAAACAATTTGGATTATATTGACATGTTATATAATATGAATCAGGTAGCACGGTTGGATCAAGAAAGGAATGAACAAGTTACGGACCAACTTAGGTGGCTAGCCCATGGCCCTTGTGATGTGGCAAGGAGATACAGTGGTTATATTGTAAATGGTTTTAGGTTTCATACAAAAAGACGAGAGAAGTTCTTGAAAACTCAGAATAGTGGAGTCATTGTGATTGTGCATTCAATGAGTTATGCTAGTGCAAGAGATAGACGACCTATTCAAGGAGAGATCAGCTACTATGGTATATTAGCAGACATCAATGAAATGAATTACTCTGGTATGTTCAAAGTTGTATTATTTAAATGTGATTAGGTTGATGTCAATAGAGGATGCAAGAAAGATAAGTTTGGTTTCACACTTGTAAATTTCTCACATTTGAAACATATTGGTGAAGATTTGCTTGATGACCCTTTTGTATTAGCGTCTCAAGTGAGAAAAGTATTCTATGTGAAAGATGAGACAAACTAAGATTGGATGGTTGCCATGCCCTCAAAAGTTAGAGATGTATATGACATGGATGATGAGATTTCTGTTGATAGAGAGCAAGTGCATGAGCAAGTAATTGAAGACACTTTTGATGTTGCAAATGACACTTCAAATTGGATTAGAGATGAAGTTGATGGTGATGGCTTCAATGTCACACCGCAGATGGAGGATGAGGATGAAGAAGATGCTGAAATTGAGGAAGAAATGTTTTGATTATTTATATTTGATGTGTAACTCCAAAAAATCTAGTTTTGGTGCTGAATTAATGGTTAGTGTTATTTAATTTTAAATAGTTACAGTTAAAGTAACGGACTTATAGTGATTAATTGGTTTTTTCCCCAAATTTAAGTATCTTTTGAGGATTTTATTGTTGTTTGCTCTTTTTTAGCAAGTATGGAGAAAAAAATTTAATTTTTGCCATGAGATCCAAGGTAATTAATTAAGTTGCAGAATAATTTGTTTGCCTCTTTCACTCATTTTTTATGTAATTCTTGGTTGAAATTTGATTTTCCATTAGACTATTGGGTTTTTTGGAAGTTGTATTGAGTTGAATTCTTTTTCTTATTGCAGTAATAGTTTTATTGTTTGTATAATGGCGAAGCGTAAACGAATTAACATTCATTCTAGTTCCGCTCAATCTTGTGTCCACACCCAACCCGAAACGGATGAGTAGCTTCAAACAGATGCGATCTCACCAGCCATGTCAGGTATATATGATGGCAATCATAAGTTTTTTACCATATTCTTGCAAAGTTTATAAACTAATGCAATCTTAACATTATATATGATTTTCGTAGACTTGTGGCAAAACACGTATGGCAGATATATGGGATTTGCCTCGAGAGCAACACATTGTTGTTCAGTTGAATGAAGATGGGCAACCAATTGGTAATGAAGCAACCATTTTTACTCACTTAATTGGAACTATGGTAAGGATGTCTAATATGGCACCCATTGACTATATATCTTGGCGCAACATGCCAGATGCAAACAAAGAAGCAATGAGAAAAATTGTTGAGGTATGATAAGTTATGATGCTTAAGCTTTAAGTTTGGTTTGACATTTTTTTTTTTAATTTTTATTTTGTTTGTTAATACTATAAAAATATTCTCCATGCTTGGTAAGTGTTTTTTTTTTCTATGCATAATAGGAAAATGTTTACAAAAATATACTATACTTTTCATAAAATATAAAACAAGCCTTCTTATGAATTGGATTCCTAAACATAGATATGAACTTGGAATTCAAGCAGAGTTTATCAAAATCTAAGCTCCAAACTGTATACTCTTATTTCACATCAGACAGGGATCTGAATCAAAGGCTCATTGTTTTTGAACTGTATACTCTTCCCAAACTGACCCATAGCTACAAATAAACATGTATAAACCTGAATTCAGTGTAAAATTTACAGTTGGTATAGGTTTACACTGAACAAAATGAAGCCTAGGGTATTTATCTCATGGATGTTGACTGACAATCTGAACCACACAGAAATCTGGTCTCCTTTATTGTTTTCTGTTTCTTCAAATTTTAATTGTACTATTCTTTCTTTGTGCTTTATAATGGTTAAAGAGATTTTATGACTGTAAGTACTCACTGAACATACAAAAGAGGTGTAAAGCAAAAAATAATAGATATACACTGATCTCAAAAGATAGATAGCTGAACCAAATAGAATTCCAATTGGATTGAATATAGATCTGCCCCTATTCGATCTGATATATTCCAATTTGACTAGATTTTAATGTATATGCTTAGTTTGAATGTTGTACTTTTACTAGAGTTATCGGTTCAGGTTTTATAAAATTTATTTTTCATTATATTTAGTTCATGATAATATCAAAGTCAGTTTTATTTCATTTTATTAATAATATAATATTTTAATAAATTCTAGATTAATTTTGTTAATGGTGTTCAATATCTGATTGCAATTCAGATTCAAATTTGAATATAAACAAACCAAATTTGGATTTACCTTAAATCTGATTTGATCAGATCCATTTGCAGGCCTTGTTTTGATTCCAAAGATTCATCTATGAGAAGATTTTTTACAGCTTCTCTTTATCTTTCTTGACTCATACACAGATTTACAAGTGATGTGATGTACTCCACAGAACTATGTGATCTCTCTTGACTCATACACAGATTTCCTTTAATACCTTCCCAAATGATTTTTAACAGAACGGTAGACCATGATGTGAACCAAATGGTCTTGATTTTGGAAGACAAGACCCCAAAAGCTCAGCACATCGGCCTGTTGAAAGAAGTACCTAGAAAGGCTTGCCAAACAGACCCATAATCTTCTTATGATAGTGTGCATGCGGATGGTTGATGGATGTTGTACTGTACAAATTTAAAACAAAAAACGAACAAATGAACCTGATTCATCTAATGAACATGAAATGTGTATTATGAACCTGAATCCAAACCAAGTGAACCACAAATGAAGTAACTATGGCTACAATTATCCATGCCATCCTTAAAAGGACTTTAAATTCTGGTCGGTTTTGTAATAAGCATATTTATAATCAAATACAATGCTTTCAAAGGAGGGGGAACTCTGGTTTTTCCACCTGCCTACCATAGGTATTCCCTTCCTTTTTCAATCCTCCCATTTATATCATGCATTCTACTGGAGAATGCTTCCCCTTTAAAGCTCTTATTGTTCTCTCTTTTTGGAATCTTTATACAAAATGCAGAAGATTCCCTTAGAGAGCTTTGTTGCTTCACTTCCCTTATAGCCACACTGACGCAGCGTGACGCACTCAACCGGGGCCGACTATGCAAGCACCGGGACGATCGAATCGGCTTCGATCTTGAAGCCTTACGAAAACTAGGTGTAGCCTTAGTTGAAAGAAAAAATATGGCAAAGAAAATTCTTGTGTGTTTATTGAGCTAAAAAACTGAAGTATTTATAATACATACGCGTAGTCTTGTAGAATAACTAGGAAAGTAAAATAATTAAAACAACTAGGACTTGGACTTGACGTCCACCATCCGATATCCACCATCATCTAATGCAGGTTGAGCTGTTGACATTATCCTGGGCTTGTTGGATCACGTAAAGACTCTCTAGGCGTGATCGCCGATTGTTGAGCTGGTCCTCCATCATTCTCCCTCACTTGGAAAGAACTCGACCTCGAGTCATGACTGGGATAGGCAAGTGTCATCTCTGGCAAATAACGATGAAGGTCAACAATATTAAATGTTTTGGAGATACCCATGTGATCTGGCAAGTCTACGACATAAGCATTGTCGTTGATTTTCTTAATGATCTTGTATGGACCGTACATCCGAGGATGTAGCTTGTTATACTTCCCTACGGGTATGCGTTCCTTTCTGAAGAACACCATAACTTCATCTCCAACGTCAAACACGTGGTGCCGACGATGCTTATCAGCCGCAATCTTGTACTTGGCATTGGTTCACTCTAGTTTCTGCTGCATTGCTTCCTGCACTAACTGGATCTATTCTGCCAGCTATTCTGCAGAAGTGCTGAGGCCGGGTACCCTGGGTAGCTTCACTAAGTCCAACGCATGGTTAGGTACCTTCATATAAACAATTGAGAACGGGGATCTACCTGTAGAGTTATGAACTGCATTGTTGTAGGCGAACTCTACCTGTGCTATGGCGAAATCCCACTGCTTTGGTCTCTCCCTACAGATGCTACGGATCAAGTTCCCTAGGGTCCGATTCCCCACCTCTGTTTGTCCATCTGTCTACGGATGAGCCGTACTGCTGAAATTCAATGATGAGTCGAATAATCTCCACAGGGTCATTCAGAAGTGACTTAAGAACCTCGTGTCTCGATCTGATGTGATGGTCTTAGGTACCCCATGTAAACGGACAATCTCTCTAAAAAATAGCTTAGCTATTGTTGTTGCATCCGCAGTCTTCTTGCATGGGAGGAAGTGAGCCATCTTGGAGAATCGGTCAACCACTACGAAGACGGAATCCATATTTTGGGGAGTCTTTGGCAAGCCCAGCACGAAATCCATGGACAAGTCTTCCCAAATTGCAGTAGGAACAGGTAAAGGCATGTAGAGGCCAGTATTCTGGGTCTGTCCCTTAGCTCTCTCACAATAGTGGTCACATCCCTCCTTAATTTAGGCCAGTAGTAATGTCCCTTGACTATTTCAATTGTTTTGTCTCTCCCGAGGTGTCTTGCTAATCCACCCCCATGTAGATCCCTGATGATCTTCTCGCAGAGGGAGGTGCAAGGGATCCACAATTGTTCTCCCTTCATAAGGAACCCATCATGAATATAGAAATCACCTGCTGGCTGTCGATTTATGCACTTTTCCCACACCTGTTTGAAGTCTTCATCCTTGGCGTATAGATCTTTCAAGCATTCAAAGCCCACTATCTCAATGCTGAGAGTCTTGATGAGGGCTACACGCCTACTTAGAGCATCGGCCACTGTGTTTTGCTGTCCAGCCTTATACACAATTTTGTAGGGGAATTTATCAATAAAAGCAGACCATCTTGCATGCAGGTCACTCCTCAACTGTTTTTGCTTACTGAGATACTTAAGAGCTTGGTGGTCGGTGTAGAGAACAAATTCTTTAGCAATTAAATAATGTTCCCAGGTTTTCAGTGCTCTAACAACAGCATAGAATTCTTTATCATAAGTGGACCACTTTTCCTGGCTTCGCATAACTTTTCACTAAAGAAGGCGATTGGTCTCTTTTCTTGGGACAATACGGCCAATATGCCAACTTCGCTGGCATCACATTCAACCTCAAATAGTTTGTCAAAACTTGGTAATGCAAGGACAGGAGCATTGCATAATTTTTCTTTTATGAGAGCAAAACTCCGTTCTTGTTCTTCTCCCCATTGAAACCTTCCCTTTTTCAAACACTCAGTGACGGGGGCTACAATACTACTAAAGTGTTTGATAAATTGCCTGTAGAAAGTTGCTAACCCATGGAAACGTCTTACATCCGTGACGTTTGATGGGGTCGGCCACTCCCTAATGGCTTTCGCCTTTTCCTCATCCACCTAAATTCCATCCTTACTTATAATGAACCCTAAGAACAACAAATTATCGCTCATGAAAGTGCACTTCTTTAAATTAGCATATAATTTGTTTTCCCTTAATGCATTCAGGACCTCTCTGATATGTCCTAGGTGCTCAGTGATAGATTTGCTGTAAATCAAGATGTCATCAAAATATACCACAACAAACTTACCAAAAAAAGGGCGCAGTACCTAATTCATTAGCCTCATGAAGGTGCTGGGTGCGTTGGTTAGCCCAAAGGGCATGACTAACCATTCAAACAGTCCATCTCTAGTCTTGAAAGCTGTCTTCCACTCGTCTCTGGGACGGATCCTAATCTGATGGTAACCACTCCTGAGATCAATTTTGGAAAAGTCTACAACTCCATCAAGTTGATCTAGCATGTCGTCCAGCCTGGGAATGGGAAACTTGTAGCCAATAGTGATTTTGTTAATGGCCCTACTGTCGACACACATCCTCCAACTCCCATCTTTCTTGGGTGTTAATAATGTTGGTACGACACAAGGACTCATGCTGACTTAAATATGCCCATTTTCTTAATAATTCTTCTACCTTCTCCCGTAAGATCTCATGGACTCATCCTGTAGTGTGGTAGATTAGGTAGACTAGCACTAGGAACAAAATCAATATGATGTTGGATATCTCGCATGGGTGGAACCTCATTAGGTAACTCATCAAGGAGTCCCTTTACTTCCACTGGAATTTTGTTTTTCTCCAGTGACTCATTCATGCTTTCTCCCTTTACCACCAACAAGTGGACTTCGAGGGTATCCTTACATTCCTTTACAAATTCAGCATGGTGATGGGTAATGGTAAGGAAATTTCTCTCCACTGCCTTTGGGGCTTTTGGGGTATTCTTTTCTACCATGGGTAATAAGGTGTAGCGTACAGCCTCTTTTTTGAGCTGGTAGGTATTCTTCCTACCCAGGTGTTTTGCATCTGCATCAAACTGCCAAGGCCTACCTAGCAAAATTTGACAAGCACTCATATCCACAATATCACAATATACCTCATCAGTGTACTTACCAATGGAGAATTGGACCTTGCAGCGTTCCTCTACTCGTACGCCGCCGACTTCCTTGATCCACCCAATTGTGTATGGGTTCGGGTGTTTCTCAGGAAGTAGTTGTAATTTCTGTACCACATCCCTGCATATAATATTTTCCTGACTGCCAGTATCAATAATTAAATCAAATAATTTACCTTGTACAGTACATCTAGTGCGAAACAGTTGGTGTCGTTGAGTGGTATCTTTGCTTCTTTGGGACAGCATTAGTTTCCTCACAACACGTGTATTCTTCATGTTCATAGGGACCTTCTTCGTCCTCTCCGTCAGGTCCATAGCATACTTCATTGTCAACATCTTCTTCCTCCCCCCTCTCAACCATGTTAACTGTCTTCCTTCTGGGACAGTCACTAGACCTATGCCCAACTTCATTGCACTTGAAGCACTTAAAAGGAGCAGGTTTTGCATAGGGATTATTGGGTTTAGGAGGGTTGGAAGTGTTGCCTCGAGTGTTTCCTCCCATGGCGGCCTTACTGGCGTTAGCTGTATTCGGCGGATGGGAGAGTTGTACTCCGAGGGCTGATTTGCTCTTGTCGACTGCTGTCGGTCTGTTGTCGCTCCCACTGTACCGTCAATAGTTATCGCCTCGGGTCCGGTCTTGGAACATTAACTCAGCTTTCAAAGCTAAGTTCCTTGCTTCCTGCACACTGAGAACCATCTGGACGCCAATCTTGTCTCTGATAGCAGGTCTCAAACCACCCAGATAACGGGCTGCCTGCTGGTTATCACTCTCAGATAGCTGATTACGTTCAGCCAATCTCAGGAATTCTGATGTGTATTCATTTACGCTTCTTGTTCCCTGTGCACACCGTTGATATGATTCAAACATATACTGCTCATAATCAGGGGGTAAAAATCTACCTCTTATTAGCTGTTTCATGTGCCTCCATGTTCGAACTGGACCTCTTCCTTCTTTGATCCGAGTCTCCCTCATTCGTTCCAACCAGACAGAAACTCCTCCCTTTAGTCGAAAAGCTACTAATTTCATCCTTCTTTCTTTCGGGATCTCCATGTACTCGAAGAAATGGTCGACCTTGGTGATCCAATCCAGAAGGCCCTCTATATTCAGATCCCCACTAAAAGTAGGGATATCTACCTTGAGTTTAAATTCATCATTATTCCGACGGGGATTAAAGTTGTCGGGGTTGCGCCAATTCCTACCGTTTCTGCCGTCGCCGGAAATAATTGGAGCGACGCCGAGTTCTAGCTTGTTGTCACTATCATCATCAAGAACAGGATGTCGGGGTATAGAATTGATGAGTGGTCTACTGTGGTCGCCTCCTTCGATTGAGTACGGGTTATCCCGGTTCCTTGGAACATCCTCCCGCAACAAGGTCCACAGTTGTCCAACGATCTCTGCCAACTACTGCTCAATGTTACGTGTGGTTGTGCGCTGCTCTTCGATTGCTCTCCAAACAGCTTGTAACCCCTGATCTCCGTCACGGGGTTGGTTGCGACTGCTACCGTCTTGGTTGGCCATCTGACTGGGCGAACTCCCGCTCTGATACCACCTGACGCAACATAACGCGCTCGACCGGGCCGACTATGCAAGCACCCAGACGATCGAATCGGCTTCGATCTTGAAGCCTTACGAAAACTAGGCGTAGCCTTAGTTGAGAGAGAAAATATGGCAAAGAAAATTCTTGTGTGTTTATTGAGCTCAGAAACTGAAGTATTTATAATACATACGCGTAGTCTTGTAGAATAACTAGGAAAGTAAAACAACTAAAACAACTAGGACTTGGACTTGACGCCCACCGTCCAATATCCACCATCGTCTAATGCAGGTTGAACTGTCGACATTATCCTGGGCTTGTTGGATCACGTAAGGACTCTCTAGGCGTGATCGCCCATTGTTGAGCTGGTCCTCCATCACACACACATGGACCTAATAATGGCCCATTTAAATAAAATTGAATGAATAGAACCAAATACAAATCCACCTTGTGCTGACCCAACTCATTAACCACATACCGTTGTTCATTGGGTTGATACCATCTTGAGCTGACCTAACCAAATCCAAACCCACCTTGGACAGGTCTGGTTTGATCCCAGACCTCTTAGCATGTAGTTAAAAGTCTCTTCAACTTCAACTCTCGTCCCTGCCTTTGCATAGCCACATATCAAAGCACTAAAATCCAACAATTTCTTTGCATGTTATTGTCATATTACTTATCAGTTATCGCATTGTAGCTTGCTTAGATCATCAAATAACAAAAACTCACTTTGGATTTATTGAATGAAATTCTAGAGACTCCTTTTCTTGTAGTGTACTTATACATTTTATACAATGAAATACTGATATTGCACTTTTAAATGTAGTCTAAATTTGAATTTCTACCATGTTGGACTGAGAAGACAAAAGCTAACAGATAATGAAATATCTACTAAGTGGAGGCAATGGAAGAGTGAGATTAAGTCCAGAGGTTATAATGCTGATACTTCTATTGACGACATAAAAGCAAACATTCCTGATTCCCGTGTAGATAAAGATCAATGGGGTCGTTTAGTTGATTATTGGAAATCTGACAAAGGAAAGGAATAACTAGATCTTATTGTTTGAGTTTTCTTGTTATATTTGCTTTATTTAATTTGTTTTTCTAATTGTTATTGAGAATCAGTGAGATAAACAAGGAAAATCGGGCAAAACTAGATGAACCTCACTGCGTAGGAACAAAATCTTTTCCTAGGTTCATTGAGGAGAAGGTGATATGTGCATTAAAGTTTATTTTGTTCATTTTTTTATTATATCAATTTTATGGCAAATTTAACAAATTTATTATTTAATTGATTTTACTATGATGGTAGACTCAAGAAAACAATGGGGTACGACCTTCACGTGCATAAATATACATTGAGAGTCGTACACGTAAAGATGGGAGCATAATCAATGAGAAGGCAGCAACAATATGTGTATGTATTTTTTTAAATCAATTAATAGATCTTTGTATATTATAGTCTATTGATGTGTTAATTCATCTTATATAATCTTGCCCAAATGTGTTTTGTTTTCCCCGGAAACCTCTTTCGACCTTTGTTTCATTTCAAGTATCATTGTTCCTTTTTGCTATATTTTTTGCTTTCAATTAAATGATAAGTTATATTGTAATTTTTAGGAATGCATGAAACAGTGTATGGGTGTGGTTGAGACTTCAGAAACTACACAAAATTCTTGGAAAAATGACGTCTTTCTCCCAAGTGAAACCAGAAAAGAAGGGAAGGATTCGTTGCATGGGAAGGTATCCCACATCTTCTAAATAATTTGATGTTCTATTTTTTCAGTCAATGAATCGTGATGAAGAGGTTCAACAATTAAAGCAAAGCTTTACAGGATTAACAGATGAAGTTAAAAGGGCTATGAGGAATAGTTGCAAGCCTTGTGTCAATAATTGAAGGGCAAGTGCCTACGGAGCAAGTTGCAAATATATTAGGGGCAGCAATCTTGAGGTTAGTCGACTAAATTTAGTGGAGTTTCTTTTTACAGTTTTTAGAACTCATTTGTTAATTCCTTTTTTTTTCGAATTAGAAGAGTTTATTCTTAAGGATATTTTATGCTAAATTTGTTTAGATTATCTTTATATCAACTTTTAGTTCATCAATTGTATATACATCCATTATAACTACTAGACACCAATTAGAATGTCAAATGAAGAGTTCATCCTATAAAATTCGTACTTGATGGATTTGAGGCATGATGTATGTGAGCATTGACAATTCTGGATGGGTTGGGCAAGGTATACCCAGGTCAGAATTGGGACGAAGGCTCAAGGCCAAGATTAAAGCTTGATCTGTGCAAATTTGGCCCAACTTGCACTAAAATTTGATGCAATCCAGTTGGGCTCAGTCTTGGTTTGGTCTTGGATTGGCCAATCAGTCCATACTAGGCTTAGACTATTGAAGGACTAAGCCTAGGCTAAAAAAGGTTGGATCTGGAATCCAAATTTTGCGCTTAAGCACAACCTAAGCCCAAAATTGTGGACTAAGTCAGTCTATAATCAGGTTGGGTCCACCCAAATTGCACCCCAAGTTTTGATGGCCCATGCATGAGTTCACCCTCTTCCCCCTTTTCCTATAACTTTGTCTTCTATAGCTTGTCATGTCATCAAAATTGATACTTATTAGCCCCCTTTAAGTTTTCTATTACCAAAATAAATTAAAAAAGAATTTTTGTATGATATAATAACTATGATTTCTCCCATTTTTTCATTATTTTCCAACGAGAGAAAAAGGAGTAAAACCATAGGTAAAGTGACTCCAGAATTAATAATTTTGTCACTTGCATTTAGCATCAGTCCCAAACTAAGACTTTTAAGTTTTCTATTACCAGAATAATTTGTCACTTGGCAGTTAGCATCAGTCCCAAACTAAGACACGAGATCAACCTTCTTGAGAAAACAGAATTAATAGCTCCAAAGAAACAAGCCACTTGGAAGTTTAGCATCAGTTTCTTGGCACTTGGAATTTAGCATCAGCATCAGTCGAAGCCACCTAGAAGCTACAATGTTCTGTCTTGAGAAAACAAACCACCTACCATCAGCCAAAGAAAAAGCCACTTGGCAGTTAGCATCATTGGTTTGATGCTATGTTCAGATAGGTCTACTGATGACCTTGCCCATGGTCATGGAAATTGGACTAGAGAAAGGTTTCAGAACTGCATTAGGTGACATAATAATCATGCAACTTCAGCTCTGTGCTATATTCTTTTCTTTCTCTGTTGGGACAAGAGGCCATTATTTTGGGCGTACAGTTTTGCATGGGGGGTGGGGGGCAAGTATAGAGCCACTAGGGGAGGCTTTGTGGTGCATCATGAAAAGCATCATGGGTAGGAAGAAGTTTAGTGTAGATTACCAGTCGATGTTTAGACTGCTCAAGTTGTTCCTGTTTATTGGGTCTATAGTAACTCTGGTCATCCAAAGAAACAAGCCACTTGTTTGTTTTCTAATGTAATAATAATATTTTCTCTTGACAAATGTTGGTATTTTTATTCATCAAAATATTCTTTGTTTAGATATGTTATGGTTTGAGATGGATACTAAGTTTGTATGTTTTTCGATAGGTTCCTGATGTTGGCAATGCCTCAGGTCGATCCCCACAAGGACATGGACCCTCTTCAGTTTCTAGTCATAATATTAACGATCAAAATTGTAAGAATACAATTTAAATATTATTTTATTTTTGTTATTATATTGCATACAAACTTTAGTCTTAATAAAAAATTTATATTCTTTTATCTAAAACTTATAAGACTTTTCTATTATTTTTCTCACAGGTACACCGTAGGGTGAAGCAAAGCATGTGATCATGTAATTTTGTACTTTTGATGGTAAAAGAGTTTTGGAAACAAATCTTTTTGTGATTTCTAGTGTTTAGTGTTGGGTTATTTTGAATTATGAAAGATATAAGTACATTATAGGATTGAGTAAATCTTTTCTTTTTGTGAAGAGGGATTGAATAAAGCTTGTGATCATGGAGTTTTGAACTTTTTTTTTGTTAAAAGTTACGAAAAACAACTTCATTTATGATACTTGTACAGATACAATAGGGATATTGTATAAATTATATGCATATGGTTATATTCAATTAATGAAATATCTTTTGTTACAAATCTATTTATCCATTAGATTTGAAGGAAAAGGTTTATATTAAATGATGGAAATTGATAAAATAGTCATTACAAAGTAGTTAATAATGCCAACATATATATCAACATGGTATTGTCGAAAACATCTATAATGACAAATCAAAATATCCAATATTGTCAAAATAAATATTGAAAGGAACTTATAATACATATACCAATGGAAATATATTAACCGTTGGTAAAGGTAATACAACTATACCTACGGAAATATCTATCGCTAAATCTATTACCACGGAAAATTTAATCGTCGGTAAAGGTATTATATTTATATCGACAAAAATATCAGTCGCTAAATCCAAATGTCCAACCATCTGAAACCATGTTATGGCGACGGTAAATCTGTCACTATATGCTATTACAACGGTTGGTGAATCTGTCGCTATGTTATTACCAAGGATGGTGAATTTGTCGCTATATGCTATTGCACCGAACGGTGAATCTGTCGCTATATGTTATTACAACGGACAGTTTAACCGTCGGTAAAGACAATGCATCTATACCGATGGTTATTATTTCGTCGGTATATCATTATAGCATTAAGGTATATATCGACAAAATTATTTTCCGTTGGTATAGCCTGAATATGGATATATCAATGGAATTTTGCCATTTAGCGACAGATTTTGTCCATCAGTAAATGTCATGTCTGTTGTAGTGGGTTGAAATCTTGTGTGATTGTTTGTTTGAGGGTTTTGCTTCATGTAATGGATTTTGATCGGGGATCAGGTATGGTGATGTGGCATAATCAAGACCCTCAAAAGGGGATCATGTTTCTTAGGGTCAAAGAAGGGACCGAGCAAAAATTGGGTGTTCGACTCCATCTCTTTTGAGCCGGCCATGAGCTTCTCGGAGCTCACAAGCGATACTGTTTTGCAAGTCTTTCTAAGCATATATTTCAATAGTCCAAAATACACACTGAGCTTTTGAGCTTTGGTCACGTCTTTAAAGACCAAGATTCTTTGGTTTACATCGTGGTCCTATTTGGCTATTAAAATCAGTTGGGAAGGCTATTTTTAGTGCAAAAAGATGAAAAGCTTCATTTGAAGCTTTCTGATTTTTGGATTTTTTTAGTCTTTTGGCATGCTCATTTCTCCAAATCCAATTTTATATTAGGCTATATTTAGTTTGAAGGAAAATGCATGGAAAGTCAAGGAAACCTTTACAAACCTTGTATAGGTTCCCCTATCTTTACCTTCCTTTCCCTACCTTTCTCGATCAAGGATTTAAACTTGGGTTTTGATATGGCTAAAAACCCAAGTGATAGTATGTTGGGGGGCAACGTTGTCAATTGATGAGCTGACCTGGTCTTGAAGATATGACAAGATGACCAAGTCTTGACGAGTTGACCTATCTTAATGAGCTGACTTGTCTTTACGAACCTACTTGTCTTGACAAGTTGACTTGGTCTTAACAAGTTGACCTGACACTATCTCATAACATGCGTAAGCAATACGTGGTCAAGCTTATCAAAACATCAATGCCAATGCATTTCATGCATGCCTACTACCTACCATGTGCACACGTGCCAACCAAGCGCACAACAAGTCGATCGAGCTCTAACCACATGTGAGAAACATATTGGTTCTTGGATGAAACCCCTCTCCTATAAATAGGTGAGACCCCCATTCATTAGGACACAACTTAATGCTGCATTACACTATCATGCGCAACACCCGCCAGACACCTTGGCATATGGAGCTAAGGGTGTTAATAGACTAATTTGGGATTGAACCTAATCCAGTCCAAAATCAATTTGGAAGGATTGGATAGACCAACGTCACATATTGGATTGGACCAATCTGGTCCAAAATATTTATTAGATTGGATTGGACTTAGTCCATATTGAGTTGGATTAAGCCAATATCTAGTCCATTGGTATAAGATAAGAATATAGGTGTCAATGGACCAGGTTTGGGTTGAAACCAATCTAAATTAAAATGAATTTGAACAGATTGAACAGTCCCGACATTGTATTAGATAGTGCAAAATGGTCCAAAATATTCATTGAATTGGATTGGACCTGGTCCATTTGTAATGGACTCACGTAGGATTAGATCGGATTGGACCAAATCCAATCGAATTAACACCCCTACATGGAGCTCTCCAGCTCTCCTTACGAGTTCTCCAACTCATCACATGGAACTCTCTAGCTCATCATATGGAAATCTCTAGCTCATCACATGGAGCTCTCCAACTCTCCTTATGATTTCTCCAATTTTCCACATGATATCTCCAGCTTTCCACATGACTCTTCAGCTTCCCACATGAGCTTTCACCTTACCTCACTAAGATCTCTGGCTCACCTTGTCTTTCCTTGGCATTACTGACTTGACCGTCAGCGTCCACACCCTTGGGATATCACCTGAGGCCTCTGACGTCTCTTTTAGTTGTAAGTCTTTCTTATCAACCTCTCAAATCATTTTTGCTATCTGGATGCAAATTCAAATATCTGTAGATGTATGAAGAAGCAAGTTAAGTTGCTAATGATGCAGTTGAGAGCATTAGAATAATGACTTCTTTCTGTGTAGCAAAGAAGGTGTTGCAGCTCTACAAAACAGAATGTGAAGGCACGATGAAGTCAAGGATAAGGAAGGGTTTAGTTAGAGGGATTGAGTCCAAGCTCTCCTTTTTCTTGCTATTTTGTGTTTATTCAGTGAGAGTTCCATGTTTTCTGTGAGATCATTCAAATTTGATGTCCATTATATATAGAATGAGGATCTAAGTCTATCATCTGTTGGTTGAAGTTCATAACAATGTTTTAAAAACTACTCCAGAGGTCGAACCATTTTTGCCTCTAGGTCACGGGTCACCGTTTCAACCGGCTGGGTCGAACAATTTAGACAGGCTGAATTTTCTACTATTCTTATCTGTTAAAACATTCAATAATTAATGCATTAATGGAATATAAACAAACTTTATATATGTGTTGGGATTTAGTCAAAGGCTCTCTATACAAATAGAGATCACATAGTCTCCTTAATTATATATCTAGAAGAGAAAAGACTTCGCATGCGTTTGTGACACCAAGATAGGCCTTATATGTGATCGGCTTGTTGGACAACTCTGTTTAGAGGTCTAGGGAGGCTTCTATTTGATGGTAGTTTGTAGTCATTTTATTTTGTTATAATGCTTAAAAGAAAATCAAAATGCATCATCAGAATTGGAATAAGAAGGTTAAAGAAAAATCCCATTGTAAGCAAATTCCTAGAAAGACCACCTGAACATTCAAATTCTAACAAAGACCCCCTCTCCATTAAGTTGGGTGATGGAGGAAGCTAATTTAACAAAATACCGACCTGAGAAACTTCTATAAAATGAATATTGCAACAAAAAAAGACCAAAACAAGAGATTAACGAATAGTTAATCAATGAATATTACTACAAGACCATTTTGTGTAGGCGTCCCCTGTCTAAAGAAATTGTCAATTTTCTCATAAAAGACAAGAAAGAATATAGAAATTAACGAATCAATGTTGTTGACCACAAACAGTGGGTTGAAACATACATCACGTAATTGTCAGGTTGTAATAATAAGAGTGCTGCTGACCTACACCTGCTGCAGATGAACATTAAAAGAAATGAAGATAAAGATAACAATGTTAACAAAAAGAAGCACAACGAAATAGTTTGGTTGTGAAGATGAAGTAAAGTGACTACGTACGTACCAGAGGAAGAAGAAGGAAGTCTGATGTTGTGGATAAAAGTAAAACAGAGATAGTGACGCGCCATGGCTTCTCATTTTTGGAGTGATGTGACGAATGTGAAAGTTGAGAAGTAATACAGTTCCCAATCACTTAATAATTAAAATTCTCTCAGTAGGTCATCAGCACCATCATTGTATTTCCACATCTGGGACATGAGATATCTTAGGCCAATCTTTACCCTTACCGGTTGCGCATCTTTTCTTTAACTTGGGACATTTTTGAATCCGTAGAATCTGTAGCTCTGTCAGACGCCGCATACCTTGAGGTAGTGATGATAGATTACGACAATCTTCAATATGAAGTTCCCGAAGGGATTTGAGGTCTCCAAGTTCCTCTGGAAATGCAAACAATCTGGGCATATAGTCGATCTTCAAAACTTGCAGGCCTGTAAGACCTCCGATGCCCTCCAACGAATGAAAGTTTGGACAATGCTTGATTAGTAGCTCCCGTAGCACTGTTTTTGGATGCTTCATTTCTTTAGGTAGAGACGTCAATTTGGGACAGTCAGCAATATAAAGCTCTTCAAGCAATTCGACGTCTCCAAGCTCCTCTGGCAGCTCCACCAATTGGGGCAGATGCCTAATCCTCAAACCTTTTAGGGCAGAAAGACCTCCAACGCCCTCCAACGAATGAAAGATTCGACAAGACTCAATTTGTAGCTCTTCAAGATCGGCGAGGTATTGCTTCAGTGCTTGAGGATGCAATGATGTCAATTGATCACAATGTGAAATTTGTAAAATTCGGATAGAAGTCAAGCCTTCCATCACCTCCGAAGGAAGTGTTGAAATGAAGAAGAAGAAGAGGATGATGAGTTTGTAGTTGATGATGATGATGATGTCAATATTAATGGGATGGGGGTTTTATCCTGCTTCGTCTTTTTCTTACTCCAATGTCTTTGCATCAATTCCAGATAATTCCACTCTTCCACGTGCAAACCCCAAATACTTTCCAATTTAGGACAACCCTTTATGATCCAGCGATTGGGAAGGTGAGGGAACAGTGATAATGAGTTATGTGGCTCTTCTTCTTCTTCTACTACCACTACTTCCTGATCACCGTCTAATATTTCCATTACTACTGACCAACTCTCCAATTTAGGCATGTCCCTGAGGTAGAGATACTTTAAGGATGGGAAGAATCCATCTCCTTTCCTCAATTTACTTGTAATGCTCTTGAGGGCTTCCAATCCACATAAACTTAGATACTCCAGGGAAGGGAGCGGACCTGAGAACTCTAGAGATTCGCATCTTGGACAATTCTGTAACGCAATTGTCACTAGATTTGGGAGCAATGAGGATTCAATCATCCAAGAAGCAAATTTCATCCCTCCATACCCGCTTACATACAATTCCTTTAGATTTGGATGTGGCTGCAGTCCTTCCAACGCATCATCATCATTATCCCCTTCCCCTCCATATTCTAATGTCAAGGATCGAAGGTGTGGCTTCTCCTTCAAGTTTGCTTTCTTGCCATCTCTCACTTGTTCAACTCCCCTGATAATTAAATGGCCGCTTAGCTGCTGGTTCAGCGCATGCAACAGCTTAATATGCTCACCACATAACCCCAATCCCTTGATTCTACTAAGTCTTGTCAGTAATCCCAAAATGTCAACTGACAACTTTTCAAGTGAACTGCCAGCAAGATCTAGAGTGTGCAAATTCTCTAGTTTTGTAATAGAAGCAGGGAGTGCATTGATGCTACAGTTCCAAGAGAGGTCAACAAGCCTTAGACTCTTCATATTCCCAATATCTTCTGGCAATTTTTCAAGACCACAATTTGTAAGTTTCATGGTCTGCAAATTTTGGAGCTTAGTAATTGATGTAGGGAGTGTCCCAATATGCGGATTATAAGAGAGGTCAAGGTACCTTAAGTGCTTCAATTCACCTATGCTACTTATTTGCAAGCTCTCAACAGTTTTTTCGTGCAAGTCTAACACACGTAAGCTCATTAGTCTTTCAATTGGAAATCTCCCAAAATAATAATCATGGGACAAGTGTACTAGAGTCCGCACCTTATTAGGAAGTTTCAATTGTGACAAATTCTTAAGAAGCGTCACGTGTCGAACTCCTTCAGGAATAGTAGGTGGTTGAGCTCCCTTCACCCCGACCTCCACCCGAAAACACTCGACCCCTGCGACAGATTGAGCAAGGTCATGCACGAGGTCGTGCATTTTGCAACTTACTATGTTTCCCTCTTCATCTTCTTTTGCTTCCTGAAACATGCATCTCCACAATAGATCGTTGAAATACTCCTCACCTATTTCCTCCAGGCTACTACTACTCCCTCCAATGAACCCCTGTGCCATCCATAATTGGATGAGGGTTTCCTTTTCTATCACATGATCCTTGGGAAATATTGAGCAATAGGCGAAGCATTGCTTCAATTTTGATGGCAAATGATCATAGCTTAGCCTCAGTACTCTTACAATTCTATCTCCTTCGTCGTCATCATCACCATCACCAAGTGGGGATTCTTCTTCTATTCTCCAGATTTCATTATTTTTCACATACAACCACTCTCTTTCTTGGGTTTTAAAGCGCATCAAACTCCCTAGTGATTTTGCTGCTAGTGCTACTCCTTTGCACTTTTTGACGATTTCCTTTCCAATCTCCACCAGCTTTGGGTCTGGTTCATGTCCTTGCTCAAATGCACGTTGCTTGAACAACTCCCAACATTCTTCTTCATTCAACCCCTCCAAATGGTAGGCTTCGATACCAACTGTGCCCATGATTTTTGCCACCTTTTTGCTACGTGTTGTCACTTGGATTTTACTTCCCACACAACCACCCATTAGCAATTCTTTCAGCTTATTCCACTTCTCTGCTTTATCGTTCCACAGGTCGTCCAGCACCAGTAGATATCTCCTCCCGTCCACAGCTTTTCGAAGCATAACCTGTAATTGTTCCATTTCTTTGTTGGAACAATCTATATCTGAAGAGTTGGCACATCTTATAATTTTTTGTGTTAGCAATTTCACATCAAATTCATCGGACACGCACACCCACATTCTCAGTTGGAAGTGATCTGCCACACTCTGGTCGTTGTAGACCAATTGGGCAAGTGTGGTCTTCCCCAGTCCCCCAATTCCGACTATGGGAATGATGGCCACATTCTGATCAGCTGGATGATGATGATGATGAACACCTTCACCACCACCCAATTTGGAATCGGGGGGGGCCCTTTAATAAAAGTTCTACAATCTTCTTTTTATCTTGGTCTCGTCCGATAACAGTCGATTCACGTATGAAGGAGTGGGTTTCCTCCCTCTTTATCTTGGCAATTGGCCTGGTATCATGTAACCTCTCTCTAAAATGGAATCTGGACATATCTGATGCAATCACATCAAGATTCTCCATGATCTCTTTTATTCTATGACCCATCTTAACGCGGAATGCAAGAGGATTTGAACGAGAAAAGAAGTTTTTTACCTCCTTTCTTTTGCTGCCATGGATCTCCACTTGCCTTCGCAAAGCTTCAGTTTCAAATTCATCTACCACGTCATCTGCATCATAAACAGCGTGCTTGAGCCTTCTGAGCCAATCTTTCACGGCATCGTTCTTGGCTTGCTTCTCCTCTGCATCCAGAAGCACAATTTTGATTGCTGTGAGCTTGTCTTGGAGCTTTCCAATATCATTTTGGACATTCAGTGCCAGACCAATCTCTTGAATAGCTTGGGAGGCCAAGCTCGCCACTATGTTTCCAACAAAGTCAAAAAGCACAGCTTCTGCCATATTTTGCCAAAGAGAAAACAGACTAAAGCAAGCGGTCACAACGTTCCACTCACTGATCAGAGCATATAACACCTTTTGGGGATGGTACAAGTGAAGAAGACACGGCAAATGGTTCTCCAGTTGTGGACTTAATTATGGTTCATTCAACCAAACCCATGTGCAAGGGCAGTAATGTAAAGAAGCACTTGGAATAGAATAATAAACTCAGACTTGGACCAAGTCAGCATTCACCTCTCCTTGGAATTATAATATTAGGAAAAACAAAGTCTAAGGCACATATTACAATGTTACGATTGTTTATTATTGTTTAATATACGTAAACTAGCGTCATTAGTGCCATTAGACACTACATAGCAAATGTCCAAATTTTCAAAACTTATTTTCTAAGGTTAAAATCAATTTAAACAATTATACTTAAATCAGCCCATTCAAATAGGATTTTGGTTTAGTAGACTCAAAACAACTATACAGTGCATAGGCAACGATTTTACCACACTTGATACCAAACAATCCCATATAAGGGCCACTATAACACCAGCGGAGTCAAGCCTTTTAAACCCAAATAAATTCCTAAGTTGAGGCCCGGGAATGGGTTCCGGCCTTCCCGTCTTGTTATATGTAATATATTTCAAGGATAGGGTTATAGGGACATATTATAGTTGATGCACAAATAAGAGGGCCCAATATTTTTTATCCTTAGATATTCAAAAGATGGCTTGTCATAGACCCCCAATTAGGTTACGACTACTAGTCATAAATAAAAGGCCTTTTAACTGTGGTCATAATAGATTTTTAGAAAAAAAGAAATGGACAAGTACAGACAGGTTTAATGCAGATTTTGTATTTTTACTACAGACTAATAAGCATTCAAAATGTCAAAATCCCCCACTCTATACATTAGTGCCTGCCCGTGAATTGACATTAATTCCGATCTGATCTCCACCCCAACTGTACTTTAAGCCTAAAAATTCTGACCCTAGGCTGAATAGTCATTCTCTGAAAAAGAGAATAGTGACATGATATTAAAGCAAGTCCAGATCCCAAGGTTGCCTTTCACTCTATACATGGGCCCACTAGCATTCACTTGGAGAGATTGCCTTTCTACAAGTTTGAATTCACACCAAATCCCAAGATTGCTTCTCAAACAATATGCCTAAATGAACCAAGAATTAACTTTAGGCAAAATGGTGCATTCTATGGAAAATGTTGTAAGATAAAATGAAGGTGAATGAATTATAATAAAGTAAAATTGACAGTGATATCTTTAATGTTGTTAAAGACTTTGATGATAAGTACATTTTATGAAATATGAACCATTGAAAAATAATTAGACTATGTGATGTCTTTAATATGATTGGTTGAAATTTTGATTTAATATACAACAAATATTGCAATGTAATCGGAATATTAGCTCTTAACATTTTAGCTGTTATCCCTTAGAAAGAGAGCAATCTTGAAATGAAAGACTACAAACCAATTAGTCTTTTAGAGAGTGCCTATGGTTTTTGATTTGCTCGATTTGCTCCTGTCCTTGCTGGAAAGATGAGTTGGGTGAGGTCGCTTAAGCTATTTCTACAAGGGAGATGGTGTTAGAGTGCCCGAGTTGTGGACTCACTCGTGAGGGCTCCAACCGTCACCGAGTCAGGAGAGTTGAAAGTAGAAAGTAAAGAGCAAAGTAAGAGTTTAATGGTTAACAGAGAGTGTACCATTTGAGGGTGAGGGACTGCCCTTAAACAAGCTCTGGGGAGAGTTCAGAATGTCTCCAAGATTCTTGGAGTTAACGGTCCTCGACCCCTGAATCTTAGGGACACTCGAGGACAATCATTGAGTCGACCAATTTCCTTTTTCCAAAGAAACAGGGAGACTTTTGTAACTACTGCTAAATGTGTGGTGTGCCCCCCAAGCATATCAAAGGTATTAAATGGTCTGCTTGGTATAAAATGAGCAAGTGATGTAGGTCAGCTATCATGAGATCGGGAAACTCGTTTGATGCCTGCACCGTATAAATGCTCTAAGGTGATAATTGATGTTGTAGCTTGGTCTTCACCAAGCTGTTTCCAATTGAGCTCGGGTACTCCGATGTGACATGAATCCATCTTGTTGGCGAGCAAGTTTCGACCTGATGCTACTTAAAGTCCCAAGGTGATCCGAGGTTGCACTGGACACCAATGTGTCGTTGGATGACTGGCGAGCCACTTTTATCCATCATTAGTTTAAGTAGAGAGAATTAAGGAGTAATTAGTGATGAAATCTTTGAAAACCAATATTCTTTCATCAGAAATATACAAATTATTGATAGCATCCTAATGGTAAACAAATGTGTATACCAAGGCTGATAATAGAACTTTATTTAGAAAAGGCATATGGTAGAGAGTAGACTAGTACCAACTTAAGCAATATTCTAAAGTGTGTTTTGCACAAAAAGGGGGGAAAAGAACAAGCGCACTAGCAAAACTAGGGGGGAGCCCATTGATTGCATTCAAATGCATGGGGGAGAGATGTTGTCCATCCAGTTCCTAGCCAATATTAGCCAAGTAAAACGTAATAAGTTGGTTTGCTTTCATGTAAATGTGTTTGATATGCATGTTGTTATTTTCTTCCTACTATAGGTACATAGTGGTCACTAAGACCATCAGAGTACAGAATATATCAAACTAACACTACACAAACGCCTATGATGAATCCATAACCCATCACACATTTATGATAAGTTCATTGCAGATCTGCGATTGTGATGAATTCATACTCAAAACAAGTCACGATGAATATCGGCTAGCACGAATCCGCAATAAACTTTAGACATACATAAACTTGCGATAAAGCTTAGATACGCACGGATCTACGATGATCTATAAAGACGTGCACGGATTCAAGATGAACTTCGGACACGTGCAGAGTTGCTATGAACCTGAGGCCGTTACAAAACTGTGGAATCACGATAGATCGGGAATAAATGTCAGTTACACGTGTGCTTTTAAATTATGCATGTGAGTTTAATGAAAGTATGCCCGCTAAACGATGACGTCACCCACTCCACATCAGTATAATAGGGTCGCATACGGAAGGAATCCGAAGGGATAGGATTCTCTAATAATGACCTACTAATATTTAAACAAAAGGAAATAACTCCCTTCCTAATAAAAAAGATCATCTTTCTTAATAGGAAAGAACTTATTCCTTGATAACCTTAACTTTCTCTCTATAAAAGGAGGAGATAAATTCTTCCCTAGGGGACAACATAATACAATCTTAACCTAGCATTTCTAAGAGAGAAACAACTCCCTTCTCTCCTCTCTTCCCCACGTCCTCTCTCTTTCCCGCCACCATCTCTGGACCTTCGAAGACTGACCAACCTTTGCCTTACCATGGTGCTTACATTAGAATCTCTGGTTACCATCTCCGATCTCCGAGAATTTCATTCGGTGAGAGCTAAGGATGGTGGTTGATGAAAAGGATTTGTAGAGATTTACAGGGACCTTGTTCCAACCTCCTATTTTCTACTATAATCAAGACGACAAGCTAGTGTGGTCTCCTATCACCACTTCCCACGATCGACTCCAGTCATGACAAGGCATCCGTCTACCTTCATCTTCCTTGGGCATCATAAGACAATGATCACAGGATTGTCACCATCATACCCCAACTGAACAAGTAGGAGCCTCCGACCTCATGCGGTAACCATTATTGAGAACTCTAGAGACACCAGATCCAATATGGAAACCTGGTCTAGTAGGAGTTCCCAAAAATTCATTGACAACGACAATAAAAGTTCACGGTAGTGGGAGTCTTCCCAAAACATCCCCTGGTTTGTTCTTTCCTCACCACCACCACCACTATCAAATTCGTCTCTTTGGTCCCATCTAAATACAGAGCACCGTCTCACTACTAGAACCCTTCCCACCCTCAACACAATCTCTCTCTCTATCTTTTTTTCCCTTTCTTCTTCTTTTTCTTCGATCATTCCTTTCCTTGCTGCCTGCTTCAACAAATGGAAAGGCATAGCTTTGTCGTCACGAAATGGAACATTAGAAGTCCAATGCTGATGCCTGGTTTGTTGCTGAATGAATTCCACCTTTTTCTTGTCTGTTCGATTATCATGCATCCTCTGTCTATTTTCTTCTCTTCATTTATTTTTAATCACAAATCTTCTTCTCTATTTTTCTACGTTTTGATTTTTGTCTCAGGAAGCTGCTAGATTGTCTGGTGATCGTTTTTCTATGCTGATTTTTTTTTTTCTTTTCTTTTGAGAATCTCTGTTATGGCGTGCCTGTCTTGCCTTCCATGGTATTTGTAGCTAAAATGTATTGCCGGTATTTTAGATCCACTTCTTTGTTTTTCTTCATTTTTAAGTCTACCTCTAGAAGTTGTTGGATCGCTTTGTGATCGACATTTTGATCCGAGTATCATCGCCATGTTTTCTTTTTTTTCTTCAATATCTTGAATTTAGATCCGTCACAGTGCTTTAAGGGGGGAGGGTGACCTTTTCCCTACCCTCGAATCTTGTAGCCTCTTTTTTCTTCTTTTACGAAAGTTGGCATTGCTAAAGCCTATCCCTATCGTGCTTTTGTTTGGATTCGAGATATCACATTCTTGCAGCATCATTCTCATTCGAAAACAATTTGAGGTCAACACAGTCCAATGCCTTCCCAAGTCGTAGTTGATATATGCGGAACCCTCCGAATTCGGTGGTATCCTAATTAGATCTGTTATTTTTCTTTGTGTATATTTTGTTTATTTTGTTTGCGGGATTCTTTGTTCTTGATCGATGCCGTTGGAGCGATTTCTAGTTCATCATGAGTAGACGCGGTGCTTCAAATCGAGGAGTTAAGAAGGTAGTCTTGAATTTTCTAGTTCATCATGACAGCCACTTTATTTTGCTGTCCTGTCTTATACACAATTTTATATGGGAACTTATCTAGGAAGGCAGACCACCTAGCATGCAAATCACTTCTTAATTTCTTTTGCCCACTAAGATATTTTAGGGCTTAGTGGTCAGTGTAGAGAACAAATTCTTTTGCAATTAAATAGTGTTCCCATGTCTTCAGGGCTCTAACCACATCATAAAACTCCTTGTCATAGGTGGACCACTTTCTTCTGGATTCACATAATTTTTCACTGAAGAAAGCAATGGGCCTCTTCTCTTGGGACAACTCCACTAGCATCACATTCAACTTTAAATAATTTATTAAAATCTAGCAAGGCAAGGATGGGAGCTGTACATATTTTTTCTTTTATGAGAGCAAAACTCTGTTCTTGTTCTTCTCCCCATTGAAATTTTCCTTTTTTCAAACATTCAGTAATGGGAGCCATGATACTACTAAAATTCTTAATAAAGCGCCTATAGAAGGTTGCCGACCCATGGAAATGTCTGACATCTATGACAGTGGATGGGGTCGGCCACTCCCTAATGGCTTTCACTTTTTCTTCATCTACCTTTACACCATCCTTACTTACAATAAATCCCAGGAATAATAAATTATCACTCATAAAGATGCATTTCTTCAAATTAGCATATAATTATTTTCCCTCAATGTTTTTAGGACCTCCCTAATATGTCCCACTTGTTCAGTGATAGATTTGCTGTATATCAAAATATTATCAAAATAGACTACCACAAGTTTACCAATGAAGGGGCGTAATACCTGGTTCATCAGCCTCATGAATGTGCTGGGTGCGTTGGTTAGCCCAAAGGGCATGACTAACCACTCGAACAAGCCATCTCTTGATCTGGTGATATCCACTCCTGAGATCTATCTTTGAGAAGACTACAACTCCATTAAGCTGGTCCAGCATGTCGTCCAGCCTGGGAATAGGAAATTTGTACCCAATGGTAATCTTGTTAATGGCCCTGCTGTCGACACACATTCTCCAACTGCCATCCTTCTTAAGTGTTAATAAGGCAAGTACTATACAAGGACTCATGTTGATTTGAATGTGTCCCTTTTTCAATAATTCTTCTACCTTTTCCCATAAGATTTCATTCTCCTTAGGACTCATCCTGTAATGTGGAAGGTTAGGTAGACTGGCACCTGGAACAAAGTCAATATGGTGCTGTATATCTCTCATGGGAGGGAGTTTGTTTGGTAACTCCTCTGGAACTACATCATTGAATTCATCCAGTAGTTCCTGCACTTCCACTGGAATTTTATTTTCCTCTAGTGTTTCATTCATATTTTCTCCCTTCAACAAATGTACCTCGCGGCTATCCTTACATTCTTCTACAAATTCAGCATGATAATGGGTGATGGTAAGGAAATTCTTCTCATGTGCTTTTGGAGCATTTGTAATATTTTTCTCAGTTATGGGTAGCAAAGTATAACGTGTACCTTCTTTTTCAAGTTGGTAGGTATTCTTCCTACCCATGTGCCTTGCATCTGTATCAAACTGCCAAGGCCTCCCTAACAAAATATGGCAAGCATCCATATCAACAATATCACAATATACTTCATCATGGTACTTACCAATCGAAAAAGGTTTTTGCAGCGCTCTTCCACCTGTATGCCGCCTCCTTCTTTGATCCACCCGATTGTGTATGGGTTGGGATGTTTTTCAGGAATCATTTGTAATTGTTGGATGACATCCTTGCAAATAATATTTTCCTGACTGCCACTATCAATAATTAAATTAAATAATTTTCCCTTGACAGTACATCTGGTATGAAATAATCTATGCCTCTGAGAAGTGTCTTTATTTTTCTGAGACAACATTAATTTTCTGACAACACAGGTATATTCCTCATGTTCGTATGGACCTTCTTCATCTTCCCCATCAGGTCCACAGTATACCTCCTTCTCAATATCTTCTTCTTCCTCCCTTTCTACCATATTAACTGCCTTCCTCCTAGGACAGTCATTGGACCTATGTCCAACCTCATTATATTTAAAACATTTAATATGTGCAGGCCTTGCATAAGGGTTACTGGGTTTAGGAGGGTTGGAAGGGTTACCTCGAGTATGTCCTCCTGTAGTAGCCTTACCGGTGTTATTTGTGCTTGTTGGGTGAGAGGGTTGTACTACCGGGACTGTTTTGTTTCTATCAACAGTTGTCGATCTGTTGTCGCTCCCGCTGTACCAGCGATAATTATCATTGCGTGCCTTGTCTTGGAACATTAATTCTGCTTTCAAGGCTAGGTTCCATGCTTCCTGCACACTAAGAACCATTTGTACACCAATCTTGTCTCTGATGGACGGTCTTAAACCGCTCAGATAACGGACTGCCTACTGGTTATCACTTTCAGACAACTGGTTTCTTTTCTGCTAATCTTAAAAATTCTGATGTGTACTCATTAACACTACGTGAACCCTGCGCACACCACTGGTAAGATTCAAACATATATTGTTCATAGTCTGGAGGTAAAAATCTACCTCTGATTAATTGTTTCATGCGCCTCCAGGTTCGAACGGAACCCCTTCCTTCTCTGACCCGGGTCTCTCTCATCCATTCCCACCAAACAGATGCGCCTCCCTTTAATCAGAAAGCTACCAGTTTTACCCTTTGTTCCTCTGGTATCTCCATGTAATCAAAGAATCTATCGACTTCTGTGATCCAATCCAGAAATCCCACTATGCCAAGATCTCCACTAAAGGTAGGAATATCTACTTTAAGTTTGAATTCATCATTATTCCTATGGGGGTTGAAATTACCTTGATTATGCCAATTTCTGCCATTTCTATCGTTGCCGGGAAGAACTGGAGCACCACCAAATTCTAAATCATCATCACTGTCGTCGTCCATGACTGGTTGTCGGAACGCAGTACTGACGGGTGGTCTGTCGTGGTCGTCTCCTTCGATTTTTTGTGGATGTTCCCGATTCCGTGGAACAACCTCCCGTAACAAGGTTCGCAGTTGTTCAGCCATCTCTGCCAATTGCTGCTCGATGTTACGTGTGGCCGTACATTGTTCTTCGATTGCTCTCCAAACAGTTGGAAACCCCTGATCTCCGTCACGGGGTGGGTTGCGACTGCTATCGTCTGGGTTGGCCATGACTGGGCGAATTCCCTGCAATGATACCACCTGACACAGCGTGGAAGCAATGGAAACTGGAGCTGGCTATGCAAGCACCGGGCGATCGCTAGATCCTAGCGAAGAACATCGATTTCTCTAGGAGAGAGAAAAGGTGGCGAAAACTCAAGGAAGAGAACTTGAAGAAATTCTGAAAATATGAAGTGTGTATTAACTAGAAATAATCAATATTTATAGTACATCTTGGAAGTTGTAAAGTAATTAGGAAAGAGCATGAATCTTGGGCTTTTTTTATCTTGATCTTGATCCTCTTGGGCTGTCCTGATAAGGTCAAACCTTCTTGGAATTCTTGGGCTTGATCTTCCACCATCCGATCTCCTTGACTCTCCTTATGCATGAATCTAGGAAGTCTTGGAATTCTTGATGCTTCTTGGAGTCTTGTTGGATCTTGATTGGAGTCTTGATGATTCTGATCTTGATTTCTTGATAATCTTGGAAGTCTTGCTCTATCTTGAGTTCTTGGAAATTCTTCTTATCTTTCTTGGACCTTATCTTGACTTAACCTTATCCTAGGAGCTGCCGCCCCTAGGGTGAGATGTGCCTTGTGATGGGCCTCCATCAATTGAGATTTAACCAAGAATGCCTAATTTTAGGCCATCCAGATGAAAATCTCTTTTACTGCAATACATACCTCATGAGGTCAGTCATGCATTGATTACAAATAAGAAAAAACAATTTTCCTTTTTGTCACATCAAAGTTGCAAGAGTGTCCACAACTTGGTTGCTCTCTCTACATGTGCCATGTGCCAAGAATCATCAATTGGTCCTGCTACATAATAAAAGAGACACAAAGAGCAAAGAATAACTCTATTGGTTGTTCATAGAAGTCACGAATTTAAACTATACTAAAATCCTGCATATGCCATTATTATGTGCTTGTGCAGCGTACTTGTTGTGGTTCCATCTCATCTGCAACTCAAACTTTCAAACTTCCAAATTATAAATGGCCCTCAGAAGATCTTCAAGTTTTAATAGGACTGACCATGATATCAAGAAACACAACAAGAAAAAATGAATAGAAAGAAAGTGTGCAATAAAACAATAATTGTTGCTACTATCATATGATTCCTTAACCTAATATTGGTCCAAGTTGGTTATCCAATGTCTTTGGAAGGAGAGGATATAAACCCTAACCTTTGGAAATTTTTTCACAAAGTGGCCACTCTTAGGCTTGAACCCATGCATGTCTCATGCTTGTCAACTTGAGATTTGACTATTACAGGAAATGATGATCCCTACATGATTCTTCAGATGTAGAAGAGAAAATTTGCATCTCACCTGAATGAATATTTTTGGTTTAAAGGTAAATTTGAAATGCCTAATTAGGGAAAATTCTAAAACTGAGATCCAAGTAAAAGATATTTGTAAAGATATACAAGTATTAGGAGTAGTCAAATTTGTACAACAAAAGAAGAAACAACAACAAAAACTTTTATGCAGAGGCTAGAAAAACAATGAGGATTTGGAACTTTTAAAATTATAAAGAGGGAAAATGAAAATGGGTAAAAAGAAGCTAATCAATAAAATTAGATGATACTCAGAGGTTGAATAAATTTCCAACACCATATTTGTCTGTGGAGCAATCATGCTTTTCAAGCAACCGAAAAAGCTGAATATCCTTCTATTTTTATCTATTCAAACATTCAATAATTAGTGCATTAATGGGATATAAGAAAACTTATCTATCTGTTTGGATTTAGTCAAAGTCTCTTTATGCAAATAGACACTACAATATTCTTTCATTTATTCGACAGCTATAAGCACAAAGACTTTGCATGTGTATTTATGACACCAAGATAGGCCCCTATATATGATTGCCTTGTTGAACAACTCTATTTCTTCTTGTTGATAGTAGTTTGTAGTCCTTTTATTTTGTTACAATGCTTAGAAAGAAAGAAAACATAAGTCCAAATGCATCATCAAAATCAGAATAAGAAGGTAAAACAGAAATCTAGTTGATTATACAATATAATATAAACAAATTCCACAGACCCCCCTAAACATTCAAATTCCAACAAAAGACCCCCTCTTCGTCAAGTTGAGTGACAAAGAAGTTAATTTACCAAAATACCCATTTCAGAAACTTCTATAAAATGGAAATTATAACAAAAGACCCAAGAAAATTCTATAAAAAACTAGAATTGCAACAAACACACATGCAATTAATATCAACTAAACCAATAAGAAATGGAAATTGGAAAAAAAAACGCTAAACCGAACACCAACACTTATTTTAGAAAATCCATGAACAAAAGGTACTTTGGGGATTTAAAAATATCTAAATAGTCTTATGATGAGAATCTTTTTCAATTAATTGATGAGATACAAACAGAGGGGATCTTTATCGGAATTAGAAAGTTGAGGAGGGTAATTCCCACCACCCCAAAAGTACAGTGTATTAATCAATAATTTACCCTAAATTTTATTGAACTCATTAATTTGTGGCCGAGTTAGGATCAAGTCTCAACAACTAGTCACAACAGCCTCGAAGCTGTGCAATGGGAACATCTGGACGTTGAGGACTAGGCAGATGTTTCCAATGCACAGCTACAAAGCTTGTTGTGACCCATTGTGGTAAAAGCAGCAACACTAAACAAAGTTAAGGGAAGATATATCCATAAAGGTTCATCTTATGGGGCATTATTGATGTTTATTGAGGATATGCATAGAGGATTATATTCCATGTTTAACACAATGTTGGTTACCCAACAACATAGTTTCATGTTGATGTAAATTAAATTTAAAACTAATTAAAATGCGAGACCATTTTCTATTGGCCTCCCCTGTTTCTTGTTCTTTGGAAATGACTGTAAGGTCTAAAAGAAATTGTCAATTTTCCCATAAAAGATAAGAAAGAATATAGAAATAGACGAAACTTGTAAATTGAAAACTAATTAAAATGTGAGACCATTTTCTATTGGCCTCCCCTAATGTAGATGAACATTAAGAGAAGCACAATGAAATAGTTTGGTTGTGAAGATAAAGTAAAGTGACTACGTACGTACCAGAGGTAGAAGAAGGAAGTCTGATGTTGTGGATAAAAGTAAAACAGAGATAGTGATGCGCCATGGCTTCTCCTTTTTGGAGTGATGTGACGAATGGTGAAAGTTGAGAACTAATGCTGTCTCCAAAGTCCAAATCACTTAATAATTAAAATTCTCTCAGTAGGTCATCGGCACCATCATTGTATTTCGACATCTATCTATCTATGTGTATATATATATATATATATTAAAATAAAGAGGTCAAGAAATTTTTTATTTATCTTCAAAATTATCTCTAATTTGATAGAGAATTTTTCTCATAAATTATCTCTAACTCCTATTTATCCTCTCCCATACTTTTTATCTATATCTATCTAAAGAAATTTTGGATTAAAAAATTTAAGAATTTATTTAAATATTCTAACAGAATTATATAATAACTTTAAAATATTGATTGTAAACACAAAAAAAAAATTATATTTTTACAAAATATATCACGAAATATGTACTAACAATTTAAATTACGTTTTTCTTCATTATCAATTTAAATGTTTTCAAATATTTAATAATATGCAATAGCTTTAAATAAATAAAATTCAAATAACAAAAAATTTTAAATTTGTTATAGAATATTTAAATACATAAACAACTAAATATTTATCATAACTAGATTTTAAAGAGTTAAAATAACAAAGTTATGTAATAAATTTAAAAAATTCCTCAAAGTAGAAAAATAAAGATAACATAATATTAAAATTAATAATAATTTAATATATTATAAAATTAATAATGAAATTATGTAATACTAGTATAAATTATGATTTTATGGATAACTAAATTCAATAAATAATTAATATTTTAAAACTTAAATATTTTACATATTATTTCAGTATTTAAATAAATAAATTTTTTCAATAACAAAATATTTAACATAACTAGATTTTAAATACTTAAAATAAATAAATTAGGTAATAAATTTAAAAATTCTGAAAAGTATAAAAGCAATTATAACATAATATTGAAATTAATAATAATTTAATATTTTTACATAACATTGTAAATAACTAATTTCACCTATATCAACTAATAATTTGAGACAATAACTTTTGAAAAAATTAATATTTATTAATAATTTTTTTAAACTCTATATCTGTATTTATTATATAATTATATATACTGAAATTAATATTTATTGTATTTCAGTAATTATTTATTGTTTTTTGTGATAAATGCATTTTCAATGATTACGTATAAATTTATTTTGTTTTGTTATTTAAAAGAAAACTTTCAGTAATTATTGGAGATTAAACTACTATTATTGAAAATTTTTAAATTTAATTTATTTTATTTTTGTTATAACTTATTAATTAATATTTATTAGAGATTAAACTATTATTTGAGATTATACTATTTATTGACTAAGTTAATATATTTTTTGTACTTATTGTAGTTTCATAATTATTGTATTTTTTATTATCAATATATTTTTAATAATTGTGTATTTTTGCTATAAATTTTCAATAATAATTATTTTCTATGGTTGGGTTGTTCAATTTAATCAATTTACAAATGGGCAAAGCAAAACTGATCCAACCCTTCCGGGTTGGGAAATTGTTGAACCAAAGTCGAATAGAAATAGTAGAAATCAGAATGGCAACAGATTAAGATGGGGATGAGGAGCCTTTCCCCATCCCCATCCCCGCAAAAATCCCCATCCACGTCCCTGTCCCCATCCCCGCTAATGTGGACAAAGTTATCCCCATCCTTATCTCCACAAGGATCCCCATTCCACATGATTCTTTATAATGTCAACCATTATGTTTTTGTTTTTTATTTTATTTAAAAATAAAATAATTAAAATTTACAATCCTATTAGAAAAGATTCAAACATATTCAACAATATTTTTTAAAATATTAACATATAGGCGTATGTGTACATATATACATATATAAATGTATATATACATATACATTAACGAGAATCCCATGGGGCAGGGATCGGGACCCACATGGGGTAGAGAGTGCTCTTCATTTTCCCTTATCGTCCTCGCCAACGGGAATGAAAGTTTCCCCATCTTTGTCTTGCAGGGGAAAAATCATCCCCATCCCGCCCCATTTGGGGCAGATCAAAGAAATGGGGAAAATTGTCATCCCTAAGTTTGATAAACAACACTATCTAAAATTAATTATTGTAATTTTTGTTTTATAAAATAATTATTAAAAGTCGTATATAAAATATAAATGATTATTAATTATTATATTAAACAATTGTATATAGGAATGTCAATGGGTCAAGTTAAATGGTAAACTTGACTTGACCCGACCTTATAGGGTTGGGTTTGGATCAAGTATATTTGGTTTAGGGTTGGGTTAGGGTTTTGATTCTTTGACCTGAGTCAGGTTTATGTTTTGGCTGACCTGCCACGCTGGGTCATGATACCTTGCATATATTCCAAGTATTCTTGCAATTTTTTATGTTCTAACTTTATACGCTTAAAGTTTATAATTTATTTATATATTGATTTTGATTTTCTTCTTTTTTTTAAATGGAAATGTGTTAAAACAATTTCCTTATTTAAATTAATGTATTTTATGTCTTCAAAATGTGTTAAAAAATATAGTTAAAACTATATAGGTCAAGTTGGGCTGGAAATGGATTAAACCCTACAGGTTCGGGTCGGGTTCGAGAATCGTGTACTTTTAAAGCTAGGTCAGATCGGGTTTGGATTGGAGTGATGAAAGGTCGGGTTAGGATTGAGACAAACTCGTCTCGAACACAACCAGTTGACATATATGTTTCTATTGTTTGTCTTTAACTTAATAAATTACGTGCACCACACGGGTCCCCGCTAGCAACATTGGTATTCTTGTAAATATACGAATATTTACACATAAATAATGGCACACCTCTCACTAATTGAACGAAAGTGCATGAGGAATTGCAGAAACAAAAGTATAGGAGATCCAAATTCGACTCTAGTTTCACTCAACTACAAAGTGGAAATGCAAGAACAAAAGGTGAAGTAGATTGGAACTCTTTTATTGTCATACAGGAAAAACTTGTATCTGTAGTAATTAATTCTTTCCCAAGTTCAAACATCAAGGTTCAAATTTTCGTTACACATCGATCGATCCGTATCAGTTTTTCAGCTTTCAAGCACGAGAGACGGTCATAAAACGAAGGTACCATCTCTTTCACCGTATCGAAATCATATCAAGTTCGTATTGGACTGGTGTGGGTCAATTTTGTTATGTTTCGCCCGTGTATTGGTAGCGTATCGGTCGATATGCGATGAGTTCACTATTGCGGAAATACGAATAAAATAGCCTTCGAAAAAGGGCTTCTAAACCCATTTCAAAAGCCTTCTTTCTTCCCAAACCCTCCGGAAACTTTCTTTACATTCCTAGAAACTCAAATCTATAAAAAATCCATCAAAACACTTACAAAATTGAAAGATTGAACAAGTTTTTCAAGGTTGTGAAAAAAGGAGCAAAAATAGGTACATTTTTTAAGATTTTTTACATTTTCAGGCAATGTTTTTGGGTTTCCCTTTTAGTTTGGATTCTTAAAAGCATCTTTGTGTATGTTGATCTGTTATTCTTGAGCAAAAAATCCCACTTATTTAGTTTCTATATGTAGATCTTTGTGAATATTTGAAGAAATGAAATTTTTGGGTTTTTCCTGTGATCTACCCCTAAACATTTATTATATTGTAGATCTATATGGATAATCTTCTATGTCCATGGATCAATTGAATTAGTTTTTAGAATAAAAAATATATATATATAATTTCTTTAATTTTATGTGATCTAACCCTATAGGTTGAGTATGTTGTAGAGCTAAGGAAGATCTAACATGGTCCATAATTCCATACATCAATATATTCAAATATCATGTGAAAATTTTAATTTGTCTTTTTATTTTTATTTGTATATTATAAATATATTCTCTAATTTTTTGCTATGATCTAAATTCTAATAATAACTATTTACAATAAATATATAGATGATCTATTATGTCCATATTCCATAAATTCATTCAATTTTTCTGTTACATATTTACTTTTCTTAATTTTAATTTATTTTTAGAACAAAACATGAAAAATAATTATTTTAATAAAAATAAATGATTATTCAGTTTTTAGAAAAATAGAATGAAACATGCAAAATAATTACTTGATCTTTTATGTCCATATATCCATTCAATTTTTCTGTTACATATTTACTTTTCTTAATTTTAATTTATTTTTAGAATAAAACAAGAAAATTAATTATTTCAATAAAAATAAATGATTGTTCAGTTTTTAGAAAATTAGAATGAAACATGAAAAATAAATATTGATCTTTTATGTCCATAAATCCATTCAAATTTTCTGTTACACATTTACTTTTCTTAATTTTAATTTAATTTTTAGAACAAAACAAGCAAAATAATTATTTGAATAAAAATAAATAAGTATTCAGTTTTTAGAAAATTAGAATGAAACATGAAAAATAATTACTTGATCTTTTATGTCCATAAATCCATTCAATTTTTCTATTGCATATTTGCTTTTCCTAGTTTTAATTTAATGTTTAGAATAAAACAAGAAAAATATTTATTTGAATAAAAATAAATAATTGTTAAGTTTTCAGAAAATTAGAATGAAACATTCAAAAATAATTACTTGATCCTTTATGTCCATAAATCCATTCAATTTTTCTGTTACATATTTACTTTTCTTAATTTTAATTTAATTTTTAGAATAAAACATCCAAAATAATTATTTGAATAAAAATATATAATTATTTATATTTTAGAATGAAACATGCAAAATAATTATTAATTTTAGAATAAAAATAATAGATGTCCTTGAAGCCATTCAAAAAACTATTTGTTTAATTTTAGAATAAAACAGGCAAAATAATTATTTGGAAAATTAAATATATATTTAAAAATAAAGAAAATGTTTGATTAAATAATTTCAAAATTTACATAATTATTTGATTCAATAATTGTTAATTATTTAGTTTGATTGGATAACACTTGGCAAAGTGTTTAAAAAAATTAAAAAGAATTGTTAGTTTTAGCAATATTTAAATATGTTAAAAAATACAAAATAAAAGGCATTTATATATTTCACATGATAATCTATAACTTGAATGTGAACATAATTACGGATAATTATTTGTAAATTTGTGAATGTTTTCTTATATTAGATGATTTTAAATTTGTGATTAAATAAGTATATATGATGGATATTTGGTTATTTGTGTAATTATTGATTGTTATTTCTTAAATTATATAATTTATTTAATTACTTGTTAGATTTATGATTAATTGTTACTTATAGGTTCTAACGTTAAATTTCTAAATTCTAATTAATTTTTGTGCATATGCTTTAGGATAGTGTAACACTGGTTCCATACAAAATGCTAATTAATTTGGTTATTTGTGTAATTTTTGTGCATATGACACATTGAAGAATAAGATATTGGTTTGAAATATGGCACCAAAATCGATGGGAACTGGTTCCATACAAAATGCAAGTATTGTGGGCAAATTATGAAAGGTGGTGGTGTGACCCGCCTGAAATAGCACTTAGCAAGAGGATGTTCCAATGTTGTTGATTGACCTAAATGCCCACTAGAAATTTCTAGGGCAATGTAAAAGAATCTCAAAGAACAAAAGATGCTTAGAAACCAACAAGAAAAGATAAAAAATGATTAAAAGAACATTAGGGCCCAGGGATGATGATGATGATGATGACGGGGAGGAGGACATAGAATCAATGCGTCAATATTGTAGCATAAATGATGATGATATAGAATAAAGAAGATATAATATGGGAAGTCATGCATCACGAGCTACATAGTGGGAAGAGGATCAAGTACAATGATTTCAGAGAAGTACATCTGTATTTGTAGATTTAGAGTATCAAGGTGGTAGTGGCTCATCACAAGCATCTTTGTGAAAGAGTAAAAGCAAATTATTTCGTACATCAAGTATGAAAGGAGCATTCTCAAAACTAAATACCTTTAAAAAATTTTTATCAAGTAGGGACACTCTTAATATTGAAGAGATGGATAAATATTTGTACAGAGACAAAGATGCTTCACAAAAAAAAAATAAAAAATAAAAAAATAAACTTAGGTAGTGTCATGAGAAAGGCTTTGGACATAATATGAAAAGAGGAATTGCAAAGTTTTTATTGTACAATCACATTCCTGGAAATATAACAACTTACCCATACTATCAAATTATGATAGATAAAATAGCCAATGCAGGAAAGGGTTTAAAGGGGCCTACAGCCTTTGAAGTGATGGAAAAGTTTTTAGATAAAGAAGTGGCTGAATTGAAAGACCACTTCAAGACATTTTATCAAAAGACTAACACTTATGGGCTTAGTAATTAATTGAAAGACCGCTCCAAATCCGACTCCAGTTTTGCTCAACTACAAAATGGAATTGCGAGAACAAAAGGTGAAGTAGATTGAAAATCTTTTATTGTCATACATGTCTAAAAAACTTGTGGCTATAGTAATTAATTCTTTCCCAAGTTTTAACACGTTGATTTGATTTTCTTTTCCTATTTGTTCCTAAGCTTGCACGATGGGGTGACGATGGGATCTCCTACAAGCACAAACTTTGCTTATTCTCTAAAAGCACGGAATTCAATTACACACTGGGAATGTCTCCCCATAAATTGAACATACATGTTCAGAAGATATTCCCGATGTGAGGATGGATACCATTTGTGCAGGTTAACACACTAAGGGGGCACTCTTTTTTTGGATTTTGAGAGGGGGGAAGTTGGTCAATAGGATTTTGGTTCCTATTACCAAGAATTCCATGTTCATTTTTCAGATTAATGTAGGGACTTGGGAAAGTATATTTTCCTGGGTATTACCTAGGTAAGTGATACCATCTTTTAGGTGGGTAAATAACTTTCCCACCTAGGAGGAAAGTTGCTAACATTTGAATGGGACAAAAGTGCCCCTTTTAATAATGCATTTTTGTGACTAAAATGGTCATTACCTTATTTACTTGAGAAATAAAAGAACATGGGTAAATTCACTTACCTCGGTAAGTGTTTCTTAGGAAAAACATACCCAAGTAATTGTATTTACTCAGGTAAGTAACTTACCGAAAAGCGAATGAGGCCTAAAAGAACACACGTATATGTGCAAGAGATATTACTGATGTATAGATGGATACATTGTGTGCAGATATTTTGATTGCAGAAATCCAGCTCAAATGGAGTTGCTCATCCTTGTAACCATTAACTCTGGTGACAATAGGATTTGATCCCTGATGAGGGCGGATTTGGCCCCAAAAACCCCTTCATCAATCCCAATTCTCTCTTCTAAAACCAGTTAATGTCCATATCAAAACTGAACTAGTCTGCAACATCGGTGAATTAAATTGAATGAATTATCTCCAAAACTGAATAAAGAAAATGTTGGATTCAAAATCACATACAAAAATCTATATATTTTGGTGTGGACATCTCTGATTCTCAAAATATCAGTCACTGACAATATTTATTTCCCATGAAATGTAAGCTATTATTTGATATCAAATTTTAAAAATTCTTTTTGTTGCAGGGTTGCAAATGGATTTTATCCACGAAGTCATGTGAGATTCGAGTCAAATTCGAATTGTAGTAATTAAATAACAATTGAAGTTGCTGAACTGAAAGATGAATGATTTTATCTTTTTAATTGTTATAATAACTAATAACAAAAATTTCAATCAATGAAAAAGTGCTCTATCTAACTTCATCAAACCATTAAGGAGCCTAATGTTTGACCCTTAGATAACATCTGATATTGTTGAGCTGAATAACTTATTATTTTGTCTTTTAGTGGATAAAATAATTAAATATCAAAATTTTTTTAGGGTGGAAGAGAAGATTAGCTTTTCCTAATCTAAAATATGAGAGAAATTGAAAAGATTGCATTACTATTGATAACAATATTACAAACTTAAATAGAGAAGGGTAAGAGACTCTTGTAAAAATAAAATTCTATCCTAATTCAATTCCAATTCCATCTATCTCAATCTTATCATTAAGCCTCAACTCTATCTTAACAACTTTATTTTATTCCCTAACACGCCCCCTTAAACACATAGGGATAATAAATCTTCATGTATTTGACAAAACTAAAACTTGATGATGTCTCAAAATCCCAATCTAGCTGTGATGATGATACAAAAATTAAGTGATGAAATGATCTTGATGGTTCCATTGTTTTGTGTGTGTGTGTGTGTGAGAGGGAGAGAGAATGTGTGTGTCTTTATTGGTTGGTTGCAAAGGCTATCAATAGGCTAACATGAGCCAAATCAAAGATGGGCCAAAATAGGCCAAGAATAGACCTCAGTGGGTCAATTGGAAATGCAACAATGGGATAGCTTCTTAAGCCAATGGGCCAAAATAGGCCATTCTGAAAATGGGCCAAGAGGGGCCAATGAACACCTTAACAGGTAAAAAAAAGCCTTAATAGGCTAAACCGACACTAGCTAGGGTTCAAAACAGCAATGCCTCAATGGACTTTCTTTTCTTTTCTTTTCTTATTTTTGGTTTTTTGTTAAAACAAGCCCCTATGGGTCGAATGATCATGAGGAGGAGTAGAAATTATAATAAATGGAACCAAATTGAACCAGTGAGGCTGAATTGGTTTTATTGATCCAAATCGAATTTGCTATTTTCTTCAATAGGCATGCAAATTTGGACTTTTCTTTTTCTTTTCCAAGCAATAACAACCTCAAGACCATTGCATGCATTGCATCAGAAGAGAAAGGACACAAAATAGCATCAGCATATTGATCCATCCATAAGACAACAACAATCACAAATCAACCATCAACAAGTTTTGAGGTGATGTTATCGCGTCTTAGGTACTAGTTTCCCTAAGACCCTCGCCTCTCTACCTCTTTTTCTCAATTCAGAAGAAGTTGGGAATGCAAGTATCCTAAGATTTCAGAGCTTTAAGCAACCTAAAACTAAATTAAAAGCAAAGATATGGTGGAATGAGAGGCTTACCTCTCGTGTACAACCTTGAAACAAGTTTTTCAATAGCTGAAAGGACTTCAAATGAAACTTGAGCAAGGAAGGAACTACACTAGGTGTTTCTGGTGTTGAGTCTAGAAAATAAGGGATGAGGCTTAAGCTTAGCTTCAAGGATTTCGGGGTTTCAAGCAAATTAGGTGTGTTATAGGAGTTGCAAAACTCTCCTCCCCTATTAAACTCGAGCTGGACCTCTATTTATAGAGAAAATGGAGAGAGATGGGTCTAAAACTCATCCAGCTACATTTTCTATGGTTCAACAGAGTTTTTTCATCGAAATAGGCATGGATTTCAAGAGAGAAGGGCCTGTAGTTGATCCTTCCCTTCCTTGTGCAACAAACCTTCTCGATTTTGGGTGGTTTCTTATGGGTTTCATGCATCTAGTTAGGGATTGGGGCATGCCAGACGTTGCAGCCCCGTATTTGGGGCTGGCAGTGGCAAAAAACATAAATTTGATGAACATTTAAAACAGGTTTTGTCCTTTCTTAGTTTTAAGTGGGGGCTTGTTTGGTATTTTGGGCTCTTTACGCCTATTAGGCTCAAATTCATTGGTCCAAGTGCTTTAAGGGGGTTAAGTAAGGAGCTGGCGTCAGTACTCTCCCACTTAAGATGCTAGGTTGGACAGCTGATGTGGCGATTTAATCTGGTGCGTCAAAATTGTATCTCTCTAGTTTAATGATCAAATGGATGAATCTGGTCATGAAATTTGGTGTGTTGGGGTTTTTTGGATCTATGAATACAATGGTGAGGTCTGATTGGACAAATGGGGTTGAGATGAATGAAATATATGGTTGACAAGTTTGGATAAATAAGATTTGTTGAAACAAAATCTTTGTTTGATGAAGGGTTAAACGAGGGAATTTTGAGATGAAATTTGGTAGGTAGGCATTTTTGAACATCTTGAATCTTATGGAAGTGATGGATCTTTGATCAGAGGTGTAGATTTACTTGTTCAGTTCAGATAATGGTCTTATGGATTTTCAATCAATGAAAGGGTTCGAAGTGAAATCTTACTTTTTTCAATGGTTAAATGGAAGTGTTCGGTCATAAAATTTGATGTGCTGGGGTCTAATTGGTCAAATAAGGTTGGATGATGGAGATTTGTGGCAAGTGAGCTTTTAATCAATAAGATTTGCCAGAACAGAATCAAGACTTGATGTTGGGTCAAACAAGGGAATTTTGGAATAAAATTTGGTGGGTAGGTATGGATTGAGATTATGAGGCTGTTGGAAGGGTTTGATCGTGTTAGGTGTGTACAGATCATGGGTTTTAGGTTCACGTGATGGATGTTGGTTAAATCTAGGAATTTAGGGTCACTACAAAAAAAATGTACATATACCAACGGACGCTTTTACTAACGGTCATCAATCCATCGGTATAGATATCGTTTTACTGACGTAAATTGGCATCCGTCACTATATATCTTGACGGATACTAACAAAATACTTATTTGTCACTAAAACCACATTTATACCGATGATGATATTTACTAATAGTTAAAACCCGTTGGTATAAGTATGTTTTACCGACAGATATTAAATCTGTCATCATGTTCCTTAGAAAATACCAACAAATATTGGTATTTGTCTCTAAATATATTATACAATACCGACGGATATCAGTATCCGTCACTATATGTACTATCATATACCAACGGGTATTAGTATCCATCACTATATGTACTATCATATACTAACGGATATTACATCTGTCACTATATGTACTACCATATACTCACGGATATTATATCCATCACTATATGTCATGTAAATTACCAACGAATATTGTTCTTTGTCACTATAATATCTTGAACAATATCGACGAATATCATTATCCGTCACTATATGTACTATCATATACTCACAGATACTAATCCTAGCTTGTTGTTGTGAAAGAAGCAACACTGATGCCTTGATACATTTATGATCAAAAATTTGAGTCAGGCTTGGGATTTGCCAAAATAGGCCGGCCCGACTTATAGATTAAACTCAAAAACCCTAATATCCTAATTCCTAAGTAACCCCTCTTCTCATTCATCTCTTTCCTATTAGTCAAACTACCGAACCTCTCTTCTCTTCACAGTGACTCACATCCTCCTCACACTCTCAGGCAGCCGCAAAACCGGCGAACACTCACTAGTGCAACAAGTAAACTATGGCAGACCGGCGGTGAGTCCTCTCTCTCTCTCTCTCTCTCTTTCTTTCTTTCTCTCTCTCGTTCCTCTTCTCACTTCTTCTCTTTCAAATCTTAGACACCGGCGAGGTGGCGAACACAGGCACCGATGGCGACGGTGAATCTTCTCTCTCTTTCTCTCTCTCACTTCTTCTCTTTCAAATCTTAGACACCGACGAGGCGGTGAACATAGGCACTAGTGACGGCAGTGAGTCTTCTCTCTTTCTCTCTCTATCTTCTCTCTCCCATCTTTCTGTTAGGTTGGGCTTCGGGCTCAGGCTTCGGCTTCAAGCTTTTTATCAGGGCCGGGCTTGGTCTCGGGCCTATCAAAATCCTGTTTATAAAGAGTAAAAGCTTGGCCTAAGCCCGGCCCGGCCTACCCATGAATAGGTGACTTGACCCATTGACAACCCTAAGTTCCTAGCAATAAAATTTAATTAGCCAATACCATGGTTTTCAAACCGCTGTTGACTCGGACAGTTGGTCCATTCAGCTTAGAAACCATCTAGGAAATCGGTTGTATTTTACCCCAAACTCGATCTCTAGCCAAAAATTGGTCAATGACCCGTTGACTCGAGCGATCAAATCATCGACCTGTTCAACAATTTATGGCTATTTTTTATTTTTAATTATTATTTTTATTTTAAAAATTTTTGTTGTTAAAACGGGCCATTCTATTATATTGGTGGCCAGAACGATTCCATTTCCGGGTCATTTTTTAAAACCATGGCCAATACAACCTAAAATAAATAAATAAATAAATAAATAAATAAATAAATTAATTAATTAAAAATGCCGTGCATGGGTAAGTTTCGCGGGCTTCCTATTCTTCTGCTTCATTCCCTTTCTGCTCACTCGCCTAGTCATCAAGGAAAAATAACAAGCGAAACAAACGAACGTTAATTTGGAAGAGCTGAAACAAGCGAAGAGTAGAATGGAGCCGTCGAGGGTTTCTCTTGAAACTAAAACAAAAAAAGATTTGGAGAAGCGCAGAATGGATTAGAACCAGCTCTTGCCTGTTAATCTGAAACCCTCTTTGAAACAGAGGGGACAACTTGGCGCATCCAGGTATGTATTGAAACCGAATTTTTTTGTTAATATTGTTTAAGGTTTGGGTGAAATGTTCACTCTCCCTTCCCTCTAAATGAACGCAGAGCGGCGGCACCAAATCCTCCACCTTCGACATCTCTCTCTTCCACTCCCACTTCTTCCCTAAAAAACTTGCTATCAGTTCAGAGTTCACAATTAAATTTTGGTGGTTGTTAGAATTTTCTGGAGTGTACCCTTTGATGTTGTGCGGTACGGTCACTCCTAGCTGGTAGGAGGCTTTGCTCCTAGCTGGCAGCAAACAACACCTGAGAAGGAGAAGAAGGTGAAGGATTCCTGGGGAACTTGCCTGGTGGGAATACTCCGATGCTTAAGTTAGAGCGCTTGAGAGAGAAGTAAGGAGTGCAAAGAAGGCTAAGAGTGCGGGTAGCGCTAGCTCAGTGAAAGTTCAAGATTAACTCAAGATACCCCTTACCATCGACCCTGGGACCCTTAAATATGGATGTTCTTTCCAAATCGGGCGTAACCGCCTCTGGCCTTCTGTGGCAACCGTTTATTGCCAGGGCTGCGCAGGTAACTGTTGCAGTGTACTACCCAATCGGATGAGAGATACGACCCGGAGAGGACAAACACGCCGCCACCTGTCGAGAGAGATGTGAGCATAGTCTGTTAGGCTAGCAGTGACTGTGCTGTCGGTCAGGAGACGTGGTGCAGCCTGATGGGTACGACTCTGTCAGATGAGAAGCTTCCTGAAAACGCTTTGTTGCTCGATTAGCGAGCTACCCTGTTACGAGCTACTTCGTAGCGAACTCTTAGCGGTACTTCGAGGTGATTCTGCCTGAGGTTGCCTCTAGGATAGATTTCCTGCTTAAGTATTAGAGCGAGCTAGGGTAGACTTGCCTTGGAGTATTCCCTTTCAGTACATCGGGGGTCCTCGAGCTCGCGCTATAGCGAGCTCATCCTGTGGCGAACTGTAATGTAGCGAGCTGCCATGTGAGCTCGTTACTTAGTCGCAACTAGGCTGTTATGCTGACTTGTTGCTTGTGTTGAGTCACGTCCACGTGTCACCCTCTTAGGGGGTTGGGTCAAATTACCCTTCACCAATTGCCCCCCCACTCCTTCAGCTAAGGATTCTACTCTAGCGCGAGGAGTTTATGGAGTGTGACGGATGGATTTGACCCAAAATTCAAACTTGATTGATGGATCGCATTAAATACACGCGCGGTCGTCAGGGGATTTCTAGACTTTTTGAATGCCGAAAAGCATGCCAAGACGGCTCTTAATTCTGAAACTCGTGCAGCCGTCATTACCTTAATCAAGGGAGACGTGCAGCCAGTCATGTTTCGGTTTTAGAAGATGTGCGGTCAGTTTAACTGTGAACCGTCAGATCCACCTTAATCTGAGTCATCGATTTGAGGGCACAGTGGTTATAAGTAGGAGGGCCCTAGGCCTCATTTCCTTCACGCTAACTTGCCTTGCTTTCGGTTTCTGAGGTTGCGTCTTCGTCTAACTGCTCGAGCTCTTCTTCCGTTCACACCGTCTTTCCAGCTCAGTTATCCCTAGTGAGTCCCATCACTTTGTCAGCATGTCTGGGTACCCGTACAACATCTTTCCTCGGGGCAGCAACCAAGGAGATGCCCCTTCGAGCTCAGGGGGAAATTGGGGGCAGGTTCCAGAGGCTAGGGAGGCCTTCGGCAAAACGACTTCCACCTCCTAGGGTAGGGAGCCTGACTACTTCGGCCCCTCCACCATGTCGATGGAGAGGGTCAGGACCTTGGTCTTCCAATTTGACCTTCCTAGAGACCTCGTATACAGTCTCCCTTCTAGTGACTATCCTTGGGAGCACGATCCTGATGAGATCGTGATCTTCCAAGAACAACTCATCGCTGGCCTTCGCCTTCCTCTGCATCCTCTGATAGTGGAGGTTTTGAATCACTTTAATGTCAATATTGACCAGCTTCATCCCAAATCGATCCGCAACGTAGTTGGGACTATTTCTTTGTGTTATGAGTACTGTCTTCCCCTTAACCTTGACATCTTTTCTACTATTCTTTGTATAAAAAATGCTTCTCCTGAAGCGCCTCCAGATAGGCATTCCTATTATTTTTCTCCTTGTCCTGGCTTCAAGCTCTTGCATGAGCTACCGAACAGGATCCCGCCCTGGAAGCGGAATTATTTCGTGGTTCGCAACCCCGAAGTTTGGCCCTTCCCAACCCACTGGAGGGGCGCTGTCCAGGATCCGGGTGTTGAATTAGATCCCAAAGTTCGGGAAACGCTGCAATCCTGGGCAGCGGTTAGCTTCCTTTGCTCGGACTACTTAACCGAGAGCAAGCTCGTGCAGGCCGGCCTAAGCCCTAGTAGGTTTCCTTTTAGGTCGCATAGAGCCTTAAAGAATATTTTGTTGTTTTTTTTTTTTTATTGGACTAATACCTTGTGGTTTTTTGGCAGCCATCATGTCTAGTGTAGACACGCACCGTCTTCTGTCCAGCAACCAGAAGCGTGGGGCGAAGAGGTCGCGCCCTGACCGAGCTTCTACCTCCGGGAGCGCTGAGTTCGAGGCTGCTGATCCAGCCTTCGTTCCTCCTCCGCCTGAGGCCCCACCAGTTTTGTTCGAGGGGGTAGCCACGAAAGAGCATGAGGTCCCGGTGCAAGGGCAGTTCCCTCCGTCTGAGCAATCCCACCGCTTCGCCTTCCCGCAGTTCCCTACCGGTAACTGGGAGAGTGTTACCAACATCGTCGTGGCTTCGCGAAGGAGTCGAAAGGAAATCTCCCAAGAGGAGGTTGCATGCTGGGGGGGGAATGGACCCCAGATAGCTCGCCAAGCTAGCCTCCACTCACTGCATGGTGGTAAGTGGCTTTTTTCTTCCCTTTCTTTTCTCTTCTTTCTTCCTCTTTTCACTTTTTTGACCTTGGTCTTCTGTTGGCAGGTGAAATCTTCCATCCATGCCATGGCCCTCCAAACCAACATTCACTCCGGTGATGCTCTCGCTCAGAGGTCCACCGTGCAGAAGCTCCAGGGCGAGCTCGACCAGGCCCGAGGTGAAATCCTTTAGGCTCGACAAGGGAGTGAGGCCCAGGAACAACTCCTCCGGGACCAGGAGGCATAGATCGCACGGCTATCTGAGGAGAGCACTCGCTACCGGGAGGAGTCGTTGAGGGTGGCAGGAGACAGGGAGCTTCTTCGCCAGCAAGTCCGAGACTTGGAGTCCACGCTTCAGGATCGAACTCGGAACTTTGACGCCAGGGTGGAGGCTGAGCGAGCTAAGGCGGTGTGGGACTTCAAGGACTCTCAAGAGTACCACGACCTCTAGGTGGAATACGGCTCTTGCTCCTACCATTCTGTATTTAAGCTTTGCCGCTGGCTGGTCCGAAAAAATTTCTCTGGGCTCAACTTGGAGGGCATAACAATGAAGGGTCTAGATCCAGATATGGCGGAATTGGCGGAGGAAGAGGAGCCTAACTCTCTAGAGGATAGCGAGGATGCAGAGGCGGTGGACCCCTAAAGTTGGTTGCTCTTTTTTCTTTTCTCGGATGACTTCTGACTGTTCTTGGGTACTTAAACCCGGTTTTAAATGTTTCTTTTGATGAACTTTCTTGGGCGGTTGGGCCCAGTTTTCTCTCCCCCTTTTTTTTTGAATTATCAATGAAATATTTTGTCTTTTCTGCTAAGTATGGTGTGCTCTTTACTTCTTGTCGGAGTGACTTCATCACTCGAACTGTTAGAGCTAGATACGTGAGGTGGGGTTTCTCAGACTTAGTTACCTTGAACTGTTTTCCAGCACTTAGGTAGATTTTATGATGTTCCCCGAGGTAGTTAGTCAGAATACGCCCAACCTGCATACTCCTGGGTTCACACCCGAACTGCTCGTGTCTTCAGTATTAATACTTAGCTCGTGCTGATAAGGTGACCGAGTTTCATTCGTTGCCGAGGTCCTTGTTAGCTCGGCGTTTTAGCCCTTGGGCTCTAGGGGAGTAACTTATAGTTCACTCCGGGAATTTACCAATGCCATAGAGGCGACTAGGTCTTATTGTGTCGAGGTCTTTGTTAGCTCGATGTTTTGGCCCTTAGGCTTTGGGAGTGACTCGTGGTCTACTCAGTTGTTTATACGTAGTATTGCCTTAAGTTGACAATATTCCATGCCCGAGGTACTTGTTTACCTTCTAGGGTCTCAAGCTCATACGTTCATTCCCCGAGCACTCGCTTTACTTGGTAGGGTCCTTCCCAGTTTGGCCCGATGGTCGTGGTCTTTATGAAAGCTATAATATAAGTTTTTGTTCCTTTCGTTGGGATTTCCTCTCAGACGGGGTGGCCACTTCACATATGGGGCATCCTTGATCGCCATAAGGATCTCAGCCCACTTCATTCAAAGGTGTATAGTTAGTCCGTTCCACTGTATGAGCTCGGAAAGGCTGACCTGGCTTTGCCCCCCGAGCTACATCTTTCTTCTTCCTGTTGTCCCCTTGGTTCGAAGGCTCACCTTCCCTCTTTCTTTTCTCGAGCACACCTTCATTTTTCTGGTTGATCTCCTCCTCCGTCCCTATAAACCGATTTGGGAGCTTGAGGAACTCGGTTACAGTCTTCGGCTGGTTGACAACCACGTGCCACTTGAATTCCTTGTGCACGATGCCTCTCTTGATTGCTGCGAGCTGTACTGCAGGGTCCAAGTGTGGTATCTGTAGGCAGACGTCATTAAACCGCTTGACATAACTCCGGATGGACTCTCCCTCTCTTTGAACTATGTTGAGGAGGCTCTCCTGGGTTCTTGGACACCGCTTGCTGGTGACAAAATGAGAAGTGAACACTTGCACGAACTGGGCCCAGCTTTTTATTGACCCGGGTGCAAGGTTCCGGTACCATGTGCGGGCTACTCCTTTAAAGGTGGTGGAGAAGGTCACGCACATGCAGGATTCACTGGCCCTTGCCAGGTGCATTTGGGACTGAAAAGCATCAACATGGTCATTCGGGTCGAACGACCCATCATACTTGTCCAAGGGTGGAAGCTTGAAGTCCTTTGACATAGGAACATCTAGAAATTCTGGGGACAAGGGGGACGAAACAGAAAGGAGAGGAGTGGCTTTCACTTCACATGAGCTTACCTCCTCCTTACCCTTGAGCTCGGGCAAGTCACGCGTGGTGGTCCGGCGAGCTCGTCTGCACCTCCGCTGCTGTTTCACTGGCTTGGCACTAGTACTGCTTGCTTCGGTATTACCGAGTTCGATGGGCCCAGGGAGGGGCTCGGACTACTGATGGTAGCTATGAACTAACGGTCCTTGCCCGTAGTCTGTGGCCAAGACTTCAAACTGGTTTTCAGCGAGTGGGAGCTCGAACTGTGAATGCTGGGGCGACGCGGGCTTAGCTGGCTGAGAGGCCCCGGACCTAATTGCAGGCTGCGAGGCAGGGGTTGCTAGTCTCTCTCTCCTGCTGTGAGATTAGACCTGACTTCTGGAAGGGTTCTGAGCCTGAGAGGTCTCTCCTCGGCGGGAGGGGCGTTCGCTCCTTCGGCGAGGCATGGTCTGCTACGTGGCCGAGTGTCGAGGAGGAAGCGGCTGCTGAGTCTGGGGCAGCAAAGGAAACTGCTGCTGATAGTGGTACTGGGAAACCTACTGCAACACTTGTTGCTGATAGAGTTGGAACTGTTGGAACTGTTGCATTCGGGCTTGCATGGCCCGCATGCACTGCAATAGGTCCTCGAGCTGGTTCTGGCTGGTCGCTGGAGGAACAATAGAAGGTTCGGCGAAAGTCATTCCGACCGAGAAGGGGAGCGGAACATTCACGGTTGCCATTGCCTGAGGCACATTCAGAAATAGGAACTCTATCCGTAGAAAGAGGAACGATGAACTGTCCAATACACACCATGAGGGCCTGGAATTGCTCCCCGGTAGTGTTCATTTCGTTACTGCGTGCGAAATTGCTGGAGGAAGCCATCAAGGAATAAGTCTGTAATTTAGTAAGTTAGGTGGAAAAAGGCTTTTGGAAACAGTTCCCACAAACAACGCCAAATGATGCTACGCGGTCCGGTCACTCCTAGCTAGCAGCAAACAACACCTGAGAAGGAGAAGAAGGTGAAGGATTCTCGGGGAACTTGCCCGGTGGGAATACTCCGATGCTTAAGTTAGAGCACTTGAGAGAGAAGTAAGGAATGCAAAGAAGGCTAAGAGTGCGGGTAGCTCTAGCTCAGTGAAAGTTCAAGATTAACTCAAGATGCCCCTTACCTTCGACCCTGGGATCCTTAAATATGGACGTTCTTGCCAAGTCGGGTGTAACCGCCTCTGGCCATCTACTGCAGCCGTTTATTGCCAGGGCTGTGCAGGTAACCGTTGCAGTGTACTACCCAATCGGATGAGAGATACGACCCGGAGAGGATAGACACGCCGCCACCTGTCGAGAGAGACGTGAGCACAATCTGTTAGGCTGGCAGTGACTGCACTGTCGGTCAGGAGACGTGGTGCAGCCTAATGGATACGGCTTTGTCAAACGAGAAGCTTCCTGAAAACGCTTTGTCGCTCGATTAGTGAGCTACCCAGTTACGAGCTACTTCATAGCGAACTCTTAGCGTTACTTCGAGGTGATTCTGCCTGAGGTTGCCTCTGGGATAGCTTTCCTGCTTAAGTATTAGAGCGAGCTGGTTACCCTAGCTCGCGAGCTGGTTATCGTAGCTCGCGAGCTGGTTACCCTAGCTCGCGAGCTGGTTATCGTAGCTCGCGAGCTGGTTATCCTAGCTTGCGAGCTGGGGTAGACTTGCCTTGAAGTATTCCCTTTCAGTACATCGGGGGTCCTCGAGCTCGCGCTGTAGCGAGCTCATCCTGTGGCGAACTGTAATGTAGCGAGCTGCCTTGCGAGCTCGTTACTTAGTCGCAACTAGACTGTTATGCTGAGCTGTTGCTTGTGTTGAGTCACGTCTACGTGTCACCCTCTTAGGGGGTCGGGTCAAATCACCCTCAACCACCGTTGATCCTCTGCTCTTCACCGACATGATAGAAGAGCCAACTAAACCTTTCTCTTGCAGCATTGATTATCTTTCTCAGGTAAGAACAAGAAAGTTAAGTTTTGGGTGTGTGCAGGGTATTTGCTTGGTTTGGTTGGGTTTTATTGTTTGTAAGTTGTGGGTTCTTTGGTTTATTTTGGGTATATGGGGTGTTTTTGCAGTCTAAAGGAATAAATTTCATGATATTCAAAGGGGAAAAATAAAAAAGCTACTAAGGTTTTCCACTAGGTTAATTTTAGGGTACCAAGAAAAAAATGGGTTAGTTTTGGGTAGTTAGAAGGTACTGAAAACCATTAAATGAAAAAAAGAAGATCTATGAAGGGATGGGTGAAAAAGTGCAGATTTGATAAATTTGAAGTGATCTATTTTTTGATGTTGCTTTGGGTTTCAGCTTGGCATTCTATGATGTATTCATAGATTTCACGTTCCAGTATTTGAGACCTGTATTTACTAATTAATTCCAGAAATAGTTAGGAATTTTAAAAATAATTGCTAAAATGAAATTTTAAGTTGAAAAATCAAGAAGAAAGGGTAAGAAGTTCAGGGGAATCAAGAAATACTGTTTTAGATTGATAATCAGGAATCAAAGTAAAACAATTGAATAAAGAATACTGGAGGCAAGAGAGTACAATATTAACATAACATGGATAATTAGGAGCTACACATCCTCTTTTAGAATCATTAGACTCGTACCAATCTTCAATGAACATTAAAGTCCAAACGTAGGCACTCTTTAGTACTTAAATGATAACTGCAGAATCTTTATTGTTCCCGTGTTGATTGGCTAATCATTTTTTTAATGAAAATTGAGGGCTTAGCTGTATATGATGTATATGAGCACCTGCTTGTTTGTAGTTGTAATATTGGTAGCACTCCATTTTTCCTTCTACCCTTCATATAATTTCTATATTTTGGTTTAGAAGGTGTTAGTAAATGCTTAAAACTTGTGTTCCTTCCATATTATTGTTTCAGTTCACTGTTATCAAATGGATAAATGTTGGATATGTCACTCATCAAGATGGAGTGAAGAATACATAAGAGGAGTCACAAGTTTTTTAGATTTTGCATTTGAGAGGTCATCTAAAGATGGGGGAATCTTATGTCCTTGTGTGGAATGTGTTAACACATGTCTGCTTTCAAGAAGGGATGTTTTTGATCACTTAATATGTGATGGCTTCCTCAGAGGGTATGATCATTGGGTTATGCATGGGGAGTCCTTTGATGCATCTCCATCTACTAATGGAACCTGTGAGCAAGAAGAGCGGTTTCAGCATGATATGCATGGTTTATTACATGATGTTTTTCCGATGTTTACAACAGAGCGGTTTCATCATTAAATTCTATTAATTAAATCCATGCATAATAAACTAATAATTCCAATAACATACTTTGAAAATCTACTTGAAAAAATAGTGTTTTCATCTAGGTGGTGGTAAGAAATTAAACCTTTTTAGGTCAACTGGGTCAATCCATTATGCCACAATTAAATAGTAAAATTCGAGATAGATAAAATGCAAAAAATATAGAAACTAAAAAATGGGAACATTTTTAACATCATATATTTGACATATTAAATAATAATAACTATTATACATAAGAAATGCTTTTATTAATGATGAAAATGGAATATAAAATTTAAAAACAATTAGAAATAAAACTATTTCCCACTCTCTCTCATTTAATAGTATTAAAATAAATATTTTAAAAAATAATTCGAAAAAAACTATTTTCTTCCCTTCCAGTGGTGGGTAAGCAATTCAATCATTTGGGGTCAAATAGGTTAATAAATAATGTCATAATTGAATAATAAAAATTAAAATAGATAAAATATATAATACAAAAAATAAAAAGAATTTTACATATCTCTAATATTGTATATTCATTATACTAAATAAAAGTACATATGAAATGTAAGAAGTACTTTATTAACGGAAAAGTACGGATAGGCCCAATGTAGATCTATTAATTCCACTGCAGATCTATAACCATTCAAAATGTCAAAAACCCCCACTCTATACACCAATGCCCGCCCGTGAATTGGCATCAATTCCGAGCTAGCATCCACCCCAATTGTACTTTAGGCCTAAAGATTTTGACCTTGGGCTGAACCATCATTCTCCCTTTTATTAATGATGAAAATGGAAAGCCAAATTTAAAATCAACTTAGAAATGAAATGAAGTCATAGACGAATAATAAAGTTTTAAAAAATAGAAAATTTAAATTATAACAAAAATAAAAAATACAAAAAATTTGGGAACATATATAATGTTATATATTCATAAAAATAAATATTAATTGGGTACATCTGTAATATTATACATTCATTATACATAAAAAATAATTTTCTCAATGATAGAAATGTTACAAAATTTAGTGCCAACATAGAAATAAAACTATTTTCCTTTTTGGGTTGTGAGTTAGTGGTTTGGGTCAAATAGATTTATCGATCATATGATAGTTAAATAATAAATCTTTAAAAATAAAAAGTACATGTAATCAAAATAATATATAAAAGTTTATATATTAATTATATAAAATAAATGAAGTGTGATAATTAAAAATAATTTATATAATATAGATGATATATAATGTAAAATTGATTAAAAAACAAAGCTATTTTCATATCTAGATGGTGGGTCAATGATCCACCTTTTCAAAAACATTCATGATGTCATAATTGAATAATAAATATTTAAAAAATACAGAACACAAACAATTAAAAAGTATAGAATTTTGTTGCATTTGAGAACTTTTATAATGTTATATATTCATCATACTAAATAAAAATAATTGTTAAAATAAAAATTATTTTTATTTATAATAAAAATGAAATACAAAAATTTAATAATACTAATAATAATAATAACAAAATTAATAGTAGTAGTAGTAGTAGTAGTAGTAGTAGTAGTAATTGTTATTATAGTTTAAAATTTCCACATGCAATGCACATTCACATTTACTACAAGAATTTGAGTTTATTTCTGATCATATTATTACTTTTGTTAATTTTCAATTTTGTCTAAATTATGATATATCTAAAATTCAAGTAATTGATATAAAACAATTTCTCACATGCTTAATTACTAGTAGTAAGAAAGAACTTAATGCGAGTTTTTGGTTATCTTCATCAGTTCAATTTTAAAATTGTTTTTTTTACTTGATTATTAATCTCATGCTAAACATATTTTTTGGCTTTATATGAATACACAATGAGAGGTAACCCATTTTCCCAACTCAGGTCTATGCTACAACAAAATAGATAAGATATAAAATGAACCACCATCAGATGATTTATGTGCTTCTCATAATATATAACTTATATATGAATACTTGCTTGCCAGCTGAACGACCTGATCGTCAAGGAAACCCTAATATAATAAACAATTGGTTTAGTTATTAAAAAGAGATCATCGATCTCCAAGTGTTATTGTTAAACATATCTTTTTAATTAATTATTATTATTGGACAATCTCTCCAATCATGTTCAAGGTCCTGTGGAATTATCTAACCTATATTTTTGAGAGAAGTTAATGATATAACTACACTCAAAGAAAAATAAATCTCTTTAATTTTCTATTGTTGATGAACTATAGTCAACTAATAAAATTAAGCATGGTTATCCCAACCCCATCAATAAAAAATAAATAAAATTTCCTTTTTTTTTCCCAAAATCATTTAGAAAGACTTGGCGTAATCAACTTCCACCCCCACCCGTCCACCCCAGAAACAAAAACAATTGACATAATTAAAATTTATTGCGACCGAGATTACTCATTTAGTAAGTAGGTGGAAGAATTAATTGTCAACATTAGGCTGCTATTATAAAATGGTACCCATTCAATGAAAGATCCTACTTACCATTAGATTGATTTCGGAAATAACTCATGAAAATTTAAAAATTATTCACCATTTCTAATTTGCCCTAATCTTTATTGGATCTTAAATTCTGTGGTAATTCTTGCATTAAAATTTTAAATTGAAGAAAGATGCACAATATATAAACGAGCTCAACCATTGGGCAAGTTCACTAATTAAGAAATATATTACTCAGTATAACAATAAAGAATATAATTGTTGAAATAAAGAGAAGAAAACAATCCATATTGTTGGATTCAAGCTTCAATTTTTGACTCACTATTCTGATATATCTTCAGAATACGGACATACAATCCTTTTTACCCCTTAAAACATCATTGACCTCACGTCTATTATCTTCAATGGATGTTAGTTGTGTATGAGATAAACATAACCCACCAAAATTATATCTCCCTCGCACCAATTCAACTCTTCCAGCTGCTCCATATCCTTAATTAAACATGATTATCAGTAGTTGCAATTGGGTTTCATGCATTCTCTAGTAATGATCATCAAAGAGTAGAGATGCATTAATTCGTTGAAAAGTCAATACTTTCAGGATCTCAGATCAAACGGCTTAGGAAAGTGGTGGTAGTTTGTGAAGGGATGTCGCGTCAGTGCCCTTAATATTTCCCGGAGAAACTTCTGACGGCCAGCCAAATAAAAGTTGACATGGAGGTAAGACTCAATTGTGTTAGAGAACTGTTCCACCCGAGGAAGAAGAATTGACTACTCCACTCACACCCATCTACTCCCACGCTCAGACCCAGTAGTTTGAGGCATAATCAGAAGTTAGAAACTTAGAGTTTGACTAGTTATGGCTGATATGCATATGGAATTTCAAATCTTTTAGGCAAAATGAGATTTTATATATAAATTATATCAATTGTATAAGATTGGGTTCAGGTTGGAAAAATTCTCACTTCATT